>NW_027249162.1:0-702353 GCF_030848795.1 Temnothorax nylanderi | reverse complement strand
TTTTTACTGCTTACGTCTTATCGCATACTCTTACGACTATTGTAGAACGGGCTTAAGATTTTCTGAAATATATTTTTTATTATCTAACTTAAAAAAAGGTATCCTATATCTTGTTTTCCGATACACGTTATAGAGTATTTCACCATGTGTGGTAGTGTGTTTCATTACGTGGTAGTAGGAACATACGGCATATACACGCGTGCACGAACACCAAAGAAAAGAAATTGCAAAATTTAAATTGCTTACGTTCGCTACACTTACGCTTCTAACAATAAGTGACAAACATTTTTCAAAATGTATTTTTTCATTTATTTAATGTATCTTATGTCTCATTATTTGATACAGCTAGGTTATAGCGATCTAACAATAAGTCAAACTATTTAATGATCACACAGTGAATAAAGAGAATTATCCGGAAATTTAACTCGGAACTGAATAAAAAAATTAATCAGAAAAACTTATTTCTGTCGATTTTTATGCTACTTACTGTTTATCAGCTAGGCAGATTTAAATTTTCTGTATAAATTGAAAAAATCACAATAGGCCAGTCAAATTAGACATTTGAGCTCGGAAGTGAAGCGGTATCAGTGAAACCTTTTTAGGGTTGTTGGGGGGATGTAGAAGAGCTTATTTCTGAGTTTTCGGGTTAATCGGACCGATGGGTTTTTAAGGGGGGGAGGGGGAATGAAAAATTTCGTTTTTTCGCAATAACTCGGCGAATTTTGACCGTACATGATTGACTAACCCCTCATTTTGTAGCTCTTTTAAAGCCCTACAATTCATTTCGTGAAGACCCTAACTTAAAATCAAGATTTGTCGAGTTCTAGCCGGTGAAAGTGGGAAAAAATGTATTTTGTCGCGGTTTTTTGCGTTTATCTCGTTTCCATTAATAGATAGAAATGTGCCGCCACTGACAAAGTTGTAGGGCTTGAAGAGACCTACAAAATGAGGGGTCAGTCGTTCAGATTCGTTAAAAATTGAGCCCAGGAAAGCCTCTGGAAGTCGCGCTTTTAACGCGTGGCCGATCGTCGCCGGCGGCGGCGCGGGCGGCGCGGGCGGCGCGGGCGACGATCGGCCACGCGTTAAAAGCGCGACTTCCAGAGACTTTCCTGTAGTGCGATTCTGTAACTCGTTATGCGTCGTTATGTGCTCATAACGACAGTTGCGCAGCTTTTTTCCCATATAGTATACCTGCGCAACGACAACATAACGATACCGACACTGTCGTTAAGAGTTACAGAATAGGGGTACTGGGCTCAATTTTTAACGAATCTGAACGACTGACCCCTCATTTTGTAGGTCTCTTCAAGCCCTACAACTTTGTCAGTGGCGGCATATTTCTATCTATTAATGGAAACGAGATAAACGCAAAAAACCGCGACAAAATACATTTTTTCCCACTTTCACCGGTTAGAACTCGACAAATCTTGATTTTAAGTTAGGGTCTTCACGAAATGAATTGTAGGGCTTTAAAAGAGCTACAAAATGAGGGGTTAGTCAATCATGTACGGTCAAAATTCGCCGAGTTATTGCGAAAAAACGAAATTTTTCATTCCCCCTCCCCCCCTTAAAAACCCATCGGTCCGATTAACCCGAAAACTAAGAAATAAGTTCTTCTACACCCACCCAGCAACCCTAAAAAGGTTTCACTGATACCGCTTCACTTCCGAGCAAAAGCCTTTTTTTTGTCTAATTTGACTGGACTAAAAAGAGAAAAAATGTTGGAACACGTGGTTAGTGAGCGCACACCACTTCTGTATGGGTCCACAGCTATATTATATACTAGACTGCCAAGTCTCACGAAATACATGGACCTGAAAAGTGTTAAATCCAAACCCCAGGATTCAGGTAAATTACTGGAAAGCGAAAGAAAGACTACCTATTATAGAGGGTGGGGGATATTGAAGGATGCAAGCAGGTATATAGGTACATATAGCGTTTTCTGCTGGAAAAACTACACAGACAACATATAACACTAACAATAAGAAAAAGATGTTTTTCTTAAGTTTTCTTTTGACAAAGTGACAAGATGTGGGAAAGTCTTATTGAGAAAGTCATCATAAAAAAAAGATACCGTTTCGCCGTCTCTTTAATGGTGTCTTTCAATAAAGACAAAAAAAACGTGTTAAAACTAACGAACGATTATATTGCAATTTTATATTGTAAATTTATCAAATTTGCTAAAATTTACAAAATCGTGAAAGCGTTTTTAAATTTGACAAGCTTAAGCCGTTTTCCCCTAGACGTAAACGTTTAGTTCGCTTCTCTTAAATTTTAACGATTCTCCAGTTTAAACGATTGTATTGCAATTTCCTATTGTAAATTTATCTAATTTGCTAACATTTAAAAGTCTGCAAGCATTTTCAAATTTGACAAGCTTAAGCCGTTTTCCCCTAGACTTAGGCGTTCAATTCGCTTCTCTTAATTCTAACCTAACCTAAAGCCTTGTGTACACGATACTAGAAATCGGTCCGAGTTTCGGTTTAAGCTAATGAAACTGCTGCTTTTCTGTAAGAGCTGCAAGTTGATTGGCTTAAACCAAAACTCGGACCGATTTCTAGTATCGTGTACACAAGGCTTAACGAACGATTGTATTGCAATTTCCTATTATAAATTTATCTAATTTGCTAAAATTTGCAAGACCGTGAAAGCATTTTTAAATTTGACAAACTTAAGCCGTTTTCCCCTAGACCAATAGACCAAAGATATTTATTGAAAACCAAAGTCAGAAACCAATAAATTCATATAGAAATTTGTTAAATAAATTAAATTGGACAAATTTACTAAAGAAAAATGAAAGATTCAAACAAACGCTTACCGCGCGGCAAGAAGCGACGCGGTAGCCAATAAGCTTTTGGTTCGAACGGAAAGGCGACGCGTTGATTGGCTGCCGCGTCGCTAGTTACTGCGCGGCTAGCGTTTCAGTGTCCTATGGGCAGAAGCCATAACTCGTTGAATTGACGCTCTACGATCTGTGTAATCTCGGATCTTCTTCGTTCGAAATTCAATTCAAATACGACGTACTTGTGCTTAGCTCTCGACGTACATCAGAGTAGATATTGCAGAGAAAGTAGTCATCCTGTTACGTATTTCTGCTTTCGAGTTGCAAAACAACATTAACGGTAAGTAATCTACATCTCCCGATCGTAATTCTCGTTATTAACAGAGTGCTTTTCTGTATTAGTGGATCGTGCGAAGAGTGCGCATTAACGTTGCGGTATCGATATTTTCTCCTTCCACGCACAAGCTGAAGAAGCAGTAAGTAATGTACATCTCCCGATCGTAATTGTTAAAGAACCGCAAATTTCCAAAAAGCAGTTTGGCCAAATTAAATATTTCTGTACTTTCAATGAATATTTCGCGAATATTATTAATTTCGCGAATATTTCGCAAATATTAATTTAATTAATTTTACAGATCGTGCGAAGAGTGCGCAGAGTTACAAAAACGTTGCGGTATCGATATTTTCAGATTCCACGGGCTGAAAAAGCAGTAAGTAGGGGAGACCGGGGCTAAACAGTTCGTTTTTTTTTCGGTGCCGATTTTTAACAACAAAATAAATAATTGTAGTTAAATGTGGTATACTACTGTAAAGAGTGAACCTTTAGCTACAAAATTTATATAGGAAATTTTTGTCTACGTCGCTTTGTTTAACCGGTATAGAGCAAAAACGACAACGGTGGAAAAATTGAAATCTCAAAAATGCCGGGGTATAACAGTCTGCACTGCATTTTCAATACATATACGTACATCTAATTCTAAAAAATAATAGGATACATGCAATAATTGTTTTTTAAGAGAAAAATATAAAAATTTATTTAAAATTTTTATGCGAAACATTATTAAAAAATAGTTACGAGGGTTCCTCTTTCCGCAGAAGTCACTCGCTCGACTTGTTTCACTCCTCGACGTCCGATGACTCTATTCGGTGTCTGAACGGTTGTAATTCCCGTCTCATCCATATTCCATATGCAGTGAGCCCGAAAATGCCTTGGAAATGCACCCGGACTGCTTACTGACCGATTAGCCCCAAACACAAGTTTCAGGTTTGATCGCCCACGAAATATTAGACATCAACGATAATGAAAAAACTACACTGGATTCGTGTTCAGCATGCATTACTCTTTATAATCACGTACCTCGAGATTTGGAGAGCAAATATTATTGCAGATATTACAAAATTTCCACGCGCAGAAAATGTAACTTTCACCTTTCGAAAACACGTTTGCCCTCGTAAAAATCGTAACACGGCAGGTAACCTGCCGAAACTCCGTTGGTCACATGGGTACTATAAGCAGCGTTTACAATGTTAATAGCGAGTTTGCACAATATACAGGTTCCGAGATATTTGATTAGACGTATTTACCCCGTAGACGTTTTAGCCCCGGTCTCCCCTAATGTACATCTCCGGATCGTAATTGTTAAAGAACCGCAAATTTCCAAAAAACACTTTTGGCCAAAAAGCACTTTTGGCCAAAAAGCACTTTTGGCCAAATTAAATATTTCTGTACTTTTAATGAATATTTCGCGAATATTATTAATTTCGCGAATATTTCGCAAATATTATTAATTTAATTAATTTTACAGATCGTGCGAAGAGTGCCCAGAGTGCCCAGAGTTACAAAAACGTTGCGGTATCGATATTTTCAGATTCCACGGGCTGAAAAAGCAGTAAGTAATGTACATCTCCCGATCGTAATGATAAATTTTATGTCATCATATGGTCAACGTCAAGAATCAGTTTGAAATGACTGACTTGTGATATGCTGTTTTACGAAACTCACGATATATGTAACAATTACAAATTGCATGATCAGTCATAATTTTCTTCAGTTATAACATATTTCAAGTATCTTCTTAAATAGAACAACGAAAAGATGAAATAAAAGTCAAAGTTAGTCTAACTATTTTGCTTAGAAAGAGACGAAGAGTGAATTAAGCTAAGGTCAAAGTTATGCGGCGTTGGTGCAACCATGCCTTAGTACATTTAATTTTCCTTAACATCATCAATAATAAAGATTATTTCTTTTTATGTATTAAAATATATGAATACATTTAATTTTTTTCTTTATATCTTTATAATTATCAGACTATTTTATTTTATGCCAAAATATATTAGTACATTTAATTTTTCTTAACATCAATAATAAAGATTATTTCTTTTTATGTATTAAAAGGTATTAATACATTTAATTTTTCTCAACATCTTCAATAAAGATAATATCTTTTTATGTATTAAAATATATTACTTAATTTTTCTTAACATCTTCAATCTATATATATAAAGATTATTTCTTTTTATGTATTAAAAAGTATGAATACATTTAATATTTTTCTTTACATCTTAAATAATTATCAGACTATTTTATTTAATGCCAAAATGTATTAGTACATTTAATTTTTTTAACATGTCCAATAATTGTCGAACATTATTTCTTATGTATATCAAAATTCAGAATTGCTTCATCTCTTTAAGACATTTTTTCATATAATAAAGAAGTCACATGTAATTATATTCCTTTCATTTTTTTTATGTTGCAGTTTTTGTCATGTCTCCGCGTGAAGGCCTGCGAGACGCTCAAGATATTATGGAAAGCGAAATTCCAGATTTTCCATACCAGTTAGGTCAAATGAACAGGTTGTTAATGACCCACCAATTGGACACGCGGGAGCACTTTATCCGTCTCATGGAGGACATTGAATTTCGTCAGCCTACGATTGACGCACATATTCCCACCCTAGTACATCGCATGAGGGTTATTAGAGAGGGCCGTCTTCTCCGTCGCCCTCATCTCCCACTCCCCAGCCGTGGCCCAGTATAATATTAATGTGTGTGTGTGTGTGTGTGTGTGTGTGTGTGTGTGTGTGTGTGTGTATGTGTGTGTGTGTACATACTGTAAAAACTATTCAATATATTAATGATTCAACATATTAACTGCTTTAAATGACTTTCCTTTATTCATACATGTACTATTTCCACATACACAGTCGTTTATGCCTTTCAATAGTCAAAATAACTGAACTATTTTGAAAACTTTAATATGTTGTACTTTTTACGTGTTTGACTGGCTGTAGCTCAAAAACTGTCCATAGGTTGGCCTTGAGCTCATAACATTTTATATTCAGATCATAAGCTACTACACATAAAAAATTTAGACAATTTTACAATATTAATTTCGAAGAATTAATATTTCTTTTCACAGACTTGTACATTTAGTTGAAATAAATCAAGTTATTTTACAGGATTGTTATGTAAATGATAAAAATTAAAGTACACGCACTTGGGGTTAAAATTTAATGTTTAACTTGCAAAAGTACAAGTTCTTCAAAATTAATATTTCTTTTCACACTTGTGAATTTAGTCGAAATCTAACCTAACCTAACAAAACGATTGTATTGCAATTTTTCCATGTAAATTTATGTAATTTGCTAAGATTTACAAGTCTGTGCAAGCATTTTTAAATTTAACGAGCATTTGACCAGCTTTAGCTGTTTTCATGTTGACCAATACCCCTATTTTATATACTTTTGATAAAAATTCGGTCGAATAGTTTAAGAGTGTATAAAGATCATACATCTATTTTATATATATAGAAATATATAGATAAAATTCATATATAATTGCATTATATATAATTATATACAATTATATATATAATCTTTTTTCCTAGAGAATACATTGTGAGGAATATTCCGCTGTACTTTTGTGTTTTTCAAAGAGAAATCTAACCGATCTTAGAAACAGGAATCCAATATTTGTCAATAAGCTATTGACCGGATATGATAAAGATTCATGATTATAAACATACTTTATCGATTACTAGATAGATATCACAAATATGGTATTCATGATTATAAACATACTTTATCGATTACTACACGGAAAAAAAGGCTTGGTTGAATTTACCAAGTTTTTCTTGGTTACATATATATTGGTAACTACAACCTTTGACTTGGTTGCCGTAACCATGTACACTTAATTTGTTTCACGATTCAAATTTGGTAGGAACTATTGGTGCTTATAATCAACACAATTAGTTGAGGTAACCAAGAAATTGTATTCTGATTGGTCACCCAGAAATTAGTTCTCACAAACCAGCTACCGTAGCTGACCGTAGCTAGTTTAACCAAGTTCTTGGTGAATTAAGCCATGGCAGCATGGCTGCACTGCAGTCGAAGACTGAACGTGCTGACATTACGCGGATGTCGTTCGACCTGTCGTTGCGTCGTCGTTGACGATTTTTTTCATCGGCGTCGTGTGCGGGTATCGGTCGCGGTGAAACGCGAACGGTATCTTGGAGAACGGAAGCGCGGCGGGAATCGCCGGCGGACCCGCGGTGCCGACCGCGCGAATCTTCGTCGTCGTCGTCGTCATCGTCATCGTCACCATCGCCGCCGTCGTCGCAGACGAACGGAAGAAAGGGAAATCACCGATGTGTGTTACCAATTTCTTTTGGATGGTCCAACCAAGTACTATGGTTGCTCCAACTACGGCAGTATAACCAAGTACTATGGTTGCTCCAACTATGGCAGTATAACCAAGTGCCGTTGGTATATGTGACCAAGATATCAGCTGGCGCATATATAATCAAGGCACTTGGTCGAGGCGACCATTTTTTTTGTTATCTCAACCAAGTCTTTTTTTCCGTGTAGATAGATATCACAAATATGGTAAAGCATTGAATAAGATATATACAGTGATAAAAAAATTTTTTTCGATGAAATAAATACATTTTATTGAAATTAAATTTTTTGACTTAAATAAATATTTATTTTGTTTAGAAAAACGTTATTTTGTTTAGAAAAAATTATTATTTGAATGAAAAAAAATATCATAATTTTTAAGATCAAATATGAAACAGTTTAAAATAAGAATGTATTTATTTAAAAATAAAAAAATCATTTATTATAATGAAGAAAATCTGTTTTTTTAAAACAAGCAGTCGAAAACAAAGAAATTATTTATTACTTTAAATAATTCGATATATTTAAAATTAAGAAAACGAATGTAGTTGATATCTTTAATTTAAAACCAATAAATGTTTTTTTAATTTATGTGTCTACATTTAATTAGCCGTAAAAAATACATATTTTTGGATTTGGTACACCGCGCCGCTCAATGGCAATAGGAATGTAAACACATAATTTAAGAAAATATTTTTTTATTTCAAGTAAAAGATATCAACTACATTCGTTTTCTTAATTATAAATATATGGAATTATTTAAAATAATAAATTATTTCTTTGTCTTCAACTGCTTGTTCTAAGAAATAGATCCTCATTATTATAATAAATAACGTTTTATTCTGAAATAAATATTTTTTTATTTTAAAATGTTTTATATTTGATCTTAAAAATAAAGAGAATCTGTTTTTTTAAAACAAGCAGTCGAAAACAAAGAAATTATTTATTACTTTAAATAATTCGATATATTTAAAATTAAGAAAACGAATGTAGTTGATATCTTTAATTTAAACCAATAAATGTTTTTTTAATTTATGTGTCTACATTTAATTGGCCGTAAAAAATACATATTTTTGGATTTGGTACACCGCGCCGCTCAATGGCAATAGGAATGTAGACACATAATTTAAGAAAATATTTTTTTATTTCAAGTAAAAGATATCAACTACATTCGTTTTCTTATTTATAAATATATGGAATTATTTAAAATAATAAATTATTTCTTTGTCTTCAACTGCTTGTTCTAAGAAATAGATCCTCATTATTATAATAAATAACGTTTTATTCTGAAATAAATATTTTTTTATTTTAAAATGTTTTATATTTGATCTTAAAAATAAAGAGAATCTGTTTTTTTAAAACAAGCAGTCGAAAACAAAGAAATTATTTATTACTTTAAATAATTCGATATATTTAAAATTAAGAAAACGAATGTAGTTGATATCTTTAATTTAAACCAATAAATGTTTTTTTAATTTATGTGTCTACATTTAATTGGCCGTAAAAAATACATATTTTTGGATTTGGTACACCGCGCCGCTCAATGGCAATAGGAATGTAGACACATAATTTAAGAAAATATTTTTTTATTTCAAGTAAAAGATATCAACTACATTCGTTTTCTTATTTATAAATATATGGAATTATTTAAAACAATAAATTACTTCTTTGTCTTCGACTGCTTGTTCTAAAAAATAGATCCTTATTATTAGAATAAATAACGTTTTATTCTGAAATAAATATTTTTTTATTTTAAAATGTTTTATATTTGATCTTAAAAACGAAGAGAATCTGTTTTTTGCTTTTACTCCTGTCGCATTCTTCCCTAAATTATGTTTATTGTTTTTTATTCAATCAAAAATCTAGTACTAATGTTTAAATTTTAATGTTTAAATTTTAAAGTCTAGCAGCGCCAAGTTTTTTTACAATAAAAATTTATTTATTTTGTTATAATTAAATATTTTTATTTTTTACTGTTACTTCTTTAATTCTTTGTAATTAAAATAATTCTTTGTAATATTAAAAATTTGTTAAAGAGAATTAAGAAGCTATTACCACTTGGGTTGGAATAGGAAGACCCTTGAATAGGTAATAGGTAATAGAATTTTGTGAAGAAGAAATTAAAGATTTTATATCTTTTTTTGAAATATATGTCACTTGAGTTAAGTTAAGTAATATAATTTTGTGAAAAAGAAATAAAGCTACCACTTAGGTTGGATTTTTAAATTTACAAAATACATTGCGTGTACTTGGCGCCTTTTTTTACCTTTTTTGAAAAAGGTAATTTTGTACTGATATCACCCATTTTGTAGTGTTAAGCAAAGATCTGCAAAAAATTTTTATTTTTTATTTTTTAATTATTCACGAAATTAGCAATAACAACAAATTAAATTTTTATTAAATTAGCAAATTAATAATTAGTTACAAAAAATTACTGTTTACATAAAAATTAATAATATTTAAGTAAAAGTAAATTATATATTTCTCACAAAAATTAAAGAAACACTAAAATCTTTAAAAATAGGCAAAATTCAAGCAGCTGTAACTTTGTTATAAATGAACAAAATTTAAATTTAAAGCTTAAAACCTGAATTTTTACATTATTTTCATCCATTTGTATCATATCTACATGTTATTTAAAAAAATTTGGCAATTATACCGTTCAATAGAACAAAGTTTCAGCTTTAAGAATCTATTTTTTGAATTGCGATACGATGATTTCTAAGGGAAGTATGAGCAATCAAAGTCAAAATCCTCATTTCTTATTCAATCCGCGATAAATCAGTAACAAAAAATCGTAGAAACATTTTTAATAAAAGATTTTGCAAGGAAAACTTCAAGCTTTTACGTTAGAAAGTCAAAAATTTTCACAGATTTTTTTTGTGCACTTGACAGGCCCACAAAGTGAGAAAAAAATTTTCTATTTTGTCTAGCTCGTAGTTTTCTATATGTAAAAATTACCAAACTCACAGAAACTAAAAAATAATAATAACCTTTCGAAAGTAGAAATTTTGAGCTTTAAAATCCTTTTTTTAAATTTAAATTTTGTTCATTTTTAACAAAGTTACAGCTGCTTGAATTTTGCCTATTTTTAAAGATATATAATGTTCCTTTAATTTTTGTGAAAAGTGTAGATTACTTAAAAAATTGGTAATTTGTCAGAGAAAAATTTCTAGTTTGTGAAAGTTAGTAATTAGGTGAAAATGAATTAATTTCTTTTGTAAACTGGTAATTAGTAAAAATAAATTCTTTATTATTAAAATAATTAATAGATGGTTTATCAAAAATAAATTACTATCTATTTGAAAATTAATAATTAGTGGAAAATAATTATTAATTTTTTCAATAATAAATAAATAGTCTCAGATAAATTACTTATATTTTAAAAATTATTAATTGGTTGAATATAAATAATTTAATTATTTATATTATTTATATTAATTATTTATAATATTTATATTATTTATATTTATAAGCAGTTAAATGTGGTTTAAAAAAGGTAATTATGAAGGAGAGGGGCTTCCTCACCGAATTGGCTAAAATTTTAATTTTGTATATTTTGGTGCGTAAAACATAAATCTATAAGTTAAAATTGTCGCTCTCAATTAGGAAAAAAGTTATTAAGTACTAAAATTGATAGTTGCATGGTTAGAACAGGTTTTATTAACCGTTCCTGTTTCTTATCGATTTTGCCATTAACTCGGCTAATTGTTCTTCCACGGATTTTGGAATTTCCGCCTCGACATAACGTATCGACATAACGTATCATCTACTATCTATAATATACGATGCTATATTTTTATTATCCATTTGTCAATTCAATTAGAAAAAAAATTCAAATTCTTTTATTTGAAGCACTTGTGAGTTTTACAAAAATGTCTCTCATTATGTCTTGTATCTTTATCATTATGATATCGTTCAAAATTGCTACTCTTAGAAAATGTATGGATAAGCTTGATAGGACTTGCTATTTTATCTACGAATATGCAATTAACAGATCCAAACAGTTAAGTGACAAGTATATCGACAAAGGTAAAGTCTTATTTGCTTGAATCAACATGCTACACGTATGTATATCACGTAAGTATGACAACGGAATGGAGATTATTGGAAACAATCGGAAAAGGACATAAAAGATAAATCGCGGATTTATTTATGAATATTCTATATTAAACATAATTAAAATAAAGAAAACTGTACTTTGTAATTTTTAATAATATATTATAAAATCTAATATGTATATATGTATATATGTTTGAACTACCATAAAACAGTCATTTCATATAACTATTAGCAAGATTTTGAATTTATGTTTACCATTTATTGGTTCATCAAATATACTTACATATAGAAATATTGTTAAAAATATGTACCACATTGTAAGCTTCTGTCGACCATTTACCTGCAAAGGAGTAACATCAAAGTATAATTACATATCCAAAGATAAATAATTTTGAGTAGAGATGTATATATCTAAAATCTACTTACACGTAGGAGTTGATAATAATCTCGTTGATTGGAATGTGGCTTGGATCAGTCAACTCGCAAAACTGTAATATAATAATAAATCAATTAGAATTTTCGGAAACATCACTTCATACGATTCTTTCACACGATGGCGGTTAATGTTAATTTCCGATTACCTTATTATTATGTTTCGCGTGTTCTATACTTGTCGTCATGACGAAACATCTGACCGAGACATTGCGCTTCTTGGCTACCTCAATGTATACCTCAATGTATCTCTTTCTCGAAGCTGGATCGGGATTGGTATTGTCTATAACTATACTTTTTCCTTGATTCAAGTATTGTTGGACTGCGGCAATACACTTCTGCCAGCTCCCTAAAGTGTCTCTGTTGACGTATCCGTATTCCTTCAGATAATTCTTTGCAAAATGCGATTTTCCGGAGTCTGGACTGCCGACCATAAGTACCACCTGTTAATGGATATCTATAAGCACGAGGAAAGAGCGGGCCTCTGTTCACATTTGACGTTCACGATGATATTCGTGTTATGCACGATGCTTCTGTCAAAATCGAGGAATCACATGCGGAAAAGTTTTACTTAGGTATTTATCATTAAAAGAATACTTTGTATAATTCTCTTTTATGTTATTTTTTTATTTTTTCTCATTAGATCATGGTACAAGAGGAACAAACACATTTTTCCAGCGAGTAGATGGAAATTTCAATTTCCAATTTCGTTTAAAGGATTCTTCTTGTACCATGATCTAATGAGAAAAAATAAAAAAATAACATAAAAGAGAATTATACAAAGTATTCTTTTAATGATAAATACCTAAGTAAAACTTTTCCGCATGTGATTCCTCGATTTTGACAGAAGCATCGTGCATAACACGAATATCATCGTGAACGTCAAATGTGAACAGAGGCCCGCTCTTTCCTCGTGCTTATAGATATCCATTAACAGGTGGTACTTATGGTCGGCAGTCCAGACTCCGGAAAATCGCATTTTGCAAAGAATTATCTGAAGGAATACGGATACGTCAACAGAGACACTTTAGGGAGCTGGCAGAAGTGTATTGCCGCAGTCCAACAATACTTGAATCAAGGAAAAAGTATAGTTATAGACAATACCAATCCCGATCCAGCTTCGAGAAAGAGATACATTGAGGTATACATTGAGGTAGCCAAGAAGCGCAATGTCTCGGTCAGATGTTTCGTCATGACGACAAGTATAGAACACGCGAAACATAATAATAAGGTAATCGGAAATTAACATTAACCGCCATCGTGTGAAAGAATCGTATGAAGTGATGTTTCCGAAAATTCTAATTGATTTATTATTATATTACAGTTTTGCGAGTTGACTGATCCAAGCCACATTCCAATCAACGAGATTATTATCAACTCCTACGTGTAAGTAGATTTTAGATATATACATCTCTACTCAAAATTATTTATCTTTGGATATGTAATTATACTTTGATGTTACTCCTTTGCAGGTAAATGGTCGACAGAAGCTTACAATGTGGTACATATTTTTAACAATATTTCTATATGTAAGTATATTTGATGAACCAATAAATGGTAAACATAAATTCAAAATCTTGCTAATAGTTATATGAAATGACTGTTTTATGGTAGTTCAAACATATATACATATATACATATTAGATTTTATAATATATTATTAAAAATTACAAAGTACAGTTTTCTTTATTTTAATTATGTTTAATATAGAATATTCATAAATAAATCCGCGATTTATCTTTTATGTCCTTTTCCGATTGTTTCCAATAATCTCCATTCCGTTGTCATACTTACGTGATATACATACGTGTAGCATGTTGATTCAAGCAAATAAGACTTTACCTTTGTCGATATACTTGTCACTTAACTGTTTGGATCTGTTAATTGCATATTCGTAGATAAAATAGCAAGTCCTATCAAGCTTATCCATACATTTTCTAAGAGTAGCAATTTTGAACGATATCATAATGATAAAGATACAAGACATAATGAGAGACATTTTTGTAAAACTCACAAGTGCTTCAAATAAAAGAATTTGAATTTTTTTTCTAATTGAATTGACAAATGGATAATAAAAATATAGCATCGTATATTATAGATAGTAGATGATACGTTATGTCGATACGTTATGTCGAGGCGGAAATTCCAAAATCCGTGGAAGAACAATTAGCCGAGTTAATGGCAAAATCGATAAGAAACAGGAACGGTTAATAAAACCTGTTCTAACCATGCAACTATCAATTTTAGTACTTAATAACTTTTTTCCTAATTGAGAGCGACAATTTTAACTTATAGATTTATGTTTTACGCACCAAAATATACAAAATTAAAATTTTAGCCAATTCGGTGAGGAAGCCCCTCTCCTTCATAATTACCTTTTTTAAACCACATTTAACTGCTTATAAATATAAATAATATAAATATTATAAATAATTAATATAAATAATATAAATAATTAAATTATTTATATTCAACCAATTAATAATTTTTAAAATATAAGTAATTTATCTGAGACTATTTATTTATTATTGAAAAAATTAATAATTATTTTCCACTAATTATTAATTTTCAAATAGATAGTAATTTATTTTTGATAAACCATCTATTAATTATTTTAATAATAAAGAATTTATTTTTACTAATTACCAGTTTACAAAAGAAATTAATTCATTTTCACCTAATTACTAACTTTCACAAACTAGAAATTTTTCTCTGACAAATTACCAATTTTTTAAGTAATCTACACTTTTCACAAAAATTAAAGGAACATTATATATCTTTAAAAATAGGCAAAATTCAAGCAGCTGTAACTTTGTTAAAAATGAACAAAATTTAAATTTAAAAAAAGGATTTTAAAGCTCAAAATTTCTACTTTCGAAAGGTTATTATTATTTTTTAGTTTCTGTGAGTTTGGTAATTTTTACATATAGAAAACTACGAGCTAGACAAAATAGAAAATTTTTTTCTCACTTTGTGGGCCTGTCAAGTGCACAAAAAAAATCTGTGAAAATTTTTGACTTTCTAACGTAAAAGCTTGAAGTTTTCCTTGCAAAATCTTTTATTAAAAATGTTTCTACGATTTTTTGTTACTGATTTATCGCGGATTGAATAAGAAATGAGGATTTTGACTTTGATTGCTCATACTTCCCTTAGAAATCATCGTATCGCAATTCAAAAAATAGATTCTTAAAGCTGAAACTTTGTTCTATTGAACGGTATAATTGCCAAATTTTTTTAAATAACATGTAGATATGATACAAATGGATGAAAATAATGTAAAAATTCAGGTTTTAAGCTTTAAATTTAAATTTTGTTCATTTATAACAAAGTTACAGCTGCTTGAATTTTGCCTATTTTTAAAGATTTTAGTGTTTCTTTAATTTTTGTGAGAAATATATAATTTACTTTTACTTAAATATTATTAATTTTTATGTAAACAGTAATTTTTTGTAACTAATTATTAATTTGCTAATTTAATAAAAATTTAATTTGTTGTTATTGCTAATTTCGTGAATAATTAAAAAATAAAAAATAAAAATTTTTTGCAGATCTTTGCTTAACACTACAAAATGGGTGATATCAGTACAAAATTACCTTTTTCAAAAAAGGTAAAAAAAGGCGCCAAGTACACGCAATGTATTTTGTAAATTTAAAAATCCAACCTAAGTGGTAGCTTTATTTCTTTTTCACAAAATTATATTACTTAACTTAACTCAAGTGACATATATTTCAAAAAAAGATATAAAATCTTTAATTTCTTCTTCACAAAATTCTATTACCTATTACCTATTCAAGGGTCTTCCTATTCCAACCCAAGTGGTAATAGCTTCTTAATTCTCTTTAACAAATTTTTAATATTACAAAGAATTATTTTAATTACAAAGAATTAAAGAAGTAACAGTAAAAAATAAAAATATTTAATTATAACAAAATAAATAAATTTTTATTGTAAAAAAACTTGGCGCTGCTAGACTTTAAAATTTAAACATTAAAATTTAAACATTAGTACTAGATTTTTGATTGAATAAAAAACAATAAACATAATTTAGGGAAGAATGCGACAGGAGTAAAAGCAAAAAACAGATTCTCTTCGTTTTTAAGATCAAATATAAAACATTTTAAAATAAAAAAATATTTATTTCAGAATAAAACGTTATTTATTCTAATAATAAGGATCTATTTTTTAGAACAAGCAGTCGAAGACAAAGAAGTAATTTATTGTTTTAAATAATTCCATATATTTATAAATAAGAAAACGAATGTAGTTGATATCTTTTACTTGAAATAAAAAAATATTTTCTTAAATTATGTGTCTACATTCCTATTGCCATTGAGCGGCGCGGTGTACCAAATCCAAAAATATGTATTTTTTACGGCCAATTAAATGTAGACACATAAATTAAAAAAACATTTATTGGTTTAAATTAAAGATATCAACTACATTCGTTTTCTTAATTTTAAATATATCGAATTATTTAAAGTAATAAATAATTTCTTTGTTTTCGACTGCTTGTTTTAAAAAAACAGATTCTCTTTATTTTTAAGATCAAATATAAAACATTTTAAAATAAAAAAATATTTATTTCAGAATAAAACGTTATTTATTATAATAATGAGGATCTATTTCTTAGAACAAGCAGTTGAAGACAAAGAAATAATTTATTATTTTAAATAATTCCATATATTTATAAATAAGAAAACGAATGTAGTTGATATCTTTTACTTGAAATAAAAAAATATTTTCTTAAATTATGTGTCTACATTCCTATTGCCATTGAGCGGCGCGGTGTACCAAATCCAAAATATGTATTTTTTACGGCCAATTAAATGTAGACACATAAATTAAAAAAACATTTATTGGTTTAAATTAAAGATATCAACTACATTCGTTTTCTTAATTTTAAATATATCGAATTATTTAAAGTAATAAATAATTTCTTTGTTTTCGACTGCTTGTTTTAAAAAAACAGATTCTCTTTATTTTTAAGATCAAATATAAAACATTTTAAAATAAAAAAATATTTATTTCAGAATAAAACGTTATTTATTATAATAATGAGGATCTATTTCTTAGAACAAGCAGTTGAAGACAAAGAAATAATTTATTATTTTAAATAATTCCATATATTTATAATTAAGAAAACGAATGTAGTTGATATCTTTTACTTGAAATAAAAAAATATTTTCTTAAATTATGTGTTTACATTCCTATTGCCATTGAGCGGCGCGGTGTACCAAATCCAAAAATATGTATTTTTTACGGCTAATTAAATGTAGACACATAAATTAAAAAAACATTTATTGGTTTTAAATTAAAGATATCAACTACATTCGTTTTCTTAATTTTAAATATATCGAATTATTTAAAGTAATAAATAATTTCTTTGTTTTCGACTGCTTGTTTTAAAAAAACAGATTTTCTTCATTATAATAAATGATTTTTTTATTTTTAAATAAATACATTCTTATTTTAAACTGTTTCATATTTGATCTTAAAAATTATGATATTTTTTTTCATTCAAATAATAATTTTTTCTAAACAAAATAACGTTTTTCTAAACAAAATAAATATTTATTTAAGTCAAAAAATTTAATTTCAATAAAATGTATTTATTTCATCGAAAAAAATTTTTTTATCACTGTATATATCTTATTCAATGCTTTACCATATTTGTGATATCTATCTACACGGAAAAAAAGACTTGGTTGAGATAACAAAAAAAATGGTCGCCTCGACCAAGTGCCTTGATTATATATGCGCCAGCTGATATCTTGGTCACATATACCAACGGCACTTGGTTATACTGCCATAGTTGGAGCAACCATAGTACTTGGTTATACTGCCGTAGTTGGAGCAACCATAGTACTTGGTTGGACCATCCAAAAGAAATTGGTAACACACATCGGTGATTTCCCTTTCTTCCGTTCGTCTGCGACGACGGCGGCGATGGTGACGATGACGATGACGACGACGACGACGAAGATTCGCGCGGTCGGCACCGCGGGTCCGCCGGCGATTCCCGCCGCGCTTCCGTTCTCCAAGATACCGTTCGCGTTTCACCGCGACCGATACCCGCACACGACGCCGATGAAAAAAATCGTCAACGACGACGCAACGACAGGTCGAACGACATCCGCGTAATGTCAGCACGTTCAGTCTTCGACTGCAGTGCAGCCATGCTGCCATGGCTTAATTCACCAAGAACTTGGTTAAACTAGCTACGGTCAGCTACGGTAGCTGGTTTGTGAGAACTAATTTCTGGGTGACCAATCAGAATACAATTTCTTGGTTACCTCAACTAATTGTGTTGATTATAAGCACCAATAGTTCCTACCAAATTTGAATCGTGAAACAAATTAAGTGTACATGGTTACGGCAACCAAGTCAAAGGTTGTAGTTACCAATATATATGTAACCAAGAAAAACTTGGTAAATTCAACCAAGCCTTTTTTTCCGTGTAGTAATCGATAAAGTATGTTTATAATCATGAATACCATATTTGTGATATCTATCTAGTAATCGATAAAGTATGTTTATAATCATGAATCTTTATCATATCCGGTCAATAGCTTATTGACAAATATTGGATTCCTGTTTCTAAGATCGGTTAGATTTCTCTTTGAAAAACACAAAAGTACAGCGGAATATTCCTCACAATGTATTCTCTAGGAAAAAAGATTATATATATAATTGTATATAATTATATATAATGCAATTATATATGAATTTTATCTATATATTTCTATATATATAAAATAGATGTATGATCTTTATACACTCTTAAACTATTCGACCGAATTTTTATCAAAAGTATATAAAATAGGGGTATTGGTCAACATGAAAACAGCTAAAGCTGGTCAAATGCTCGTTAAATTTAAAAATGCTTGCACAGACTTGTAAATCTTAGCAAATTACATAAATTTACATGGAAAAATTGCAATACAATCGTTTTGTTAGGTTAGGTTAGATTTCGACTAAATTCACAAGTGTGAAAAGAAATATTAATTTTGAAGAACTTGTACTTTTGCAAGTTAAACATTAAATTTTAACCCCAAGTGCGTGTACTTTAATTTTTATCATTTACATAACAATCCTGTAAAATAACTTGATTTATTTCAACTAAATGTACAAGTCTGTGAAAAGAAATATTAATTCTTCGAAATTAATATTGTAAAATTGTCTAAATTTTTTATGTGTAGTAGCTTATGATCTGAATATAAAATGTTATGAGCTCAAGGCCAACCTATGGACAGTTTTTGAGCTACAGCCAGTCAAACACGTAAAAAGTACAACATATTAAAGTTTTCAAAATAGTTCAGTTATTTTGACTATTGAAAGGCATAAACGACTGTGTATGTGGAAATAGTACATGTATGAATAAAGGAAAGTCATTTAAAGCAGTTAATATGTTGAATCATTAATATATTGAATAGTTTTTACAGTATGTACACACACACACATACACACACACACACACACACACACACACACACACACACACACACACACATTAATATTATACTGGGCCACGGCTGGGGAGTGGGAGATGAGGGCGACGGAGAAGACGGCCCTCTCTAATAACCCTCATGCGATGTACTAGGGTGGGAATATGTGCGTCAATCGTAGGCTGACGAAATTCAATGTCCTCCATGAGACGGATAAAGTGCTCCCGCGTGTCCAATTGGTGGGTCATTAACAACCTGTTCATTTGACCTAACTGGTATGGAAAATCTGGAATTTCGCTTTCCATAATATCTTGAGCGTCTCGCAGGCCTTCACGCGGAGACATGACAAAAACTGCAACATAAAAAAAATGAAAGGAATATAATTACATGTGACTTCTTTATTATATGAAAAAATGTCTTAAAGAGATGAAGCAATTCTGAATTTTGATATACATAAGAAATAATGTTCGACAATTATTGGACATGTTAAAAAAAATTAAATGTACTAATACATTTTGGCATTAAATAAAATAGTCTGATAATTATTTAAGATGTAAAGAAAAATATTAAATGTATTCATACTTTTTAATACATAAAAAGAAATAATCTTTATATATATAGATTGAAGATGTTAAGAAAAATTAAGTAATATATTTTAATACATAAAAAGATATTATCTTTATTGAAGATGTTGAGAAAAATTAAATGTATTAATACCTTTTAATACATAAAAAGAAATAATCTTTATTATTGATGTTAAGAAAAATTAAATGTACTAATATATTTTGGCATAAAATAAAATAGTCTGATAATTATAAAGATATAAAGAAAAAAATTAAATGTATTCATATATTTTAATACATAAAAAGAAATAATCTTTATTATTGATGATGTTAAGGAAAATTAAATGTACTAAGGCATGGTTGCACCAACGCCGCATAACTTTGACCTTAGCTTAATTCACTCTTCGTCTCTTTCTAAGCAAAATAGTTAGACTAACTTTGACTTTTATTTCATCTTTTCGTTGTTCTATTTAAGAAGATACTTGAAATATGTTATAACTGAAGAAAATTATGACTGATCATGCAATTTGTAATTGTTACATATATCGTGAGTTTCGTAAAACAGCATATCACAAGTCAGTCATTTCAAACTGATTCTTGACGTTGACCATATGATGACATAAAATTTATCATTACGATCGGGAGATGTACATTACTTACTGCTTTTTCAGCCCGTGGAATCTGAAAATATCGATACCGCAACGTTTTTGTAACTCTGGGCACTCTGGGCACTCTTCGCACGATCTGTAAAATTAATTAAATTAATAATATTTGCGAAATATTCGCGAAATTAATAATATTCGCGAAATATTCATTAAAAGTACAGAAATATTTAATTTGGCCAAAAGTGCTTTTTGGCCAAAAGTGTTTTTTGGAAATTTGCGGTTCTTTAACAATTACGATCCGGAGATGTACATTAGGGGAGACCGGGGCTAAAACGTCTACGGGGTAAATACGTCTAATCAAATATCTCGGAACCTGTATATTGTGCAAACTCGCTATTAACATTGTAAACGCTGCTTATAGTACCCATGTGACCAACGGAGTTTCGGCAGGTTACCTGCCGTGTTACGATTTTTACGAGGGCAAACGTGTTTTCGAAAGGTGAAAGTTACATTTTCTGCGCGTGGAAATTTTGTAATATCTGCAATAATATTTGCTCTCCAAATCTCGAGGTACGTGATTATAAAGAGTAATGCATGCTGAACACGAATCCAGTGTAGTTTTTTCATTATCGTTGATGTCTAATATTTCGTGGGCGATCAAACCTGAAACTTGTGTTTGGGGCTAATCGGTCAGTAAGCAGTCCGGGTGCATTTCCAAGGCATTTTCGGGCTCACTGCATATGGAATATGGATGAGACGGGAATTACAACCGTTCAGACACCGAATAGAGTCATCGGACGTCGAGGAGTGAAACAAGTCGAGCGAGTGACTTCTGCGGAAAGAGGAACCCTCGTAACTATTTTTTAATAATGTTTCGCATAAAAATTTTAAATAAATTTTTATATTTTTCTCTTAAAAAACAATTATTGCATGTATCCTATTATTTTTTAGAATTAGATGTACGTATATGTATTGAAAATGCAGTGCAGACTGTTATACCCCGGCATTTTTGAGATTTCAATTTTTCCACCGTTGTCGTTTTTGCTCTATACCGGTTAAACAAAGCGACGTAGACAAAAATTTCCTATATAAATTTTGTAGCTAAAGGTTCACTCTTTACAGTAGTATACCACATTTAACTACAATTATTTATTTTGTTGTTAAAAATCGGCACCGAAAAAAAAACGAACTGTTTAGCCCCGGTCTCCCCTACTTACTGCTTTTTCAGCCCGTGGAATCTGAAAATATCGATACCGCAACGTTTTTGTAACTCTGCGCACTCTTCGCACGATCTGTAAAATTAATTAAATTAATATTTGCGAAATATTCGCGAAATTAATAATATTCGCGAAATATTCATTGAAAGTACAGAAATATTTAATTTGGCCAAACTGCTTTTTGGAAATTTGCGGTTCTTTAACAATTACGATCGGGAGATGTACATTACTTACTGCTTCTTCAGCTTGTGCGTGGAAGGAGAAAATATCGATACCGCAACGTTAATGCGCACTCTTCGCACGATCCACTAATACAGAAAAGCACTCTGTTAATAACGAGAATTACGATCGGGAGATGTAGATTACTTACCGTTAATGTTGTTTTGCAACTCGAAAGCAGAAATACGTAACAGGATGACTACTTTCTCTGCAATATCTACTCTGATGTACGTCGAGAGCTAAGCACAAGTACGTCGTATTTGAATTGAATTTCGAACGAAGAAGATCCGAGATTACACAGATCGTAGAGCGTCAATTCAACGAGTTATGGCTTCTGCCCATAGGACACTGAAACGCTAGCCGCGCAGTAACTAGCGACGCGGCAGCCAATCAACGCGTCGCCTTTCCGTTCGAACCAAAAGCTTATTGGCTACCGCGTCGCTTCTTGCCGCGCGGTAAGCGTTTGTTTGAATCTTTCATTTTTCTTTAGTAAATTTGTCCAATTTAATTTATTTAACAAATTTCTATATGAATTTATTGGTTTCTGACTTTGGTTTTCAATAAATATCTTTGGTCTATTGGTCTAGGGGAAAACGGCTTAAGTTTGTCAAATTTAAAAATGCTTTCACGGTCTTGCAAATTTTAGCAAATTAGATAAATTTATAATAGGAAATTGCAATACAATCGTTCGTTAAGCCTTGTGTACACGATACTAGAAATCGGTCCGAGTTTCGGTTTAAGCCAATCAACTTGCAGCTCTTACAGAAAAGCAGCAGTTTCATTAGCTTAAACCGAAACTCGGACCGATTTCTAGTATCGTGTACACAAGGCTTTAGGTTAGGTTAGAATTAAGAGAAGCGAATTGAACGCCTAAGTCTAGGGGAAAACGGCTTAAGCTTGTCAAATTTGAAAATGCTTGCAGACTTTTAAATGTTAGCAAATTAGATAAATTTACAATAGGAAATTGCAATACAATCGTTTAAACTGGAGAATCGTTAAAATTTAAGAGAAGCGAACTAAACGTTTACGTCTAGGGGAAAACGGCTTAAGCTTGTCAAATTTAAAAACGCTTTCACGATTTTGTAAATTTTAGCAAATTTGATAAATTTACAATATAAAATTGCAATATAATCGTTCGTTAGTTTTAACACGTTTTTTTTGTCTTTATTGAAAGACACCATTAAAGAGACGGCGAAACGGTATCTTTTTTTTATGATGACTTTCTCAATAAGACTTTCCCACATCTTGTCACTTTGTCAAAAAGAAAACTTAAGAAAAACATCTTTTTCTTATTGTTAGTGTTATATGTTGTCTGTGTAGTTTTTCCAGCAGAAAACGCTATATGTACCTATATACCTGCTTGCATCCTTCAATATCCCCCACCCTCTATAATAGGTAGTCTTTCTTTCGCTTTCCAGTAATTTACCTGAATCCTGGGGTTTGGATTTAACACTTTTCAGGTCCATGTATTTCGTGAGACTTGGCAGTCTAGTATATAATATAGCTGTGGACCCATACAGAAGTGGTGTGCGCTCACTAACCACGTGTTCCAACATTTTTTCTCTTTTTAGTCCAGTCAAATTAGACAAAAAAAAGGCTTTTGCTCGGAAGTGAAGCGGTATCAGTGAAACCTTTTTAGGGTTGCTGGGTGGGTGTAGAAGAACTTATTTCTTAGTTTTCGGGTTAATCGGACCGATGGGTTTTTAAGGGGGGGAGGGGGAATGAAAAATTTCGTTTTTTCGCAATAACTCGGCGAATTTTGACCGTACATGATTGACTAACCCCTCATTTTGTAGCTCTTTTAAAGCCCTACAATTCATTTCGTGAAGACCCTAACTTAAAATCAAGATTTGTCGAGTTCTAACCGGTGAAAGTGGGAAAAAATGTATTTTGTCGCGGTTTTTTGCGTTTATCTCGTTTCCATTAATAGATAGAAATATGCCGCCACTGACAAAGTTGTAGGGCTTGAAGAGACCTACAAAATGAGGGGTCAGTCGTTCAGATTCGTTAAAAATTGAGCCCAGTACCCCTATTCTGTAACTCTTAACGACAGTGTCGGTATCGTTATGTTGTCGTTGCGCAGGTATACTATATGGGAAAAAAGCTGCGCAACTGTCGTTATGAGCACATAACGACGCATAACGAGTTACAGAATCGCACTACAGGAAAGTCTCTGGAAGTCGCGCTTTTAACGCGTGGCCGATCGTCGCCCGCGCCGCCCGCGCCGCCCGCGCCGCCGCCGGCGACGATCGGCCACGCGTTAAAAGCGCGACTTCCAGAGCTCAATTTTTAACGAATCTGAACGACTGACCCCTCATTTTGTAGGTCTCTTCAAGCCCTACAACTTTGTCAGTGGCGGCACATTTCTATCTATTAATGGAAACGAGATAAACGCAAAAAACCGCGACAAAATACATTTTTTCCCACTTTCACCGGCTAGAACTCGACAAATCTTGATTTTAAGTTAGGGTCTTCACGAAATGAATTGTAGGGCTTTAAAAGAGCTACAAAATGAGGGGTTAGTCAATCATGTACGGTCAAAATTCGCCGAGTTATTGCGAAAAAACGAAATTTTTCATTCCCCCTCCCCCCCTTAAAAACCCATCGGTCCGATTAACCCGAAAACTCAGAAATAAGCTCTTCTACATCCCCCCAACAACCCTAAAAAGGTTTCACTGATACCGCTTCACTTCCGAGCTCAAATGTCTAATTTGACTGGCCTATTTGTGATTTTTTCAATTTATACAGAAAAATTTAAATCTGCCTAGCTGATAAACAGTAAGTAGCATAAAAATCGACAGAAATAAGTTTTTCTGATTAATTTTTTTATTCAGTTCCGAGTTAAATTTCCGGATAATTCTCTTTATTCACTGTGTGATCATTAAATAGTTTGACTTATTGTTAGATCGCTATAACCTAGCTGTATCAAATAATGAGACATAAGATACATTAAATAAATGAAAAAATACATTTTGAAAAATGTTTGTCACTTATTGTTAGAAGCGTAAGTGTAGCGAACGTAAGCAATTTAAATTTTGCAATTTCTTTTTCTTTGGTGTTCGTGCACGCGTGTATATGCCGTATGTTCCTACTACCACGTAATGAAACACACTACCACACATGGTGAAATACTCTATAACGTGTATCGGAAAACAAGATATAGGATACCTTTTTTTAAGTTAGATAATAAAAAATATATTTCAGAAAATCTTAAGCCCGTTCTACAATAGTCGTAAGAGTATGCGATAAGACGTAAGCAGTAAAAATTGACTAATAGCTTCTGCACACAGGACGCGGAAACGCTTGCCGCGCGGCAAGGAGCAACGCGGTAGCCAATCAACGTGTTGTTTTTCCGTAAGAACCAAAAGTTTATGCAAGCGTTTCCGCGTCCTGTGGGCAGAAGCCATAACTGCAGTCGATTATTATTCTTGGATTGTAAAAATTCCATTTATATAGTAAACAGCTTACTGCTTGCGTCTTTCATCTACTCTTATAGCTATTGTATAGACCTCAGTCACTTAGAAATTAAGTGTAAGTGTGGCGAATGTGAGCAACGTAGTTTTGCAATTTTTTTGTTTTTTCTTTTGTGTTCGAGCACGTGTGTGCCACGTGGTAGTAGAAGAACACAGAGCTCGCGACATTTCAGACTTATAAAAAAAACATTTTTTTATATTAACAAAATTTAAAAAAAACTGTTATTTTCTTTAAAATAATTAATTATTCAATAATGATATACAATATACAACACACACATACAGACTATGTAATAATGTCAGTACTAGCAATGTAAATGAAAGCAAGATAAACTTAGATTATGTAATCTTTACGCTATAATTATAAATATATGTTATTATAATGCATTTTAGCATATTCTAAAAAAGAAAGGATTATTATCCTTCATATTTTTTGTCTTCTTTCAGAGAGAAAATATGACAATCCACAATCAATCTATATATTGCGAGAGTTGTAGTCGATATCCCTATGTCGGCAGAGTATCCGTAGGAGAAAAGGAAAGTGTTAACTTCATCTATCAATTTGTGAAGAAAAGATTTCTTACTTCCGCGAACAGCCGGAATCTTAGCATATTCCGTACTGCCCCTGACATAATTGGGCCACCCAAATTTCAAAATTACGGACAACTATTTCATTTACCAATCTTTTTTGGAGGTTGGTTGGTATGTGTATTTTCTAGTACTATTTCTGTTATAATCCTGTACAAAGTAATCGCTATATATTATATGTTACAAGATTTTCTACTATTTGACAATTTTAATTTTCTAATATAGAGGAAGGATGGTGCCGATATTTCAATATCTCTGTGGCAAAACAAAGATTCCATAAGAACCATTATTGATCTTATTGCAATCAATTTATGTCATACGACGAGCGAAAATAAATATATTGGTATGTAATACCTGAATTGATAAATATAAGATATTGTTAGAAAAGATACGCTTTTGTTGAGAAGAGAGTATAATTATATTTTCTATTTTGAAGATATTGAGTTTCATGAAGCTGTATATCCAATCAGAGTCTGTATTTACGAAATATATAATCCAGGAAACGTAATTCAAATTTGGGCTCAAGATTCTAATAATCAGTGGGTTCAGTTGTGGGATGGATCGTCTCAGATTGTACCCCCGAAATCAAGATTATTTTCTCCACCCTTATCGCATCCGTGCAACTTTAAAACCAAAATGCTCAGACTATTTTTTAAAGACAGTTTATCTGCCTCTTACACACAGCTAGATGCTGTGATGTTTATCGGTACATCAGAATTGATCTTTTCTAGAAATCCTAACGAGAATTTAACTAATCTGTTAAAAAGAATAAACAGCATGTACTCTCCTCACCATGACCATGTTCATAATTTAACAGCAGATTTGGAAAGTGCACACTTGGATATAGTTCATCTGCAAAGAAATTTTCCTGAATATTGTGTTATTTGTAAAAGGTATTATTATCGTCGACGTTAGGTAATATTTAAATTCTTTTTTTCCATTAATAATGAAAATTAATTTGTTTTTCAATGATATTTGCAGCGATATAAGAAGTGTTTCTTATAAGAGTAATTTGAGACACAGAGAAGCATCTCAGGAAATAATTCCTGGTTATGTCCAACCTCTTGGACAGAGATATTCGCGTCGTATTTTATTAAAAAGTCATTTAAATTATGCCAAGCGTATAAAACGTTCTTCGGATAAATCCAAGGAGCTATCACTCAGTTTGTCTGAGCTTCCTGTAAAGTATTCCAAGAAGTCTATTTCTCATAATAATATTTATTGCAATGTCATCCGCATATTGAAGTTTTATATTTTATCTTTGTAGGATGAAACACTGCTAGAAATATTAAAAAACTTAGATTGGACGGCGTTATGCCGCATGAGTGAAGTAAATTGGCGCTTTAATAATTTAATACGGGATCCTGAACTCTATACACGTTTGAATGTGCGATGCGTAACTAGCAACAGCAGATATGATACGCGCATTGTATTTCGTTGCTTTTTAACTAGATGTAAATATTTGCAACAGTTAGATCTTACAGCAAGCAACTTTGATGTCACGGATTTTATAAACTTTCTTCATAATTGCGGCAAGCATTTAACGCACTTAAGATTAAGTGACTGCGAATCTGTTGACAGACGTGCTTTACTTAAAATTTCAGAGATATGCAAAAATTTAAAAGGTATGCATGTATGTATATGTATGTATATTGTATATAGATTGTCAAGATTACGGGTAAATTGCATATATTCAAAACATATTTTATTTTTAGAATTGGATCTATGTCGTTGTTATCGCGTAGACAACAAAGGATTTTCATATCTCGAGAGGCTAAATGGTTTGGAACATTTAGACCTTTGTTGGACATTTATAAAAACTCAACGTCTTTGCAAAATACTGCAAAAAAATCAAGGGATGCGTGAGTTACATTTGGCACCTATGAGTGATTTAGACCTAGATGCAGTTGTAATAGAGTTAAGAAATTCGTGTCACAACTTGGAAGTAATAAGTTTATTAAGAATAAGTCTTACATCGCAGGGTTTAAACGCTCTCGCTGACTGTAAGAATTTACGAAAAGTGAGACTTTGCCTGTAAGTATGTCTTTTAATTTTCTTTTAAAATACATTTACCGTATTTATTTTCGAAATTTGTATGTTTGCTTCTCTTGCATCTCAAGTATCTTGAAAAAGTTGCATTAATTTCCTCTTTGCGATTAAAGTATTGTGATAATTATATGATTTTTTGTTACAGATCAAAAAGCCTAATCACTGATAGCTTGAACAGATTACTTTCTTCCTGTCGACGCCTGGAAGAATTTTTTTTTTTATGTGGTGTCCTTACTGATCGCAATTTGGAATTGCTAGCGCAGTGCAAAAATTTGAAAAAGTTATATCTTGCAAATGTGGTTTATGATAGACCTGATAAATTTTCCATCATTTTCAAACAATGTCCTAAACTACAAGAGTTTTATCTCGACATAATGTGTAATATTAACGATGGCTTATTTCATTATTGGAAGAAGAGATATCCACATGTGACTGTCTATACGTGTTATTGAGATGAATTTGGAATTGACAACACGATGCTTTTAAAATCTTGGATTAATGTGCATACTTTTTTACATTGTGCCAGTTAGTCGAGAAATCAAATAATATTTTGGTTTTAGTTACTGGCGGAGGAAGTTATATTTTTTTCTATATTTTTTATACACCTTCGACGTATATAATGGTGTCTACAACGCATGATGGATTTTTCCGTACCATCACAAATGAATTTGGAAATGACAACACGATGCTTTTAAAATCTTGGATTAATGTGCATACTTTTTTACATTGTGCCAGTTAGTCGAGAAATCAAATAATTTTGGTGTTATTGAGATCTCAAAATCTCGGGTACTCGCAATTTGTCCGTTCGCGTGAAGGTGTCAAGTGACACGGCGCGGCGCTCGCGCTGCGCGTGTACTTGGCGCGAGACACTACCGTGTCACTTGATATTAGAAAATATATAGACAATTTTTTGAATAAAATTTTATATATAATTAGTATATAATTAGCATTCAGAGCATATTGATCTGCCGACTTCAATTCGATAATCTTCTAATATAATCTAAATGCTCATGTAACATTTATCTCCCACATTGCTATTATCTACCGCAATTGATCTATCTTGATCTTGGTAAACATTGTCGAATGGCATTCAAACCGGACACAGCAATCTACGATAAATTTAAATTTAATAATCAATACGAATTTTTTTAATTTTAATGAAAAAATCAATTATATAATATTTGTATTACCTTCAGCGTTCCAATTTGTCTGTTTCGATTATCCTTAATCGGCAATAATACATGTTTGCACTCATCACCAAGCGCGTATTTTTTTATATTGAAAGTTGCGTAACTAGAAGAAAAAAGTAAAAATCCAGTTATCAAATATTATATCTCAAAAAAAAAAAATCTTATAAAATCATAAAATTAAAGATTATTTATCGTATTCAAAGGGAAAATACGAATGAGTAATATTGATTTTTATATAATTGCTATAACGTTGTAAAAATTTAAAATAAAATAAGTCGTTATACTCACCCGACCTCCTCGCACTCTTTAACTTCTCTTTCCTCGGGTAATGGTTCGTTAAGAACAGTAAAATTGATGTTTGGACTTATAGTTTCAGCCAACATGGCGCGCAAACTATGTCTTTGTATGGGATGTGTCACTTCATTAATCCAAAATTCTAAAATTACGAAACTATTTTGTACTTATTTATGCTGCACGATTTCTAAATAATATACAATTTTTCTCGTTTATTATAATTTACATCATATTTGAAAACGTGTCTTTTTATTAGCGGTCAAGAAAATATTTGCTGTTTACATATACATATAAAAAAGAGATATACTTTTCTTATAATTGTAGATCATTTCTTGACCGCCCGTTTTTGGTTTCTCGACAGAGACAGTCTCCATATCTTCACCGCGATTCCCGAGGAAAGAATATTCTACGTAAAGCAAATGTATCTCATCATCCTGCATGACGCAACTCTCGTCCAAAAGCTGCATGCTCACTATTTCTATAATTATTGCATCCTTTTCGTGGCTCTGAAAAAGACGTGTACGAATCAGAACTGCATTAAATTACTTTATGAACAATATCACGTACATTATAAAGTTATTTTTAGTGAAAATTATAATTAATATTTTTAGATATACTTCTCCATCAGAAACGTGCTGGTGTACATACAATGCGCTAACTCATATATATTATTAAGACGCTGCTGATCGTAAAGTACGACGGTTTAATGTAATAACAATATATTTTTCCATAAATTCATGAATAATTTGCCTTTAACAAAAATTCCATTAGCTTATTTTGCACATTTTAATTTTTTGCATTAAACAATAAAATCGGGAATTTGTATATTTAAACCGATGTTAAAAATATTAAAGTTTGAAGCTTAATTTGTTGTAACTATTTAGCTTTCGTCGCTAAGTAGACAATATAAAATATATTCGGTAGCATTATCACGGGAAATTTATGTTTGTAATCCAGCACTCTTCGTGGAGGACCTTAAGTATAACTAATGGAGCAATCTCGTACGCAAGTAAAGATGTCATTTCGGTAATCCTGCGCTTCCACGTTTAACGAATTAGCTCCTGCAAGTGTTTTTGGACGACTAAATTCAGTACCGAGCTATTCAATCAACATATGTGATTGCAGACGTATAATTAATTACTAAGTGTACTGGTAAAAGCAGTCAGCAGACTCTTCTGCTTGTACCTCTCCCAGTTTCTGTCCGAGAGAACCTCGTTCATGTCGCAGATTGTGTTGCTTGATCCTTCGGACAACGAAATGCCCTGAACATGTCCGCAATCTCGATAATTTCCAGATAAAACTAGAGCTTTCGCTATTTCTCATACAATCGCGAGAGTTTTCCGTAACATTGCTAAACGTATCTTACATTCGCGATTAATGTCCTGAACTCCGCCATGCTCGACGAATCCCTCAAATCGTTATTTCCCTTTTTCTCGTTGTTATCCGCTTCGGAATCTGGACTGATTAAAATTATTTATACAATTTTTTCAAGTTGCAAAATTAGATTCTGCAAGCAATTTAGATAGCGTGAGAAAGCACTACATAGTGTGAGGAAGAAATCTCACCTTCTCGCTGTAATCGTTCTATCGTCTTTAGACATTTTACTCGTCTTGTTGGTAGGCGAAAACGATTCTTCATTATTCGAGTTAATGTAATAATTGTCCTCATCCGAGTTTTCAGTCTCGTATTGAAAATCTGTGGTTTTGACAACGTAACGTTGATTAAGAGTTCTTTCAATAGGTGCAATCAATACGTCTTAAATAGTGAATTAAATTGGACATAGAGAATATTCATACGATTAATTATAAAATACGATTGCTGCTAATAACATACGATCCCAATCGATTTAATCATGTACAAAAAAATACAATCTGATAAATCTCAATCAAATTTTAATCAAGTATTTTAATCACGGTCATATAATCCCTGGTGATAAAATTTCTCATATTTTCTCAGAAATTTTCTAAGAATTTCTCATATTTTAGATTTATGAAAAATTCTGAAAAAATATGTTAACTCTTTCGTAGATACTTTCAGAAATAATTGGATAAAGGTTTTCGGAATATTTCATTATCCATGTATGAAAATTTCTGATAAATTGCGCGGATTTTCTCATATTTATTCAGATTTCTATAAAGATATGTTGGCGGAAAAAATCTGAAATATATGATTATATTTTGTCTGAGTTCTTCCGAAAAATATTCCAATTCGTATAAAAAATTTGAGAAAATCTTAAAATTCTGAGAAAGTTTTAAAACTTTTATAGAAATTCTGATTAATAATATGAAAAATTTTGAGACATTTTTCCAGGGGTGTTACTTGAATCTAATGGCGGTTGGTTATCTTGATCCGTTGAATCTTCAGACACCGAACTATCCCTTTGTTGCTGATCCTTGAACGACACTACGTCAACGACGTGTCTCGTGGGGCGTCGAGGAAGTGGTTTCTGAGGTACGTCTCCTTCCTCCTTTTTTACTGACGGCGTATAAAGAGTATCTTTTAACGAGCTTATGCCGCATTGTTTTTTAAAAGCTTCGACCATGTCGACGTTGCAGCTCAACCGGACCCACAACGACAGTTGGCCGAAATTAACGCCGAAGAAGGAAGAAATGACGCTGTTCACAGGAACGATATAATGCAACTTGTTCTGCGGATAATCCAAGATATCCTTGATGGAGACCTTTGCTCGGGCGAGCGTGTAACTGGTACCGTCTCCGCGAACAATGTTCACTTGGAATATGAGATACTCCGACAGCACGTTCTTGAAGAAGGAGAAGAGATCCGTTATGCGATACACGGAGGATGAGTTGAAGATCAAATTGGGACACTTCATTCTCGGTGTGTAAGCTGTCTTCTCGCCCCAAATGTCCCAGCTTACGTAAATGTGAAGACTACATATATCTTCTTCGTCCGGTATTTTCGCGACCTAATGATCTCAAGTACAACAAAATAATGTTCTTCACTTGAAAAAATAAATGATAGATTGTACTACTATATATTTATCAATATATAATCGATGAAAAATAATCTTTTTAATTTCTTCGCGGAGATATCTAAACATAATTTATTTCATAGGAAAGAGTTAACGTCAGATAATTAATAAATATCCACATATATTGAAATTTTTGAATAGGAAATAAAATAATTAACTATATAAGAGTTTATTATTTTATTTCGTCTACATGTATATATGAAATGTATGCAATATACTAACCGATGTAGAAAGTTGCAATCGCGAAATGTGAATCTCAATGAGACCTTGCCTGTCAGTAATCAATAAAGGAAAGAACTCTGTTGAGCACACCGGTAACTTCTTGCTGTCGGTCAAACATTTGATTCTGCAAGGCAACTTAAGCTTCTCTTGCACAGAGAGTGGATCTTTCGTTTTGCGCAAGTGACACATTAAATTACATCTGGGATAACGCGGCGATTTTAATCTTTTCAGCTTTATCATCTTTTCTGCCTAAATAAAAATCATTGGCGTTACGCTACAGTTTAATGTCTCATGAGAAATTATGATAGTTGCTTACGCAGAAATCTTTACTAATGTCTCGATAAGATGATTTTCTGTACTTCTCGTGAGTCACAGGAAAGGAAGTAGCATCGAATGTGTCTTTCATCGAGGAACCGTCATCTCTCGTTAAAATGGTTACAGATTTCTTTTTGCATGTAAAATCGCAATTCTTGGAGAAACTGGCGGTTGATTGGAGGGAACAGTTCATACAACAATAATCGGATTCTAAATTCGCATAACAATTTATTAAAAACAAAATTATTACGGGTATAATCGCTCGTTTTCGTACTTTTGCCGATGCATTTATTCGTGTTTGTAAAAAGATGTCAGATCGCCGTTATATGATTATCATTACCGAGATCATTCGTTGTTCCTGCACTAAAATCACGTTGGTTAATATCGCGAGTAGTTATTGTAGGAAAATCGTTGTTGTTGTTGTTAATATCAATTAACGGATCCCCGATCGCAGATGCTTGATGACTCGGAGATAGTTTTTCATCGACATCAGTAAACAATAAAAGTTCTTGCAAAACGTCGAATAAAACCAGAAACATTTGACCTAGCGTTATATTCGAATTCTTCAAATATGCAAGTCTTTTCTGTGAATTCTTCTGTACAGAGTTTGACGCATCACGTTGAGATATTTCCCGATCGCTGTAATAGATACTAATGATGATATTGTGACACCCTAAACCTTTTAATTTTTAATAGTGTTGAAAGATATATAAGACAAAATAAGATTAAATACAAAATTGTGGTAGAATATCACATGTACATATACAAAAAATTGTTACAACCATATACTTATTTAAATAAATAGAATATATAAAATATATATACATATATGTCTTATAATATCGAGAAATTCGTAGATTTTTGAACACACAAGGTTTTCCATTATGCACAAGTTATTGATTTAATCTGCGACACAAGGAATACAAAATATAAAATACTAATTACAATCATTGAATTAAGGGAATATGCAAAAAGTCCCTGATTAAAAAACAAACATATGCTCACAATATACGCACACATACATATATACACAAGAGCATTGACACAATATTTAATCAATTTTCTTGCTAGACATTTGTACTGTATAAGAATATAAATGCTATATAAAATATATAGCATTATAATAATGCTTTATAAAATATATATTTATTGTTAATACCGAACGGTAGAGTCTTTGTCAACAATTAGAATCACCGAACAGTAGCTTCTCGAGAGGTACGACTTGCCTGTGCCTCTGAGCTACGTCCAAAATGCCTGAGTATTCTTCTTTCGGCGTGATCCTCGACGCATCCAGAGGGGTGTTAATTTGTGCCTGATCCAATAGCTTTAGTATTTTTTCTCGGGATAAAACACTCGTGCCGTTTGTTTCCTGATTCGTCTTCCATTCCTTCAATGGTGACTGCAACCTCGCCTTGTCTTCATTATTCGAAATTATCATTGTACCCTGCTCCCTTGTGCTAGTAATGACAATTGTCTGTACTGATTTATCCGCCGATTGCCAATCTTCTCGAGTGTTGCCGACAGTTTTCTCCAACTGCACAATTTTATCGTACATTTCGCAACATTTTCTGCACTGTTCCGTGTACGACGGTACTGTTATTGTAGAATCGCGCTTTTTAACTTGCGTATGTAAAGACTGAAAATATTATAAAATTGAGAATTAGTCCAGCATTAAACAATTTCTAAAATATATACAACAAATATGTACTAACCGCTAGTTGTACCGTCAAGGTATCAATGTTATCCTGCAATTCTTGTAGTTTCGCGAGCAATCGCTCATTGGTAGCCTTTAATGCCACAATGTTAGTCTGCTCGTTGTTGAATGCAGTCTTCAAGGTCTGTTGCTCTTGAGCGTCGTCGCAAAGCTTTTTTTTCAATTCTATATTTTCCAATTCGACTTGTCCGTATTTCGAGGTGAGCGCAATAAGTTCGTTATTATGTTGTTGCAATATTTTAATTTCATTCATAAGATCCCGTATCTGCTCGTCCTTTTCGCGTAACGTGAACTGTGAATTCTTTGCCTTCAACATCTGGTCGTCAATCTCGGCTATGCGCGTTCTCTCTGAGGAAAGAACGGCTGTGATTTCCTGATTGTTTCTAATAAAATAATACATTTTTAAATTAGAAACACACTATATTGAACAATTCTTGTAATAACCAAATTATAAATATATATATTAAACAATTTACATCTATAAAAATAAAATTATATATATATATATACCTCTATATATATATATATATATATATATAATATATAAAGATATATATATATATATATATATATATATATATAAAGATCAGAGATCTTGACCAATAATGAGCATACCTCGTCGTTTGTTCGAGGGTCGTCTTCAAGTCATTAATTTCGGTGGTCAGTGCGGTGTTTTTCTCCTGAGTCGTCATTAATTTATCGTTCAGCTGCTTCATTTGTCGCCACACTCGTATATATTCTACATTTTCCGCCACCTTCTCCTTTTGACTATTGGTCAAATGTGCCAGCTCTTTTTCCAGTTCCATTATACGACACGCCATATCTTTCTTCTGCGCCTCCAGTTTCTGCGAACAAAAGTTGAACGCTAAGTAGAGATTATGGCGTGTAATATTAGTAACGAACAAGCCTGCATATTCGTGAAGTTGTGTGATCGCCCACTGGTGATATCAAATCGTGCAAAGGAGCTTATGCAATAATATTTCACATCATCCTGCAAACTTTATTTTGCTCTGTCACACACGAAATATAACATCGATTGTGCTGTGCGAATGAAATGGATAGGATACAATATACGAAGAGTTGAACGTGTGCAAATATCTGAAATTTATTCGAGCTGATTTTACCTCGATTTTAACGAGGTAATTTCGCATGTCGTTATCATCGTCCCCTGCCCCGACGATGCACTGACAGGACGGTGCTCTCACGCGGTTATTCTCGCTTCGACACGTCCTAAAGGGAGCCGATTCAGGATTTCAATGCGCCGCGACGTAATGAGTCATAGTGCATACGTGTGTAGCGCACATATATACTTACACAAGCCCGGAAGACGATGGTCTAACGAGATTACGGCTGCGCGACGACGACCTGCCGCTCATCGTGTGACTCAACAATTGATTTCTCATCACGGCGATTTTCTCCTTCAGCTGAAACGTTTAACAATATTTAACAATATCTCGGAATATCTATTTTAAAATTAAATTTATGATCACATAATCTTCCGCACGCATTAATAATATCTACGCTAAAAATAATACAATGGAATATAAACGTCATTCTTCCAAATTAAAGATATCATATCATGATACGAGAAAGGAAGAATGCTGTTATTCGAGATCTACCTTAATATTTTCAAGCTCCAGGGCGGCCGTTCTATTCCTATCGTCGGCAATATCTAATGCTAATCCACACGATCTTGGATTACTAGCCAGCCTAATCAACTTCGTCCCGAGCCGCTTGATCTTATCCTCCTGGCAGTTGGACAATTTCTTCAGATTGCTCGCCTCCTCGAGTAAACGCAGATACTTGTCTTCCAGCTGATAGCGATCAAGCTTACAAACGAGATGACGTTCCCTAGGGTCTGCCGATATTTAAAATGTTATTCACACATGCATCTTTGCACATCGTTGCACGCGAAAGTAAATAGGAAATTTGTGCATTAATATTAATTGTTTATCGATTTCAATTTTCTAGAATATCATGCTAGGAGAAATTTATATGTTTTTGCGTTTGAAGCATAGAAAATGCAGCTGCAAATTATAGAGGAGCGTCGAATACTTGGCCGTAAATTAATAAATAATAAATTAATTAAATTAATTATTAATTAATTAAGTTAGTTAATTTATTAAATATCCAACTGCAGTTACAGCAGATACAAATGAATGGATACAAACCTATGGCACTGACGATTGTGTCCACGCAGGAGCCTTCTTTTACGGGCAAGATGTCACGATTCGGATCGTCTGCCATTTTCAATCGAAATTCCGACGTCTTAGACCTGACGAAGAGTAGTCTCTAAAACCTTCGAAACGATTAGCACGCGAACGCTGAAAATTCGACACGTAATTAACGCTATTTGTTCGCGAGCTCCAACAAACGAATCAAAGGGATATAATTTGGCAAGAGACAGCGCGAAACAAATAGAAGCGATCCTTCTATTAGATCATCCTCCATTGCCTCTTAATTACGCGATCCGCGTTACATTTATAAAAGTAATATCCTTCACGCTGCTCTCGCCCGGACAACGATTATTCCAATTATCTCCAATCATTTGCACGAGAGTAATTAAACATATCTGTCGATTTTGTTCCATTACCGATTTACGGACGAGAGAGTTCGAGTGATCGACAACGCACCGCGATTCCACGCTAATTTCGGTTCATAATAAACGATTTGTCAGCGATATAAAAAAAATGTTGTCGTTATCAAAAAAATCACGTGCCGCTGATATTCTCTTTCGTGCAAAAAGATTTTGACGGGGATATACCGGGTGGCGTTCGCATAAGTTACATGCAAATCACAGAAATAAATGGTAATTAGAGACCCTATGTCTTGCAGTTATTGTGTTATTTTTTTTTTTTTTTTCATTATTATTACGCGTGTCAATTTTTCTCATTCCCTCAAACCTCACTTTTTTTTGTAAAAAAAAAAGCAAAAATAATAATTTTAATTATTTTTTAATACTTCTTATTATTTTTCTTGTATATTGTAAGAATGACATACCTCAAAAAGCAAAGTTTTCCAGAAAAATGAGCTTGAATGTTTTGAAATCATAAAAATTGTGTAATATTATTTTTAAATGCGATTTTGGTGTAATAATTGATTGTACAGGAATAAGAGTATATCTAGCATATATATATCGGCTCTTCGTTCAGTGTATTGAATTGTTATCATTCCTTTGCAAACAACTCAAAAATCGCAATTTTTGAGTTGTGTCGTTGTTGCAGCAAAGCGATATTATTTTTAGAAATGACGTTACATTATTTTTATTATTTTACTCCGCTTCCTGCATCCACAAATGACAAGATAATGAGCGATTCTTATGAGAAGAACTATATACCGGGCGTAACGCGAGTGACAATAATTATATATCGCCGGTTATCGCTCCCGCTGCCAGATTTGAGATTAAACGCTGCGCACTATCTGCGACGGAACTGCGTATGTTTCGCCCCGTCTCCGCGTGCGAGAAACTTTTCCAAGGGTGTGATTCATCCTCGTTCGATATGAATCATCTCCGCACACGTACGGAGCTTCGAAAGTAGCGGAGAAGATGCAAAAAAATAACAGAAGAAGGATTTAGCTTTACGATAGGGGAGAAAGTTAGGAAAGAACGCGCAGCTTCCGAAGGAAGAGGAGGATTATACCTAGGAAAAAATTTTTCATATATTATTAGAATATGTCTATATATTTTTTATTTCTTTTGTACTAATCTCTGTTTATATATGTAAGAAAAATAATAAGAATAATTGAAAAATAATTAGAAAAATAACTTAGATTTTTTACAAAAAATTAAATTTGCAATTAGATTATACAATATTCTATATATAATTATATACAATCATATTTCATATTATTAGATTATTACATTTATATATATATATATAAATATATATATATATATATATATATATATATATATATATATATATAGACAATTTTTCTCATTTTTTCAAATCTCACTTTTTTGTTAAAAAAAAAACCAATGGAGTTTTAAATTTAGCCTTCTAATTTAGCCTTTTAAATTAAATTCTCAGTCTTAAATAACCGTCTGTTAATCTCGGCGGGACACTTCGAAAAAGCAAGCGTCATTTCCATGAGGAAACGCGAACGAGCGGACGGACGTCGCAAACGTCAAACGAAGAAAGAGTACATATATCGAAACGTGACAGAAAAATCGAATTTGCGGAAACTGCTGTGAGAAAAAAAGAGGGAAAAATGAAGAAGGAGGGCCAGAGATACGCGCGCTATGGCAAGTTGGTCGACTCGTGCCATCCGACCCGGTACATCGGCATCATTCGCGAGCGGCGCGGCGCCACGAGATGCGGTGTCAAAATCCGGAGAGACCAAGCACAACCTAACCTGACCCCGTCCGTGACCACCGCACCGTACCCTCGCTTTTGACATCGGCGGCGGCGGCGGAGGAAGCGGCGGTGGCGGTGGCGAGTGGCGACGGCGGAGTGGCGGAGTGCGCGACCGTGCGCTCAGCGCTGTGCGTGCCAGTGGCAAAGGTAAGATGGCGGCGGACGGAGATGCGGTGATTCCGGACCAGGAAAAAGTGCGAATAGTCTCGGATTTTATATTGCACTCGCCGCCGGGCGAGTTCAACGAGGTGTTCAACGACGTGAGAGTCCTGCTGAACAACGACAATCTGTTGAAGGAGGGCGCGTCCGGCGCTTTCGCTCAGTACAACAAGGACCAGCTCACGCCTGTTAAGGTACAACATCATCATCATCATCATCATCCGTCATCGTCGTGCTCGTCGTCGTCACCACAGGCGGCCGCCGACGGTGCCGCCGATTCCAGTTCCCCGCGCGGGGCTTCCTTGAATACCTTTTCTCGCCCGGACTCGCGGTGAACGCACCTCGCGGTCCTTGGCGCCCTTTCGCGCGTTCGCCCCCTTTTCATTTTCAATTGTGTGTGTATCGATTCCGAGGGCCCGCGAGGTGCGATCACGGTGACCTTACACGCTCTATCTCTGGGCCGACTCACGTTATCGGACCCTCTCCCCCCTCTGGGAGTCCGGGTGACGTCCCCGGCGTTCTCGCACCGGCTCGACTGCCCGACACCCTCGCGGCAGGTTATAGAAATGTTGCCCTAGCTAGAAACCGCGTGCTTGCACCGCTGTCTATTTCCTAATAATGAGCGAAGACCGTCTCCTCTCGTTTCTATTTTACGGTGGAACGCTACCTTGACATCTGTTTATTTTGGAAACTGTTATAATTCGGTCGAAGTTAGGCATTGCTTGTGCCAGCAGCCATGTCGCAGTGTCTTTTTTTACCTCGTACTGCGAATAACTTATTTTACACCAGAGAAAATTTTAGATTTATATATCTGTCTCTTCTTCTATCCAATTGTGATAAATGTGTGCAAAATTATAGATCCTAGTATAGTATATTAAGTAGCATAAGAAACCATAGGAAATTTAGCATAGCTAATTAGCACAGAAAAGATAGGTGTGTAAGATAAACAATTAAAAGTAAAGTAATTAAAGTAAGTACTAAAGTAACAATTAAAACCCTGTCCCTTTCTTCATCCGCAGGTAGAGGGAAGTGAGCACCCAGTGCTTATAACGGAACACAATGACTTGGGTTCTCAGAGGTTTTACGACGCACGGAGTAAGCAAAGTTTTAAATATGATCATCTGAGGAAGGAGGCGCAAGACTATGAACTTTACGAGCCAGATCCCATAGCGGAGCCTTGGAGGTCAGCCCTTCAAGAAGAGATAACGAATTATACTCAAAGTCATTACAGACATGGCGCTTGCTCAGTTTTTGGAAAATCCTTTGGAGGTAATTGTTTACGATCGATCGATTGTGTTAAAATAAATCGAAGGACATATCGAGTAACAATTGATTTTTATGTCGTGTAGGAAACATAACGTTAACGGCGTGCATAGAGGATCATCAGTTTCAACCTAAAAACTTCTGGAACGGCCGCTGGCGTTCCGTGTGGACCGTCAGTTTCACCCCGAATTCGGGTAACGCCGAACTGAGAGGTAGCCTCAAAGTACAAGTACATTATTACGAGGACGGGAATGTACAATTGGTCAGTAGCAAGGACGTGAAGGAGAGCCTGCCGATCTCGAACGAGAAGCAAACGGCGAAGGATTTGATACGGTTTGTCGAAGAATCCGAAAACGATTATCAAACGGCAATTTCCGAGAACTATCAAACGATGTCGGACACCACCTTTAAGGCGCTGCGAAGGCAATTGCCGGTAATGCGAACAAAAATCGACTGGAACAAAATCGTGTCGTACAGTATTGGCAAAGAGCTTAAAAGTCAATAGAAATAGATTTTTTTATATTAAAAGAAATAATTAACAAAAAAAAGCGCATTTTGCTGCATGAGTGAAGTCTGGAGGTGTGATGTGCATGGGAGCAAATTATAACACTATTAAATAACGTTTGATCAGAGATATTCGACTCATGCATGCCACTCAAGATTCTTCTCGACTCCATACTGTATGTTGTTACAAAAAGCAATAAAATAAGGAGGTTAACACTTTTGGCGTTGTCAATTGTCTCGAAAAAATTAATTGTGAAAACATAACTTCTCCAAATAATTCTAAATAAGTTTGTCATAAAGTAACGTAATGTATGGCTTGATTATTTCTACAAACGTGCTAATTCTTGTAAAATTGAGAATCAACATCCGACAGTGGTACTTTTGTACAAATCACGCTGTTTCTTCACTTTAATTTTTTTTCAACCATTTTCCTTAAAACTATAACCGTGATATTCGCATTGTGCAGCATAGTGCAAGATATAATCTTTAACTTTGAATGGACATGAAAATGATAATAACTATCAAAGTAAAAGATCTATTCACTATTTATAAAAAAAGGCCCGGTTTTTCATTCTCTGGTTAATTTGTAGTTTAGGCTTAACCTAAAGTTTAAAATAAAAATTGCGTTTTTCAATTCATGGTTGATCATTAAACTAATAGTTTCGTAGTGCTAACTTTTACTATCAGAAAACTTTACTGGTTAACTTCTGGTTTTACTAGAAGATCTTAACTGATCTTATAGCTTTTTTATGCTGAGGTAAACAGAATTTGAGTTTTGTGCATATTATTAACCCTTCGTGGTCACACTATCTACAGTGCCATATAACCTATAAAAAGACCCTTAATAGTCTATAAAGGTTGACGGCACGTTAAATATCCCAAAGAAAAAAAATTATCTACTGTTTCAATGGTCACACCGGGGTCAAAACGACCCCAGCGACTTTAATCGGCTGCCGTATTTACAGTTTTCATTATTTTGACTTGAGAAAATTACTGAACCTTCTTTATATATTGTATAATCTGTCGCAATATTAATTTTGTTAATGAATTTAATATTAAATATTGAAAAAAAAATCGTAAAAATTAAGCTTGGAGTTAGTGTAATTTTGCTTTGAAAAATTTTTGGAGTCATACTGACCCCATAGTGACCACGAAGGGTTAATCAACATGGATTTCGATAATTTTGATGTAAACGTTTATAGCAGTAAAGAAGAATTTATAAGAGATCTAAAATATTTCGGTGTAAATCGAATTATTTTGATGAATTAGATGATCTCGATTTCTTTTCTAAATTTCAACTATCAAAGCCGACAGTCGAAGGACAGAACAATGTATATAAATTAATATTAATATTTTCTTGTTAATCGCAGTAGCTAGTTCGAGAACTGATATTTCAAGATAAATCCATTGTTATACGTTATAATTCTATTTGTTATTATATGTTATAATTCTAATTGTTATTATATATTATAATTCTACTTGTTAACATTATAATTCTCTACAACAAAAGAATATCAATACCTCCGTTATCCATTACTTGCATTTTCGTGACCAAACTTGCATTTTTTTCTTGCTCACATAGGCTGCGTTCGCTTTGGAAAGCATCACTCTATCTTCTTTCAATATGTAATGAGCAATAAAGATAGACTGACGCTTCAGCACAAAAGCACCCAAAGCAAACGCAGCCATAATAACTATCATTAGCTTATGTGTAACAAATCCTCTGTAACTATTTATGGTATTCAATTTATATTCTTTTGTATCGTCTCGATTTCTGCTTTCACAGTTATATAATAACACTAAAACTTAACTAAAACTTTTATTTTCAACATTATTCTTGATTTATTGTATTTATCTATAGTAAATGTTGTATGAACTATAGATACCTACCATTACATGAACTATAGTCTTGTTTGATTTGTAATACCAACATCAGAAATTTTTTGATGGGCAAAGTTTACCGAAAGTTGATTAACCAACGACAAACAATACATTGAAAAACGCAATATAACAGCTCACCTGGAAGTTAATCTTCAAGTAAAAGCAACCTGACTAGATAAATTTACCTTTAAATGAAAAACCGGGCCAATGGTAATGGGGATCCTTGTTCTTATGTTAAGTGATTGAACTGAAGTTGAATTCAATGTATTGAATAGCTTGAGATTGTGAGACATAAATAGCGAAAAATAAATTTAAACTATAATCATGTAGTTGTGAAGTAATGAGCAGATAGAGGCAGTTTTTCACAATTGACAAAATTTATAAATTCCTACGAACTTTATCAAAAATATAGTAACACCAGTGATGTCTCATAATTATTTATACAATATATATAATATATAATTATATTTTACTTATATAACGCTTTTTTTCTCTGGAGGAAATTATATCTTGTATATTATTTTAATATATAAATGAAATTAATACACGATATATTATTCACTGAGGTTATTATCTTATTGATAATCTTGTCATTACAACTACATCAATCTGCTCTAGCACAATTTATCTGTCACTCGATGGTTCACCCTGACTCAAAGCAAAATAATTTTAATTATTTTATTATAGACATATTTCTATCTGAAATATTAAAGACTATGATATGTTGTTTACGTTTTATTGATATAAATTGTATAATTGTGGAACGTGAATAGAGCCTGTAAAAAAAAACGAAAAATACTACATGATAAAAAAAAGCATTTTCTTACGGATGTGATGATGTACGCGAATAAAGTAGCGAAATTGATAGTTTATGTCAGGTATAAGAAAGACCTTTAGACTGACTCTCATTTTGAAAGGAAGACAAATCTGTAACGCTTAAGTCCTTAGATCACTTAAAGCGACTCGATGACACATCTCGTGCATTTAAAAATTCGGTTTGAAGAATGATATATATACGTACATATATCATTTTTATCCGAATTTTATTATATATATATATATTATATATACATATATACATATTCTCTGATTATGTTACTTATCGATACAACATGCTGGGGCCATGGGTGATATCAAACGCATAATATATCAAATGTAATACGAAGACATTGGATGTGTCTATCCATGATTTGTCAGCCCGGTACCGAACACCGTTAAGTGTTCATTACCGCATTCAATACATGAAGTACGAGAAAACGAGGAAACATAAACTCTTAACAGATATTGGTGGGCAAGGCCTACTATTTTTATCCAACTTTACATTTCATAAAGGTATAAGTCTATATACATTTTTTGTTAAAATGTATTGTTTTATAATAAGTATGTCTATTATATAATGGATACGTTGCAAAGTTTAATGAACTACCGAATGAAATAAATGTTAATCATTGCGCAACTTGTTTTCCAAATTGAATCGCGTTATAGTATAGCCATCGTAAAAAGGATCCGTTTGAGTTCGAAAGCAGAAATGGGGGAAAAAAAAGTCTCTTGGTGCTATTCACCTTACTACACATTACACAGCCAGACATTGTACGCGGAAAACGGAAACTAACAAAGTACATAATATATTGTACATTGTAGAACGTAGCCTATAGCCTGCTGGAGCCTTAATCTGTTCACTTTACGTTGGGGAATATGGGGGCGGGTATATATGGAGATTGGGTCTCGGGGAATATATACGAAGTACGTATGGATAAAAGTACGTCAAATTACCTGTTAGAACGCGAGGCGCGATAACGAAGTTACTCATGTAAATACAATCGCACATATGCTACTTGGAGTCGTTGTTTGTATTACGTATGTAAATTACAAAATGGAGCGTTTGAGGTGTTTCGAATCTTGTCAAAAAATTCTACACGACATAGTTGCCTACGATATTGAAAAAAAAAAAAAAACAACTAGATATTACCTACAATCGAGTGTATCGTAACATAACAAAACGCATGTCCTTATGTAAAAATTTAAACACACAAAATACATTTATCAGTTAAATTATGTATTATTGAATGTTATGATTGATTAAATAAAGTGATATGACACTTTATACATGTGCTCTCGAGTCTAAAAATAATTTTTTTTTTATGGAAATGTATTTTGCATGTAAATTAATTTGGCCATGTACGAATGTACATGTTTTCTCGATGAAAAATTAACTGTGTAATATTAGCTTTAGTCTTACATAAAATAAGCAAAGGGTTTATTGAATTATTTTAATAGTTACCATTTATATTGTTCATACATAAATGATACTTGATTATCATTTCCCTTTTTTTTTAGTAAGTTTGTATACAAAGTTCCTGTCAGTATATCAGATTCGTACAGAACACCAAGCTAAAACTGGATTAATGAAATATGTGTAGGAAAATGTACATATTAAGATTTAGAAGATTTATAAATGTGCTTTACTTATATAACTTTTTCTGTATATCAGGTAAAAGATGTGTACATACAATTAGAAGAGAAAAGATAAGAATGTCTTCATATTTTAAACTGTTACTGCAAATGTGTCTAAAATCACGATGACTAAAATCTAACAGACAATCTCTATATTGTGGCAAATTGATTGTAGTATGTATGTACAGACGGCGTCATTAATGCCTTCCACCTGAAGGCATAGTACATGTAACGTGCACTATAGAAATCCCCAGAACACAGCTAGGAAGGCATTAATGACGCCGTCTGTACATACATAACAATCAATTTCAACATTCTTTTATTGCATATATACACATATATATATATATATATATATATATATATATATATATATATAACTTCACATACAATCGCCATATCGAGTCATAATTAAACAAGTTTAATTGACGAAGCTGCGTTTCTTTGATACATGGTTTTGTTTGAGAGATATGTGGTTGTTGTTATTATCGTACATTGGTTGTTTTTGTGGGTCTACCCACGTAAACAAACGTACTACTGCGAGACGCGTCGGCGTACGATACGAACGTCGCAATCTAAGGAACTTCAACAGAAATACGTACCTCGGTCAAATCGCAATTATTATACTTGGTGAGAGATGCAAAAGGTAAGTATCCTCGGGCACATGATCACCTGAGAAGGCGTTGCGAGGCTGCCTCGAGGTGAACTGACGTTTGCGGGCAGCCATCTATGTTTATACACCGGCCGTTGCTTCTTCTTCTTTTTATACCACGGCACCTGTCTCTCTGGAGTCCATCAACATATAGGCCCGTATTCATAGTCCGACTGTTACCCATAGGTCCTGCGCACAACAGAGCACATATTTTGGAATAAGAAAAAATATTAAATATTAGGAATTGGAATTGGAAATAATAATTAAACGTAACGCACAATGGAAAAGAATAAAATATAAGCTGTAAATATGGGAATATTTCTAAATATCCTTAGATATCCCAATATTTAACATTTATCGCAGGAATATTCCTATATTTATATATCCTAATAATATTTAATATTTAGTCTTAATTCTTAATATGTGCTTTATTGTGCGCAGGGCCATAGCCTATCAAGTCAATCAAAAATTGGACAAGACTTTTATCTCTAGGGACTCTACTACCTCTGCTCCGCCGGCTCCGCGCCGTATAATCACTAATCACCTCAGATTCATTATGACCACCCTGTACATTCACCGCCGCCATCTCTGTCTCCGCGACTTCGACGACGAGCGGGATATCTCGCGGAGCGGTGTGTTTACTTCCGTTGCCTCTCGCCTCCTGTGAATGGAACTCGGAGGTTATCGCGCGAGAGATGGCTTACAACTTCCCCGGAGTACCGGCGACCGCTATGCCGCCCATGGGTGAGCGACAACTGATTTCTCTAATCGTTTACTCCGTTTTTCGCCTCCAAATCGATCTCCTGCATCCCAACGCCGTTTCTTTTTTTCTCTTTCACCAATGATGTGCAATTTGCAGGCATGGGACCAATAGGTCCGTTGGGCCCTATAGCCGGACCACAGAGCTTCATGGAGTTAGCGGGTCAAGGTTTCCCACCGCTGCCACCACCGCCCATACCACTGCCCGGCATGAACGACTCGCCCCTGGAGTTCAGTACGAATAAGAATCAGCCCCCGGTAGTGCGGGAAACGTCGGATGACAGCAGCGACAGGAGGAGCGACAAGAATGACAGTAGAAGGGATCGGGAGAACAGGGACAGTCGTGAGGCGCGAGACAACAACAGAAGGTGACACACCTCCGTTTGTCCTGACCGTGCATAAGAAAAGATGACGAATCGCACGAGTAACAATTACAACTTTGTAAAAGTCTATCTGCAATTCAAGTTATAGCTTGTGCATTATCTTGCTGAAAGGTCGAGGGGAGAGCGCAGCGACAGACGCGACAGAGACCGGGACAGGCGAGAGGAGAGGAACGACCGAGATCGAAGGGACGATCGAAGAGTCGAGGAGAGAAACAACGGGAATTCCTCTAAGAACAATAGCAATCACGTGAACAATTCCAACAACAACGAAGTTTTGTCGTCGACGAATGCGAGCAACGCGCCGAGCATAGGCACGCAGCAGATGGAACCTGCCGCCGGTGTCTGGGGTATGGGAGTGGGCTATCCCATGATGGGCATGGGTCCCATGGGACCGATGGGGCCCATGATGGGCGAGATGGCACTGGGTCCGCACATGAGTCACACGCACGGTTACAATCCGATGGGCATGGGTATGATGTCGCACGACGGCAGTATGATAGGCGCACAGATATTGGGCGCCGAGCAGATCATGACAGACGCGGCGCAAATAATGACTGCGAGCTTACCGCCGCCGCCGATGACGCCTCAGGGTACCAAAGAGATCATACACTGTAAGAGTTGCGTGTTGTTTCCACCGAATCCGAACGCCCCACCGCCTACTACGCGAGAGAGACCACCGGGATGTCGAACAATTTTCGTGGGAGGTAAGCATTGCGCCGAATTATACTCGAGAATGTACGTCTTTACGTAATCACACTTACCTGCGCAGGGTTGCCGGAGAATATTACCGAAGCCATAATACAGGAAATATTCGAACGGTGTGGTGAGATAACTACTTTGCGTCTTTCCAAGAAGAATTTCTGCCATATACGTTTCGTCTTGGAAGCTAGCGTCGATGCAGCAATCTATTTATCGGGTTATAGAGTAAGAATAGGATCCAGTGGAGAACCTGCAAATACCGGTAGACTCCATGTAGATTTCGCTCAGGTTTGTTATTTCTTGGAAATTTTTAATTAATATTATATAATCCAGTTCTATATATATATATGTAATCATTAATAATGATTTTAGGCTAGAGACGATCAATATGAATGGGAGTGCAGGCAACGACAATTGCAGAGGGAACAACGTCATAGGGAAAGAGTAGAGAAGGAGAGACAAAGGCCGCCGTCAAGTCCGCCTCCGGTAGTGCATTACACGGACCACGAGGCATCGAATATTTGCGAAAAGATTAAACAAGATGATACGTTTATGAAAGCAGTACAAGTGAGCAATCAATTCTAATAAACAATGATACTTTCCAGTTTACTTTTTAATTTCTCTGTATTTCCATAATCCTGTTTTCATAATGTGTATTGTAGATTGTTGTAACGTGGTTGGAACGAGGAGATTGCATCAAACGTAACGCCAATATCTTCTACTCCATGATACAATCAACGAACTCTCACGTTCGACGACTGCTGACAGAGAAGGCCGCTTACGAGGAGGAGTTACAAAAGGCCAAAGAATTAATGAAAGGAAGAATGCAGGGACTCCTCATACAATGTACGTTTACACGCTTTCTTATTTTTCTATCTCTTAAGATAGCTCCATACTATCGTACATATTTCGTGTGCGCTAAGAAAATCCGCATTGGCTGGTAAGTTCATTCTCTGGCATAAATAGGCCCAACAACCAATAGAGGAAATCCTTATTTGGATATAGTAAAACGCAACAAAAATCGTGATTATCCCGTTTGTAATCTTAAAGTAACAACAGCGGTATACGCTGCGTTCTTCACACTGTGTGTATGACGAATCCTTGTGCCCACGTATTGAGTTCCGATAAAAAGCAGAGATTTTTCTTATACCAGTTACGAAGGTACGTTACATCGTTACGTGATAATTAAGAATAACGATTCATGACATTAAGGTACACGACAACCGATTGTAATCAGGTATACAAAGCCAAATTCGAATGTTAAGCTTGTCAGTCTCTCGACATATGATCTTCCGAAAACCGGCTTTTTTGCATATCAAGTGATACGCTTGACGTAAAACCTACTCTTGATACATATACGACGAAGTACTTCTGTCTCGTCACTAACTTTAGCAATCTCTCAAGTGTATCATGGCGAATCCGTCTATGAATTCTGTTTGTGGTCAATGCACGATTGGAGGCGGCTCGGTAGGAAGGATCAGTGATAGTAGGCGAGGATAAGGTGGGTGAAAAAATCCTATCTTCTCTCGGACATAGGATCCAACAAAACCGATGAACGAAGGCGATCTTGTCGCAAATTCTATCTCATAGAGTCATAGTGTACTTGAAAGTTGCATGCTTGGCAATGCTACCGGAGTAAGGGTGATGGGCTGGGCATCCAATGTTAAAAGATTATTTTGAACTACGGATCGAAACCTTTATGTAATTCTCTTTGTCAATGTTCATGTATATGCATTGCATCATACGATGTATTTCAACAATGTACAAGATTGTATTGTATTGCTGCTGTTCAAAATAGTCCTTGACATAGGAAGTCCGCGGATTGCAAGTCTTCGGGGTTTACATTATCCGCAGTATGGTGGAAAGGCGAACAATGAGAGCGGAATGTTTGGCGAAACCAACTTTACGTTTAGATTAGATGCGCTCCAACACACTCGGCACAATCTACGTGAGACTCCGTGAGACTCCGTAGCTGTATATACGTGCGAAAAACACGCTCCGATTTTATTAAAGGAGGAGATCGAGATACCATTCCCGCTCGAGGAATATCACGATAATAACTAAACGTTAAGCATAACGAGTATATGTAATGAGTTCTAAAAGCATAGACCGAAACTACTGAGCTTAGAGTTTCAAGCAAAAGGTATACCAACGGAGGATTTGTTGTGTTTTTTTGTATGCAACATGCGACCACATGTCATCAACAGTCAGTCAGATCGAACGAGTCTTTACTGCGGCCAGCCACAAGAAGGTCTGGGATCACTTCACTAAGGCGCAGCGGAAGAACATCGAGATGTGGAAGAAACAATCCTCGGTATGTATGTAAATGCACTCTCTCACATGCTGGTAGCGTGTATCTTCTGTATACTTCCTCTTTCTCTTGCGTATAACTTAAAAGCAAATCTCAAAATCTTCTCTCTGTCGCAATATGCTCCTCTGCGCGTTTGCACGATATATACCTCCGAAACACGCTCGTTTTGCAAATAGTATTTCTAAGGTAACCACAGGTAAGTGACAAATTGAGGAAAGAGTCGAGTCGCCTGCTATATAAAAAAGAAATCGGTCAGACACACGCTTCTCTTCGTGCGTTACAATTCGATACTTTGTCGTGGAATGCCAGTAACAGTATGGCAGATAAATCCTGTCGGCAACACGCACAACATTAAGAACAACATATGGAACAGAAGGTAATAGGAGATTAGCACTTTCGGATCGAAAACCAACTACAGACTATTCAGCATGGATTTGCCTCACTTCTTTTTTGAACAGCGTTATTCGATATATACAATACTTGTTATTTCTGTACTTCAGAGCTGCATCTGCTTCTTATCAATCAGGTAAGCCCAAATCGTTCTGAAAAGACAAACAAAAATCCCAGAAACACTTCCATAAACGAAAACTGAGACGAAATATGTGGTATCGCGCCTAAACTCTGAATTACAGAAATGTACGAAGCTACGTGTACATAAAAAAAAATTAATACTGTATTAATACATCAACAAGAAAAGGAAAAAACAATGAAACCAGCCACATTTAGGGATGTATTTAAATACTGTTGTTTGAACGGCAGATAGGAAATTACATACTTTGCATGCATTTGTGTGAAAAAGCGACGGCCACAGTTTGGAGCACTTTATAATTTTTGCCATTCGTAACAAACAGGAAATAAAAGCGGTACAGCTGGAAGACAGTTTGATTGAAGGCGAGGGTGAGATGGATGTGTCGGACTCGGAGGAGGAACCTCAACGTAAGAAAATGCGCAATCAATTAGACGGCAATCAAGAGGACGTCGAAAGACTGCAAAGTCTCAAAGAGGAGAATGACAGTCTGAGATGCCAGTTGGAAGCGTACAAGAACGAAGTATGTATTAAAGCGAATTGATTTGATAATCGCCTCGAGAAATCTCTTTTCGAGAAAAATTTTAATTTATTACAAATTTTCACAGGTGGATCTCTTGAAATCGGAAACGAAAATCGAGTTGGAGGGGAAGGAGAAGCAAATGAAGATGCTGCAGCAAACGCTAAAGGGTATGCAGGAACAGCTAATGCAGTCGCGTAAACAGCAGGCGCAGGACGATCAGAAGATCAAGGATTTGACCGTCAAGCTGAACGCCACGAAGAAGGAAGAGCCTAGGGAGAGTGAGATTATCACGCTCGACAAGGACGACGATATCAGCGAAGAGCCACGCACACCGAAGCAACACATTCTTACCTCCAGTTTTGTGCAAGTGACCCAGAAGGATGCCAAGCTTATTGGTAACATAAAAAATTTCAGAAACAATTCAGAGAATGACTTTAAAGACAATTTTATAATATTAACTTTATAATACAATAACATGTTGCAGGACTTATAGCGACGTTTCTGCACATCCACCCGTTCGGTGCGAGCGTGGATTATTTATGGTCCTACTTGCAGAAAATGGAGCCTGGCATTAAACCGAACGAAGTTGAAGTTTTAATGCAGCGTTTTCCACAGGTCTTCAAACAGGAATTGTTCGGCATCGGCGCGAATATGGAGAGACGTTGGCAGTTTTCAGGTTTTAACGTTTATCGCAATCATTGAATCTAGACGACTGAATGTAAAAAAAGAAACTGAAAGTACATTTGTCTCGTTGTCTCTCTCTCTTTTTCTCAGCGTTACTGTCCGCGAGTGCGAATCGAGATTTATCCGTGACAAGCGTATTGAAACGATAAAAAAATCCGATGTTGTGAATTAATAAAATATCTCTATCGATTCATAGATATCAATTCACTGCGTTTCAATATTCACTGCCAGTGTATGTGACGTAAACTATAGATTTTCAATACTAGCAGTGAATATCGCAGTCTTAATTTTAACGATATGAGTATCTTGAAGCTTCTGTTCACTCACTGCAGCCATCTTGGATCAATCTTGGATTGATGACGTCAGAAGCGAGAAAAATATGAAAATTCTTGCAACATACATTAAAATAAAAATGTTTTTCAATAAGCGTTTGTAATTGATAAAATAGACTTGTAAAATACACCGAAAACTCCCCTTTTGTTTGGGTAATCCACATATGTCGAATTGAATTATGCCTAATCAAGGGCAAAAACAAGCCGACAGTTGCCGAATTGAAATAAATATTTACTTTCATATATAAAATTATAACAAAATAGGAGTCTTCGGTATATTTTAATACGACAATTATTGTAAATATAAAAACTGTACTAGAACGAAAAATAATGTTGTCACAAATTGTATGACAAAGACAGCCTGTCCTGATATTTATCTCTCTCTTGGCTCGCGCCAACCCAAAACCCAGCCGAGTCAGTATCCTCTCTATACTCCGTCCAACGAGAGAATGGCTGCGTTCAGCAGAAAGTTTATTTTGCAACTGTTGGAAGTCTTCTGAGCTCAGATTGGATTATTCTTTAGATCTAAAAGAATAATCCAATCTGAGCTCAGAAAACTTCCAACAGTTGCAAAATAAACGTTCTGCTGGGTAGCGATCATGTAATTTGTGGAAACGTGAAAAGTGAAAAGTTTCATGTAACTATCTCTTTCTATTGGTGTTGAATAGAAAGAGATAAACTTTTCACTTTTCACGGTTCCGTCCTAGGGGAAAAGATCGATTTCCTCGTGGCCATTTGAGAGTGGTTCTGCGTATAGGTGGGCAAAGGCAAAGTGGGGAGAGCCAGGGAGAGCGCAGCGCGCTCGTTATACGGCACGGAAGCGAGGAAGGCTTTCTAGGCCTTCTGTGGGGGGAAACCTGCGCGAGACGGACGAGTTTTCGTGAGGGCCGGAGCTATATAAAAAGAAAAGAAGAAGAAGACGAGTTTTCGTTGTTTCGTCTGATCTACTGACTACTCTCAATAGTCTCAATCCCAATCTCTCGTGATCTCTCGCAATCTCTCGTTGGACGGAGTATAGTATACTTATATCTCCTCAGAGGTAACAGCTTGCTTTGCGTACAATAGAGCACATATTAGGAATAAGAATAAATATTAAATATTGGGATGTATAAATATAGGAATATTCCTGTAATAAATATTAATTATCCTGTATTAAATATTAGAGGATAAATGTAGGAACATTCCTATATATTTGTATGTTATATTTTATAGCGTTTTCGACTGGGCCGGGTTTCAACCCAACCCGAGTTGGGTTATGACGTCACATGCTCTTCTTCTAGTTGGACGATTCCAGAATGTGACGTCATAACCCAACTCGGGTTGGGTTGAAACTCGGCCCGCTCGAAAACGCTATTAATCTTTCCCATTGTGCATTACGTTTAATTATATATTATTTCTAATTCCGATTCCCTAATATTTAATATTTATTCTTATTCCTATGTGCACAGAGCCTATATATAAAGGGTATCTATATCCAGAACAAATTTGCATAGCGCATAAACATTATGCATAAGAAAATTGATTGGTTTATAAACCAATAAATGTGCATAAAGAAATGGACTAGTCCATTTCCTTATTATAATGCATCTATGCCAAGTTTGTATGGATAGGCTCTCTCCCTTCTATTTTAAAACTAAAAATTTTCATAGTAGCTGGTAACTCGCTAGTAACTCGCTTTGTAAATCGATAGTCCTGCTTAAAACTTGGCATAAAGCTGAGATCATGTGATGTGAACAGTCACATGTAGAGCAATGTAGAGGTTAGCCGCTGAAGAGTGATGATCTATGATGCTCTAGCTCGGGACGTTCGTGAAGATGCCGTTAAATTACTACGAGGTGCTCGGCTGCAGCGAGGACTCCACTCAGGAGGAGGTCAAGCGCGCTTACCATCGACGCTTACTGCAGTTTCATCCTGATAAGAACAGCGCCGCGGACATTCAGGAGTTTCACGACGTCAGGGAAGCCTGGCAGATACTCGGACATCCACAGTCCAGGAGGATGTACGATGCGGTCTGCAAGCAGGAGCAGTTAGAGGAAGAAGAGGAAGACGGTCCCGTGTACGCGCATCTCTCACTGGACGACATGGAGGAGTCCGTTTTCGAAGACATGTGGTTCTACCGTTGTAGGTGCGGCGATAAATATTTTGTCGACCGATATACTCTTCCTGAGAAGGACAGTATACTTCAAGTGAAGTGCAACGGCTGTACGCTTATCATCATTGTCGAAGTGTAGCACGCCGCTATTTATATTGGCCACGAAGTTAAACCTTTTATTATGGCATCTATAGGCCTTTTTCTTTTTCTTTTTTTTCTTTTCTTTTTTTTCATTGTAAGACACGACTGAACTTCATTTATTTGATCGAATGCAAGCGAGATGATGAGAGGAGAATGCGTTTTCTATGTTTGATTGTATAGTATGGCGAGATAACACTCACAGCTGTGTAGAAAGAGATCGAAATCGAATATTTATTTTGTACAAAATATGTTTCTCAGCACAAGAACATGTGTACACTTATAAATTTAAAAAAAAAGAAAAACAAAATCTAAAATATGCAGCAACATCTTTTTTTCTATTTCTTATTTTAAAAAAAAATGATACAACAGGTAACACATTCTTATAACATAAACTATTGAGCAATATACAAATAAACACGACACCTAGTCTAACCTAGGTCCAATAATAAAGATGCATTTGCACAGATTGCATTATCCGATAATGTCGTTCATGACATGATTCAGTAGAATCCATATAAAATTCATCAGTGACAACTGATATAATGGTCTAAGTTTTCGTCGTACGATTCCGCACTAAATGTAAAGATCTGGCTAATACAAATATTCTTCCGTTAACAAGTCCACTCAATATTGACGAGATCAAAACATTTAATCATAGAAAAACAGGCGTATTGTTCTGTTCTGTGTAAGCTTGTATTGGTTCATCGTTCTGTAAAATCTTTGTATTGCACGTGATAAGTGCGCTATATTTGTACAGACCTGTTCTTTTTAGCTGAACTTCTTGCACGGTTCATCTTTCCTCTCTTTCTTTTCACGTTAGAGAAAAAAAAAGGAAAGAGATTAACACTGTACAAGAAGTTTAGCTAAAAAGAACAGGCCTTATATTGCACCAATGGAGTGAAACACGCGACATTGGAAGTAGATTTTTTTACTACAAGAAGAAAAGATTCTTAACCAAATTTTTTTAGTTTGAATAATTTTGCTTTAATTGCCGAAAAAAAAACCTTATTCTCCTTCAATAAACGTCAATCGTATGGAAATACTAGCTTATAAATGTTTATAAAAATATTTGTTCATAACCAGATCGATGTTTATATAGGCAAATAAAGTCTGAAATTATATGATCAGGAAAATATCGAAGCTGACAGTTTGATAAAATCAGTTTGACGGTAATCGGCCGGTTACACAAATGTTCGAAATTTCTCGTAAAAAGATCTGTATGATCCGAATGACGTGTCGTTTTTTTCTCGTTTGCCCCAGGAGGTATTGAGATTCTTCGATTAATGTCATTCTGCCTCGCAGTTTCAGTACGTCTCAGTCGCCTCGTTTTCGTCTGCCACCGTTGACAAATGCTCCTAAATGCCCACATAATAAACCTGTTATACTTACAATGAATCTCTCGTTAGGGATGTTTGCTACTTTTGCATCGTCGATGATTCCACTGAATCGTTATAACAGCGAAAATTCAGAAGTACACTGATAAGCTCCTAGTTTTTCGCCCCCTCCCCTCCCTCCCTCCCCCCCTCCTTCCCGTAAGTTTACGAGTCTCATAAATCTTACGTTTGTACACAACAACGCGCGTGCGCTCCGACAAAAAACGATATAAATGTAATTTTTCGACGGGCACTTTAATCCACCTGGATCATTCGCTACATCTCTCATTTCCTTTTCAGTTTTTTTCCCCTCTCCTCCCACTTCTTTCCCCCTGTAAGAACTTTGCCCGATTTTTACGGCACGTACACAGTCTTATCACAATCACACTATGTAATACATAAATCATTGTACAGCGTAGATTAGTTTTTTTAGACTAATTGAAAATATGTACAGAAGTCGTACAAAGAGGGCGATTGGGTCCACGTGGGTGGATCTCACTATTTTACCTCAACGTCGAAGTCGAGGACAAGCAGTTTCGTCTCCTCGGTACCGTTACGACTACCTACTGCACATACTAGTTTCGTATCACTCGCTCGAATCCTCCACACAACACCGCCGCTACCCCCACTTTCCAGAGCAACTAGATTCCTAATGAAATCACCTGCGAACACAACACACAAGTTGGTCTTCGATGATCGACACGCATCGATTTCCGATCAGAAAATTTATAGATAAGCGGCGATAAAAAAGCATACAAACCAGTCTTAACATCCCAGAGTTTTACTGTACCATCATCAGAGGACGTAATCACAAAATGGCTATTGAACTGAAGGCAAGTGACCGCTGATTGATGTTTGTTCGGGCCGGAGAGAGTTTGAAGGCAGTGACCGCTAACAATGTCCCATACTTTAACGGTGGAATCAGCGTTACCCGATACTAAGATATTATTGCGCAACTCCATCCCCGAAGTGAGAGATTGATGACCCATCAGAGTATGTCTACAAGCACCTGTCTCTACCTCCCACACTCGTATACTCGTGTCCAATGATCCGCTAACAACGTGTACACCATCGAACTAACGGAGAGGAAACGGCAAACGGACACTCGTCAATGTCGAGAGAGAAAGAAAAAGAGAGAGAGAGAGAGAGAGAGAGATCAAAAGCGATCTAAAGAGTACGGTGGCACTTACCTGGAGGGAATAAACGCGATTAGTATGTCCTTGTAAGGTATGAAGGCACTCCTCACGTTCCGGATTCCAAACTTTGACCATATAGTCATAGGCACCACTGACCACCAACTTTCCGTCATATTGCACACATCTGACCGCCGCTAAATGCCCCACGAGCACATGTAAGCACTCCCCTGTGTCCACCTGCCACACTCTTAGTGTCGCGTCTCTACTACCACTGACGACCTTGTTACCGTGCAGATGCATACACCTAACCGTCGACGTGTGACCGTATAATGTATGAATACACTGGCCAGTCTCCGCGTTCCACACTTTCAAAGTACGATCCGTACTACCACTGATAACAATCGTACCGGACATCTGCGAAGACCATACACCCCCGGTGTGCCCAACCAATGTCCGTAAGCACTGAAACATCGAGAGAAAAAAAAACACAGGATATACATCATCTCCTCCCTCGTTCATAACTGCTAAATCCCTTTATCTTTACGCGATTTAGTTTACCTTGCCCGTGACGGCGGACCATACTTTGAGAGTATTGTCATCAGAACCACTAACTATCCGATTACCGGAGAACTGGAGGCATGTAATAACATGGTCGTCGTGACCTTTCAACACTTTCGGAGTGCGGATCGGCTTCGTTCTCCAATTCATTTTAATATTGTGCTGTCGCATGTAAGCCTGCTTCCACGGCGACGAGTTATGGTTGCTCCGACAGTTCTTTCGTTTCGGCGGTGGTAGATCTTTCAAGTCCTCTATACCAGCTGCCTTGCACTTCTCTTTCCAGAGCAGATTGTCATCGGCTAGAAATCGCCAGCTCCGGCAGGTCTGTGCCGCCCTTAGGAGATCCTTCGGCTCCAGGAAGGCCAGTACCGACAACGCCAACTCTTTCGGCAGCAGCGATATGAAGTCTCGCTGAAATTGCGGCTCTATCACCTGCATCATGTGACGCACCTGCGTGGGCTCGCATCTCTCTATTAGTTCGTCTATCGCTAACATCCTTTCTGCGTTTGACCATCTCTGCAACAAGTATAATTTTCCATTGCTTTTTAAAAAGCTCTGAATATAATTGATTATATAATTTTCTCTAATTCTGTCAACATGATTTTTTTGTTACTATTATTTACTATTAGTATTTGGCTTAGGGCCAAAGCACATAACATGGCGTAGCGATATACGACGGTCGTAGTCCCCGACCTGACAGATCAGGATACACCAAAAGCTTGTACGTCCACAACTACGACTGTCATATGTGCCTCGGGTCTTACGCGATTTTGTTGCGCGTGAACTTGGCCGCGAGACGTTACATCTTTTGATAATGGGAGCTTTCCAGCAAGCGACACAAGTCGACACAAACGTCGTTCTATCTTTCTTTTTTGGCAATGACAAAGACAAAAACGACACTTGTGTCGCTTGCTGGAAAGCTCCCAGCATTTACTAGAAATATCAAGGCTACTTATGCAGATACCTGAAATTGTAAAAGCCAACTATTCATTTCCGGAGGAGGATTGTCCTTAGTAGGAATGACACATCTCACGTGTTTACCCTTATCATCTAGCTTTCTCGCACTCCTAAAGCGCAGAAGAGAAGTATTAAAATCCGTACATAAATTACAGGGAGCTTTCCAGCAAGCGACACAAGTCGACACAAGTATCGTTTTATCTTTGTTACTCATTATCAAAAAAGAAAGATAGAACGATGCTTGTGTCGACTTGTGTCGCTTGCTGGAAAGTTCTCACAGTTTCTATATAACAAGCAACATAACACTCACATTGTATGAGACTTTTCTTCTGGATTAAGTTTTTTACAAGGTAGACAACACTCTGTTTCACTCTTTCGCTTTCTCTGAGGTTGGACAGCGTCCGATGGCACACAACTATGCGATACTGGACTCTCAACCTGTTCAGAAAGAAGAGGTAACGCTCGGGACTGTGACACGGGTGATTGACAATTGTTGCTCTCAACTTCTGCTGTACATTCAGTGTCGCAGAACAATCCGCTGTCGCTAATCTGGGAACATAGCGAAACATTAATTAGAAGAATATTGCTGAACTTGTAGCCATAAGTTTAATAAAAAGAAATGGCCTTGTTTGTCTCATTTACAACAAAGGCTAAAGCTAAAAGAGCCTGCTGCTCCCGTTTATACTAAAAACAATAAACAAAATAAAACTGGTGCGAATTTACCTCGCTTTCCCCTTCGCTGCTTTCTTCATCACCCTCTTCCTCATCATCTCCATAATCCTCGGATTCCTCGTCTTGTGGCAACACCGAATGCATAGGGTCCAAGGAACTCGGCCCTGGAACCCCCTCGATACCCTCAATCGGACTAGGACTGGCACCGCCTAGCTTATTATTGTCAGATATATTGTTGGAGGATGAGGGAGGGACAGACATTACTATACGTAGTAATGGCTTTGCGAGTATAGTAACTGTACCTGAATAACACACAGAAATCAGCACCGTTAACACAATTGGCGGACAAATCGTTACGCGATGTCTCTCAGATTTCATCTGTGTTCCTCTCGCACACAAATGGAAATCGTAATTCTAACGTACGAATCTAACGGGAATCACACGGCGTGTCGCTATCTCGTTGCGTCGCGAGGGCTCGCACGGGACTCCGGAGGCTGTTGAGAAAAGAAAAAAATAGTAAAAAGGAAAAGAGGACGAAACTCACGGGTCAAGATCCGATCGAACGGCCGATTGTCGCCGTCTCACCGCGAGGCTTCAACCTAACCTCGAATCCTTCGTGTAGTAGACGTGCGGTCGCGCGACTCGCGGCCCAACATAGCCTAAAATATCGCGATCGGACGACAACCGTACACGATGAAACGACGACGAAGCGACAGCCACACCCCGCGTGTCCGCGCGAACGACGCGACGCGGATTCGCGACAGGCAGGACAGGCTGCGTGAAACACAAGGAGCTACGGGAGAGAAGCTGCGTGGAAACGGGGGAGGTGTCTATACTTGGGACGGGTGCCGTATCCCGATTGTCAGCCTCTCACGGGTCGATCGACGACGACGGTCTTCCGATGCGACGAGGGGGGGCTGCGTTGGGGATCCGGCTGCTTGTCGGTGATGCTGTCGGCAACGACGTGATGCCTCTATCAAAGGAGCATGGCATTCATCTCCTCTCGCGTGCGGTGGGGGTGGATCTTTAGGTTAGAAACACGAACGACAACGCGGCGATGCGACGGAGGAGACCTAGAGCGTGAATCCTAGAGCAGCGCGGACGTCGAAGGGTGGACGAGCGACGGGCGTAAATACGACGAACGGGGCAAATCCATCGGGCGGCCTCCTCGGCGGCTCTACCAGCTTTTTACACTCCGACTCCGAACCTCCCGACTCCTACACGTTCGCACACGACAGATATATACATGAGGTGCACTGCGCATGTATATGTGCGGCATCAAGGCGCGTGCACATCAGTGCACATGCGAGCGTTCACTATCGCGTTCGCAAGCCGTGTTTTCACCATTGACAAATATGTCGAGGGCCGCGAGGGCGAGAGATTTATAAAATCTAACCTATTACAATAACGTTCGTTTTGTTTATTTTATTAAAGAGCAAAATGTCGGACGACATAAAGATCTTGTTGAAGGAGGCCCGCGAGTCCTTCAAGCAAAATGAATATCTGGAAGTTATGAAGAAATGCAAGAAGGTTTTGAAGAAGGACAAGAGCAATTATGCGGCGTTGGTTCTGTTAGCACGTTCCATGCAAGAGGTGGAGGAATTTAAATCGCAGGTATCCTTGGTCCTTCAAAAGGCCGTGGAGGTGCAACCGAATAATCCGTTGGCCTGGCAAGGATTAGCGGCACATTATGAGAAAGCTCCACAGGATCACGACAACTGGAAAAAGTTGGCTCTAGCCTATTGCAAACTGTTGCAGTTAGATAGGTAGGATATCATAATTCTTGGATCATTTTAAACTATATAAAAATTAGAGAAAAAGATAAACCATTTGTGTTTTAGCGACTCTCCTAAGTTCGCGCATTTCGTGAATAAAATCTCCGAAATTATCTTGCGCATCAAGAATGATGATGTCTTGTCCGAAGCGTTGAACACATTGAGCACGTTACGAGAGGTTTCTACCAAAGAGAAGATCAATCTGATCGATAAGACCCTGGTATGGGTTTTATCGGAGTACCCTAATGATAGAATAAACGAGCATCAGGAGCTTTATGAAAATGTGTTGGCGTCTGTAATAAAAGACGTAGAGCTAATGAATAGACAAGAGTATTACAGGAAATATTTAAAAATGCTGTATGATTCAAATAAATTTACAGCGTTGTTAGCAGCCGCTCGAGACATGCATATTCAATTTCCACAGGATGCTTGTCCTCTAGGTGAATTATCTTTCAATTTTTACCGAAATTTTTAATGCATTATACTCTCACACTATACAATTAGTTTCTTTATACGATAGAATGGTTGTGCCGTATCTATTACGAAAACGCTGCACTGTCTGAAAATGAGCTTGAGATCGACATAACTCAGTTTTATGAGCCGCTTTCCAAGCTGAGCACAAATTCCGATGTTGCGCTTATCGCGAAAGCAGCATATTTGAAAAGAAAAGATGAGTTGATCGATTCACGCGATTGCTTGAAAAAAGTAGTATCGTTAAATGCGCAATCGTTTTATGCTTGGTTGATGTTGAGCCAAATACATTATGACCTTTACTGCTGGAAAGAAACTGAGAATGCTTCCAGAAAAGCGCTACAATTGATAAAACCCTGTTTAAAGGATAAATTTCAACAGGGAATCAAGTTGAGGTTGCTTGAAGCGATAAGCAGAAGTAGCGACAAAGAAAAATTGGTGGAAGCGCGTCAGATGTGCGAAGAGGTGAGTATTATTTAACACAAACGTTATAAATCCTTTCTCGATATTTATTAATGTATAATAAATTTGTATTTTCAGCTGTTAAGCATTGAGCCTTCCGTACAATTGCGAGTGATACATGCACGCACAAATATATTACTGGATGAACCAGATGTTACTGCTATAATAAATAACTTGGAATCTCAGGATGAAACTAAGCTCCAAGCTTTTGTTCTCAAAGCGTTGCATCTAAAAGAGCACAAACAGTATCAGGAAGCTGTTAACATTCTCGAGCTAGCTTTAGAAAATTCTGAAGCTTGGTTGCTGTTTGGTAAAATATATTGGGATATGGAAGACTACAACCGCAGTCTGGTGGCATTCTTAAATGGCGTACAAGCGGATCGAAATAATTGGGAATGCATGCTTTACTTAGGACGTTATTACCGTGAACATAGTAACGACATAGAACGTTCAAGGAAATGTTATCACACCGCGTTGCAAATCAATCCGAATTCCGAGGAAGCTGGTATTGGATTGAGCACAGCTTATCGTCTTCTCAAGGATACCGTAAGCATCATACGACCATGTCTTTTATTTTCTTTTAAAATACAAATTTATACGTGATGACTATTCCGACCAATACTGGCAATACTAATATTATATATCGTTGTTCAGGCTTCCAATATCCGACTGTTACACAGAGTAACTAAGCAAGGTACTGGACCGAGATGGGCTTGGCTCCAACTGGGTTTGCATTACTTGGATGAAGGTGACGCGGGGCAAGCTATTACGGCATTGCAGCATGTGATCAGAGCCGATCCTAATGACAAGTATAATATAACTCGCTACTGTTGTGTTACAGAGCGCTATGATATTCCTTGTCTCATAAGTTTGCACTTTGTACAGTCACAGCTGGGAATCTCTGGCGGATGCGTACTTAGTACGCGGTGCTCACACATCGGCACTGAAATCGTATCAACGCGCGCTACAGTTGAGCCCAGGATCCTTGTATCCCATGATACAACTAGCAAATATCAAACTAGTAAATAAAATTTATGAAAATGTAGATAACTGTAGACAATGTAGATAAATGTAATATTCGTGTAAAATCTTTTCCCTAGCTCATTGGTCAACATAAAGAAGCCAAAGAAGCCTTCGAGAGTATATTGCAGAACGATGAACGGCACATTCTTGCATTGAAGGGTCTAGCACAAGCGTGTATAGGTTTGGCAAAGGAAAATATCGCGAAACAATTTCTATGTCGCGCGAGGGAAAATCTACAGCAAGCAGCAGACAGTTTGGTAGATGTTATTATGATACGTAATGATCTACTTTGCAATTACAAATTGCTGGGCGATGTGTGCTATAGAATAATCACTCTGCCAGAAAAGTATTGCTATTTAAGGATTAAGCCAAAGGCTTTCTCTTTGGCGATGATGAATTGCGACAGTACCGAAAAATATGTGAATATTAAAGGAGACGAGATAATCATGTTGTCAATAGGGTAAAAAAAGGATATATTCTTAAATTATTTTATAATATGACCGTGTTTAAAAGACAAGAATAATATTAATTAAACGCAATTATTAATATACAACAGATTGCATGTATCAAATGCTTATGAATATTGTCATGAGATTTCATTAATATTTTGTATCATTTTTACGTTTTATAAAATCTCACTTTATCGTCCAATTGTCTTATTTTCAGGTATTTTAATCGGATAATATCCATGCAAAATTCTGCATCGTTATGGCATGATTTAACCTGCTGTTATTTGATGCAACTAAATCGCGCTACTACAGTCAATAAGAGCGATGTGGCGACTAAGTGCTACGAGGCTGCAAAACGTGCCGTTAAACTCTGCCCGCAATCGTGGCTACATTGGAATATTCTGGGTGTTATTTGTATGACAGTGTATGTAAAAAATTATGCTCTGGCTCAGCATTGTTACGTTATGGCGATCGAGAGAGAATCGAACAATGCAACAGCTTGGAGCAATTTGGGAACATTATACTTGTATCTAGGTATTCTAAAGATAATTAATTTTTTAACTTTTATTAAAATGTACGCATTTTTTGTGACAATTGTTTGTTGCAACATTTAGGAGATATCTATAAAGCGAATGAAGCATTTTCTCGAGCGCAACGTGCTGATCCTAGTTACGTGAATAGCTGGGTCGGACAAGGATTAATCGCGGAAAAGATCCTGAGGAAAGAAGCGATGGATCTGTTTCGGCATTCGACGCAACTGGGTTATCACAATCAAGCGGCTTTAGGCTATGCTCATTGGGTGCTTACTACTCTCCTGAGTCCCGCAATGAAGAAAGATCCGCTGTTGATCTATTTTATCGAGAACATGCACGCGATACCTGCAGCATCTGACGTTCTCACTTGGTATTTAGGTTAGCAGATAATGTTATCAGCATGATGTGATACTCTCTTCAGTACTTTAAGGCAAATTTCCGGTTTCTTTTCCAGAACGCGAGCCGTATGATGTTTACGCCTTGAATACCCATGGCTTATTATTGGAACGGCTGAAATTATACAACACGGCGGCTAAGCAATTTGCCATAGCTTTAAAACTAAGCGAGGATGAAGAAAGAGATATGATATCCATAAACTTGGCACGCATCCTGATTCAAACCGGAAAGTACGAAGAAGCGGTGGCATTGTGCAAACAAGTGAAATGCGCAAATTTTAATTCTCAGTGCCATCTTGCATTATCCTTATTCAAAGGTATAGAAATATTAGAAATTATTTTTATCGTATTGAAATATAAGTTCCCAAGACGGGTTACACCATTCATTTCATGCTCCTTTACTTACAATTTTCGATTCTCTAATCAATTTCTTTTAAAACTGAGATAAAACCCATTGAGATCTGTCAACTATGATTCAAATACTCTCATGGAGTCATGGAAATTAAAAAAAAATTATATACTTAAATTTATGTACAGCTAAACGTGTAACTTTAATAAATTAAAAAAATGTCTTGTATGTATTTAGCCAAGCAGTACGAAGAATCGTACAATACATATGAAGCAGCTTTACATTGGCTAGCAGACACTAGTGCGGATAAAGCGAATATCTTGTGCGCGATGGCCGCGATCGCTTACATGTTCCAAGGGGCAGATGCTGTCAAGACCCTGCTATTCCAATGTATACAAATAAAACCGCCTATTGTGACTGGTTTCTTAGCGACTGCCGCGTTAGGAATTTTACATGACGACGTTAATTTGACTTCTTTGGTACTGAACGAATTGAAGTCATATGAAAATCATCACGAGTATGGTTATCACGTCGTCATACTGTCAGCATACCGTCAAGTTATTCAGGGAAATCTCACTCAAGCTACACGAATACTCACCAAAGCTATTTTCAGGCATCCTAGTGAGTAATATTAACGTTATCATATATCATTAAGTGATAGATGCCTACAAGCTAAGAAGCTTATCCTTTACAATGAATATGTATTGTAGACGATGTTAGATATTGGGTACGCCTTGTTCGAGTTTTACTGTTGGACGAAGATCTGAATATTTTCCGTAAATGTGCTCTAACGGCGTTGACGCTAAGCAGAAATACGTCTATGACCGATATCGTATATGTAGCTTGCGCATCAGCGTACAGTCACTTCGGCACGAAAGAGGGTCTTCGACAAGCTCAGAAAAATATATTTACATATCCCAGCAATGTTGAGAGCTGGGCTAATTTTGTTGCAGCTCTTTTATGCAGGTTGGTACTATGGAAATGATATATTAATCTTGTATGTTTTCAACTGCTGAGTTGTCAAATGTATTTTGTTTACAGAAATAAGGATTGCGCTCCAATTAATAATCAGTGGATATTGTCGCTAATATCAGTAATGAAATCGCAATTTCAAACTTCAGAAAATATGTCACGATGGTTATTTCATAATGAGAGAGAACTTGATAATCTCTAAGTTAACAAAATTTCGCAGTTTCTGTGGATCAGACAATTTTATTATGGTTTATTGTAAAAAGTATAATAAATCTAAATTAACAGGAGTAATTTTATAAGTTCCTTATTGAATCTTACTGAAAACTGTATCAACTTATGGAAAGGTGCATGGAAGAAGGTGCATTAATTATTAATTATTTAATAAGAACAAATATGATTTCGTCCATCATCGGTCGAAACAAATCGTATATTTATTCATTGGTTTTATCTTAAATTTGTCTCGGATAACTCCAATCGCATCGGTTATATCGAGACACGCTCTACAACTTCCGTATGGACATGTTTCTATAAACATACTTACAAAAGATCACGCAATGCCGGTCTACTATTATTACGCGTGAAATTTCGCTGTCGCTGTGGAAAATTGGATTCTGTCATTGTGCCAAATTTCCTTGTTTTCGATTTATCCACCTTTATTTCCGCGCAAATACTGCTTTCCAATGTCTGCAAAAATATGATTGTCATTCAATCCTCTATTCTAATAGGTACTAGATGACGCTTAATTTGTCAGGATTTCGCATGCACGTAGAAATTCTTTATATTGTACAAAAATAAGTGTAAAAAATAAAATGACGGTACAAATTTTTGTAATTAACACAATAAATTAGTAATAATAATCAATGATAAATATAAGAACGATTGTCATGGCAGAACTTACCTCGGGTAGGATGTGATCATCCTTTTTCAATAAAGTAATCAACTTGTAAAGTTCGAAGTCCTCAGGGATGTTCTCCGTTGCCATAGCTTCTTCCAGCTTCTCAATCTGAAGATGTAATGCAAATAAAATGTAACGTGTGCGTATGTTACGTCGCTATATGAAGACTTTATTTAAACTGGATACGTACCACGTCTCTAAAATAACATTCTTTTTTAGAATTCGGCCTGTCATGCTCCAACGATGCTCTAAGTATGGGCACTATCTCGGTAAATCTCTTCAAATCCGTGTAAGCTACAATTTTCAAACATCTTATATGGATGTATCGGGCCTCTTTTATCGAACTTAAGATTTCTATAGCTATATGAGACAAATTTTGCTTAATGGCTAGAGCTGCTAAAAATGTGGTGGCTCTACGCATGATCATATATCCTTTTTCGTCAATTTCTCTCCAGACTTTCAAGCCATACTCCAACGTCTCCGGTGTATTCTGGAAGCATTAAGAATAAATTATGTTAAAATTATTAATGTAAGGAGTCTTTCATTAAAATTTAATCGCCCTCGCAAAAATATTACCTCCTTGTAACAGGCAGCCATAACTAATATCAAAGAATTCCTGGCATATCCGGTCTCTATATGCCTGGTCCTGATTATATCATACACCTCTCTCATTTGAGCGTACTTTCCATGCTTATATAACAGAGACAAGAGAATCTGGTAACTGACTAATTGATCAAAGAAATTCTCGAACTTGGGATCCTTGAAAGCGGTGTACGCGAGATCTGGTTCGTCCAGGTAATAGAAGGCGCGCATCACCACGGGACCGAAGATAAAAGTACCGAATCTCATCTCCTTGGTTTGATTGTTAAATTTCGTTAGCATCTTGACAAGCAGTTCAATGTCTTCGGGTTTCTTTTGAGCTAGATGCAACATGGACTTCAGATCTTCAGTGAAGATCATACTCGAGTCTGTGTTGCACACTTCCTCCATCTTACCGCGGAATGTGTTCTCCACATTTAAAAACTGATTGCGGAAGTTTAATCGTGCATTTTCATAGCCTTGCAGACCCAGGCTTTGGTCCGAATACAAAAATCTGCAAGCTGCAAAATAAAAAGTGTATATATCAAAAGTGTATAGATATGTAAAAAAAAAACTCACTATTTTAAACGTTCGAAGGATTTTATAAAAATATTTGAATTCTTGCTAAATTCTTTTCGGATATGTAATATATGTTGACGATATATTTCCTGAATTGTGTATTAACTGAAAATTATGATCGCGTACACCGGTACACGTACTAACGTGTAACGCGAGTAATGAACTAGTCGCCGCGAGCAGGTATGATGAGGTTAAGTCGAATATTACGTACAGTTCAGAAAGCTATTCCTCAGAAGGGTATTGCTTGTCAGTCCCACATTGAACCTCATAAGACACCTCATTGTTGCCGCCATTATTTCCGTACGCAATTGTCCTCAATCCTTCTCTCTGTACTTATATTTTTATCTTTTAAGTTACGACTATCGGCGAGCAATGGGCTCAACGATACGCAGAACGAGGAGGAGAGGAGGAGAAGAAGAACGCGTACAGACCGGAAGCCGGGTAGCCAAGTACGTCTCGCAAGATCTTGCACACGTGACTTCCGGTTCGGTCGTTAAAAAAGTCGTGGCATGAAACAACGAAACCTAAAGAGATGCACAGTCGATGTCTAATTGAAAACGCTATCTTCTTGACGAGTTTCGGAACGCATTCGACAAAAATTAGTTGTTTACACTTTTTGCACTTCGAATCTTCGCTTTCTCTCTCTCTCTCCAACGTCCGAATTATGGGCCAATTCCTTTTAGTGACACAAGTCGACACAAACATCGTTCTATCCTTCTTGGCATTCAATGAATAAGGCCCAGTTTCACAGTGGCCAGTTAGCTTAACTAGTAGTTAACTCTCACTCTCTGTCTCTTTCTAACCTCAAAGGTTAGAAAGAGACGGAGAGTGAGAATTAACTACTAGTTAAGCTAACTGGCCACTGTGAAACTGGGCCTAAAAGACAGAACGACACTTGTGTCGACTTGTGTCACTAAAAGGAATTGGCCTTATATTTATCTCGTTTTTAAGGCCCAGTTTCACAGTGGCCAGTTAGCTTAACTAGTAGTTAACTCTCACTCTATGTCTCTTTCTAACCTTTGAGGTTAGAAAGAGACGGAGAGTGAGAATTAACTACTAGTTAAGCTAACTGGCCACTGTGAAACTGGGCCTAAGTGTAAGAACTTTTAAGGTGGAAGCACATAAAATTGCAGGAGCCATGGGCAGAATGCAGAAGCCATATGCGCATGTGCTATGGTATTTGTAGAGCTCTACAGATACCATAGCGCATGCGCATATGGCTTCTGCATTCTGCTCATGGCTCCTGCAATTTTATGTGCTTCCACCTTTAGGAATTTCAAGCAACACGAACAAACCTTTCCCGAAAGTCCCTAGATGTATTTTCCGATGCGTTCCAAAACGCATCGAGAAAGTTGATGGTTGAACAATTGACAAGTGTCCAATGATGGTCGCACGGTTCGTTTCCTAACCTCGCTGGAAAATCCCGCCGTATGCGGCGTCTTCGTGAACCGCGTCGAAGATCGAGACATGACGAATGTACACACGGTGAACAGTATGATCAGCAACAGGAACCGCGATTGTCTCGAGTGCAGACTGCTGAGCGGCGGCGGCCTCGTCGCCGCCGGTTTATACGTCTGTCATCACTCCAAACAGTACCAGAAGCAAGTAGGAAAGGCAGCGATGTACTCGGTCGCCTCTGGTACGTCGATTCCGAGCAAGCGTGTCGAACATTGCCGGCTTTGTTCTGCTTTATGTAAAAAAACAGAATATTGCTGAGGAGCGTTCGCACCCTCGGCGCAAATAATCTCACTTAACGAAATATAATTGACGAATCTTATTCAAACGTTATTTCGTTTCCAGTACTGGTACTCCTCGGCACAGCCAGGATCTTGGACTTGCCGCCCTTCCAAGACAAATTTAAGCGCAGCTGAGGAATAACTTACTCAAATCCACAGCCTTTTGCGTGTAGCGATTGTACATAAAGAACAATGTGAGTCTAATGTGAAAATAATGTGTATACCAAATTACACTCTTCGCTTAGGGTCTTCACCCATCATCAGATTTGTCTATCGCATCTCTCACAAATATGGTTAAGAGTATTTTAAGCAATTTAGATATTGTGATGTTTCCTGATAAGCTTATTGTACTATCCCGTTAAGATTTTATATTAAAGATTTATTTTGTTTTATATAACCATATTGAATATCTCCCCTAATTAGAAATGTTATAAATGTGATTAAGATGATTGGGAAGTCTTTCTACTATTATATAACATTGTTATAGTATTTATATAATATTATAATGTATATTATAATATACTATAATGTAATATATAGTATTATGTAATACCTGTGCCATCCAAGTTTTGGATGACCAATTAGGTAATTTGCTTTCAAAGCAATACTTATATCGTCTTAAAATATACAAGATGCTCTTTATTCCAGACTCCAAAATGGCAAGAAAGGCAAATAAGATGTGTCTTGTTTTGTAAAACGTTGCAGAGCAGTTACTCTCTTCTCAAATGCGGAATTCCTTTAACATTTCCCGCCGTGAAAACTTTTAATTTTCACGACCTCGGAATGCGAGGCGAAGCGTTACTTATATATGTATTGTTTGCGCCCGTTCCGCGAAACGCTGTCGAGGCTGGATGCGGTGCGAAAACACATCGGACGCGCGCGCATTCGCATATTGCACGTGTTGCAAAATGCGAAGGCGCGCGCGTGTGTGCAGCGCGGAGAGCGAGCCGTAAACGCTTTCGTGGTGCGCGCCCGCTCGTTAATATTCGCGCCGCGTTACTTCCTGTTACGTACTCGACGATACACTTACAGGACGCGCCGGCCGTTGCGTAGCGATGTAAACTTGTCTTACCCGCTGCGCGAGTCCGCAGTCCGCGGCGCGGATCGATCGCCTACGCGACCGAGACGTATCCCACGAAGTCGAAGTCGCGAGTATTCGAATATGAACATCGGACGCTAATCGTCCGATGTTCATATTTCAAGTCAACTTGAGCAGATGATCCGTTGAATTGATTTGTTAAAAACTTAGAAGAAATCTGAAATCGCAATTGTTTCCATTTACAGAAAAAAAAGATAAATTTTTTAATAACACAGCGATCGTTTCTCTGAATAATTTCAATAATCTCGAAAAATGAATACCGGAAAATCGAGGGAAAGTTATTTATTGAAATTTATTTTGTCCAAAGTGAGATCTTTAAATAAAAAAATGGGACAGAGTATTGTATATCGTTATTGTAGTTAAATGTCGATGAGGTAATAGATTACATCCTATTTTATAATATGATCGATTCAGTATCAGAAATAGAAACATGACGTGATATGTTAAAGGAACATTTTAAGAAAGTATGCGATTGTTTGAAATGACGAGCTAACGCAGTACTATGCATTTGCACGACCTGCGGCAGGTCGATCGGCAGATCAATAGCAAATCTGTAGATTTCCTTAGAGATAAAGGATCGTATCTCCAGTTTTTTGTCAAAATGGAGTTAATACACTTTTCAATATAACGGGAGCTTAAATTGTATAATGGTAAAACGTTTTATGTGTTTATTATTACTAAGATACAATATTTAGAAAAAGTTGTATTGAACATTTTTATAGTGCTTAATTTTTAAACCAGGTACAGCGTGTTATTGGTTATACATTAAACATGTCAGTTAAGATATTTATTAATAATAATAATTTATTTAACTTCAGCTTTTTGCTGAAGAAATGGACTTGGTTTACAATTTTACCTTACTACTCTCATACATTTCTCTAAGACTAAACTAATTTCTATCCCTGAGTTAAGATACTGATTAAAAACTTAATAAATCAAATCGCTACTTTTATTTTATATCTAAAAAAAATATATCATTTCCCTACTTAAAACTTTAAACCTTGTTTTCTCGAAATGGACATACGATCCTTTCCTTCTAATTGTAAGGTATGAAATTCCAGAAGTGGAATGCAGGCCCTTGCCATCCCACGCGGATACTCCAGCCGCCGAAAACCGGAGGTGCGATCGACGCGGCTTTTGTCCGTCTCGGACGAGGTCGTGCCTAAGGTTGTTCCCCGGGTTTTGGCGCCACACCCTGGCGTTTTCTGGCGACGGTGGCACACGAGGAAGAGTGCGTCCCGCGAAGACGGCCTCTCGTCGCATCGGCAGTCTCGACACGCAGGAGATCGCTCTTGTAATACTTGGAACACGGAGCGATCCATCCGGTACACGTTCGGCGTGCCTGTTACGTGTGCTGCCTGTGCCCCGTTTGCGATGGACAGACAATCAGGCCCGCGTGCCCCGCGACCCGCCTGATCCATCTCGTGCATCCTTAATGGAAGAAACACGAAGTTATTAGAAATAAAAAAGATCCTCCTTTCGAAGGGAAGGAAAAAGAGGTCGATTATTAAGCAAATACCGAAGCGTTTTATTTCGATCGAAAGAGTAACGCTCACAATGGCTCTTAAAAGTCTCCTTTTTGAGCACAAAAAGTTTAAATTGAGTGAGGTATACATTGGAAGGGTTTTCAAAAGTAGATCATTACTTGCGAATAAACTATTACGTTACGACGCGTCTAGCTTTCGAGATATTGTGGATCGAAGTTAAGTTGCCTAATTTGTCAATATAGTATAAACGTGTTTCTTGTGAGTAAAATCGAATATGGCCTAAAGAGAACGTTTGCGCATTGCACCGCAATACGAGAGAGTGTTCGCTAAATAGAACTCGATTTTCGAACACTACGTTGGGCGCATCCGAAGCTCGAAATTGACTTCAATGGATTTTAGTTACGAAATAATCAGCTTTTATTATTTTATTGATTCAAAATGGTAATTCATGATAACACGATAAAAGTATAATTTGTAATCAGTAAAAAATTAGCTTTAATCTGATATTTGTTTTATATTTCTTGATTTCCGCTCAAAAAGGGAATTTTCTTGGCGTGTCTCTTTTTCGTTTGAATCTCGTGTGGACCATCTGCGTTCGAAATAAAAACCCGGAAAAGGGTTGCCTCGCTGAATTCCGGAAAGAGAAGCGGGTACTCCAAAAGTCCGCGCATCTCCGTCGCATTGTCAAATCTGGCCCGGACCGCGATCGAAGTCATTGAGGACACCCCGCTCGCCCCCATTTTTTCTGCCAGAAAAATGAACACGCCGCAAACAAGACGTAAAACATACGGACTCCTCCGGAAGCGCCGTTCGGTGCGGTTTTGCAGCGGTGTTCTCTTTTTTGTCCTTCTTCTCCGGCGAGTGGCGGCACGACCGCAGAAATGAGCACGTTGCAATATATCTGTACGCGTATCCCGGCGATTCGATGCGGTTCACTAGGCTGTGGAAACCGAGAATTTCGCTGTTAACCCCGCCTTACGTAACGCATCCACACAGCCCGGAGAAAAACCGAGCGAGAACCCCGAGCTACGTCCGTCGTCGCGCGCTTCGAATCGCAAGCGAGGGAGAAGAGAGAAAAAAAAGATATAATAACGGAGAAGGGAAGGGAAAACGGTGAGAAGGTGTCGCGGTGAGAAGGATCAAGGTCCTTCGTTCCGTCCCCGTTCGATATATCCAGCGTTCCAGCCGCTCGATCGTTCGGAAGATGAGAGAAAGCGAGAACCCGCGGAGAGCGCGCGGTGCGCCCCTCGCACTATTGCGTCAACGCGTAATTGCAAGACCGTTCCTTCGCGTTCGTTTCAAAGGCCCCGAGGAGTTTATGCATGTAACGCAGCCTCTCCCGGATTTCATCGGTTTCTTGGTCGCCCAGCGGCGTTTTCCGGCCCTATAAAATTAATTTAAGTGCCTTATTCCGCGTAAATAAATAATTATATTACATTTTACTGTGATACAACTTCGTTATCTTTTTGTAATTTCATATTACAAATATACTATGCAGGCTGCATTCCCTGTCATTCACTGTCAGTGAAAATCTATTTTTTTTTCATATATTTTACGTCATGTATACTATAGATTTTCAGTACTGACAGTTGCTGACAGTAAATATCGGAACGCAGCCTTTGTTTGATTTTGGTTTCCAGTTTCGACGCGATCATCACACTATTATCTTTTTGTCTTATCAATTTCGAATCTCGAGCAAAATATTCGCAGCCAGCGGGATAGCGTTGTTTATCTCTAATAATAATTTCGTTAATTAGGAATTTAAATTCGACCTAGCCAGGTATATTCTTGCACATGTCTCTATGACGAGGTAGCGAGCGAGCGAGTTCGCTGAAATTAGAGCGATGATTTGATTCCTTCGTATATAGCGAATGTGAAATTTATTATCGAATTATGTCATACCAAAGCGAGACTCAGGAATAACTGTCTGCGCGTATCGATCGGATTATTTCGAGAATATTTGCGTCCCGGGCAACTGGGTTCATCAAATTGCCCGCTGTTTTCATTCAAAGCTTCATGTTTTATCTAGCACCGAAAAATTCGGATTGTTTTCAATGCGTTGTTTTTTTAATTGCGTTTTGATTGTTTTCGGTTTCGCGAGTTTTTTCGATGTATCATCAGTATCATATATAAAGCAAAATAATCTTGCGTTCTCGACAAGAATAATTTTAATCGGTAACGGTATACAAGTGCAAAATGGTGAAAAATCGAATCGTGAAATTCAAAACTTTCGCTTCAACTTCCCCGTGAGTTTAATGGGACGGTGTTCGTGTGCTCGTTTAGGATTATATTCGCTCGTGAATCCGATTAGTGCAAATATCAATTCGACGGTAATTCGCCTCCTCCATCTTTAGAAGACTCGCGTCTAACCGTTTTGATTACGTCGAGAGTGCATACCCCGCGGAGAATGAGCGAATTCCAAGGAATTCATGGGAATTTCCATTCCGTGGAAATCATCAAGTCCCTGATATTCGAAAATTATGAACCGAAATTACACAAAGGAATTAACTTTTTTATTAGAAATTGAAACATTTTAAAGAGAGAGAGGCAACGAATTATAGGACGAAATTTCTTCTCAATCCGCCGCGCTTCGATTTATTCTTCCCGACACAAGTATTATCAGTATATTAAATATTTACACAATTTATTATAAAAAATGTATTGTACGCACAATTATTCAAACCATCATTTTCCAAATCAATTTTCAAATAATATCTGTATCGCGCGCGATTCGATCTCCGAAGTGGAGGTGTCTTCTTGACCAAAGAGGCTTCGCTATCGATCAGTATTTACACGATTAATGACGCGTCTGCAACAAAATTATCTCGCGTCACCATCTCGATCAGCTTTCAAACCGCAAACGATAAATTCGGCAGTTCGGGAGCCGGTATTAGCGCGGCTCCAGATCAACAGAGTCACCCACGTGCCCTATCTCTATCGCGTAATCTCCGATTCTCCGCCTTCGACGACTCCCGCCCGCTCGAGAGAGAACTCGCCGCCGCGCCGCGGTCGTCCCGCGCGTCAGAGTTTCCCGCAGAAATCCGCAAACCGAGAAAGGAGAAGTTGCACAAGGAGGATGCAACCGCATCTCTTTTCCACTCTCGACCTTTAGTTAGGGCCGGCACGATACACAAATCACATCGCGCCGCGCGCATCGTTGGCTCGACTCGCGAACGGGGAATTTATTGCGAAATAAACTAGATTCTTTTCTTTTCTTTTTTTCCTTCTTTTAAGGTCGCGACACTCTCGCGACGACGACGTGCTCTGACGCAAACCCCCGCGATGCATCGCATTATTACGCGTGACCAATGAGTGAATGCCTCCTCCGATCGAAGGGGACAAAGGAAACGAAGATGAAGGAGGTGATGATGTACCGCTTTCATATACCGCGCAATTTTCATCTCCATTTAATTTATTACTTATCACGCGTGAAAGAAATTATGATCCCGGCAGATATTCTTTGATAATACCGTGGTTCATTTAAGAAAGTAACTCAACATTAATTATAGGAATAACATATATTAGAGGAAAGTCCCCTATTATGAGACAGGATCCTAATATGAGATATGTTAGGCTAAAAGGCCCTATATAGGCCCCATCTGTTGATCCCATCATGAAAAAACCCCGCCATCTCATATTAGGATCCTATCTCATAATAGGGTACTTTCCTCTATATATTCGACATGATGCATTGTTTAGAAAATAGCAATATAAAATAATTTGACTTTATCTTTACTAATGAATTGTCAAACTGATACCGTTCCTACCAATGTACGTAGATTAATTTTAATCTTGATTTAATTTACCTTTTATCTTTTCCCAGTTCCAAGAATTAGAAAAAGATAAAACGTAAATTAAACCGAGATTAAATTTAATCCGCATTAATAGAAACGGACATTAGAGTGAAAAGCATCGCTTCTCGTGTGTTATTTTTACTATTTATCTGTTAGAAAATTGCTTCTAAATCATCGTTTTATCGCTTTCCCGTTCGAGATGCGCGTTTAAAGTTTCATGAAAATTCGCGAGTACGCGCTCGCTGCGTTACGTGAAACGCTTTGCGTTTCGTACCGCACGCCGACCTTTGGGGGCCGAATCGCTCGCGCGACGAGTCATGGCATATCGCGTTAGCGATGCACGCACCAGCTCTACGCACTGGCACGCCGCTCACGCGTGTACGTATCCTCGTCCAGTACCAGCACCGTACAACCAGGCACGCGCAACCGCTGGAATACTAATGCCACGTATGGGACACGCTCGGTCGTTCGCGTAAAATCCGTCTTTTATCCTCCGTAAGGTCACCCACGGGTCCGAGGAGTTAATGCTAATGAGGAATGGATAGCATAATCGACCGCGATGTTTGCCAATAAGAGGAAAAAAAAACGATATTCGGTAAATCATCAGGGATGACGATTGTTATTGCAAATTTTAACGGTAGAATTTTATCGTTTGTTTAGATCGATAAATATTTTTCAGCGACAACGACAGTCTCATTTCTTAATTCTTTTTTTTCTTTCATATTTTATTTATCGGTGAATTATACGAGTCTAAACGAATTCTAAATCAATGAATTAATTTTTACAAAAATGACATCTTTATCTTCTTATAATGATTTTACTAAAAAAGGAATTTTTGGCTGTTCCAGTGTTCAGATTTCAAGACGTTGAAGTAGCTTAGAACCAGCTATATAATTCAGTACATAAAAGTCTGGAAATTATCACCGGCGTTAATTTGTAACTAAAAAGATTTTATAAATAGCGGGTCGCGACGTAAACCGAAACGAACGCAACGATCTTTCTTCATTCTCGTTTCTTCTTCGTTTTGCGACTTGTCTCGCGCGACAAGCAAGAACCTAACGCAATCCTTCCGGGATTTATCTAACAGCGGACTAAGTATCTTACCCGTTACATGACTCTTAGTTAAATAATTAATTACGTTAATACATTATGACATTTCGTGATTTAAAGCATTCTTATCAAGGGGAAACCTTTCACTGGCGCCTTCTTCCCCGACACAAATTAACCCTCGCAAAACCGTACGATGTACAAAGAACATGTGCCATCATAATGATTATGTATTGTAGAACAGGCAATGATTCGTTTCAGAGACCAAAACGCGAAAATATTAAATAAATTGGACAAGATATTAAAATTATAGCATAGGAGTAAACAGTATAGTTATTAACCACTCTAAATACTATATTAAAATGTTTTTAATTATAAAAAAATAATGATAATATTTTTGTATTTATAAATAATTAAAAACATTTTAATAGTATTTCTTTATAATCTTTAATTTTTTAAGATGTGGCCAATTATTGTAAAGTGGCCAACAACTGTACTGTTCACCCCTATCTCATTGATTTAGAATAAATGAGAAATTGATTGATTTTTAATTCGCTCGTAGAGAGAGATCGCCGAGGAAATCGTACCAGCCGTGGGCTCCGAGGAAGGATCCACGATCTTCTCGCGACTGTGTTGGAAGAACCACGACATGACCTACCATCACGCCGCGCGCCGGTCGCTCGGCCGTACGCGAACAAACGCGTTAATATCAGGAATTACTTGAGGAATATCGCCGGGTAGACAACTTGACGTCTCAAGCATCTCGCTCTGGGCCGTCATTATCCAGTACGCAATCCTTTTTATCAGACTTAGCGCCCTTTGCCAACCCCGTTTAAAGCTATTCGCGCTTATCGTCGTTTCTGCAGCACGCGGATATGTTTTGACGTAATCCTTATTATTCCGAAGCGCAGTGCAAATTACGTAATTTTTTTACGTGAGATGCGCCGCGCGCGGCGTAATCTCGCCGCCGTTATCATGAGTATGCTAAACAAACGCTTTGCTGGATCTTAATAATGCTTAGACACAAGAAGGATATAATTTTTTTGTAGTCTACGTAGTCTAGTTCTAAGATTTAAACGTAGAATCCTTGTATCAATTAATGTTGGTAAACTTTGAATTTTTTTAATGCTCCTATCTGGATAAATCATCAATGCTAAAAATATATCTAAAAATTAGTCGGGAAATAAAGAATAATTGTGCAATTAATTAAAATAGACATATCTTTTTGGATCTTTGTGTATGAATATAACTTATCATCTCGCAATAAAACAGTGGGAAAAATGATATTTCCCGGCGCATTTCTAAGATTTCTTTTTCCGCGGCAAATCATTCGGCGTTTCGATCCCGCCGCGGACGTTATATAAATCGGTTTCTATAATTAAAGCCAAACCGATTCCAATCGAGTATACAGAGCGAAAGAACCCGCGAGTTTTCTCGCGGTATCGCGGCCTCTCGCACGACTTCCTAATACCGAAAGGGAGGAGGCGTCGGACCCCTCTTTCTCTCCTTCAAGACGTCGTCGGGCGGGGGGCCCCTTTTTTCGAGGTGGAAGCCTTTTATATAATAAAAGAATCGAGGGGGGGGGAGAAGAAGGGAGGGCCCGGGGCTCCAAACGCACATACCGCAGGTCTCGCGAAATACCGGCACGCGGCGGCGGCGCGGCGGCCGCGTTGCGCAAGAAGCGCCTGGCACGCCGGCATTATTCTGGGTTAAATAATATTATGTCACGAGGAAAGCGGGGCTTGTGCAATTGGACGCGTGAGCGAGCTCGTTCCGTCGGCGCGTCGGGTCAGCCGAAGAAACTTCGCTTCCTCTCTCCCTCGATCTCCCCGGTCCCCGGCGCGGCGCGGATTTTATCTCCCGCCGCCGCTCTCTCGCTCTATGTCACCGCGTATACATGGTCCCCCCCCCCCCGTCGGCGTCGCGTCGGTGGGACGATTACATGGCAGCCTCGCTGAACGTTTCGCCAATTTGGATTCCCTTTTTACACGCAGCATCGATTTTAATACGTAAATAATATAGGTGTCCCGTCTAGTCTGTCAATTATTAGAAATATGCGGGGATTTATGATAATTTGAACGGTTTAATAGGAGTTATAAAAGCATTTGGCGTTACGAATTTAGAAGATACGATATATGGGTATACAAGTGATGTCCTATTAAACTTTCGCCGAGAAAAGGTCAATCTCGAATATTGGTTTACTCTCGCGATAACTCTACGTTATTATATTATACCAGTATTAGGTAGCTAAAAATGCATGGTAATTTTCCCAAGTACCTGCAGGCTGTATCTGTATCTATCAGGGAAACATAAGCATTAAAAAAAAAGTTTCTTCTTTTTTATCGCGCAATAACGATTTCGTTATCACCGAGGCCGTTCAAGATGACAAAATTCGGCGCTACGAAAAATAATTAGCGCCTTTTCCCTCGTCTATGCGCCTCGGATTGCGATCTAATCAAACTTGTCTTGTGCAATCCCGCTTAAGGATAGATCCGTTTGGCACCCACACGACGCCGAACGAGAGATGCATTTATCTCGCCTCTCGCATAAATGTCCCGGAGTGCGCGAGTATACGGAACGATGAGCGCACTGAGGAGCCGAACCTTTAGCCGATCTCTCATCCGGAGAAAACGTGCGCGGACTTTTGAAGAGGATGAGGAGGAGGAGAAAGAGGAGGAGGAGGAGGAGGAGGAGAAGAGAAGCAGACGGGGCACGACTCTCGTTCGTGTCTACACCTGGTGCAATCGCGAGACCTCTTCGCCGAGTACCGGTTCGCATGAAGATATTAAGCAACGTCTGACGTAATCGCGTGCCCGGTCGTTCGTCGATCTAATCGTCTCGCCAATTATCCTTTCTCTCTTTCTCTTTTTCATGCCTCTTCCCGTTCCCGTTTCTTCTTCCGGTATATATGTCCCGCGTACTTTCCGCGAATGACGTTTTGTCGTTAGCTTGTAGCGAGCCTCCTTATTTTCGATGTTACCAATTTTGGGCGAGACGACAGCCTCGACCATCTCTTTGACGAGAAATGTCAAACTTAGTGAATTTAAAAAACGAAAAATCAACAATTAATATAATATTTTAGATTTTCCTTTTGTTTTCTTTTTAATTTAAAGATGTTAGAAGCAAATACTTTTCATGATATTATTGTGGCGTCAACTCGTACGAATCTGTCGGTTCGTAACTTCACATAAACTGCTATAACGATCTTTCTTGCGTGAATTAATTTTTGCACATTCAGCCACGACCGCCGGACATTATTTATTAAATCTTTATATAATTGCTTCGGTTTAATCCGTAGGATTCTCAAAAAGGACAATCTCGTAATTTTCGTTCGTGAATAATAAAGCAGATCAATGGAGTGCGCAGTTCGGTGGTACAGGAAACCGAAGGAACGGTCAGCGCATGTGGCGCGTTTTCGACCGTCTCGTGCGCGAGAGATATGGGACGCAAATCACCGGATGCGTTGGAAATGAAGAAGGGGATGACTGCGAACGCAGAGGTGGGGACCGCACGCAGAAAGAGACGGTTTGAAAAGCAATTTGCGGCCGGGAAGGATGAGGAGATCGCGTCCCATTCGGTATTTCCCCGCGCGTGGATGGCGTGCGAATCGGTCCAGGTCGCCGCTGCGCGATGATGCCGATGATGATGATGATGATGATGATGATGATGATGATGATGATGATGTTGCTGATTATAATGACGATGTTGAGCTCGTCTTAGGAGCCACAGCAACTGCGAGTCCTATGTTCCAGATATGCCTTTTCGTAATTTTTGCGAGATATCTCTTTAAACGGCCGTCTCGTGAAATGTTTCTCCGATTGTGATGACTTCGCGAAACTTCAATCTCTCATTACCGATCTGTATCGTTAAGATTTCGAAGCTGAATCGGAAAAGAATAGGATTTATTTGCGATTAAATTAATTATCTAGTCCTTTTTAACTTCCTCTTTTTTAACAGTCTTAAAAAGAAGAAATGGCGTTCTAAATGGCAGCTTTTTTTACATTTTTCTATTTACCAACGCTCAATATTTCGGAAATTAAATTTTGATCGAAAGTTGTATTCAAGATTAATTAAATAACGTTTTCTTTTCCTCGCCAAAAATAATTATATTTCGGAAATTAAATTTTGATCGAAAGTTGTATTCAAGACTAATTAAATAACGTTTTCCTTTCCTCGCCAAGAATAATTCTTTTCTTTAAAGGAATACTCATTTACTGTATTCCGATATCAGGTGTTTTTAATTTAGCGGCAATATTCGAGGAACTTGATATATCAACGGCATCATTTTGCATCCGCGAAAATGTGACGCTCTTTGTATAAACGGGGTCACCTGTATCGAACTGCGGTCTAAAGACGCCTAATTGCATCGATTACAGATACTTCGTTCAGAGCCGTTAAACATAGCCCCCTCGAACCGAGCGAGCAACGACTTCTCTGACAAAATCGGTTACCGATCTGATGAACTTTAATCAAATCCACCGCGGACGCCACACACGCTCGTGTATGTGATTAATTTGAATCGCGCCAAAAACTAAAATCGGACATCGATAATTAGATATTGATCTCGTGACGAAACGATCCTGTCCATCGGGTCACTTGTAAAATTATACTCTCGTGATTTAGCATTTCGTTATTTAATTCAGAACATGTAGTCAGAATTAAACCAAACTTATACGCGACGTCCGTCGTTTTAAAATCATTACCTAAAACTTATTCACCTAGATAGGAAAGTCACCGTTTCGTAAAATTATACAGTTCTACGTTACAAAATTATCTGCATTTTCCTATTTTTTAAATAAGAGTTATATCCGTGACTGTGTAAATAGAGCGAGCAAAGGGATCAGAAACGAGCGTTCACTCGCTCCTCTCTTTTGGCTACGAAAGAATTAAAATCACGAAGAATTTCCGTGGACTTCAAATGAAATGACAAGGAGACGGTTACTCTCGAGCAGCATTGAATTTAGTTTCTTTCAATTTAGTTTTCTTAATTTTATTAATTGGGTAGATTTAAGAAAACATTTTTCTGAGTTTAAAATATTTTCTCAAATCTGCCTAATACTTTTTTGAATTAAGGAAACTAAATTCAAAGATATCTATTTTCTTGCCAAATAATAAATATCTTTTTCAGTGTACAATTCCGTGATCGTGTCCCTCACGATTTCCCCCTACTTCCGCTTTTTTAACGCCATGCGTCGCCGTCGCTCTTCCTCCAGAATCCCTCTTGGTGTCGGCACGACTGGTTTTTGCGCAACCCCTCATATCGCCTAGGATCGCATGCAAGCGCGCGCGCGCGCGCGCGGCAAGCGATGAACTTTTCCGTATCGGGAACGCTTATGAAATAATTCATCGCGAATCGGTATCCGCGCGCTTCTCGGCCGGCTAAAGGTCCGCTCGCACCTCGCGGCGACGAAAGGGAAAGGATGCTGTGAGGATGAGCGCAGGCGAGCCGCGTCAATCGTTCGCCTCGTACAATTGTCTCGTCGACGACATCGAGATTAGAAATGACTCAATAACGCGTTCTCGAATCGAATATTCGTAGCGATACAGACGGAGGGTCCCTGACATTTTCAATCTCTTTGAACGCGGGTGTTTCGCCGAGACGAAGTGAAGGTGAGGATACAACTTTCTTCAAGGAGTTCTGAGAGTTGCGCGTATATATCGCGCTTTGTGACGGTCCAACTAAAGGATACGTCCAAGAACAAATAGTAATTGCGATCAGATAATATTTAAGCGCGAAAGGGCGAAAGTCAAATTCTACCGAGGGAGACCTCGCTTCACCTGTCTGTGGACCGAGCGTTAAGCTTCCGACGTATTAAATCTTCATCTTTACTCGTGGCACGACGCTTTTGTGCATCGCCGGACGAGCTACGTTTGTCGGATTCTTCGTATTGGAGAACACGAAAAGCAACGACTCACGCTGCTCAATCGTGTTGCGACTCTATCCGCGGCGCGTCGAACACGGCGCGTCTACATAACGCTATCGATAAATCTATCCGGGATGCATCCTTTAAGATGTTCTTGCTGCTGTCGGATTACCCAACATCGACAAAGCACCCGCGCCGATCTCTGCTCCGACGGATAAGAAGGGGGACAAGGGGAGGACGGGGGGATAGGTTAGCTTCGTGCGAGCAAATCCTCGTGAAGTAACAGAATAAAGTTGCGCAAGCCGTATCGTGGGTGAGAAGACGGTACCCCGGAGAATCGAAGGAAGACCGCGCGGAACGCGGCGCAACGGCGTAGAATCGACGGAGAGAGAGAGAGCATCCTCGCATACTGAATTACATCCCCCCAGATTGAGGAAATCTCAAATCTAATTAGGGAAAATTTGGGAAAAAAGCTGAAAGGACAAATATTTTATCGCAAAACATTTTCAGGCTCGAAAGGCGAAGACTACTGCCTATGAAGAAATACGGAAGTGTAGTCCATTTATCACAAATAACTTAAAAAATCCGAATAAAATTTCGCAACTTGTGTGTGTGTGTGTGTGTGTGTGTGTGTGTGTGTGTTGTGTGTGTGTGTGTGTGTGTGTGTGTGTGTGTGTGTGTGTGTGTGTGTGTGTGTGTGTGTGTGTGTGTGTGTGTGTGTGTGTGTGTGTGTGTGTGTGTGTGTGTGTGTGTGTGTGTGTGTGTGTGAAACACTAAATTCATAGTGTCAAGTTATACTCAATTTGAGTAATTTTTAATCATTCCTGCAGGTCACCACTGCTCCTACTTAATATTCGTTAATTTAACTAAACCAATGAAGTTAAAATAATGCTATTTTGTGTTAAAATAATAAATTTTGATATATGGTAGTCAAAAACAAGAAAATATTATCTAACTTAAGGTATTTAAATTTTATCCTTTAATATGTAACAGTGAACAGCAGTACGTATACGTGAGGTAAGAATCGAGTGTAAAACTGTACAACTTGGCGACATAGAACATTTAAAAAACGAAATTACAACTAATTAATTTGAAGAAGCTAATTGATTTAATATTATCTATCAAGAGATGTTTAATTTTTTCTCAATTTTTCCCTACAACGCTTGATTCAGTTTTGAATATATTATAACGACTATAACGAATATAGGTATATGTGTTTCATATATTATCAAGGATAATTCTTGCGGGATATGTCGTTTCTTCCGATCTCGCAGCCTCGACGCCACTGGCGAAGGACGGAGATAGTCGAAAGGAAGAGAAAGGACGCTCCGCGAGAGTTCATCGCGTTACGTAAGTGACGTGAATGCGGCTTAAAGGTGCGGTGGAAGCGCGAAGAGTCCGCGATCGGTTGTGTCGCTCTGACATTTTCTCCGTAAATACTAATAGGACGACGCTCTCGCGTGATTCGTTGTTCGATTCACGTCTCTCGCTACTTCATCACCGTCGCCCACCTCGATCGCTCATTAGGATCCGTTTCCTCTTTTAACTTTCGCGTCAAAGTACGAACCTGTGGAGAATCGTCCCTTTTCAATTTTCACGGCCAGAAAAAATGCGAAACAGTTCGTTCACATGGGCCCGAGGTCGGTGACCCACAGGCGAACGATTTCAAGAATTTCAGCGTCGCCGAGAGAGGGTGGAGCGAGAGAGAAAACACGCCGCGAGAGACGCGCGAAAGAGGATGAAAAAACGAGGAAAAGACGACGATCCCTGATTTCTGAAGAAACCAGGACAATGACGCTTTCGGGAAGGATCGTTTTTAAGTTCCTATTATTGTTCGGGATCGGGCATCGCTTCTCGCAGGACCTTCTAAGTCCCGTGTGAGAAAAATTCCCTTGCGCAAACCCTAGGAGGGTACAAAAGACACTTAGGATGTATATCCTGGCACGTTTCATCCTCGTGCCTGCTTTTATTCCCCGCATGATGTTTCCCTTAGCCGTAAATTTTTTTCCTCTCTAAAGCCACTCGCCGCACCTTTCTTCGGTGTATGACGACGTGCGACCAGGTAGGACTTCCTCCTGGCCAGGCATGTCATCCGACCGCGATCCAGAAAGTTTCAAAATTCTTGCGGTCGCCAGTGATAAATATAACGTTGAACGGCCAATCATCGGCCGAATGTGAAGCCCCGAAATTTCTATCATCGAGATAATTTTAGTTGCAACTCGATTTATTATCTTATCTTCAAAATGTTTTAATTTAGTATTATTATTGTCGATCGTAATGTTTCAAAACTTTAATTAGTTCCTAATCATTTAATTCAAGTCTGATTAAATCGTAATTATTAATTCAAAATTATTCATTATGATTTACGTAACAATTAATAATAGCAAACGTATTAAGCAAATCATTCGGTTTATATTTAATTTGCAAAAAACTAATTATTTATTTTAATTACTTGCTGCACACATTCCTTTTAATAATATAGCATAATAATAATATAGCATAATAATATAGCATAATAATAATATAACATTAGTTTTGTTGGTGTATTTGGCTATAATTTTATTGACAAAATATTTCCTTGCGGAATTGTAAGAGTCACAAGAAATAATAAGACTTTTTCTTTTATTTAATAATACACAAGTGGAGAATGTAAATTATTTGCAAGCATATACATATATATTAATGCATCGAATTTCTGCATCCCTGCTGAAATTAAAAAAAAAGAAAATAGATTTTAAAGAATTGTACAATTTTCAAGTATCGATATTTATCTGCTATTGACATATAATATACATCCTCATTGTTCAAAGTCACATAATATCGTATTACGTATACCTAAACGTATATCTCATCCCGTTCGGAGTTACAGCATTCTTGTTAGCAATGAGGAACGCGTATCGGGAAGCTCCTTCGGAACTCCGAACGAAATTCGTGAAGAAACGATCACCATTAGCGCACACGTGCGTCGCAGAAAGTTCGTAGAAGCAATTTCCATGACGGCGACCACCTGCGAGCCCTAATCGAGCCTTAATGTGCAATAAGGAGAATAATGACGCTGCCGATAATAACGAACGGACTCTTTGTGTTGACAATAATAGAGTGAAAGTGGTCCAATAAGTGGCGTGCCGTCGAAATTACGGGATGTCGGATGTCGCGTGTCACCGGGAGTCGCGCGACTTTTTTTCTTTCTCCGCCTTGCTCTCTCAATTGCTACACGAGATGGAGAAACGTTTTCGAATGGACGTCAGTTTCGTGAATGGATTACGCCTTTCTCGATGACGAAGAAACAGACACGAAACGCCGAGCTGACGAATTTGCGTGCGTCAACAAATAATGACAATCAGTCATTTCTCGTTTCGGCAAAAATATTTGCGCATTTGCATTATAGTAGGGGAGAGTTGGCAATTACCGCGCGGTTGACAATTCCGTGCCATTGTTTATCTCAATAACTATTTGTATTACGCGCCTACAATGATGTTAATATCATAGAGTAATACCAAGGTCGGTAGCGACGCGCCATTTACCGACTTTGAGTAACACGAAATACCCCACCCGCATGCGCCGTCAATGCGTTCCGGCCGTCCATGTAAACACAGTGCGCTCTGGAAGCTTCTCTGCTTGCTCGTTGCAATTTTGCTGGTAGTTTCGATAAGAGGTGAGTAACATAATATTTTCATTAGAGAAATAATCCTGATGGATTTGATAAGCTAAAACACTATAAAATTAGGTTGCAAAGTGATTTTAGAAACACGCGTTTCTTTCCTATATATTTTAAGGTTGTAAAGTGAAATGATTGAGTTTGATAATTTCGCGCCCAAGGTATAATACTCATAGGTATAACGATAACTGTGTGTTAAGAGTTACCAAGACTGTTTAGTTTACAATGTAAGGTGCTTACAGAAAAGATCGTTGCTTAAGTTTTGATTTGAATTTATAATGATCGTTATTTGTTAACGCATTCACTTATTTTTATATGTAGGTACCTACTAGACGATATTAATGCATAAATATAAGAAAAACATTTTGTTATTGTGTTCTACTTCATGTCACTGGCTGAAGCCAGAGTAATTTTTATAGGTACGGCTTTATTAAACTGGGCACGATTTTATCAGACCTGGTCACGATATTATCAGACCAGTTTGATAATACCGCGTTTTCTCACTTTTTGAAAAATTATTAATATTTTAGTTTGTGTTTAACTTTCAACATTATTGGTATGATATATGGATAGCCAAATAAATGACCTATCTAAAACTGCACAGTTTGTTTTTTTGAAGCATTTCTGAGCTTAGATATACGCTTCGGTTCTTAGGGGCTCGGTAATTGCCAACTCTCCCCATTTTCTCTTCTTTTATTACTATACAATAACTTTCATACTCCAGCAACCCAGGAGTACCCTGAGTATCTCATGTTACGAGCACCACGCCTTGCGGTTTCGCGATCACCAAATCTAATCTCTACAATTGAACAACTCAACATATCCCGTATTTTCCTATTAATACGACCTTACTCTATCGCTGCATGCAGAACTTATTGCCAAATATTTATTAATTATATAATAAACAAGGTTTAAAGACTCATATCCATGGCACTTGACAACATCCAATTTCACAATTTCTTTCTCTGCAACGACTACACGCACGATCAAACAATGAATTTTCCACTAAATAGGTTTTATCCCAAGGGTAATAAGTTCATGGTGGAACCAACAGATAGGGCCTATTAGTTTAGTAGAAACCTTGCTGTCGCATATTAGGAGCCTATCTCATAACAGGGGACTTTCCTCTATGATATGGTAATATATTTTAGTATATGCTAAAAAAGCAAGGATTATTATTCTCGATATTTTTTATCTTCTTTCAGCGAGAAAATATGGCATTCCATTATCAACCATATTGCGAGAGTTGTAACCGATATCCCTATGTCGGCAGAGTATCCGTAGGAGAGGAGGATGATCGTGTTGACTTTATCTATCAATTTGTGAAGAGAAGATATGTTCAGTACCACGAGAATATTAGCATATTTTATACTGCCCCTGACATAATTGGGCCACCTAAATTTTCAAACTATGGAGAACTCTTTCATTTACCAGTCTTTAGATATGACATGGTATGTGTATTTTCTGGTACTATCTGTTACTGTCCTGTACTGTAAAGTAATTGCAAACTAAATTTACGCTACAAGAGTTTGTAGTATTTAACACTTTTTGATTTTTTAATACAGACACCTCGTAATGTTGGTATCTCAACATCTCCATGGGAAAACAAAGTACAGAATTACGAGATTCATGTTATAGCTTGGAATTGGGTGTCGTCGGTCGAAAAAAATTATATTGGTATGTAATTGTATTAGTATGTAATGTATTAATATTTGAATTGGTAAATAAGATATTGTTAGAGATATATTTTTGCATGTTGAGAAGAGAATATAATTATATTTTCTATTTTGAAGATCTCAACTTTCATGAAGCTGTATATCCAGTCAGAGTCACTATATATGAAATGTATAATCCTGGAAACGTAATTCAAATTTGGGCTCAAGATTCTAATAATAATCAGTGGTTTAAGTTGTGGGATGAATCGTCTCAAATTGTACCGCCGACATCAAGATTATTTTCTCCACCATTATCGCATCCGTGTAACTTTAAAACCGATCTTCTCAGATTGGTATTTAGGAACAGCTCACCTAAGTCTTACACAATGCTAGATGCTGTGATGCTTATCGGTACATCAGAATTGATCCTACCTAGAAATCCTAACGAGAGTTTAACTAATCTGTTAAAAAGAATTAACTGCATGTACTCTCCATGCCATGAGGAAGTTCATAATTTAACAGCAGATTTAAATAGTGCAAATTTGGATATAGTTCATCTGCAACAGAATTTTCCCGAATATTGCATTATTTGTGAAAGGTATATTATAATCGTTGATATTAAGTAATATTCAATATTTTTTTATTCTTTTAATAATAAATATTAATTTATTCTGATGTTATTTGCAGCGATGTAACGACCTCTTATAAGAGAAACAAAAAGGTATCTCGGGAGGTGATCCCGGGTTATGTACAACCCCTTGGACAAAGATATTCGCGTCGTATTTTATTAAAAAGCCATTCAAATTATACGAAGCGTATGAAACTCTCTTCGGATGAGTCCAAGGAGCTATCACGCAGTTTGTCAGACTTTCCTGTAAAGTATTCTAAGAAGTCTATTTTTCGTAATATTTATTGCAATGTCATTTCGTGTATTAAAGTTTTATATTTTATCTTTGCAGGATGAAATACTGCTAAAAATATTTAAAAACTTAGATTTGACGACGTTATGCCGCATGAGTGAAGTAAATTGGCGCTTTAATAATTTAATACGGGACCCTGAACTCTATACACGTTTAAACGTGCGATGGATTAAATCTGATAAATATATGTGCGATATATTTTGTTATTTTACACCTAGATGTAAATATTTGCGACAATTAGATCTTACAGGATGCTACTTTGTTGTCAAGGATTTTATAAAATTTCTTGACATTTGCGGCAAGTGTTTAACGCACTTAAGATTAAGTCACTGCGATTCTGTCGATAGTTCTGTCTTACTTAAAATTTCAGACATATGCAAAAATTTAAAAGGTACGTATGCATGTTATGTATATTGTGTATATATAATTGTTAAGATTATGGATGAATTGCATATGACTAATACATATTCTTTTAAGAATTGGATCTAAATAGTTGTGGACGTATAAACGACGAAGGATTTTCGTATCTCGAGAGACTGAATAGTTTGGAACATTTAAACTTTAGTAGTCTACGTATAAAGGCTCAACGTGTTTGCAAAATACTGCAAAAAAATCAAGGGATGCATGAGTTACATTTGGAAGAACTATATATACCTGAATTAATGAAACTTGTGAACCCTAATATGAGAAACATAGACGTTGTTGCAAAAGAATTGAAAAATTCATGTCGCGACGTGGAAGTAATAAGTTTATTGTATACTATTGATCTTACATCTCAGGGTATTGATGCCCTTGCTGACTGTAAAAATTTACGAAAATTGCATCTTTCCCTGTAAGTATGTGCTACATTTTCTCTTAAAATACCATATTTTTTAATCGAAATTTGTGTGTATGCTTCTCTTGCATTTCGAGCATCTTGAAAATGTTACATTGATTTTCTCTTTGCGATTGAAGTACTGCAATAATTATATGATTTTTGTTACAGACACCCAATCGCTGAGAACAGCTTGAGCAGATTACTTTCTTCCTGTCAACGTTTGGAAGGAGTTTATCTTGCCTCTATTGCCCTCACTGATCGCATTTTAAAATTACTAACGGGGTGCCAAAACATGGAAGAGTTACATCTTTTTCGTGTGCAACGTGCTACATATGAGAATTTATCCATTATTATGGAACAATGTCCTAAACTGCAAAAGTTTTATCTCATATGTTGTGATGTTAGTCGAAATAATGATATGATCAATGAATGGAAGAAAGAATATCCGCAAGTATCTGTCTATGTATTCGACTACTACGATTTATATAGTCGATAATTTTAATAGTTTCTGTTTACTATTTTGGGTCATATCAACAATTTACTTTTTACTTATATTTACTTTTTATATTTTCATATTTACATATTTACTTTTTAAAAATAATCTAGTGAACTATTGTATGTTGTAAAAGAAGTTAATGCCTAATAAAAATAAAATATTCATATTTATTTATTATTATATAAATAATAATCGATTATATAAATATAATCGAAGTGTTGAAGCCTTTTTTCTGCGATGTTGATCGGTTGTCTCATTGCTGCGTCGCGGCTTGAATCACAGTCAAGATCGTTGTTATTCACATTTTAACAGTTTTATTACGTTGAAATTAACTTATTATTTTGAAAAATGATAATGTTAAAAAAAACGAACGCGTGGTCGCCACGCGCGTTAGAAGTGAAACTTCTGAAGGCAAGGCTTTGCCATAACTTTTCTGAAATTAATACAAAAACAATACAACGGAATTAGTCACTCCAAGCCGGCGGCAAATCGAAAATGTAGCGTTACACGCAGTTCTCACTATATCCGTCTCGCCAGTGCCGTACGCCTGATCGAATTTTCGTGACGCGTTTTCGAGTCGCAAAATCGAACTTACTTACCGTGTCAAAGAAGTTTCATTTCGTACGCCTATTGGTCGAATTTTCGTTACACCTTCAAGTTTCCCAAAATTCGTGTCGCTTTTCCGTGTCGCAAAATCGAACTTACTACCGTGCCAAAAGAAGGAGCCGTCTCGCCAATGCCGTACGCCTATTGGTCGAATTTTTTTTACACTTTTCGTGTCGCAAAATTTGTGTCGCGAAATTCGTGATTTCGTGTCGCATCGAACTCACTACCGTGCCTAAAGAAGTTTTATTTCAAAAGTTTTACTTCAAAAAGTATTATCGGAGATTGCTCTTTTACTCTAGATTCCCATTCCATCATTTCCGGATGTCGCAGGCGATCAGAATCAACCCTTCGCGGTTCGGACACATGTAAAGTGGCGAACGAGTCCTAGAACTCGACATTTCTCCTCTTCAACCTCTCGGTATCTCTTTTTTTCCCTTCTGTTCGTCCCCATCCAACGAGATGATGCGTGCGCACACGTGCGTTTCGTAGCTCGGGTAAGATCATTCCGAATCTTACATGAGGAGCGCAAGAGAAGCCGACAACGTGGCGGGAGAGGGAGAAAGGCCGTGGTGGAGGCAAAAAAGGGATTGGAAAGGAAACCTGTAACGGTCGTAGGAGTCGTGGGAAAGCGATCGGCGGGATCTCGTAGGTTTCTTCTTCCGTGAGGTGCGCGGGCGACGGGATAAGGGGAAGAGTCGGCGCATTGTTCGACACACGACCAGGACCCAGGGTTGGCCCTGGTTACGACCCCTCGTCAGTCCCTCTCCCTTTGCCCCTCGGCTCGTACGCTCCCGCAATGACGCAGAATAAACGAAGCGGGGATTTCTTCCACCCCGCGGTTGCCAATGACGAGAAACGTCTGATTTACCGCGTTTTGATACTCGGCGATGACCCTCATCCCTTCTCCGGTGCGGTATCCACCTCTTATTGGTGTGCAATATGAATTATCCGGAAAATATGAAAGCTGCCAGAAATCATAAGTTGTATTAATTGTATTGTACTATAATATTTTAGTGTTATGAATAATAAAATGATCTTTAATACATAATGAAGTTGAGATAATGAACTTATGGTTGACAAACTGGAGCATCTCATCGGGTAATTGCTATGGCGACTATTTTCTTTTACAATACATCGACCATTGTACTGTTCTCCGGTATCAGTTTCCATGAAATTATTGTGCCGATAAAATAATCATGTTCCTAAATATTCAATTACCTGGCACTTTACTACGTTGGATATTATTGCAGCTGGTTACTCAAGCCACGCGAAGTCACCGAGGGTGTTATTCGCTAACCGTTCCCGCGTGTCGCCATTAATCTTGGCGGAATGGTGTGTCCCCTCGATTCGCGAAGGGCACCGGACTCGTTTCACGCACCCCCGGCTTAGCGCACGAAACTTTATGCAAATGACTCGCCATTCACAACTATAACGCAACGCCATTTGCGCTGATCTCTGTGCTGTCTGGAAAAAAAGACTGCGCTCCCCGACATGCAGCCCCCGATGTCAGGGATGAAATTTCGAGCTCGCTCGAAGAAGACGTATTGAGAGCGCGATTTCTATGCCGTAATCAGGTTTCAAAGGAAGCGTAATTTCGTCGAAACGCAGAGTTCTCATCAAGATTCGCCAATTCGCAACGGTTTTTTTTCCATTTTTCTGTAGTCTCTCTCTCTCCTCTTCGACGAAAAAAAAAATATATCGGTGCGTTGAACAAACATTTTTCTAATAGAATTTTACTGCAGCGCTCGTCGCTATTTATCAGTATTTGTCGTTTGTTTCACGTTTGTCAATTTGAACCAGCGAATGCTCGAATTTCGAAAATATTTCAGGCACGCTGATTCAAGACAGCTTCGTCCGAGTTCCTTTTTTATCTCGGAAGATCATCTTGCCGGATTTTCCCATACCGATGGAACACCTGCTTGAATCCGGGGAGAACAGTTCTGAAGACTGTACGATTTCTATGGTCATAGTGCGTATAGCCTTCAAGACCTCTCCTAAACGCTTCGGAGCCACGTGACCGCATTATGATCGAGTACCTGAAAGACTCTTCGATGCACCTTAGCAACAGTCCTTTGTGCAACTCTTATAAATAACTCTTGGAAACCGACTGACATAATTCCTCGTAATTTTGGAAATCCAGGTAGTTTATGGAATATGTTATAAGGCCATCAGAGCTACAATGAACACATCGCAAATTCAAGTAATATTTGCAATGTGCCCCTTTCCCCTCCCTCCTCATTAGACAATTTCTCGTTACGCTTATAGAATCCATCATTATTTACATAATAACCAACCATTTCTATCTCACTACTTATTGCTTGGCTGCTTTTAAAACAATTGACTAAATATCTCTGTACACAACGAAGCAGAATTATTCCCTGATGAATACTGCTGATGGTGACCACGAAGTGACGTTCGTGTCTTCTAGAAGACGAGGTCAACTCCTTCTTAAACCCGCAGGATTGAACTAAGCGGTAAATCGTCCGAGCAGAGTTTGTTCGATGACCTGACAGTATCTCTCATCCTAATCCTCGGAGCGATTTATCAATTTACTAACAATCGTGCGAGACGATCTCTTAAAGATCGAAAGGAGTAACGGGCGTAACGAGGCGCGAGGGCGCGAATTGTAAATATTTTACGCGCGCTAAGATTCTCTCGGAGCTGATATCGCAAAGAAAATGGCTGGAAGCGCGGGCGTACTTTCAGAAGAGTTAACAAGATATAAAGTAATCAGAAATTTGCATGCAAAGCTGCAAAGTACATTGAAGCTCAAAATGCAGATCAAGGAGCTTATCAAAACTTCAATATAGAAATATGCTATTTTATTATTTAAAATGCCGAAAAATATTAATATTTAAATTTTAAACGTCAAATAGCAATTCTCCTTTGCTCTCTCTCTCTCTCTCTCTCTTTTTTTTTTATTGTCATTCTCATATTTTTTTTATTTAGACCAGCGACATTTGCGGGCTATTGGAAATCGGATTCCCTTTAAATAGAATAATCGATATCGTCGCTCCTCCTATCGATCTTTTCTCCAGAAAAGATCCGTTCCGCGCGTGAATACAATCGTTCGCAAATGCGAATTATGTATCGTGTACTCCTAACTAGACGTCGATCGACGATAATCGGCTCCACGAGAAGGAAGCGGAAGGGCTGGACCGGCGCGTGAATCGTTTAGATACGGAGATTCGTTCCCCGGAGGTAGAAGGAGAGGCCGATTACATGAGGAAGCGCGGAGGCTCGGGGGCCCCCGGAGCCAACGCCCAGTCAATCTCGAGGACACGGCTAGGAGCGATCACCTCGGTCGGAGGCCTCCGAACGGCCACCGACCGACCGAACGACCGACCGCTTCCTTTTAGGCATAAATTCCTTCAATACGCCCGCGGCTGCTGCTGTTGTAAACACACTCTGTCGCAGGCAGGTAAACTTCAAACGCAGGGTCCTCAACCTCGGGCTGCACTATGCATGCAGAATACCACCCGCGGTGGGTGACCCGCTCCCGGGGATCACTCGCGCGATTATAATTGCTGATAAAAGAGGGACGCGACTCACATCAGTCGAGCAACGCTGATGAATTAAACGCGAAAGCCAACAGTGACGAGGAAAGATCTAAGACTTGACGAATCGGGATTGCCGACGAGTAGCGCGTTTATAATTACGCTCCATTTATCGCACGGATTATATTTGAGTTTTAGCACCAATAATTAAAATTGTTAGCTTAACACGTCGATAAATAACTTTGGCGATAGCTATATCGTTAAGTGATAGTTAAAATTATATATTGGTCTTTCAGTCTTCTCCATTTTGTGTATCAATATTGATCGGCCGCGATATTTTTCTATTCACCCAGAACTAGACGGAAAGTCAATTGGGGCATGATTAACTTTGATTAACGCGTGTTCGCGAGATGGAAGCTATCTGCTCCTATTCTAACAAGTAGCCGGCGCCGCGTCTTCCTCGTCGAGAACGAGCTGATTGCCCCGGGCGTCGCGTCAGAGGCACCATCGTCTCGCGTTTAATCGCGCCGGATGACGGATATCGGCTGTTACGCGCGATAATGCGCGCTCTCGTAATACCGGATCCCTGGGACCGTTCCGAGGGAAGCAAGCACGGCATGCAGGCTTCCTCGGCGAGAGCGGAGAAAGGAGGATCGGAATGCGGTGGCGGCGGTGGCGGCGGTGGCGGCGGTGGCGGCGGTGACGACGGTGGGCGCTTAATCGAGGGTCATCGCCGCGACGCGTAACGATACTTTAAACCCGTCCGACTGCACGTTGTCGCTCAGGAACTATAATCGTCCTGGGAAAAAGCCTGTACTCGCCCGGCGCGACGCAACGCGACGTTCGGTTCATTCGTTAGCCAGCGCGGCGCGTCTCCGCGGGCGCGTGTAATCTCGTCCTTCGGTAGCTCGAACGCGGACCGTACCTGAGGCGGAGCGGCTTTGCTAACCGACACCGATTAACGAGACGATAGGGACAATAATGAGTTTCCTTCTCTTATTGAGTCGTTTGCGGGCCTTATGTGCCAGGTCGAATATATAAATACACACGAATAGGAATAAATGTGTATATAAATACTTAAACTGGATATATTCCAATAAAACGGCGATATAGTGCCCTGACATCCGATCCAATGCAAATTTCATAAATTGTCAGAAATAATAAGTAACCTAACTTTTATCAATTTATTATAGAAACAAGCGATGAGAAATGGTATTACAGGGAGAACATCTGCCTTTAATTCGGATCGAGTTAAAGCCTCGTGCAATAAGATACGTTATCTACATAAATGATGCTTCCGCAGATTGATATTAAATCAGGTTATGAAAACGGCCGTTCGCCGTGTCCATTAAGTTACTTTAATTTTTCAGAATAATCTATGAGGTCGAATAAATTAGATCGAGTGGCTGCGCACGCGGAGATTAGCCGATCTGTCCGCGCGCGAACGAGCGATCTTGTTTTTCTCGCCTCGTCGCGCGGTGCATCGCTGCGAGTTGATTAAATCACTGCTCGACTCTCATAAATGTAAAATGTTGATCGTCATTATCACGGTTTTATTAACTCCGCGTAAGATCTCGTAAAACCGACGCTTTGAGACGCTCTCTCTCGTTTCTCTATATACATACTCGCCGAACGGGCCCAATATTATTTCCCTTGAGCTTGCGATTTAATCGCTCTTCCCGAGGAACTCTCACGCCTATACGTAAACTACGATTATTCATTAATAGCCTTCTTGCATTGCGACTTTTGCGCATCTCAGTGCGGTTTGCCTTAGAATCCAAATCGCCAAAGCGATGATAAATTAATGGAGCGTCAAGACGAAATCGCCTACGATATTTATGCATTTATTACTAGCATTTAGAGACGTCAATCTATGCGAAGTATTAAAATAGATATACGATTTAGGGATTCGAGTTAACAAACGTGTGGCAACTCGCTTAAGGGGTTACATACGTTTGACAGACATAAAACTAGTCGAAATTATGGGCAGTTCTATGAAAATATTACGCCAGGATATATCAAATATTTAACTAATTTTACCTAAACAGCGATTAACGAGAATTAAGCATCAAAGAATCAAACGAGCTGATTTGAAAGTCAATGATGAGACTGTCATTACTGAAGATATTGAAGAAATAACAGCTGCAGTTGAATCTCTCACTTTCTCGGGACAGCAATCGTGAATGCCGGCACATCTCGGTAAATTTCAACGCCCTATCAACAGGTAGTATGAATTAAAACTCACTACAATGTTCACAGAATTATAATTTAATGTACCGCGCCGTTTTTTCAAGGGTCCCCCTCATCGTCGGTAAATTATGAGCCATTCTGACTCCGTCTCTCTCCGCTGTTTAACACTTTACATGGGTACACACGTCTATGTTCTCATATTTACGCGTCCGCGTGCGCGCGGACCGGCGGATTTCAGCATCCGTTTCGCGAGAGAGCCATCCGGTCCGGGCTTGCGAAGTGTCTCCGGCCGGCTCGCCGCGCCGTGGCGTTTTATGATATGCAGATAAGCCGACCAGGGATGCAGGGCTATAAATAATTGCCCCGCGAACTGGAAACTGGTGGCTTAATGCCGCGCAATCGCGCTTGCTGGTACGGCCGCGATCGGCCGACGATCATTACAGGTATCGAAGCCGGGAAAGTAGGAAAGAGTTTTATCAGTACCCCACCGCGAACGTACAATCCACGCCGGCGTTTAGGCCCCGCACGGAATTAGCCTTGGACTCCGCCTTCCGTTTTATCTGTTTCACTTCCTATCGCACGACTGCCGAATGGACGGATCTACCAAGAGGATTTGCATCGCAAATGTATCGTGTTGTCGGTGCCGTTCATAAGTCCACGAATCAAAAGGAAAAATATAGTCTCGTATCTTTTTTTTGGCGTTATTTTCTGTGCCTTCTCGCTATTTCGATTCTCTTGTATTCCGATCTTTGTTAAAAGTCTGAATGCGCACTATCATTTTATTTTTAAAAAATTATTAGAAAAAGTAACTAATGTTTAAGATTAAAAACAAACGTATTTATTTTAAAACCTGCAATAATAACAGTTTTATTTTGTATTATTTACGATTTATTATCTTGTACCTTTATTTTATTGTACATCGTGTGTATTCGTGGACGTAGGTAACTTTGCTCTGATGCTTTTGATGCAAATTCCTAATTCGTTGTGCCGCTGTTTTATACCTTATATTTATAACGTCGACCGAGACGGAGACTGAGCTTCACCCTGCATCCTTCTCACTCCCTCTTGTCTAATATCCTCGGAAAACTGCAGGAAATTACCTTCTCTATTCACCGTGGTCAGTAGTGGCCGGTTCGGTCCGACCAACCGCGTAGTGCAAAAGGCGCAAAAAGCGACCGTGGAAATAAAACGAATCCGGTACACGCTTCCGGACGCATCAAGATTCCGCCTGTATCATCCGTCCGTATATATCTGAGATACCTGAACGGAGCCGGGTATCCTGTGCGCGCTCCTCGAGACTCCTGGTGTGCGTTCGAGCATGTAATGATCGCGGCCGTCTCATCCCCGACACAGGAAGAGGAACAGGTTTTTCCATTTTTCGTGGTCTTATCGGCCTGCCTTAACCCACGAAGACGTCAATTCCGCGGATGTTGCCGCAGCGAAAAACAAGGACGAGAGGCACTGAATGCTCTCGGGCGGCGGAACGACGCCAACAGGATGTTCGAGTCGCGTACGTTTCGAGTCGGGCGGCAGCGACGACGACGTAAGCCGCGCTTCGCGAAAATAAACGGACGGGGAAGAAGAAAAAGAGGATGGAAAAAAGACGCGACGATTGATCACCTTCGAAGTGGCGAGTCCCTTGCGCCGGCTAATCGTACGGAACAGGTTCGGGTCACGCGTGATATAAATTAGAATTTTTAGGTATGACTGCGATACAAGTTCATAAAAAATCATAAATGATTAAATGTAACTCTACGTAATTTCAGCACGAAATAATAATTTATAAGAAGTAATGGAGTTCTTGATAATTAAGTAAATTTTATTTAAATAACTATGTTTAATGATTAATTAATATAAGTTCATAAAAAATCATAACTAATTAAATGTAACTCTACGTAACTTCAGCACGAAATAATAATTTATATGAAGTAATGGAGTTCTTGATTATTAAGTATTTTATTTAAATAACTATTTTTAATGATTAAGTATTTTCTGATGCATTATGATTCCTGTTATGACAATAAACATTCATATATTATACGTAAGTTTTAATAGATTATTCTTTTATAATTTCCCCCACAATTTTCCTATATATTGTGCTTTTAAGTATGTATCCAGCAAACAACTTTTATATATAACATTCTAGTTATAAATATAGTAATTATAATCTTCGCTATTATTATAAAAAAAAATCAATACCATACCTTGTTAATTTTACTGTCACGTAGGGCAATTACCTAATCTTATTAGCATTATTCTCGTGTAAATATATAAAGTATAAATATTATATTGGATTTGTATTTGATTGCATTAACATTAGATATTCGGTAAATGAAAATACTCTTTAGTCATGCGCATAATATGCTAAAAGAACGATCGGCGGCGTGTCGAAACATCCCGTACTCGGCGATGGTTCCGAGCCCAGGACACCTGCATCTGAGGCGAGATTCCAGAGACGGTAATCCACCTTATCCCAACACAGGATCGTACCGCGGAGATCTTGTGGGCGTGCCGGGATACCTTGGACCTAATTTCGGCGCGTATCCTTTGCTCCTCTTCCCGTTACCGTCCTCTCTTCCTCCACGCCACCTCCCTCGCGCGCCTAGTTCTTTTATATCCCGCAACCAGAAATTATTTATAATCCTTTCAGGCTCGACGATACACGCTCGAGGAAGCCGGCTAACGCCCGATTTAAAGGACCCGTAGGACACGCTGGGTATATTAATCACGATTCACCGAGTCACGTTCCCGAATTTCTCTCGACGTTGGAGAATTTTTGAACGTGTCTCACCCCCGACATAATCGAGAAGACGCGGGCCGACTGTTACGAAAATTATTAGGGAAAATGCGCCCGTGTGGAAAAGATGGCGTTTCACAATGGACACGAATTCCTTGATAAATTCGAAAAGAACTTTTCGTTAATAAGAATGCATTAAATAAAGTGCTTCTAAATGTCACTTTTGTTTATATAATAATATATAAGATTATATAAGCAAGAAATATCAATCTCTTTTTTTTATTATTCAATGTTGCTTGAGTCATTACACGGATTAAAAGTTATCATAGAAATCCCTATGTGTCTACTGAGAAAGAAATACACGTAATCTAATAAATATTAGAATATTGATATTTGAATCCCTCTTAATTCCTGCGACTATGAAATCTTCTCTCGGATACTCCCCAATGTTTCTCCTCGAAAAACGACACCCTCGGCAAAGAGAGCTGCCGTGAAAGGCATTAAGCCGTAGGAATCGGTTCTTCGACATAGATCGCTCCCTCATACCTTCCAGCCACGTAGATCTTCCGAGATATCGACGGGAGGCGGGACGGTTGGGTGACGCGGGGGATTGGGCAGAAAAAAAGGAACTGCCATCTTGAATGAGGATGAAGATGCACCGAGCACCTGGGAAGAAGTGGGCAGACATAGGGCGGCCGGTGTACCGTAAGATCAAAGGCCGTCTCCATCGATCGAAATATTGAATGCCTGCTCGAAATCCCCCGGTGCCTTTGCCGCCCTACCGAGATTCCGCTTCCCTTTCCCGCTTTATGCCCTTTCCATCCGACTTATCGACGTCTCAGCATCACGATATTTCTCGAGCGCCGCTATGCCTACGAATCGGAGATTAAACGAAAAACTGGTCAATCTAGCGGCGGCGGCTGCGTAGATCTTGTAACGCCACCGAAACTGTCACGACGTGGAAAGACGCAACTCGGCCTGATAGATCGATTAACAGGTACTGGTACATCGAGGCTGATTGGAGACCCGATATGCTGATCGCTGTATGAGTAAAACGAGAGTCATGTAATACGTAAATTTCCGCCTCAAGGGAGCTCTAATCAAGACCGAACGACTTCGTTTTTTATTAGTGTTCATTAAATTGTTCATTTTTTAATTCAATTTTATTAACTCACAAAGACGCTTCAAATGACTTCGCTAATAGAGATAATTTGTTAGAAGATGTTCTAAGAACAGAACTGATTAAAAATAGTGAAACTAATAATGTATGAAGAGACAGAGTAGAGATAATGAAGAAAAGGATATCACAACTGTCGGAAGGAAATAAAATATGGGGGATCGATGTTTGAGCGGCGGTGAAAAGGATATCTTCTACTTTTTTTTCAATTTACCCGGCACTAGGTCAATTCAGCAGAAAGGAATCGAAATGGCGCGCTGCGAAAGATATACGGAGGGGGAGGAAGGAGAGGTTACCTAAAGGTTCATAGAGAGCCTCTCGCGAGCGGAGGTGTAGCATTACGAAAGACGAAACCTGTAATAACAGAGGCATCTGCTCTTTCTCCTCGTCTTGTTCTTTCACCCAACGGCTTCCAACGGTTGGGTTGGTCACAAGTGCGCGTGCCCCCTGAAAATTCCCCCCCCCACCACCACCACCACCCGTCTACCCCCGTCTCCGAGAGACTCGTCAGGCCCCTCTCGCCGTCATCGGCATCACCACCCGCTGCAATCCCCTTTCCCTTCTCTCGGCGACGACGACGTCGGCGGTGTCGCTGTCGCTGTCGCCTGTTCTTGAATTTCGCAGTTGCAGCTGCGGGATTCCTCCTCGGACGAACCTGAACAAACGCCCGCCTGTTGTGCCGCGGCGTCGAATTACATGGTCATTCAAATCATCGGTGACGATTACCGTCTCTCTGAAGCGAGCCGGTGCTACGTCTCGACGGCTCGAGATCCCGTTTCGAGATTTCACCAAAAATGTTGGACCCCCCCCGTTGACCCCGGCTGTGTCTTCTCTCAAAACGCACCCCGATCCGGATTGGAGACGAAATACCACGTGCAAACGCGTTTTAGATTACTAAATAAGTATTAAATAAAAAAATATTCGGAAATGTAATATAAACTATTGTAAAAAGTATATCTCAAACACGAAAAAGATTCTATTATAATTATAATGTTTATGAAATTTTACAATAAAAATTTATGAATTTGCAATCGCTGCAAAAAGAAACATCTCGCGAACCGTTAGATCAGTTGGTGAAAATCACGCAAAAAATCTGTGATATAAAGCCGCCTTCTCGGCCAATGTTTTTCTCGAAAATCGCGAGACGTACGTCTCTGCGGGATTTCGTAATCGTGATGCCATTCGTGAAATTGCCGCCGTCGCAATTCGCCGGGCTCCCGGCACGGCTTGCCGCTCTCGCTCCGGCTCGCGCGAAATTTCTTCGCGCTCGGGCACGGCCGGAGATGCCCGCGCGGACGGGACGGCCGGACGACAATTACGAATGCCAGTCGTCGCGCTTGCACGCGGGCTTGTACACGGGCGAACGCGCGTGCACATGGCACGCTTGGGCGCAGCGCCTTTCCTCCTTCGCGGTCGTCGCCGCTCGCGGCGGTCGGTCGTCGGTCATCGAACTCGCGGGAGATCCAAAATAAACGGTCGCGGCGCGGCGGCACTACGTGCGATCGCTACTGGCCGCCGCGCCGCGACAGCGTCGGAGGACCGACGCGACGGCCGTATGCACTCTACTTGCGGTGCTCCATCCCGAAACCACCGACGACAAACCACCCGCGCCACGCACGTCGCGGTTTGACATCCTAAGGGCTGCGCCGCTATTGCCATTCTCTACTTAGGGAGCTAATAAAATAATGCATTTACAGGAAAACGACAAACAAAATGTGCTGATTTATTCGATACGAATTTGGCGATGAATGGGGTTCCTTTCTAAAAAAAGGCATGTTAAGTCGATAGTCGAATTTATTGTTGCCGCTTTTCCGCGATGCTGATTGGTTTTCTCGCTGCGCTTACTTCATTTGCAGCTGTCATCGTATATTTTGACAGTTGTGTGTATCAAGAAATTAATAGTGTAATAGTAATAGCATAATGTTAAAGCTAAATAGCGCGCGCGAAGCGCGCGTCTGTGGTGCTAGTAAAATTAAAATAATTAATCGTATAGTTTTTGTAGAGACATTATTAATTGTGACTACATTATTTTTGAACAATCTAAAATAGAATAAAAAGATATAATGTACATAATCTATAACATTGTATGCTTAATTTTATAATAAGAAACTACGTGTGAACTTCCTCATATTCCTATTTTATTCTTGCAACATGGGTACAAAGTGTGCTTCGCTAATATTATTATTAACTTTTTATTGTCACACTAGCGTCCCTGACATCGCAAGTGTCACACTGGACACACCCCGCAACTGGACACACTGAACTTGGATGCAAAACTCGTATGTCCGCACGATCCAAGTTTCGGTAACTTTCTCTCGGTCCGAGAACTTGAACTAAGTTCTAGCATCGTGGACACGCAGCCTTAAACTGAACCCTACAAATAAACATTAATGTTAAACACGTACTCTCATGTCGCAAAACTCCGACATGATCGCGGGATCGTGCGCGCGAGATGTGGGCGATTATTCTTGCCGCGAGAACGAGGAAGAATCCGATGCGAAATTGCGAAAGAAAGTACCACGTTGAGATCATAACGCGGCTCGTATCTCGTCGGAAAACCGCCGAGCAAAATCGCGGCGCCCGCGCCCGGTGGTGAGCTCGTCGTGACAAATGTCCGCGATCGTGACAAATATCTGCGACACAAACCCCGCCGTTTACCGAGAACGTTGACGCATCGATCTTTGCGGGCGCATTACGCGGATGTGCGTCATCCCGGATCGTGCGATCGATCGGTTAGATCCGCCGATTAGCGAACGCGGAAGCGCGGCATGAGCACCGTAGATCTTGGCGCAGTGGCCATTGCACGTGAGAGGCATCGGCCTTTATCTCGAACGCTAATCGACGCTATTTTCGCACATTGTTACTGTCGCTATTGTTGCTGCGGGTTGTTTAGCAAGGGGGGAATCTTATGGGATTTATTCATGAATCTCTCACGGATTCCCCGCTGATTTCAATAAACTTATATTATTATCTATCCATCTGCACGCTATGAGCGGATATTATCCTGATATTTAATTGCGCTATCTGGATACTGTTTCCCTCGCTATTGTTGCAATTATCACGTAATTAAATAATGATTTTATTGTCAATTTTTTCAAAAGATCTCTGATTTTAACGAGCTATGCGCGTTTACCTAATCAGCAAAAAATTATGAAAAATTAATGACCTGTTTTTCATTTACTATTTCATAAATAATATTAAGGGAACGCTTTGTTTAATGATTCAGACTTCAAAACTGAAACTATTACAAATCGTTATCACACGCATGTCTGATCGTGAGTGTCGTCCGAAAATAGATAAGCCACGAACGCTTCGTTAACGTGTACTCAACGCATAATATCACTTACAATTATTTTATGCTCTATTGTGATTCAGAAACCAGTCGTCAGTCTTGCAGATAGATGGGAGCACTGGTAAAACTACCAGTCGGACGAACTTTAAGCCTCAATCACGCGGATGTAACATAAAACGCAACGCGAAGAACGTGATGAAAAACATATGATGAAGAGACGCGATTTTAGTATTAGTATAGGTATATTACATTAAACAGAGATGCAATCTTGTCAAACATTTGCTTACGGTGTTATATACAATGATAATACCAATAACTCTTTACTGCAATGCGATAAATATTAATAATAAATTGCAATGTCTGATATTAATAATAAGTTGCCTGATCGATAATAAAAGCTAACTTACAATTAGTGATAATTAGTAGTACAGCATGTGTTTCGACTTCTATCGTAGATTTTGCACTTTCTCGTAGACTCCAGGAGCATCGCTGTTTTGGCAAGATAGCGCGGATGTGCGAACGGAAATAGATGAGACTAATTGGTAGATCAAAGCGCAGTCGAGACTCTTCAACACGTGTCGAGCGCCAACGGCGATTTGATTTATGCGCAGAGACTTCTCTAATTTTATACCGTATCGCCGTATGCGAAATAAAGGACTTTTGACAGTGCGATTTGCCACTTGGATGATAATTCTCGTTTAAAAGCGCGCGAGCGATTCGCGGCAACATGTGTCTCGGCGCTCTAATCAAAACCAGCTCAGGGAAGGCTTTTCGAGGCTGACGTTTTCGCGTTTGTTTCCGAAGCTCGCGCAACGAAACGTACCCAACCGTCGCGTCGCGTCGGCGCGCTTGTGTCCGTGGTCATAAGAGACAGAGGAGAAAAAGGTGGATTCCGACTTCTTCCGGCATAATTTTACCCCGGAGGCCAGCTCGTGTGTAACGAGCTCTCCGGCGAGTAATATCCTCAATGCCTCCCTCCCCCCGCCTCTCGCTCTTTGTGCACACACGCGCACGCTTTGCTATGACCGAACGACTCGCTCTGACCTCCGGCCGTCCATCGTAATCCCTTTACCGCGAAACTGCTCCGGAACCGCCACAGTTTCCACACTCTCCTTGGAGAGTGTCATCGAATACAGGCCCAAATTAACCGATCGACTCTGTCCTCTCGTCGTTTAAAGGGATTTTCGAGCTGTCCGCTTCGCCCTTCCTTCCGAAACGCTGCAACGAACGCCCCGTCGTGTTACCGAGCATGCTACGTGCGTCTTTAGCCTTTGTCTCTGCGAATCCTGTCACGCTCGGTGAGTCTCCGATAATAGTTCGCGTAAAGGGATTCGTCATCGTCACGTGCGCGTTGAAAGTAGATCCGCACTGCGAATGTGGATGTGTTTGCGATTATTATCATTAGGCATTTGCTGTCCCGAGGTATCCTTGAGAACGACGTTCTTTACGAACGTACGTCGAATACTTTCACGTATTCGTAGCGCGAATCAATCGGGACAACATTAGTTCCCTGACACAGTTTTCATAATTTAGAAGAAAAGCCTGTTTGTTACATCAAAGAGATTAAATCATTTTCTACCGCGCAACAATTTCAAGAAGGTAACTTGATCTTTATCAAAGGACAACATTTACGTTCGATACGTCGAGACGCGTAAAAAAAGGAGTAAATAAGCGGGAAAACGTCTAACCGGAAAAGATATTTGCTTTCAATATACCGAATCTGCGAGATACGAGATGGAGTGTCGTGATTTACTCGCGAAGGAAAAGAGAGCCTTTTGTTTACCACCATTCCGTGGAGTCTATTCTGTTTCCTTTTGGTATCGATTTATCTCTTCTTTTTTCCCTATTTCTCACCTTCTCTCCGCGCGCAACGCATATGCAAATCTTATGGAAATATGACTAATTCAGCGTCGTCTCGACTAGACAAAACCGGCGCGATTAAAATTCCATTCGATCGACTTTCAAAATGTTTCCGCGATGGCGGAGCGCATTAGGTATACGCGACAATTCAATTTCAATAGATATACACACGCTTTTTGAAATGCACAGAGATTGTATGAATTGCTCTATCAAAATTAGCAATACCGAGATGTACTATTCTCCTCTAAACTAATTGTGTGCATACAGTGTATAATTACATTAATTACGTTTTTGTGCTCTTCTTTTCGTTTATTTGTTAGCAATGTAAAAAATATACAGAGTGTTTCTTAAGTGATGTCGAAAACTCCAGGAAGTGATTCCTTGGACAATTTAAAAAAAAAAGTTCCTATGAACACGGACCCGGAAATGCTTCCCTGCAGAGTTATGGACCTTCAAAGTTTTATTTTTTTTTTAACTTTGAAGGCCCATAACTCTGCTTGTTCATAGGAACTTTTTTCTTTAAAATCGCCCAAGGTATCACTTCCTGGAGTTTTCGACATCACACTCGGGAAACACCCTGTATATTACAAGAAAGGCATCGCCAAATGTGTTAATTTTTTTATATTAATGTTATGATAATAAAATGAAATTTTGATACCATATCAAAAGTGTGAATTAATCATCCATTCTTTTTTATTGTTTCTCTCTAATAATGTAAATTATAAAACACTAATTATGTTATAGGAGAAAAATCATCCACATCACGTCTCTTCTGTGAAAGAAAACAACTGCTTTTTATAATCTTTATCTCTTTTCAAGAGATGCAAAGACGAGATTTTCTATTTCCTACGATTTGCCGCGTTGACTGATATTCACCGGATATTTTTTCCGAGCGAAAAATAAAACAAGTAAATGTACCATGAAGTTTTCGTATCGCGTGGTAACTTTCGCGCGACACGACGACGACGACGACAACAGGATTTTCGAAAGATCGTTCGTAGACGGGCCGCGAAGACATTTCTGTCGCGCGCGTTCCAAATTTTTCCGCTCAAAAGCGTCCCAGAATTCACTTGTGCCGGGCGACGACGACGCGCGACGACGCGAAATTGGCTCGACTCGTGGCGCAGTTTCGCGGACGTGACGACGCGAAAAAGAGAAGGAACAAGACGGTAAACGGAAGGAGAGGAGCGAGGCGCGAGGAGGGCGCGGAACAAGAGAGCGAAAAGAAGAAAGGAGGGATATATTGGCCGGAATATTTACGAGGAGTCGAGCTCCGATGCACCCCCACCCGAAAGAGTCGCTCCTGGTTGCGATCTTTCGTGCGTGTTGTGTGTGTGTGTGTGTGTCGCATGTACGTGTGTGCGTGAACGTGTGTGTGTGTGTGTGTTGCGTGAACGTGTGTGTGTGTGTGTGTGTGTGTGTGTTTGTGGCGTGTGCACGCGTGTCCACGTGTGTGAAACGAGACGTGGCAACGCAGGCTGGAATGCAGTTTAGGAACGTACGAGTCGCCCACGAGGCGAACCCGGCCCTCCTCCTCCGCCGCCGCCACCTCCCTCTGCCTCTCCGTCGCCGTTCTCTTCCTCTCTCGCGTCCTCTCCTCGTTACAGGAAGAAACGAGGGCCGAGGGAGGTGACGGCTACCAGGAAGGAACTCGCTGGAATTCCCCTGCGGGGAGGACTTTTTCTCCATTTTTTTGCACGTAGAATTTTTATCTTGTCCCTTACCTTGCCTCCGCGTACGCGAAACGACGCTTTGTTCGCGACTTCCTTCCGACTGTGAGAAGTTATTTGCCTCTGATTCATCGTGTATCCACTTACACGTACGTGTACTATGTTAATAACGCGCGCATATCATGAAAGAATTAAAATTATTTTATCGCGTGACAAGTTATAAATTGCATCCTCCTCAAAAGTGAGATGCATACATTTTATTTCTAAGAGATAACTTAGCAAAGACAAAGAAAGACTTCCGAATAATTATCGTAAGAAAAAAACGTAATAATCAACAAATACTCCGCAACCTTTAATTCTGTAATCGGCGAAGACGCGCAATTTCCACGCTCACGCGATCAAAAGCCGGAAGCTTGAGGAACTCTTCCTAACTCTAGTAACCCGTTGAGAGTTAGCGTATTATTGATACCGTTAACTGTTGAAAATCTCTTCCAGTAAGGACAGCGAGGCCTTATCGGCTCTCGCGTGCGGACTCGCGGAGGAAAGTGAAAGGGATCGCTTCGTGTATCCGCGAGAGAGAGAGAGAGAGAGAGAGAGAGAGAGAGAGAGAGAGAGAGAGAGAGAGAGGGGGGGGAGAGAGAGAGAGAGAGACGAGCCGGCATGGCATGGCATTCTCGATCGTTGCCGCGTGGCGTCATCGACGAGAGGAGAGACCTCCTCTCTTAATTGGCTCGGCGTCTAGCGCGTTAGGGCCAATTGTCGTAACGTAACGTAACGCCAACGCAGCTTCCCACGCCCGGAGTCTGAAGACCGCCTTCTCCGAGGCGCCCGGAGCCGCGCCGCGCCGTGCGGTAACAGGTACTTTGACTGGCCGCGCATAGGTGCCCCTATCTACTTGCCGCGTCTCTGCGCGCGTCTCGTCTGTCCGTATCTACTGCGGCGCGCGGCGCGCCAAGTGAAATTCGCCGCGCTTTGTCACTTGCTGGCTCGGACTACGCCACGTATCCTAAAGGCCATTGCACGTAACAAAATTTTAGTCGTAATCGTAAGGCTATAAGAAAATTGACCAATCACAGTCGAGTATTCTCCTTATGGTTGAAAAATAAGGTATAGTGATTGATCAGTTTTCTTACGACCTTATAGTTATGACTAAAATTTTATTACGTACAATGGCCTTAACTCGTGCAGCGAAGTCTGTGAACATTCAAAAGAGGAAAATTACTGATTTATATCTGATTTATATAAATACAAAATGCTAAAAAACGCGTGTTTTCTAAGTCGCACGAAATTAATCTGTAAAAATTATGTGTAATTTCTCAATATTTTTACACGGGTGGTTTTTACTACAGAAAGTTTTTAAGAGAGCTTGTCAGAGGATTTCACTAGATAGTGGAGGAAATTTTACTTTACCCGACTAGAGCTAAAAATTTCGACGCTTCGTATCTCTAATAAGAAATTAGGTAATACGATTTCTATGAGCAAAAACGTAAATTATGTTAAATCTGAGGTGTGGAATGAGTAAATTTGGAAGCTTAGAAAACATTATCAAATAAGATTTTATCGTTATCAAATAAAAATTTCGCTAATAAAGTTAAATTAAATAAAATTATGTAAGGATAATTTAGCGATTAATTCGACTCACACGATTGATGGAAGCGAAGAAGGAACACTCGTAACTGACAGCGTAAATTCTCACAAAGCTTAGCTACCTAAAAGTGTACGCGAGTCTTCAATTTATATTGAGATACCTATATATATGAGGAAAGAAATATTTACGCGTTGTGTAAGGCGATACAAAAAAAAATGCAAGGAGAGCTGGGCACAAGCGATAAGAATTGTTGCACATAGCGCCACGTTAAGACGGCTATCGGTATTTTGCAACCGATTAACGCCTAGAATTCACGTCAGGCGAAGCATAATAATCAAGTCGTGATATCGCAACAACGTCTCATAGTCGAATTTCTTCGACATACTTTCTGCACGCGCCAGATGATATCGTCACGTAATTTTACATTTCTTTCTGTGATTTTAATTGAAATCGCGCTTGTCTAACATGTACCTATCAAGAGACACGGTAGTGTCTCGCGCCAAGTTTCTATACGGCAATAAAATTGAATAATAAATTTCAAGCACTGTACTTCAATTTATTTTTCTTCTTTTTAAATTATAGATACTATATTTATTTTTGCTTCTACTTTCAATTATTTACTGCAATGTCATACATAAAAACGCGTGTATATGATTGCAGATTGTGGATTGTGAATGGAGTTCAGATACCCGCCGTGGGTTCGCTAAACCCAAATAATATACAGAAAAATATTTTTAAGCTAGTTATTACATTGCGTAATGCCGAGAATGTCGAAATAAAAATAGAATATTTTATATCGATTGCATTTATCGAAGTTATCTCGAACAGCGTGAAATTAACACGAGAATGCCAGCTAATCGTGTCGGTAATGACGGTAATCGTCAATATAATAAAAGAAGAAGAAATATAGAACCTGTTATATCTGTTTGTACCCCGGTACACATTAAACTCCGTTCGATATCTACATCTTTACGTTATGTAATTATTCTCTTTATACTGTTAATAAATCATAATATTCAACATAATCGTTGCGTCGGGATATTTTTTATCTCTGCTATAAGAACAGCAATGTCACAGCAAACCGGACGGGCATTAAGAACACAGGAAAAACTGTGAAAATGAGATTTTCTGCGTGAGATTTATATAATATCGTATCTCTTTCGCAATACTCTAATGGGAACATCGAGGAAAAAGTATCGACGATATCGCTATGCTGACGTTGGCGGAATTCGAAGGTCGCGTCGAGTAAGGTCGACGGATTCTCTCAGCTTCTCTCCTGCGCTTATTTTCTCTTGCGTAAAAAAAGAAGAAGAAGCAAGAGCGTTTCAAGAGTGTGCACGCGTCTCGCGACATCCACACTCTTTCGCTTAATTACGCATCAAGAAATCGCAGACGCGAATCTCGATTCGCGTTTCCCGTCGTCCTTCCTCCGATAAGATCAATGACTCCTGACAACTTCCTAACTATCGAGACGACGACCGGTCCGATGCCCGCGAGCGGCTCTTAATGGCCGAAAAGCAGCAATTACCCGCTTCCTGTTTTTCTGAGAAGATGTGTGATATCGTTAACTCGGCATGCATTAACGCGGCTCATTGGTTTCCAAATATATTAATTCAGATAAGAATGTTTCAGCGTTTAATCAATGTTCTGAATGAGTCGATGAAGATATCTTGCAGGATCGGCCATTCACAATTAAATGAAACGAGTCTCTTCGAGTTTCTTATCAAGTTTCGTTTTCTTTTTTCTGCCCGTCGTCGTGTTACTTGTCGAATAGTCGCGAGTCGTATATTAGTTGAACATTCTTGGCACGTATATAGGTGCGCGAGGAAATTTGAGTGGTAGCGTTGCGGAATTTTGCGCCTAGTCGCCGACTGGTTCGCACGCGGGGAGCCGAAGGTCATCTGCGAGGAAAGTTCCCCGAAGCAAGCACGAAGACTCGCCGACGCCGTCGCCGCCGCTGCCAAGTGGTATTGGGAGATATAACGGCTTTCCGGATCGACTAACTGTTCCTGCGGAGCGACCTTAAAGATTTTTCCCAATGGGGACCAGGTCTTCGGGAACCACGACGATTGGCGGGATCCCCAGTAGGTGAGCCAATCCGATTCCTCGGGGCTTTCGACACCGCGACTTCTTCGGATCGGCCGCCGCGGAAGCATTCGCGGTTTCTTCGATCCTCCCGACTCGCGGGTCGCGCAAGATCAATTTGCGGACGAGTTTGCAAATTGGCTTTTACGCAAGCTGCCGCAAGTCACCGCTGTGCTTCCTTACGTACACGGATTCTACAATCAATTTTGAAATAGATTAGATTGTATGCCAGGAGAAACGTCGGGTCGCTAATTACTCGAGATTTTGAAACATTCAATATTTATGGGATATGTAAAATGTATCTCTTTATTTTTCGTCTACGGGATTCGTTAATCAGTCCTGCAAAAACAATTATCGGCAAAAATCTGATTGAATGTCATCTCTCTTCTTCTAGAGTCCATAACAGATTAATCAAACTAAAATTATCGAACTGAAATTCTAGCAAAATAAAGTACACTTCGGATCGAACGAAATATCTATTTTCAAAACTTAATGCGCAAGAATTCATAAATTACTTATAAAGACTAATGCTGTAATCTTACAATCAAAGAATTTATAAGTAAGAAGTGATAAAAGTTTGAGAGGTTCTGTATATTCTTCATTATCTTATTCGTCATGTGGGACTATCGATCACGGCGATGTCGCTTTAATGATAGATTTCTTCACTTGAAATTCTAACTGATATTGAGCTGCATTTGACTGCTTTTTAACGATGGTGATTGTATATCGCGATTGATTTATTTATTGAACGGACTCGTCAAGTGGACGCAAATAAGTCGTTTTCGAAAAACCTTCGAAGTCAAATAATCAACTTCGATTCGATAAAGACGCCCGATAAAGACGTCCATATTTGCGGGAGGTCATTTGACAAAATCTATACGCGCCATTTCAGAAATAAAGCACCGTAATAGTCTTCAGACTGTTACTGTATCTTTAAAGAAACCCGTCAGAGGCATGTCGCTTTTTGAGACTAGACTCGCGAGCGAAAAGGATATATTTAAGTAACTTAAGCATTCGCCACTGTAATAAAGAGCTTTCATGTCCTAAATTTTTTAAAACTGAAAAAATATCGCTCTTAATAAATGGAGAAAACACTGAAAATTTTATATCGCGATGCATGATATTCAGATCAAAACTTATATCTCATCTAGTTTAATAATGTATTCCATCTCTCTAAATTGATATTTATTTTGTAAATCATGACTTTTTACTTGTTTGAATCTATGATTATTTCTTACTTTATTCTTAATTTTTTAAATGGCTTTTCTCCAAAAGCGACGCAAAGATCCAAGAGTCTAAAAAGGATTTAAATGAGGTCATTTTTAACGAGATTAAATATAAATTCCGTGCTTTAACAGGTTCGAAGAACGGCTACTTCGCCTAATCGTGCATGATACGCAGGGTCTCGGAAGGTTAAAACACGATTGGCAAAAACACACACACACACACACACACATAAAGGCAGATCAAGTGTACAGTCCAAAAGCGGCTCGCTGGGACGTAATTGCGGGTTGAGAATAATTTCGGCGGTAAATTCCTTAACGTTCGGGTTACGAGCGTACCGGGGTCTGGTATTATGGATCGTTTTCTCGTCCACTTCCGGGTGCTAGAGGCTGTCGGATTCTCGAAGGCCTAAAAGGCGCCATAACGCCTTCGTTCGTCGTGCAGAAAGGGAGAGAGAAGAAGGGGAGACGAGAGGCCGGTTAATGCGCCGAGTTGGACGAACTTCCGGGTCTTCGGCGACCCTCGCTTGTCCCGGAAGCCAAACGAACGTCACGAGGAGAGCCGTTACACGCGAACATTAAGGCAATCGCGGGGGTGTCGCGCCACATTCGGCGACAACCCGCCGGAAACGATAGCGCCTGTCTCAAGTGGGACGGCACATCGATTGCCAAAGGAGATCATCGTTTGCGAAGTTTTTTAGAGAATATATATTCTGGAAGAGAGGGTTCTCCGCGCGAGGGAAAGGGACATCAAAAGTTTTGACAAAGATTTCTCGCTGCTTCGAGTCTCGTAACAAATGCAAACTTCTTTGTTTTAAAAAATAGTCTGAGAGCATTTTGCAGCATACGAGATAAGACATCGCTATTCCTTTGACATTCTGTATATTCAGTGCTGCGCGTCTACTCTGAATCTACTTGGGATCAAGTGCACGGCATCAACACGACGCCAAAGGTGCTCGGCATCGACCGAAACAGTTAGGAGACGCCGAAATTGCTGCAAGTCAGGAGGAATTCTCATTAAGTGGACGATACACGGAAGTAAAATGTTCTCTCTCGTTTGGTAACTCGAATCGCTCTGAGCCCCCGCCCCCGTCCTACAAAGTTTCCAGCAAGAAACTACGGCCAACGGAATCAAGACGATCCGAGAGAACCGGCGATTGAAATATCACACGTATACCGTAATCCGTACACAGAAGTGATGTTCGCGCGAAAGGAAAGGATCGCGCCCTGCGCAAAAGAGATGATGGGTCGGCGGCATTCCGGGGATCCGGAAAATGTGATTACCGTGAATGTGGCCCTCTCTCTCTCTCTCTCTCTCTCTCTCTCTCTCTCTCTCTCTCTCTCTCTCTCTCTCTCTCTCTCTCTCTCTCTCTCTCTCTCTCTCTCTCTCTCTCTCTCTCTCTCTCTCTCTCTCTCTCTCTCTCTCTCTCTCTCTCTCTCTCTCCTTCTCTCTATCTTTGGTATGCCGAGTGGGAAATACACACGGTCGAGATGCGCGTCTGGCTATTACTACAGCTCTTAATCGATTCACTTGGCTCGAAAAGTTGAGAGAGAGAGAGAGAGAGAGAGAGAGAGAGAGAGAGAGAGAGAGAGAGAGAGAGAGAGAGAGAGAGAGAGAGAGAGAGAGAGAGAGAGAGAGAGAGAGAGAGAGAGAGAAAGAGAGAAAGCGAAAGAAAGAAAGAGAGAAAGCGAAAGAAAGAAAGAGGGACAAAGAGGATTGGCAGACAGCGGCGAAAAAAGCGGAGAGACGACGGTCGGATCGCACTGGTTACGGCTAGATGACCTGGCCTCCTCGGTGAAGAGACACGAGGTGATCTGGGATCGCGCCCTCCGTTACGGAGGTACGGTTATGCGGAGGTGAGCGATAACGGAACGTCCTCCACTCTTCCACCGGTCGTTTTCTCCTTCTTGCCTTCGCGCGCTCCGGCCTCCGTTTATTCTTCTTCTTCTTCTTTCTTGTCTTCCAGCGGGCGATGCGCTCGCGCATAACCACTTTTGGTAATCTTGAACAGCAAGAAGAAGCCGCCGAGGAAGCCACCTGACCGAAAGTGGATCGCCAGATGTGCTCAGATGTTTACGATACTTTGATACTAAGCTGATAAGTATCAGAGACAGTATAAGAAGAATTAATACTGCATTCATGATACATGCCCGTTGAACCTATAACAAATATATTTTGCAAACTGTATTCGTATCATTAAAAAACTATACAAACGCGAGTTATTTTTAACAAAGTAACTTATATAAATTATAATTTCGTATCTTTAAAAATATATTTCCCCACCTGTGACATGCAAAGTATTATCACGAAGTTTCAATATTCAATCATCCTTTCATTCGGATACTTGCTTTTATCATATTATTTTTAAGAGTGAGAGAGTGAGAGCCGAAGTCGTTAAGCAAACGCAACCGATCGGGATCTGTTCCACACGAGCTTATAATCAGCGTAACATATACAAAACTTGACGCTGCAACTGGCTGCAACGTACAGTCGGCCGCTTCGAGATCCGGCCATCGCCAGGAGCAACCGACTGCTCGTCCCGGTAATCTGGCCGATCTCTCGCTGAGGGCCGCGAGTCCCCGCGATCGCTATCGCGTGTCGGACGGTCGTTACGGCGACCGGAAGTTGTCATCGGTATACGATTGGATAGCCCCGACATTCGCCAGTACGCTTCACGAACGTGGCCATTAACTTATTATCGATTACTCGTCCCGTGTGTATGCGGGAGCAGTTGCGGATCGAAGCGCGTGCAAACGAGCGCGAGCGCATTGGCGTGGGATGTGAGAATCGCGAGAAGTTTCGCGAGAGAAGTGATCAGCAAGGCCAATAGGTCCACGTTAGAATTAACAAAGAAGTATCGATATCCTGAAGAAATTTAAAATTAATACTGATCTCACAAAAGTAAAGTTAAAACGTTTGATCTTCTTTTTTAAGCAAATATCACTCGACATACAGAATAATTCATCTACACTGCATCCTGTGGATGCTTTGGCCATTTAAGAAATAATTTTTTCTCGATACAGTGTTCGTATTCTGAATCATAGGAAATGCATAAAATAATTTCAGAATTTTTTTTTCATTTGCTTTTAATTGTTTTCATATTTATTTTCATTTTTATCGCCATGCCGTGGCTCGAAGCTTTTGTCTGCGTATCGCGCAAAGTAGGTCGTGTAATTGTAGCCGTGTTAGGAGAGGTGTTCAATTTAACCCGCCGTGATATTCCGAGGAGATTCCGTGCCGCCTTTATTGAAGCAGATTTGCGCGTTATTGTATGACGGCGCGCAGACATCTACACATTTGACACATACACACACACGATACACGTGTATAGAAATACAAATACTGAGTCAGGCGAAGGCAGGTGGTTTGAGTGATCGTGACGGATAGGGTGGCACCCGGAAGAAGGTTAGTCGAGAAGATGGAAGTAGGGTGGAAGAGAGCCGTCGGTGGAAAATGAACCGTGGCGGCATGGATGTGCGTATGTGTGTGCGCGCTTATGTATATGTGTGTGCAAAAGGGGACGCTGTAGATGTAGCTGGCTTTGACGTAAGCGGAAATACCGGAAGTCCCGCGTGGTGGAACGCGAGCGCGGGTTTCTTGCGCGGATTGGTCGCGATTTCGCAACCAATCGATCGCATCGTGCGGTCGATTTCTTTCGTTCACCGTGACGGCGCGATTGCGAAAGAAACGGGTTACGTGATAGGACATTATTGCAACGATATTATTATTATTTCCTACAACAGGATGTATTACTGGCTGCAATTGGTGCGCGCGTCTTGACGGCTATAAATAACTTCTCCAAAAGAAAATGTATCCAAAGAGTTTTTAATTAATATCAATTACTTGTTCCGCACTCGTAAATTCTTATTTCCGCATTTTGCAAGAGCGTCATTACCATTAATGTGCGAAATTCGAAACATAGTACTATTAAAAACGTATTTATATAATCATGCTAGAAAATAATAATTATTGACTAATGTTTTTATAAAATAGAAGAAAAAAGAAACTCGATACGCCAGACAATGTAATTTTTTGCAAACGACAAAAAGTAAACTTTGCTGTCAATATTTCATCGTAGGCAACACGATGTTGTTGGATTTAATAAAAGAGGACTTGTTCAATTTCGAAAGATCGAGGACAAAAAAAATCAACGATGTTTACCCGCAGATTTTCTCGTGAGTTGAATGCTCGGTCCAGATAAAATCTCCCGTCGTTATTTCGACGTAGGTGGTCGCGTTGCCATAAACCGCACTTGGGAGATTCGTGGAGGAAAAAGGGAGTGGGGGGGGGCGGCATGTTGGGGGTGTTTGCGTGCAAACGAGCGGCGGCGAGCTTAGGAGGTGAAAATCCGACGGGAACACGGCGCCGTCGCCATGATTATCGATCCCTGCCAAGTTCCGACGGTCGCTGCCAAAGCTTTCGTTCCGGCGACGAGGACGAGGACGAGGGCGAGGGCGACGCGGGGGGTCGTCGACGAGAGGAGAGGGATCCAGACTCCGGAGGTATCCCAGAGAAAGAGAGAGAGAGAGTGGCGGAAAGGTGGAAGGAGGAAGTTGGAGCCGTAGCGCGGGGAACGGGGGGTGAATCGATGACGTATGCGGAAGCAGGAAGCGCGAGGGACTCTGCTCAATTTCCGGCATCCCTGGCGAACGACCAGCAAGGGCCGGAGAGCGGTTGAAAACTCCCTCGACAAGGGCTTTACGCTCACTCTGTCTTCACCTCCGTTCCTTTCTCAGTCCTCCGCGCGTTGCGACTGATGATAAACCCACCCCTCACTCGCGTTAACCGAGGATCGCCTTTGAAAAACTCGACAACTTCAAGATTATAAAAAGATTAAATTAGCAAGTATGGTTAAAAAGAAATATATCGATAATTACTCGTTTTTAAATTAAATACTTGTCATCAATTCGTGCCATAGCATTGGAAAATTTCTTACAAATTAAACACTCAAATGTCTTTTTTAGAAAAATGTTCAGCTTTTGTCAAGATTTAGTTTTATGAAAATTATTTTCATACATACTGGAATTATTGCTCGTTCGCTCTCACCACGTCTCATTTTGGCGGTGTAATTCCTCCGTTCAGAAAAAGTAATCATGGAAGAAGCAAAGCAAATATCATGCAGGCACACCTTCCTCGTTTGAGATACGAGGTCTGCCCGATCAAATCCACTTCATTTTCGATAACGACCGCGATTCTCGGAAGAGTAACCCTTGGAGAAGAGGTCGAGGAGAGCATATCGAACGAATAGAAACGGAAAGGGCGAAGGAGCGATGGAAAGACAGCGGTATACGAAGCGAGAACTCCTCCCGCACGAATAACGAGAGTTTAATTCGATGAATTGCCGTGCCGAAGTTATGGTTAACCCGAGAACGATTGGTTGCGGCCTGATTGACCAATCTGGTTTAAATTCTTGATCATAAGAGCGATTTAAATTTATACGTGCGCATTTCTTGCTTTTCTTTTAAGAATAAAAGAATACAGCGGGAAATATAACAAGTGACAAGTAAAAAGGCGCATTGAGAGAACCTACAACGCGGTTGACAGCGCGTAAATTAACGTTACATTGATGTTTAATAACGAATAACCGAAAGTCCTTTGTCATTTATCCATTTATTGAAATATAATATTGTAAATTTTTTGGTCTAGTATAAAATTATGTAAGATAAGGAAAAATTTATTGCGCAACTAAACGCTTTACTTTTAAGATAGTCGCACTGTTCTGTCATGCTATATTATCTTTAATAAAAATCATTATTAATTGTGGATTAATTTATCTAGGATCTACTTGCTTATATTTTGTCTATTTTGTACATATTTGTATTGGATCAAATCAGCGCAGAAACAGTAAAGAAATAGCTTGACTATCTTCGCGAAGAAATTTCTCGTGGCAGCAGATATTGCAAATTTGCTTCGTTAAGCGGAGTTTCGATCACATCATCTCCACACAAATCGTTTGAAACTTAGAACATCCGTAGGGTAGCACCTTATCTGTGTGCCCGTCGAGCGGAGAGAAAGATGAAGGGAGAGAGAAAGAGAGAGAGTGAGGGGGGAGAGGGAGGGAGGGAGGTAGGACGAAGGAACGAGGAGGCGAGAGGTTTTCCGAAGGTTATCTCTTGCGCCAGAGGCCGCCGCGCGGAGGCAATTTCCGGGTTGGCTAGAACTTGCTTCCGGCTTCTAAAACTGCCTGTAGCGCTTTAACACCCCCGGCGCCCTCCCGGAGAGACGAAAATCAATGAAGACCCGCGATTTAACCCGAGCTGCGGCGCGTCAGTCCGCATTCCGCGGTCGAGCGTTGCAAATATTAAAACCCCGAAATATTAAAACGGAGAGAACGCATTTTTACTAGAAAACTGCGATTTACTCTTCAAAAATTTTCCATCTCTTCTAGGAAGCGAAGATTTATTTCGCCCACATCGCGAAGAATTAATTTTAAACGCAGAGAAATAATTTAAAAACAATTTAAATACGTTCTGCTTAATTATTCAAGACAAAACGATCGACTGTAGAAGATGGCTATACTGTAATTTATATTTAACGCATTTCGTTAGTATTGAAACTAAATTGTACTAAAACCACATTCCATTTCATTTGCAACCGGATCTTCGATTAACCCGTGCAATCTGCATTTCGCACTTCATCTATCCTATACATTTTGCTACAAACTACTTTCGCTAAAGCGAAAATACTAAATCTGCTGCACGTCGCCGACAGACTTCGCCAATCTACATAAAAATTTGACAAAAATTTACGAGAAAACGAGTTTGTAATCTGGGACGTAATTCGAAAAATGTGAGACAAGAATGTGGGATATTGTAAACCTATGAACCTCGTAAATTAACTTTTTTCCGTCGAACTTGAAATACGGTGCTTTGTGACGCGAGATTGTGTTCGGGAATATTGGCTGAGAGGTCATTACGTAAGCATCGAGTAGCCCTGCGTAACCTCCGCTGATCGCGAGTAAGCGAGTGCCAACGAATGGGCAATTAACTGCAATTAGGGGGACTAGCCTACTTCCTAAACGGAGTCGAGCTGAAAGCTCGATCTCTACATCGACTTTCTCAACGCTTTGCGGTTCTCCATGTGATTTGCGATTTGTGAGAAAAACTTGTACCAATAACAAACCATTTATTGATACTATCTATCTATTATATTTGTCTGTATGTCTGTAAATTCGTATGATTATCCAGCAATGGTTATTCGATAATTTTCAATTGACGGATGTTCTTTGGCTAAATATCACTATCACCTAATATTATTTACTATTTAACGAATATCACACATAATATATTAATAATATTAAGATGGAGATAAAAGAAACTGCTAACAACGTAAAAAATATTTTAGTTAAACCGATACTGATACTGATACAAAAAATCAAATTTGTTCAAGTATGTGTTTATATATTTTAGATCGCTAGAAACTACATATAAATATAATTTCATTAATTTACACCTGACGTTCACATTCGATTATCTGCCAAGTCGAAATAAATTTCGTCGATAGAAACTAGAAACTTTTCCATCTCGCTCTCTCTCTCTTTCTTCTTACTTCATCCTTCTAGCCGAGCATCGGTCGAGCGAGCACCCGCTTGAAAATAACTTCTCGCCCAATTACGCGACGACCTCTTTCGAGCCCGGCACGCCGCCACGTCCGAGTCGACCGGAGGAAGATTCGTCGGGCCTGTTCGCGAGGCCGAACCCCCTAATTGAGATCATTTCGGCTCGGTTTGCGTCAATTTAAAGATAACCGCGAAAGTTTTGTCCGGCTCGGCGCGATCCGCGAAATCCGCGGAGCCCACACGTGCGTCCACGTGCCACGCCGCGCCGTCGCAACGTCGTTTCGCGATCACGACGACGACGTAGCCGCCGATCGACGATGATCGAACGCGCGTCGCGTACGTGGTGTTTCATCGCCACGCCACGCGACCCCCGCACGACCCTACCCGTGCCCGTTAATTCAGACAATTTGCGGCCATGCCTCCCTCGTCCCGCTTCTCCGCTCTCTCATTACGCTTCTTTTCTCGCTTCCCTCGCCCGCCGAGTCTATACTCTCGCTCCTTCGTTCTACGTCCCCGAATCATCACTGCCTTCTGCCGCCGACCTGCGAGCTTATTCCAAAGCGTCAGTTCGACTTGCGTCGGATTATCTCCACGAGACGATAATGGGAGCAACGATCCCTACTGCATGATAAGATTATTATGTCTCTTTTAGAACAGAAACTAGAATTAAACATATAGAATGATGAAACATATCAAGATGTGATTTTAAGATTAATCCCTTTGATTCTCACATACTTGATTTTTAAAGGGAAAAATCCAAATCTCTGACAGACTGTTTTTACCAACAACACTTGGCAGAAGTCTTCTGAAGATCTTATAGATCCACAAATAACGACAAGAAAGTATGAAGTATGATACTGCAGTTTCTATTTATTTAAAAAACCATGTAAACTGTATTGCTTTTGCATGACAAAAACCACAGAAATTTTCGAGAAATTTTCGGCGTGATCGTATATGAAACGCGAACGTGTATAGCTGCTGTAAAACAAGAGATGCCTTAAAAGACCTCGAATGTGCCCAATAGCGTTTCGTGCAATAACGCGCCCATCCGCGCGAGGATTAAAGTATCTTTGTAGCCCTAATGATCCTGAGTCAGGACGTTCGCTTGACATGTGATAGTTATCGTCACTCGCGACAGGCATGAATTCCTCCGGTCGGCACAATGCGTGTCACGAAGCAACACACGAAGGAGGAAGCGAGGAGGAGGAAGGCGCGTACGTCCGTCGCCGAAAATTCGCAAAGTGAGGAGGCACGAAAAGAAACAACGAGGATCTCGTTGGACGCCGCGGCCGGGGCGTCTTCTCCGAGAGAAGAAAAGGGCTTTATCGCGTGTATAGGGACTTTACGTAACTGGCGATAATTGTGCCCGGCACAAAAGACGCGCCCGATACAATGAGAGATATAAAGCGAGACGAGGGCGCGGCGAGAGAATTTCCTACGTGATTGGGGGAAAATTGAAGGGTCCTTTGTCGGCGCCGTGACGGAAAGGACACGGTGCAACAAAGTACATGCGATCCCGTAACAAGGAGAAGGCGCGCAACGAGAGATCGGCGCTCTCGTATGAGGTACGCGGAATCGGTAACGAGGAGCCGCCGCCCGCCTTCGGCTGTTTTGACGAAAAATGCGCCGAGAACGCGCAGAGAGCCCGAGAGCACGATAACGGAACGTCGACGTACGTCTCGCTCCCGTACAAAATGGCCATATGTATCCGCGCGCACATGACGCGTAATAAGATTCTTCGACCAATCCGAATCCTTCCTTAACGAAAACGTCAAGCGTCGATAGCTTCCGCGTTGTTATAAGTAATCGAAAATTGATAATTATTCGACTCTCCGTGGCTCAGACGGTGGATACACAAATCTTACTCTTGTTCTTATTCGGAAATAAAGAATCGATCCAGAATCCTAAATTAATCTAAAAATTCAATTCAGCTAATTATAAGCGAATCTTTCGTTTCTGCAGAGTTTTAATTTAATTCTTAATAAAATATTTAAAATCAAATATAGAAGTATAAAGAGTTGTGTCTCGTCCAAGGAAATTTTCGAGAGGAAGTCGGGAACTCGAAGCTGTGCAGGAAAAGGCATAAAAATGTCGAGATACTTGACCAAACTGCGCTCTCGTATTTCGAAATTCCATCGCGCCAAGAACTGCCCGGTCTGGAAGAATAATGTTTCACCGAATCGCGGTAAGGCGAAGGTTTTGCGACATAATGGTCGCGACACGATACAGGGCTACCCCTCCGGTATGTAAACCACAGAAGGGGAGGATGAGGGAACGCCATCGGGGTATCAACGTTTCGATGTATCGATGTCTTCGTCGGCTCGCGTGTCAGCGGGCCCATAAAGGCGCGCTCGCAATCTCGGCACGAACGCGCATTGTCGAACGCTTGTAACATCAACGCCGGTGGATATTTAACCATTTCGAGAAATGGTCTTAATTACATTGACTTGCCAGTTTTAGTAAATGAAATTAGAGCTAAGATATTGGGCGTGAATATTAATTCTCTCTCTTAAAGTAGAAATTAAATTTAATTGGTAACGCTGCCGCGCGCTGTGAATCTCGCGTCGAATGTACCCCAGATAGACAAGATTTCGAAGATTAATATAATTCTTATTATCGCTATTAATATCAATAATACTTTTGCTATTGTGATCAAAATTATTCCTTATGTTATTATCATTGGATCAGTTGGTAACTAATTGCAAGCTGAGAAATTCGTCTTAAATCTTCTTAACTTAATGTCACGATAAATCCGCACATTTTTGCAAATGACGATGTGTTAATTCGATAAGCGGGAAGAGTTAGGAACTTCTTCTATAACCTGAGCGAGCGCGCGCGTCTCTTCGAAGACGCCTGATTTTCGAGCGCGACAACGACTTTACGGGCCGGAGAGTAAGGTGGTATCGGTATTTCTTGCGGTTCTTTGTCCCGCAGTCCGTGCACCAACCTCACCTCACCTGTACCACGCCACTTCGTCCATGTAACTCGATCACGCGTGGCGTTCCCCCCCCACAACTCCCGTCCGGGTTCCCTCGGTATATACTGGTGCCCTCTCCTCACTTCGTCGGGGCCGCCGCCCGGTTTCTTCGTCACTCTTGCTCGCGTAAAAAGCTACACGCTCATCCTCGGTCGTTTCCGTCTCACTGAGATGGCGATGGAGGTGATATGATGACGGAGGTGGTGGTCCCTCCCAAGTACTACGAGGTGGATCGAGTAGCGGCCACTTCCGGTAAGACGCTCGGCGTCATTCTCGCATGATTATTTCTCTTCGAGCGAGACGATCGATTCACGTTCATTTTACATCGCGATAGAATGACTACGTCTTTCACGACGAGAAACCAACTTGTCGGTATATAGTGTAAATATTACTAATAATGTAATTTTACAAATCGCACATTCTTTAATAAATGTAAAATTTAAAAAAATGGCGATTAACGTGAAGAAGATACTGCATATATATTGCGATACAATAACAAGAATAAAAGCTCACAATATTTTATATTTATAAAAAAGGGTATCTATGATATTGTGATTAGTCATATTTATATTAATTTATCGACTTTTTAAAACGATTTTAAATTAAAAAAAATTTTTATTTATGAAAATACAAAAATTGGGGTTAGATAAGTTAAATCTATTTGTGTCTTCTATTTAATCAGACCAAGCTTGTACAGCCAAAAAATAGATTATTTGATCTCGGTATCAAATACTGACGGGTTTTTATGAAATTAAGATGCTATATTTTATTAAGTGCATGAGTGACAGCTCCGTACTTGCGAAAATATTCAACATTTATCGGTCTAGCCAACGTATTTTAGTCGCGCGCAGATCGTTTAAAGTACTGCTCGATTTTTGTCGACGCTAATAATCTTCAACGGTTTGCGAAATGACGCGTCTTGATTTCTCTGCAATTTTAATGCCGTCCAGCTGCCGCTTTTAGATAATCGATATCGCGGTAAAAATGACTATCGGTCATCGATATTCTACTCTACAGCGAGGCGTCCGCCGATGCAATTAGCGATATTTCCACGTTAGGAATTTATCCTATTCTTATTCTTACACGCGGATACTTACACTAAGTGCCTTCGCGCTCTTAATTTTGTTGACGCAATTTCTCCGATAATATCCATTTATTTCATACTATACGAATTTCAGAAGCTTTAAGCATTTATTTTCAAACTCACAAAAAGATTTTCTATAATTTTCGAGGAATTTTCTCAAGACGATTGATTATTATCAATGCCGCGGGGTCTTCGCTGCACGAGTAATTACCTTAACGGAATCCTCGATCATGTGTTCTAAAGAACTTTATTGCGACTCCCACGAGGTCTCAGACGGTCACAGTTCGGTCGCGAGAATTCGCGGAAGCCGGCGGCAAACAAAGTATACGCGGCGATGATCGCGGCGAAGCGAGGCAGGGCGAGACGAAGCGGGGTGAGGCGAGATACGCGAGAGATCCTTCTTTCGGTAGCACGCCGGGTACGTACGTACGTCTGGAGAGTCCCGTAACGACGATTGCTAGTAACCACTACCAGTGTTACCAGACATTACTCCGCCGGGTGGACGGTATAGTTACCGCGCCGACCGGGGAAGTCATTACGGGGAATACGTTGCTTTCACCGAGCATAGGAATCGAACGGTCCTACCATGAAGAGGTGAGGAAACACCGTTGGAATGACCCGGGGACCCGCGTTCCCCTCATCTTCGGGAGGCTTTCGAGTCGCGATCGTCGCATTAGTTCCACCGCCTACGAGAGAGAATTCTTTTCCGCTGAATATCTCGCATTTCCTGATCCGGATCGACTTAAGATACCGCTTGTAGAATTCCTCCCGCAGTTTTTTTTTTTAATAATCAAAGTAAAAATGTACATTCGTTCTTATGAGAGAAGCGATTAAAAATTGAAATTGAGAATTAGATGAATTAGACTGTATGCGCAAATAAATAATAAAATTATATAAAAATTTATCAGGTACTTCTCAATTACTATAAAATTATTTATATTAACAGTTACTTTAAATTTCGCCAAAACGTTTCGTAGCAAAGTTAAATTCCGCGAATATAAATTCGTATAGAAAACATTTTAAATTTTATACTCTACTTTTTGATGTACTATATTGTTTCGAAGAAAAATATATTTAAATTACATTTTAAAAGTAATATGCATGCTTTTAAAATATCGAAAGATATTACGCGAGTATTATAACTCAGAAAAAGTGCATACATGTGATAACGAGTCGCGCACACAAGCACGGCAGTTAACAACCGATGCCGCGCGTTCAAGCAGGATCGGCCTTAACAGGCGATCCATCCGCAGTCTTCTCACGTTCTCATTACGAATTCATAATCATTCGTGCTACACGAGTCTCCTCCTCACGAGGGATCAGAAAGAACGGGTGAGAAGCGCGTCGACGCGCCTTCAGGGGCAAAATCCGCTCGAACGTCGGCCGCCGCGCCGCGCCGCGCCGGAGCGGAGGATGGTGGTTCGCGGGAACGACGGCGACGAGGGACGGTGGTGGCGGGACTGGCGGGCGGCTTTTTGCCGGGGGGAGCCGCACAGAGGCATTGGGAGAACCGAGAACCGAGAACCGACCCGGTGAACCGAGGTTCCCGGGGACAGAACGGTACCCGGTGCCCTCCTCCGCCAACCCTCGCGGTCGGAAGGCCGTATAGCGCAGATATGAGGGACATCGGGGGCCCCCGGGGTCCCGCTTCCCGGATTCCTATGCGCTTCTGCCGATCGACCTAAACGCGTGTACGGTACATCGCCGCGTTCGCCTCGTAAGACCGACGATGCGCTCCTTCGCTGCAAAATGGCATTATCGCTTCACCTCGCGATTCTATAGCCACGCGGCTTACACCTGAACGCGAAAATTCTAATGCGGCGAAACGAAATGACACGGCACGACTAATAATGAAGAGAGAAAAATGTACGGAAGGCAGCTACGTCGGAATGCAGATAACTGTGTACATTTCCGCTTGACATCTAAAGAAGGTAAAAACATGCGTGTTATACTATATGCGTAAGTATGTAACGCGAGATAGTTCTGAAAAATTGTAAAAATCTGCGCACCAAACGTGACACGCTTCGATAGGATAACGAAATAAATTGTACATGCACGAATGTCAGAATGCGAGAGAAAGCATAGATATATAATGTGTAACTTGTTGTAAATTTAAACGCAAACTGGACATACACGAAAAGGCTGTCATATGTCAATCGAAGTCGCTTGAAATTTATGATTTCCGGAATACAGAAGATGCGAATTTTGTCTCATCGTTCATCGCGCTTCTATATCTTTCCATCTTTAGCGGCATCGGAATAATAACGGCGGGCGCACCTTCCTCTCCCCCAATGACTCCTTCATCCGCGTCCACCTGCGTGCAGGTGTATTTATACGAGATTCCTCGAAGAACCAGGAAGTGGCACCTGGTTGGGAGGAAGCCGTTACGCGATATCGAATCTTTTCCCCAGGATACGAAGAACTTCGAGGTCGAGATCTCGCCGATTCTCCTCCAGAAATTGAGCGTTTCAATGCGCCTGATGTTATTGATTAGACGTATAATTCAGTAACGTATAAATCGCGTTGCGGCATCTCCATGCATCGATTAGAAAAAAATGTGCGGGCATTACTGAAGTTCTTCCTATTTCAGGCCACAAGTGAAAATATACATATGTAATAGAAATCCAGGTAAAAGAGACTGCCATATATAACAGCCGCGATTTTCCGATTACGTGTTGCGCGGCGCGTTACACGGATCTTTTATTGCACACAGAAACGATCTCGCAATCGACGAAAGTAACCGACTCGTACATGTAACAGAAGACTTATCACCCTCTTGATATCGCGAAACGTATCGAAGGGTATAACGAATTCGGTTCCGCTATCTCTCCCTCTCCCTCTCTCTCTCTCTCTCTCTCTCTCTCTACCGCGGATCCCGCGCGCTTACAGACGCGCGGAAATGAAGAGGCGCGTTTACGTAACGAAAGCGGTTCCGTTACGTCATGCGCACACAGTTCGCGCTTTCTTAATTGAATTACAAACGGCAGGTCCGGCTGGCGTAACCGATTTCCACCCGATCGGGAAACAAGAAGGGCAGCGTCGTCGATCGACGAGACGGACAAGAGAACGGGCAAAGCCGATGCTCGCGTCACCAGAGAGATAACTCCGTCCGGTTATCGGGGTGTTTCTTGCCGCTGGCGCATGATCGATGCGATCGATCTCGATCTCGACGATCTCTCACAGCGGAAGCCCCACCCGTTTTACCTGTTCCTACCTGCCCGATCGAGGCGTTTCCATGTAAGAATCCAACTCGCTTCCGGTTTCTTCGCGACTGGTTTTGCGAGCGGTCGCGACGTTTGATGTACGGGTGTACCGTTCGATATCTTAGCAGTAGCTCCAGATGATCAATATCTGATATCACGTAGCTTATATCACGGACTAATCCCCGAGCGGTCGCGTTGAGAACATGTTGTTCAGATAAAACATCATTTTCTTCTCCCTCTCTATCTCTTTCTCTCTTGTACGTTATATATAAATTACATTATGAATAGACTAATCAAGCTTTTCCTCTGATTTACTGAAATAGCGAATATACAAATGATATTTGAAAATAGAAACGGTAATTATGTAGTCGCCTTAATTAGATATATATTTACATTGATTAATTTTATTTTTTAGGGTATATTTCCACATAATCATTCGCAAATTAAACTATGCTATTCCTTTTCTAAAAAGGCGTATTAACTAAATCTCGAATGTATCAAAGTTTTAGAACTTTTTTTCCGCGATGTTGATTGGCTGACACAGACCTCCTATATATCTTTAAGCTATATCCCCATTCTCAATTCACTACGCAGTATCACTAAACTTGAGAAGTTTAGTGATACCACTTTATTTACTATTTAGAATCACACTATGTTTATTGATTTGACTCATGTCAGACATCAACAGACACATCGACTTTTACTTAAAACGTTACCTTTAACGGTGCAAGTCATCTTTCTGTGGTCTGCCTATCGTGGACATGCATAATTTGGCTATTAAGGTAAATAATTTTTTCTTACTATTATTTATATGTTAGACTCCCCGACTCATATACAATAGCTTTAGATTATATATTTGTCCGACACTCAAAATAATGCCAATTTGTCAGCATATCTCTTGATCGTTTTTCTATACTATGGACATAAAAGTCACGTAAAACAGATCCATAGAGACAGCATCACATATATGCTCATAAATTAAGAAATTAGATTTAGGATGCATATGCATTGGCTTAGCGCAAACATGCCTACAATTTTATATTTTAACTCCGCAAATTTTAACGTACCACTGAAGATGACCCCGACGAAGATCGAAACGTCCGATTTTTATGTATTCAGATATTATTGACTAAGATACGCTTTATTTTAATTTTCGATTATGTTTACTTATTAAATATTTAAGATTTTTATGTATTTAGATATATTATATTGCGTTTAACCATATTAAAACCTACATACGTTTGTTAATATATTAGGTTTCATGGCCCGTTAACATAAGTTTCTACTCTTTGAAATAAAGCAATATGTTATAAAGCAAAATATCCTAAATTTGAGATTAAAATTAAAATTTATAAAATAATTATTTATTAACAATTTATTCTGTTATAAAAGAACGATGCAATAGTGAAGAAATTTTTGAGTTTGACTGACATATTTTAAATGTTATGTATGTACATAATATTCTACAATGGAAGTACAATTTGTTAATAGAAAAGTAAAAAAAAGTAGTTCAATGAAAATTGATGTTTTTAAAAATAGATACCTTATGCATTATTCTCTGTAAAACAAGATTTGTTGTGTTAATTGAAATCGTTTTCTACAAGCAAGGGCTACGTTCCAATATTCACTGTCAGTACTAAAAATCTGTAGTTTACGTCACGTACACATGCAAACAATAATGTCAGTACTAGCAATGTAAATAGAAGCAAGATAAACTTAAATTATATAATCTTTGCGCTGTAATTATAAATATATGGTATTATAATGCATTTCAGTATATGCTATAAAAAAGCAAGGATTATTATTCTCAATATTTTTTGTCTTCTTTCAGAAAGAAAATATGACATCCTATTGTCAACCGTTATATTACGAGAGTTGCAGTCGATATCCCCATGTCGGCAGAGAATCTGCAAAGCGTATGAAACTCTCTTCGGATGAATCCGAAAAGGAGCTATCACGTTGCAGTTTATCTGCGCTTCCTGTAAATTATCCTAAGAAGTCTATTTCTCATAATAATATTTGTGACAATGTCATCTCGTGTATTAAAGTTTTATATTTTATCTTTGCAGGATGAAATACTGCTAATAATATTAAGAAACTTGGATTTGATGACGTTATGCCGCATGAATTATGTAGATAAGCGCTTCAATAATTTAATACGGGACCCTGAACTCTATACACATTTAAACATGCGAAATGTATCTTTTACAGATATGCACGATATATTTTGTTACTTTACATCTAGATGTAAATATTTGCAACAGTTAGATCTTACAGCAAGCAACTTTGATGTTATGGATTTCGTAAACTTTCTTGACAATTGCGGTAGGCGTTTAACGCACTTAAGATTAAGTGACTGCGTGTCTGTTAACAATCATGCCCTACTTAAAATTTCAGAGATATGCAAAAATTTGAAAGGTATATATATATATGTATATGTATATATGTGATTGTCAAGATTATAGGTAAATTGTATATGATTAATACATTTTTTTTTAGAATTGGACCTAATTGGATGTGATCGCATAGATGACAAAGGATTTTCATATCTTGAGCAGCTAAATGGTTTGGAACATTTAGACCTTTGTGATACATTTATAGAAGCTCAACGTCTTTGCAAAATACTGCAAAAAAATCAGCGTATGCGTGAGTTAAATTTGGAACCTAGGCGCTGTATAAACGTAGACACAGTTGCAATAGAGTTGAGAAATTCGTGTCCGGACATGGAAGCAATATATTTACAGGACACAAGTAATCTTACATCGCAGGGTATTAACGCTCTCGCTGACTGTAAGAACTTACAAAAATTGAAACTTTCCTTGTGAGTGTGTGCTATATTTTCTTTCAAAATACATGTTACCGTATCCCTTGTCGAAATTTGTGCATTTGCTTCTCTTGCGTCTCAAGCATCTTGAAAAAGTTATATTAATTTCCTCTTTGCGATTAAAGTATAATTATATAATTTTTGTTACAGATGCGGACGCCCAATCGCTGATAATAGCTTGAACAGATTACTTTCCTCCTGTCAACATTTAAAAGAAATTTATTTGTCATATGCTGTCCTCTCTGATCGCAAGTTGGAATTACTAGCGCAGTGCAAAAATTTGGAAAAGTTATATCTTTTTGACGTGAATCTTACGATACCTGATAAATGTTCCGTCATTTTGGAACAATGTCCTAAACTGCAAGAGTTTCTTCTTATATTCTGTGATATCAGCGATCGATTGGTTAAACAATGGAAGGAAAGATATCCGCATGTGTCCGTTTATACATTCCGCTGATAATTTTAATAGTTTCTGTTTACTATTTTGAGACATATCGATTTACTTTTTATATTTTAAATATTTTTATATTTACATATTTACTTTTTAAAAATAATCTAGTAAACTATGTTGTAAAAGAAGTTAATGTCTACTAATTTTTTTGGTAATGATGAGTCTCGTGTACGTATACTATTGTAAGACCGAATTCCGCAGCGCCCGGGTTCGGTAATTCGGAAGTTAATAATCGAAATATCTAAGGCCTTTCAACGTTTCTCGCGGAAATCCTGACTTTTCGAAACGAGAAGGACGTGGGATTATTGATCTACCGACAGTCGCGGATAAAAATCGTCGGACTGATAAAGCTAATTAACATTAGTCAATTCCAACTCGAGAATAACATGACAATCGTAGGTGTTCCCACGCTCGAGAAAAACGTGTCGTCGTAGCCGTTGTCGTCGCCGTCCTTCTTTTCCTCCTCCACGTCGTTACGCAAGTGCGTAACGTCGAGGATCGGGGAACACTCTAAATACCGGAAACCACGCCCTTCCAATCAAGATACTCGATGGAGGATCTGATTTTCCTCCTGCCGCTCGACGATCGATGCCATTTTAACGTGACATCGCCGCAAAGCTCGCGATTATGATAGTCACCATGAAACTAAATAAAATAGAAACAAACCTATTCGTGTTCAACTTACATGTAGTTGTACAAATCTGAAGTATATATATTTTGGATATAATAAAATCTCTATTTAATATTTGGAATGTTAAGTGATTAACTGCTTGCTCCATTAAATACATGTCATTATAAAATATCGCAATAAATTAAATATACAATATGATAAATATACAATCAATCGTTGTAATTATACTTCAATACTTTCTGTTGATTTGTTAAAGTCGAAGTCGCAGATACGAGAAATTATGAGAGGATAAATGGGAAGAAGAGGATAATGAAACACGAATATATTATATTCGTACGAGAGATTCGCACAAGTGAGAAGAACTGCACGTTGCAAAATTTGCAATTCAAGGAAAATAAATTCAATAATAAATGAAATAAATAAAATACCACTTCAAGATATTGATGCAACTGAATACATCAATTCGTTAGTCAAATGTCTTTAATGAGATTTGTATCAGGCATCCTCGGGCGTCTTAATCAAGTGGACGACGACAATATCTCGTAACGGAGACTCGCCCTTTCTGCGCGTTTTACCACCCTCCCGAACCAAAGAGCCGTACCAAAGTACCGCGCTCCTTTCCGCGCTCTATCCTCTTTCACTCCCACGTGTGCCAACGTCGTTGTCCTTGCACAATGGTCCATGTAATCAGCGGCGAGTGATCGTCACCCGACGCGTACACCAACTCTTTCAGCGTACCCCCTTTCCGCAACCCTCTGCGGCGTTTGCCCTCCTCCTCCCCGCGTTCACCCCCGTCGAATTCCTTTCAACGTTTTCCTCTCTTTCCTGCGCTTTTCCTCAGACTCCGCGACGCCGGGGACGGTCACAATGACGTCGGGGATTCGTCATTGTTCCACGCGACCAAAAAGCGACGCAAAAGCCGTGGCAAAAGCGGACCGGAGCAATACTTTAATGCGGCTTCGTTCGCCCCATTCCCCTTTCCGGGCGCCCCTTTACGTTCCCCGTCTCCCCGACGCTCTTTCGACCGCCGGCGAAAATCTCATCATTTAGAGTGGCTCAGCGCGGCATGTAAAGCGCCGCGCCCGGTGTGAAGGCCCGTTTACGAACAATGGGGAACAGGCATCGGACGGCCAGCAGAGACGGGGGGAAGACGTTCCTCTGGAAGGTGGAAACCCTTTCGCAGCTTGAAGAAGACCGCGGTACACGTGTCTCGTTACGGAATAGGATCTTTCATCCCTTTCCCCCATTATGTGTAAGCAATCAATATAAAATAGTATGTAACTATAATGTCAATAATTTTGTTTAAAAAATATCAAATAAATAATATAAGCCTATTTCGTATATGTATGAATATTATTGATTTTTTTTTCTAGAGTAAAGCAGAGTGATAAGTAAGATAATATTATAGTTTTGTTTTAAACACTAGCCACAAATTGAATTAATTAATCTCAAATTAACAAACTGCTACAACTTCCTTGAACATAACCATATTTATGAATAAATGGAAATTTAATTAATCTAAATAAACAGTAATTATTAACGCGACGGGTCTTGCGTTTTGATTATGATTCTTAAAAATACAAAGCTATATTTTTGATTATCATTAAAAAGTCTCTCTGTCTTAAATCCAAACTTTTCGCACGATTGATGCGCTATGAAATTTCGGAAAATCGATTTTCCGCGAGATTTTACCCTCTCTCCTTCCCCCTGTTCCCCGGCACGTGGTCCGCTTAAATAGGGCGCGTGTACGGGACTTAGATTGCATAGAACTAGGGGTGTGTTACCATGGTGGCCGCGCGCGTGGAAGGGTGCACCACATGGTTTGAACGCGCGCGCGGGGGATGAAACCGACCTGGGATATGGGTCCGGAGGGGTGGACGATGCCATTGCCTATGTGTGGGGTGGCACAAAGGAAACCGGAGTACTAACCAGGGCATTAGCAGGGAACCTACGCTTCCGACAAACAAGTTCAGCCCTCGGCCGAACCTTCGTCGGGCCCCCCCGCTCAACATCCCCGTCTCTTTCTCCCTATGTCACCCTTTGGGAGTCGCGCGACCTCGTTTCCAGGGGATGGAAGTCCGGTCCGCGTCGCCTCATATCGATTGTGGGGAGAACTATAGGGCACCGGCTTCCGTTCTAGTTTTCAACCTACCAACGCTGCCCATTCAACGCTTCGGAGCGTCTCTAGAGAAATCGGGAGCTCTACCTCATGTCGGCGCGACGATACGCGTTCATCATACTCGGAATAAGACAAGCACGTGTGATGTACAAGGAAAATATTTGCTACATGACTAATTAGGGTATTCGACAAGATATTGCAATCAATGGAACAGACGGAATCGCGATTGGAAACTCACATATTGGAATCGCAAATGGTTACATAATAAATATCATGGAGAGTATTTCCGAAAAGAGTAAAATCGAGATTGGGTTCAATTTTACTCTTTTTTTTTTTCAAATTCAGAACCGCCTAATGCGAAAAGCTTAATTGTCACCATTATATAATTGATAAATTAATCCTATAAGACATATTTATTACATATGAGATTAATGACGATGATATGCATTTTGAATTCGCTAAAATTTATCGAACTGCAAATATATTGCTGTTTCTAGAGCCAATCGGACTCTACGTTACCGAAAATGTTCGCTCGTCCGTACGAGCGCGTTCGTGACGGTCAAGAACGAGCGCGATCGACTGTCGCGCTCCGGTACGATCGCGTGTCCCCCTAAAATCAATTAAAGTTGTTCGAAACTATCTGTGTGTACGAGGAGACCGAGTGGCTCCCACATATCTCGAGAGTAGACCTCTCTCCTACTTCTCTCCTCTCCTCCGCGTTCGCTCTAAACTGCAGTCGCCTCTCTCGTGTGCACGCTCGCGTTCCCTCTATCTCGGCTCTCCTCTCTGTCAATCGGTCATTTGATTGCCCTCGCCACACCCCTCCCCGTCACCGCAATCCCGTCGAATTAACCCGTGGAGTCAGAATCCGTTCGAGCACGAGGTGAAGTAATGGTCGGAGAGACGTTCCCACTTGGTCCGACGTGCTCGGTGGCGCGTCGCCCGCTCGTGCATCGGGATGTCTTTCGTCTTGCCGGAGCATTTGCCACTTGAATGTTAGAGAAGAGACCGCGTGCAGTGTTACTGGGTCGCGTCGATGCCAGCAAACTGCTGTGTTGAGAATAATTTTGAATTCAAACGAAAAATTATTAGATGAAAAATGTTCGACACGCATTCTAAGGGAAATCGTATATTTTCCATGAGATTTTTGTCAACAAAATTAAGTCCTCGCAGCTAATCATGAAACTAAGTGTTATACGCAAAAAATAAATTATGACTCCATCAGTCTAGTCTGTTCAAAGGAAGTTTCGAACTTCATCGACAACAAAAATTGAGAAAAGGGTGCGAAGTTCGCTTCAACCGTCGACCTCGGGTTCGGTGCATCCACCCCCTGCATCTCTCGCTTACCGCCCCTAGATGCGGACGCACCCCGAGAGCGTTTCGCGTATTAGTCATTCCTGGCGCAGCTGGGATCGGTCCCCCGGGGGTGCCGGTCGACGTTTCCCCCCCGCCTCTCCCGCTCGCAGTGCCAAATCAATCTCGGCTTATCCTGCAGGAGGGTAGTTGGACTACTACCGACCGGTCGGCAGAGACCCCATGGATTTTTGCCGTCCCCCGCTAACCCTCGCGCGTGGTCATTGGTCCAGGAAACTGGACTCCCGCCGAGAAATAGCGACCGCGTCGCACTATCGAACCACCAAAATCGATCGGGGTGCATTGATAATGCCTGCCCGATGGATAGTTAGAGCCCCGCCAGAAGCGACGTGTGACAAGCACTATTTTGACCATTAGAGAATATCGTTAAAAGGCAGAAATCTTTTTCGTATCCGTTTGAACAGGTCCATCGAATAATTATTTATTTCGTTATATTTTTATATATTATTATATCACAAAGTAGTTCAAGGAAAAAAAGTTTGTTCATTGAAACATATGTACTACTCTTTAATAATATTCTGATCGGTTTTTCAGTTATATTTTTCAAGTTATACATACATCGTAGTAATCTTATATTATTGGTAGAAGTAATTATAAAAAATATTTCATCCATTAAAGAATATATTTCTTCACGTGTCTTATATCATGATGTAGAGAATTTTCTTTTTTTTTTTTTTGTTAGTGTGACCTACTTTGAAAATTACGGATCGAGAAAACTATGGATCACTCACCAGTCATAACTATCCTAAAAGTAATAAATAGAAAATGAAAAGACGCACACTCGGCGCACTATTAAAGTAGGAAATTAGAAACGCTCAGTCGATAGATAATAAATGGATCACATGGCGGAACGCGGTCAGTTCCACGTAACTTATCCATGAAGCATATCACTGAGACCCAACTGCGATTTTTCCCACATCAATAACCGACTCTTCGAACTCATAAAATTTAATTTAGGTTTCTTCAAAGAGATTCCGCCTTCGACGCGTCTATTGAATAACGACACTACTCAACAATATCAAATGTATGCATGAGAACTTTTTTTTTTTATTAAAACTTGTCTAGAATTTAGACATAAAAGCAATAACATGTATAAATATCTATATACATATAGCAAACTTTCAATATTTATAGAAGCAATTCTATAAGCAAAACAATCATTCCCTTTAAACGAAAAATTTTTCCAGAATTTTAATCATCTTGTAATAATAGTTATAGATAAAGAAATTTTAAGAGCATACCAAAAACTTTACGAATTTCACAGTTTTCGTAAAATAGAAAGACGTAAATTCTAAAAAGGCAATTTTTAAAAAGATATATTTTCGAGAGTATTGCAAATTTCGCAGAGTTTCTGGTATGCTGACAATAATTAGACAATAATAGAATTTTTTCATATACAACGTATACATTACAATTGCTGGATGCTTAAAATCCCAAGAGAGGGATTAAAAGATATAAATTTTCTGTTTCAAAAGGCGATCATTATGGCGTTGAATGGTTCATAACATTATGCACTCTCCAAAAAAATATATAATAAGGCTAAATAATCGATAATATATGACGCGCTTTAAGAAAGATACATGCATTTCATTTCCTCCGACCATTAACTTTCCATCGTTACTTTAATCATAGCAGGGACAGTAATCAAGAGAATTTATCTACATATCCATATGTGGACTGTATAAAACATATTATTATAAAAAGGTTTAATTCAGCTTTACTGTAATCGCGTTTATGTAAATACGATATAATCGCGCGTCTTTAAATAGGTCCTCGAGTGGATAGAAACGAAAATGGAAAAGAAAATACATAGACGGATATTCCTATCTTGATAATACGTTATTAACGGGATAATGACAGCGACAAGACGAGCGACATACTAATAAAAGAAAAGTGCAAAAATGAGGAACGTATTACAGCTTACAATGTTGCTCCTTGCATGCGGAAGATACTTTCGTTTCCTCCCCGATCCTGCTGGCGTCGCGTCGCGGTTATTAACTTAAATAGACAGTAGTTGAGATGATTTCAGGAAACGAGGAAAATTAAGTGTATCGTGTGCGCTTTTGTTTTTACAGACAGGCTGCTTCCAGATTATTATCCTGAAAAGGCAATAATAAATGGCAAGTACCAGTGAAAAATCTCACAGGAAGAAATCCTTAGATCAATTTTTTTATCGACATCCATCTTAGATCCGCAGGAGCTTCCATTGAGCTCTAAGTCGTCGATTAAATATCGGTTAAAGTCATCACCGCATTACGAATAAGTGCGATAGTAGCAGTTGAATCTAATGATGTAATACTCGATGAAACCCAATCTTATCGCGCGATGCGGATTTTAACGACTCTCGAAGGAGTTAGCCTATGATTTCCGTACATATGCTTCCTCCTCTCTCCCTTCTCATCCCGGCGCTCCTATCGTTAATTTAAACACGCTCCGGACGATAAAAAGGCAACCAAGAGGATGATACCGAGAGAAGAAGAAAAAGAGAAGAGTCACGAGAGAGGAAGGAGAGGAATGGGCTTGGAAGAAGGAACCTCTGCGTGACGTCGACGTGCCACTTTGTCCGCGTGTTCGCGCGTGTCATTGACCGACATGCAACGCTCATTGGTGGCTGGAACGAGCGGCACGATCGCACGAGATGAGAACGAGAAGAAGACGAAGGCGAGGAGAGAAGGTGGAGACGACGGCGGCCAGTAAACGGCGCGGCGGAGGGGCGGGGGGAGAGGATCGGGAGAGAGAGCGGGAGGACACTGCTGTGGCTAATCTAAAGGGACGACCCGCGGGGTACGTCGTTCGCTAATCACCCTGATGAAGCTTGATGGACCGGCAGCAATTGTTTCGAATGAGACCTCTTCGCACGCTCGACTCCGCTCGAATCACCTCTTCACTTTTCGTGCCGGCCGGCGCGACGATCTTCTTGGCCTGGCCGCGAGATGCAACCGGCTAATTAGGCTAACGGGGCCTCGCTGGATTTTTGTACGCACGAGCACGAACGTACGCGCAAACACTCAATTTACTAAAAGCGTCCTGTATGCAATCGTCGTATATAAGTCGCTCGTATATACGGTCCGCTATGGATGGCAGAAAAACATTCAGCACGCGCTGATCGTTAAACGTAACATGTTATGGAAAATAAAAATGTACTAATACGTTTCTTATGAAGACAGAGATCATATTCTTTCGTTACAATGCAAATTATGTTTTCATTAAATTGATTAAACTTTCCTTTAACTTCTTCGTATTAAATTCAATAAACAGAAAAAAATAAGCAAAAATAAATCGTGAAATAAATGTCTGACAATTGAAAAAAATTTTTTAGCAAAAACATTTTTTGATGAATTTGTGACGCCGACACACAAAATTCCTGTCTAATTACGGATTAAAATAAATAATTATTTCTCCATTCTGGAATCCGTTTTGTCTAACGCTACGGAAGAAGTCCGCCAAATGATATTCATGCAAAATCTCCCGTCCATCTAATGACAGAGGAGAAACATTGACGGATCCATGATGACGGTCAGCTGATCGATCGATCCGGCAAGAGACCGGTACATCCTTCGTTCGTCCGTACGCGAGCAACGGCGTCGATAGTTCCAGCTGCGTGCCGCAATTTATAATCGTCGATCGGATCGACGGGTCATTATTCTCTCTCGCGAGATTTCATCCGCCGTTCATTTCCTTTTTTTCTCTCCTTTAACGAACTTCGCCGCGACTCCTTCCGCGGAGAATATCCGGAGATCGAACTCCTCCTCCGACAATGCGTTTGACTTTCCGGACAATTAAGTGTTGACGAAGTTGGCGATGTCATTTTTGCTCAACAGTACGCTTAATATGAGCATTTAAAATAAGATATCTTTAAACTTTCTTTGATTTATCATCATGCGCAGAATATAGAAACCATTTTATTTCAGTGAAAATTAAAAAGCTTGCCTATACTCATTTTAAAGTAATTTAATGTCAAGACTTGAAGAGAATAAATATGTATATCGAAACAGGTAAAAAAATTAATAAATCGACGTAACAGCAAAATTAATATTTAAATAGATTTTTTCTTTTATTATTTCGTCGAATTTTAAAATTTGATGAAATAATACAATAAAAATATTAGAGATTCGTTTAAACTTTAGTATTAAGTTAGTTTAATAATTCATTTGTTTTGACGTACATATTTTATCATGCTTGAAATTACTTCAAATGTTAAAACAATAATATATTCAGAAGTTATATTATAGAAGTGCGAGGATATAAAGACTAACACTGATGTTAATGTGAAAAAATTCCAATAACATCATTAATTCAACTTTTGCAGTGAATAACTATGTATAATTCTCTGCAAAACAAAATGACGAATCACTCTTGACTTGTCTCCATCGTAATCTCGCGGATCAACTAGCGATTTCGCGAATATCCCGTATAGGGTGAACATCGCCAAAGTAAATTCGTCACGGATTCGCGGCCCGCACCCGGTTGCTCCCACGTATCCCCGGGCAGCGTTGCACGACGCATAATCGCTGGCACAATGCCGCCACAATGCCGCCACCGAGTTGGCGTCTCTTCCCCCTTTAGAGTCGGAAAACACAAGCCGGCTCCGAACCGGCAATCGGAATTACACGGCGATTTTCGAAGCGCGGCGTCGCGAACCGATCCGTCTCGCGATGCGCGCCTCGTTTTCCGAGTCGGTAGGGTGTCAAGGGTTGAAACGAATGGCCGATTCGATCGTCCTCCCTTTCGCGTGCACCACGCCCTCAAAGGGGCAGTTAGCTATTGTTGCATCGGCGAAAAAAAAATATATGAACCGCGCGAAATTGGCGCTCGGCGTCAAACGGGGGATCAATTCAGAAAGATTTATTTCATTTTCATATATATGTTTTTTTTTTAGTTTTGGAGAATCTAAATAACTATCGTGATTTCTCATGCTGCATTGTGCTCAAAATTGATTTATAAGAGCGACTGTGACTTTGATTTTTTTACGTCTAAACGTAGTAAAGTAATAACTTTCTAATAACTTATCGCAGAGACTAAATTCTCGAAGTAGAATATAAAAATAACAAGCGAAGTCGGGTGTATATGTATGTAAAGTCGTGAGAAAAGCATGTGGCCGAGTACGGCCCTGAAATTACAGATAGGAATTACAGACTCGGCCTCGCGGCAACGATCTCTAACGAGATTCGTTTGTAGTCGGAGAACGATGGCGACGATCTCAACGAGATCCTCTTGTGATCTACGATCGCGCGAACATCTCGGAAAGAACCGGTCTTTGTAGTCTGACCTATTGCCGGGATCAACGCGCCCGATGGAAAAGTCATCTTGGAAAGAACTATCTCGTTGATCTCTCACAAAGTGCGAATATCGCGTTACGTGCATTATGCTTATTTCAGTATCCTACTCACGACGCTCTCGCTTTAATTCATTACCGCATAATTTCATTAAACGAGAAGTTATCCATCGTTAGACATTTCTCCTTTGATCCTCGCGATTTCATAAGAGAGACGTAATAGCTTATCGAATGAATAATTGTTATTCGTCGAAGTAAATTCGTCATCTGCTTGACACTTACCAGGTTTGAAAGACTGGACTGAACCGGATTTAATTCGCTTTAATGACGTATTATGTAATAATTCAGCAGGGAGAAGATAGGGTTTGTAAGTCCACTATAAGCTACAAAAAATTGATAGAATACGCGGTGTGTGTAATTGCTTATCAATATAGCTTTTTAAAACAAATTCTAAAAACATGCGGTAAAAATACTCGACCCTGCATAAAGAACGAGTCATCGACGAGCGATGCGCTACCTCGAACTTTTGACGTATTTATGCGAAACCAGAGTTTCGCGCGCAAAGCGAAACTGGACCAGCAGCAGTCGCGAAGTTTCAGCCGCCGCGGTTGATTACTGCGGCGCGTATCTTATCTTCCAGTAGACAGATCTGAAAACTCATCGCTAACGGAACGACGGTTCCAGTGCCAGTTTTGAGAGACACGAGTCATATTATGCTGGTGGAAGCGGGCGCGTACGCGGCAAGAGAAATGGAAAAGAGAAGAGGGAAAGAAGAGAGCACCCCTTGGATGAAAGAGAGAGAGACGGCGGAAGGAGAGACAGAACGCTCTCTCGATCCCGCGGTAGAGGGTGCAAAAGAGGATAAAGAGAAGGGTGGCGGTGGTCCTCCCTATTGACAACGGCTTTCATCTTTATAATTCAACCCCTCGCAACACCCTCGATCCATTTTGCCTTCTCTACCCCTGCGCGCCGCGCGCTCTGTGTGTGTGTGTGTGTGTGTGTGTGATGCTTTTTTACCATCTCTCTCCCGTTCCGCATGTCGTACAACACATGGCGAAGGCGGACTTATACGCTCTTTCTGGCCGCTGAAAAACCGACGCGCGGTATCCCTCTCTGTTTCGCCATTATCCCGTCACCGTCGCTGGGTTTCATCCGAGAGAGAGAGATATATATATATATAGCAACATTTCCACACAATTCAATCCGCACCAGAGAGATTCTAATGGAAAATAATGTTTTCCTCTCTCGAGATAATTAGACCACTCCCTGGTAACACAATATTTGCCAATTTCGGAAATCATACGTTATACTTTTCGATTAACTGTCCATATTGTGGAATATGTATAATTGTGCTTTGTATCTGACTTGTATCTGACAGTGCCAGACTTTGTATGACAAAACAAAATATAAAATTATTGTATACAAATATGAGATGGCAAAAATTTAATGCATGGCGCATATTTCTTTGAATGTATAATTTAACATTTATTTATTTTATCCTCAAAAAATATAAAAATGTCTAGATATATATAGATATATAAAGATATTTATATCCCTGTTCTGTAATTTATAATTGAGTGAATTTACTGTAATATCGCGATGCAATGTAATAATATTATCATCCTCTTATGCAAGCGAAATGTGCATCAAGTGATAGGGCAATATGCCAACGCGGCGAATTAGACACCATAAAATCTGATGACAAAAGAGCGCGAGTCCGTTTATGCGCGGCGCATAAACAGGGTCTTATGAGACGCCGTGTCAACATCTGCATCGACGTCAGTCATCGTTGCCAGTCATAATGGGCGATCGCGATTGCGACATGATCCATGAGTCACGTTTCAAACGTTCAGGACATGCCGGATCCTGCCGACCGCAGACAGGAAACTGGGCGTCGGTAAATTATTTCGAAATGTTACGCATCTCGTCATGTTCGCTTAACATAGATTTAGTCATCAGAGTATCGTTCGACGATCCGTCCAGGACGAGATTCTAAATCGAATTAAACTAATTGCATGGTGCGTATTTAAAAAAAAATCATCCCTTTGTTTTGTATACTGTTCGTTCTTCTATTCTAAAACGTGAATTTGAGATTCGGATGAAAGTGGTTTAAATATCAGTTACATATATTATACTGCGATTGAGATCGTAATGAAGAACGTAACAAGCCTGCAAAATCGACAGATCGCGTCGTCAACGAGGATCATGACGGGGGAAAAGAACGAGCGAGGCAAAGTGCCTGAAAGGAAATAGCGATCTTTAAACAAACCGTGGTTTTTGTATGCTCTTTTTCCGACAACGTGCAGGGAGGTCCCACGTGTACCACAGCCCGCGGAACGTCCTGCCTGTAAACGTCGGACCTCCTGGAGTTTACTGTCGCAAAGACGCACATGCATGCTCGTTCAGGGGAGCACATGTAACATGACTCTGCGCATACATGCACCATTCTCCGAAAGTCGAAATAATCTAACGAAAATTTTGTAATTGAAAACTAAAAATTATGCACAATTAGCTACAGAAGTGCAAAATATAAATAATAAAATCTTAATTTTAACTTACTTTTAGCTTTATTATTTAGATGTTAAAATTGATTAGATTTCAAGTGAATTAAAGATCCAAGATATCCAAGATTTCATGGAATTAAACTTTGACAGAAGGAAAGTTAATCTCAAAGATTTTCTGCAATATCCCCTGCACATTTATCGAATATATTCATTACGAAACTACAGCTATTTTCCCTATCCTCGCAATGCCGGTTTTTCCACAATTTTTCGAAAACCTATGATGATAAATCTGTCCTGCGTGCACGAGCTACTGAACGCATCCGTGTTGCATCATGCGTGATGCCTCGTCGTCAACGCATTTTACGAACGCGGACAGGTTCATGGAAAAAGCGGTAGCGGGACGTTGAAACGAGCGCAGATGGTGCCCCGTGTGGTTTACGACGTGGTACGGACCCTTCCATATGGGGATGATACCGTTTAACCCACCCTGGGGACCTGCGAGAGTGTCGGGTGACGTATACTCCGCCGCGCCGTGTCGCCCTCCTCTCTTGTCGGGAACGTTCCTCCATTTTTACGGGCGACCCCGCGGAAGAAAACACCCTGATCTCAGGGTGTCGCAGGTTGTGCACTTTAGGGTCGATACACTTGCCGTTACACCACCCTCCTGTCTTCGTGCGACACAACATCACGTTCGTCGTGACGGAAAATTCAATGCCGTTCTTCCGAAACTCGTCGACTCGTCGACTCGTCGCGCGCAAAACTATTCCTCGCGCGAAAATAATCGCAAATCGCGCCTCTCCACAGAGGCTTTCTTGTAAGTTCAATCGTGAAAAAGCTGAATGCGTTTTTGATTGCATTCGATATAGTAATTTTTCTAATTATTTTTCTAATTTTTCTAATTATAAATAAATTTTACTCAACTTTAACTTATAGTTTAATTTTCCAGATAATTAGTATCGACAGCAGAAAGTGTCGACAGCGAAAGAATATTAGCAGATAATTAAAAATAGGATTCAATTTTAAAGTAATTAAAAAATAAGGAATTTTCAAATAATTAAGACATAATTAAGAAATATTCTCGAAATTTAGTTTTCGCATTTTGTAGTAATATTTCAATCGCAGACTATAATTTAAACGAAACGTAAACGTAGAGGTCGTAAGTTTTCTAAAACCCCCGCGTGCCATCAAAATCTAATTCTTTTCGAACCACTGTCTTAAAACTTCACAAGATCGTTTATCACTCACGACCGATCGTTAACGTTCCTAACTGCTGTTAGAGCAGTCGTCGAGACGCAACGTCGACCCACGCTGGTGGGTATCGGCCAAAATTTCGATGCTTTCTTCGTCGCCCGGAAACCGAACCGGCACGTATACCGCGTAGCTCGTAAATCATCGAAAAATACTTTCCAGATTTCGGGGTTCGCTGGCCGGCTCGAGTTATGACCACGTTGTTGTATAATTTAATGATCTATTTTGCATCTACCGAAGCGTGAACATAATAACAGGAAAAAAATCTCAATATCTTCGATAATAGAGTCGACTATCGCGATAAATGCCTGAAGATTGATTATTATATGTTATTTCTTTTCATATTTTCCAAATAATGCAAACTACGTGCCAATGTTAAGATATGGTTATATACAGATTAGATTTCTTGACTAATTTCTTTTGATAAAATAAGTTAAATAAAATTTGTTACGAAAATTGTTTTCAGATTATGCATAATTAAAGATGGTTTTCAACAGAATTTAGATAAGACTCGTTATATGTTATATTTAATACATAACTATAATTTATATACTAAGAAATTTAAACTATAAATATAATTTTAAGAACGTGAACTACCTATTTAAAAGAAACATCCTTCCATAATTTTAAACAGGAATTGCTTCTATTTTTTGTATATAATAAATTATTTTTTAATCTACTAATCAAAATAGAATTAAAAACAAATTGAACACTCGATAATTTGGAAAGGATCATTTTTTATATCCGCACCGTCTTTTCTGGTCATTTTTAATACAAGGTAGCTTTTATACAAAAAGAGTGACAGCCATGTGGCCGGGAATGTGATCTCCGTATTGTGTTTCGATCGAGAAATTCCACAGCTTCGACCACGCGAGGGGTCGATACCTGTTGGAAACGATTCACTGGAATTTAAACGTGTTCAATGTCCATCCTGCGAAGGGTCGGAAGAATCCACCCAACATTTCTGAAAGACTTCCTCCTCTCGAGGAGGACGGTACCTTTCTTTGCACCTGCGACAACCTAGTCTCCAAGGTAAATATATACGACTCCCTGTTTCACTTTACCTATCGACGAGTTTTAGGACACGAGATCTAGGGGGAGTCGATTTAAAGGAATCGAGTAGAGAATTGGAAAAACGTGAAATAAGATATTTATACAAAGAAATCAAAATGAGCAAGCATCTAATAGTAACAACGCAATTTAAATATAGAACGATCTCAGTTCTGCGAATTGATTCTCTAGAATTCCTATCGTGATAATTCCATCATTGTTTTAATTAGATTCTTCAGATATTTTAATGAAGGAAAAATTGATTCAATATTCGCCGAAAAATCTACTAAAATCGTGGCTCTTGAAATATTGTGTATTAGAATTCGACGTACCTAACAATATCACAATTGCGACGGTCGCGCGAAAGTTTGGCGGCAAAAAAGCGCGTCGACATAATGCGCAACTTCGGCCGCGGTTTCCCCGCGACGTTTCGCAACCGTCACTTTGACAGAGATCGACGAGACGCGGCGCAAAAAATACAATATTACAAAACTTCTTAATCGCGGGATATAAACGCCACAATTTCGTGCCATCGCTCGTATTACAGAGAGAGGACATTATGGAACTGGAGACGGGAAACCCTGGAGGAGAAACGTCATTGGCTCTCTCGGGGAAACTTATATTCTCCGGGCTGTGTGAAAGGTTACCCCCATCACGCCGAGGGTGAATGTAACACACGTGCGTTCCTTCGCCCGTTTCTCCCTCGCGCGCGCTTGTCTCTCGATAATTGCTTCTCTGACTTCTTTCACAAAAAAACAACGACTTCCTCGCGACAGGTTCTCATTTGTCTCATTTATTCCCCCTTCGCGCCCATTCGCTTTGCGTGTGCGTAAATCGACGATAATTTAATTGCTTACATATCTTGTCGTTAATTCCGTCACGAGGAAATCTTATTTACTTGGTCCAGAGCCATTTGTATTCGTCAATATAATCTATATATATAAAAGCGGTATTTCTCTTCTTTTACGCATAACTAGGTGCACGGCATAACATATTTTCTAATCAATTTGCTGAAATGCGCTTGTAGTATAATCAACATAAAAGTATAAAGTAATTTATGTATCAAGAAAAGTCAGAAAATATAACGATGTTTAATATATTCGCATATAAATAATTATTTTCCTAACATGTTTAAAAATGAACAAGCCTTCCACTTTTCAAATATATTTTAAATTATACTATCGATTTTATACATATTATCTATAATATTCAAATTATAGAGTCAATTATAATCTTTAAAACATATTTTTCTTATAAAAATACAACATTATTTTGTCACCGAAAAATTACGCATATAATAATGACATAACTTTTACTTAGTATCTCTTATTTTCGTTCCCACATACTCGATGAGGGATACGTGTGTATACTTTCGAAAGAAACGCGCGAGTGGTTTCATCGATAATCCATTTTCTCCGAAATCTCCGGTGAAGATTGGAAGTACTTCATCCCGCGGGAGATACCGGCCATCGACACCCAATCGCCGAGTAAACTCGACCCGGAAGAGGCGCCCCTTTTTCGCAGCGCGAAATGTATTCCGGGTGTATCGCGGCGAGTTCGTTGGCATCGCAAAATCAAGAAAACGTCGCGCGCGACAGGTGCTTAAAGGCCTGTGTTCCTCGCGGCGTGTCGCGGCGCACACGTACATCCGGGGTAAGTGCACGAACCGCTCGGTTTCTCACCGGGAATACGTAATCCCGCGACACACGCGGGCATACCAATTCCTCCCGTTACACGAAATACCGCCGGAGAACCAAGGGGCCACGAGGTATATCTATCCGCGCTCTCGTCAACGTCGGCGTCGACGTCGCGTCGGCGTCGGCGTCGGCGTCGGCGTCGGCGTCGGCGTCGGCGAAGTTAAGTGGATCTCGAAATAATCGGACGCGCGTGTCGCATATTGATCGAGATTTCCGTGCCTCGTCTCGCCACCCAATCGATTCGATCGAGATGTGTCTCGAAAAGACACGCCACGATAATCCATCGCGGAGCAAGTATAGACAGTTCTCCGAACAATCGACTTTTCCTCATTTCTCTATTGGAGATGAAATCGCTGGTATTTCGATACGCTTAATTCTGGATTACTTGGATGTTCTTCCGTTATTGCAGACACGCAATCAGTGGACATTATTTTCTAGTGTAGCATAAAATTATATCGGTCATAATTTGGAAAAACTGGCAAAAGTTACCCGCCTTATTATTAATTCAGCTATTAACAACTCAGATAGCACCATGTTCAAGATCGAGACATAAGACGTCTTAAAAACGTCATTAAGATGTCTTAAAGATGTGTGCAGTCTGGAAAGTAATTCTAAGTTGAAATTTACTGAAATTAACGAGAGTAAATAATAGATTTACTAAAGAAATGTGAAAGCTGTCAAATTGATTTACTAGATTGGTCGGTATCGCCGAGCACTTTCCCGTTCCCGCGAAAGGGAGCGTATTTTAAACGATACGTTTTTCGATCCGACCGCATCAGCGACGACACTATTAACGGTAATAGTGCTGGTAATGTTAACGGCGTAGCGGGTGTCGCAGACGAGTTGGAAGGAAGAGCCACCACCAGCAGCGAGGGCGGCGGAAAAGCCTGGTGCCGAGGGGTGCGGCGCGGGCGGGTGGCACGAACGGAAGCGAAAGGAGAACGTCGGAGAGAGGGAGCGGAAGGACTCGGTGCGCCCGGAGGCGTGGGTGGAAGCTCGAGTCGAGACGACGGTGGGCACCGCGGGGGTGAGCGCGGACCGGGGGAGACCGGAACCGGAACCAGGGAGCGCAGGAACACGAACAGACTCGACGTCGACGGTGGCGTCGGCGTCGGCAGCGGCCCCGATATGGCGGAAGCGTCGCGTTTGCCGGAAGTCGCCAAGGAAATGAAATGCCTCCCAGCCAGGGGAGGCCGCCCTTCCCACACCCCCGTGAGTTTCTACCGCCCACCTCCCGCCGCCCACCGGAACCGACGTTCCTCGCCAGGATTTCCACAGAGTTCTCCTCTTTCTAGGGAACATAGCGAGGGCGCGGTGGGACGGTGACGGCCGGGGGAAGGTAGGTAGAGTGAGGTAGCGTCGAACTTGCGTCAAGTACGAGAAAACGGGAGAAGGGTCTCGAGAGACGTTCGTTCGCGCTTATTTCAAGAGACATGAAAATAAGAAGAGGAGGACGAACGTTGCGTGATACGAAAAAATATGCGGACTTATTCCTCAGTGATTCAAGCCCACAGCATCAACGTATATTAGCGCATAAACGTGAAATTTTATAAAATATCTTTCTCAATATCATCTACAAATTAATCCTAATTCTAGTCGTCGTCATTTTATACATAAAATTAAAGATTTTTCGAACAAAATGTAAAATATATTTTCGCTTGATGATTTTTCAAAGGGTTCTCGCTTTCTACCGTTTGATTTGCATTTATCTAATCCAATAACTAAAATGCGGAAAAAGATAGTGACATCATAATCTATAATTGTCACTTTTTATGACGCTTCGCTTCTCGGTATAACAACGCCTGGTATATCGGCGAACGTGATGACGCCGCGCGCGCGAACGAAGATATTCCGACTTCCGTCCGTGCGTCCAGGAATTTCTTCCCGGAATAGTTCGAACGCCGGTTAATCGAGTTCTTCATTCAAATTCTATCCACGGGGAAAAAGGGAAAAAAAGGAGGGAGGTCGGTCAGAGTCGCACGGCCGCGAGCTGAGTAACCAACTCCGATGACTCGTCGTCGATGTTTAATGGTAGTCACGGCGATAACATCTACCGTGATAATGGTGATGATGGGTGTAACCATCGCTCATATTTTACGATTTCCTTCTTTCGCCGATGGAATTCTTCACGTTTTGCCATTATATTTATTTATCTTTGTCAAATTTTGATTGCACATTATACGATTAGTTTTGGGCAAACTATCCAGCTGTTTTTTCACTAATAATATAGCTCAATAATATTAAAAGCTTATATATATCTATATTTCTATATACTTCGCGCAAACACTTGTATCAGCATCCGTTTATAATTTCGCAGAAAAAAAATATCTATAAAATTATAATAGTTTAACTTACATTTGTCCGATTAATCGCCGCCAGTTTTAGAACAAGAGACACAGTTTGTATTTTATATAAAAAGTTGGAAAAAATTAAAAGGCGGTTCATAGCAAGTTTATGACGGCTAAGCGAACTATCATTTATTACCGTCAAGCCCTACTGGCGGTTACTTACATCGCCATTATCTAAATAAAAGCAATAGCGCATTAAAACGGTCGTCGTGCAAAAAACTGTCGTTGTCGCTATTGCTGTGAAGAAAGAAGAAAACGTCACGCGACGTACACGCGGCGCATGCACTCGCGTTCGTGTAAAGAGTCGTGTTCCTTGCTGCACGCCAGCACGGATGACGCGTTATTTTCCGATGAGATTATTTCCGGTTAAGTCTGCGTGATTCTGCGTCGCGTCACTTCCTCCTCCGTTCCATCGTCGTCGTCGTCGTCGTCGTCTTCGTCTTCGTCTTCTCCCTCTTCTAAGTAATTTTTGCGTCGGCTTCGTCGTCGCTCATTGTCGGACTCATTGCGCGAAATTACGTCATCTTGTGGAAATCGTTGCTGCTTCCTGCGCGCGTACCCGAGGCGTAGCGAAAATAGTTTCGCGCGAGCTCGTCGTAAGTAAGAGGGAACATGAGTTAATTCGAGAATGCTCTTAACGGGCAAATTATCCGTCGCAACGAGTGGCAGCGACTATAAAAAGAACTCGCCACGAGCGTTACGAACCGAACAGAACGGCGCAAAAGTTTTTGTATATGTACATATATCACACAGTAAGGTGTCTCTATGTAATATATTGTGTTAATTATTAATTTCATATACGAAGGACAAAAGATATCCCAAGATTGTCGAAATATCATAGACCTTTAAATATAATATTTCCTTAGTTTTATTATAGATACTTAATTAAAATGCAACAATCTGTATTTTTAACGTAACAAATTTCAATAAATAAAAAACTATAAATTAAAATGAAACTTTCATGCAATTTTCCATTTAAAAATCCCATTTTTAAATAATTTTAAAAATTAGGGAAAGCGTGATCATACACAAAAATTGTGGACATCTTACTGCAGGGCAAGATATCGTTCGTTTTGGATCTTCTCTTCCTACAGGATCGCGGGCTATACAATTGCGAAATTGATAAAATCGGGCTTTTTTTCGCATGCGCGTCAAGCTACGTCAAGCTGCGGTTGGACACTTCGCGATCTTTATCTCCAGCACCACGCTGACCGCCTTCTTCTGACGCACGGGAGAGTCATGAGCGATATCGTGAAACGGACGTGCCGATGACACGATAGCATTATTCGTCGTAGCGCGGTGCTCCGTTTCCTCGGTATCGTCGAAAAGCCCGCGGAGACTTCCGGTCGCGACGGAACTCCGGCGCTCACCGACCCTGACCGACCGTGAGTCGCAGCACACACCCGTGACAATTAGTTCCAGCAGTGATTCGGTTCCCACGCGGTACGATCAGGCCTATTAATAACGTCTTCCGATGTGATTTCCCTGCCTTCGTCTAATCTTCGGCCTTCCATCGATCCTCGCGACTTCAACGAGCACAAGACGAACGTCGAAATGTCATAAGCACGCCTGACCCGAAATTTCTAATATTTTATTTATAGAAGAATTTATAGTTTTAGAAGACATGGACTCCAATTAGTCATACAAATATTCGAAAATTAATAAGTTAAAAATCATGATTCTTCAGGAGGAACAATGTAAAGTTTCTATACTTGTTAAATCACGGATTTCTTGTTTCATCGTTTATTTAGTAACTCTTTAAGGGTAGGCAATCGCGTTCTTTTGCATGATTTATACGGTATGACCACTAAAAGAATAAATATTGTATTATTGCAATAAAATTGTGGAGAAATACTTCTCCATTAAACCATGCTATTTCGAAGTATATAATATATATGCCAGCTTTTTAATACCGCATTTAAGATATGCAACGTCCTTGACTATCGTGGCTAATTCAAGGAAAATATGTTGCAGTAAATTATGCATTCCGTATAATTGCAGTCAGCGTTATTCGCTGATCTAGTTTATTTTAATCAAAAGTTAATATATCGGAAAGATTTTCACGTGACAAGCCTCGAAGTCTCCCGAAGTTTCCAAGTTTGATCGGATAAATCAAATGTCCAATGCTCTCATATCCGCGGTTAGAACAATGTATCCATTTGGGCGATATCGAGTCCCGGCAGCAGCTGGAGTTTAGTGCTACAGAGTAGAACCGACGCGTATAGAAAATTGAAAACCGCCACAAAATGGTAGCGTATCAAGCTTCAATGTTCCGCCAGAGAATCGATCCTAATATGCTTACACGATTAATCCGAAATTTTTCTACTCGCCGCGGCACGGCGAATGAATATTTTACGAACGTTCGTGCAGCAGAACCTGTTTAATACGGACAACTTTTCCCAGATATCGGCAAGACGCCGCGCGCCGCGCCGCGCCGGACGGATGTCATAACTCGCGATAATTATAAAATAAACTCGCCAAACCGCCGAGTCCGTTAAACAAGAGAGAGAAGGCAGGAAACGATCGCCGGATATAACGAGAATTCACGATGCTGCTCCGCGGTAAATAGGGATCTCGTTCGCAGCGTCAGTAATGACATCAATTCCGCGCGCGCGCGAGCGCGGATGCTGTCGCGGGAATAGGATCGGTCTGTTTTTAGCGCAGCAGATTTATATTATTGATGGACCGCAATAACGGTGATCAGACTATCGGGTTCGTTAAGTAAATCGAAAAAAACGAAAGAAGCAGGCTGCCTTCTTTACACGCGGATGACTGTTACACGGCGGGCACTAATAAACGGTAATAGACAGGACGGTTAAAGGTGCGCGTTTAAAATAATTGTAATAACGAGCCACGGCGAGTCGCTACTGTTATTAAACGAAAACTATGCGACTTCGGAGGCACTTGTGTTATTCGCCTTTCACCGTTATCGCGGCATACCTTTTCAGGTGCGAGCTCCGTGTCTCCGGAACCCGGTAAAGTATTCGTGAAATATTAAAGCTTCGCGATACGATTATTCCAATTATTACGATTCTAGATATAACAAATGTAATTAAACTCTAACGCCGAGGCTAAAATAATCTTTTCTTCGGAAAAGAATGCTGAATTCCTAATTAATAGAAATTATTAACGGAGACACTTTACATTATAATCTCTGTCAACATATTTAATTCAAATCTCTCTTCGCGTAACCTGCTCTTTAAAATTTAAGAAAGACGTCTTTTAACGTGAAACCTTTACAGCGTTTGATGCGATAGATAAAACTTTAACGGTCAAACTGATCGCGATGATAAGCAAAAAATGAATGTTGAAATTATATTAAAGTGCGACAAGAAAATTACGACAGCGAATTATTACTTTAAAAACGCCAAGCGGATGATTGATATCTGGAATTCTTCAACAGAATAAACAAGAGCGAGGTGATAAATTTGTAAATGAGAATTTATCATCTTTAATGTACTTTTTATTCCGTACCCTTTTTAGAATTAATGCGCGAGCCATTCCTGAAAGCTCTTGAAACAACGTGATCCGGCGCGTGTTTTAACGCAGAAGCGAGATATTGTCGTCGACATTTCACGCCGGCTCTTTATCTTGATACCCGTACTCTCCCGCAATTTACAATTATCATAAACATTTTGTACGTGCTTGTCCGCGGCGCGGTTTTATCCTCCGGCGTACTTTAGATATCCTTTCCAAGAAAATTAGTCCTCATTGACGCGTGTTGCAATCGTAATAAAGAGTTTACGACGCCCGATTTCTTTAAATTAGACATAAGTAAATGCTCGTTAAATTATTAACCGTTTAAATGCTAACAGATGCATTAATGCCGCTTTACAAAAATTGACCGACGATCGAATGTTTCATAATCATAATTTAATCTCGACAGCGAAATGCGTTGCACGTTATACGCATCGAGTATTATAGCGATATATCTGTATCTCATTTAATTTTACAATCAATGAAACATCCATAAATATTATTACTGCAAAGATCGTGTCCACATTTATAGAATTATCTTCATTTACTCATACATATATTGTAATTTATGAAGAAAATTAATGTATATGTGATTTTTATCAGCACAGAGGATTACACGAAATAAAGTTTTCGAATAATTCACACTCTTTATCCGTTTCTGGTTGCGATCAATTCGCGAACTTAACCGAAAAAAGGCTAATTTGAGAGAGCTAGCCTAATGAAACATTCTGTTAATCCATAAATCGACCGTGATTTACTGGCGAAGTCACAACTGCCGGCGCCATGTGCAGCGATTTATTCTTTCTCTCAACGCGATAAAAATTACATTTTGCACATCTCATCGTTATCGCCGATGACAGTTTCTAAAATAAATCGAGAGGTTTTCCGCTAATCGAAAAAAAATTTGTACAACGCGTTTCAGAATTAGAGTAATATTGTTATTTTATCGCGATATGATATTCGATCCATCTGAAATTTACATACGTTTAGGATATTATAGAAATCGCCTCCTCTATTATATTATTGTGACGTACTTGCTCCAGTATGTTAGAGTAAAGCGGTGAGAAGTAGCGGGATCTTTAGTGCTCAAGATTAAAGATAAGTGGCGTCAGTGATATTATCTAATTCAAAGCTCTATATCGTTGAGAGAAATATATATGACACGTACGAGTTAGACTGATTGCTCGACTAGTGTGTATTTTTATTGACTTTGACATAATTTCCTCAGAAGTATTTTAAAACGCATGTGTACTTTTTAATAGATAATTTATCTAATTTATGAAACATTTTTTGTCCAAGTAAGCAACATATATTAACGTAGACATAAGCAAATAAGAAAACATTAAAAACAAAACATGTGGCGACATGTTTTGCACAAAAGTGAAAAATGTTTAATTAAAAAACAATCTTAGCAAATGATTAAAAAGAAGTCGGCAAAACAGTACAAAAACAATGACGCAAATAACAAAACTATCGAAAATAATCTACATTTTCATACTTAAAAACAACATATAAGAGATGATCAATTATGATTCCCCGCTTTACAATCATTTCCGGGTGTCGAGCATATGGTACGGCTATCAACTGTTTATATCGTGAATCACGGGAGGAGAAAATTATTCGACGCCCGTAGCTAATTGTAATCACTTAATTACGTTACTACGCTTTGTTCGTGCGCTCGCTCCGAGCGCACGAGTGCGGGATCGCTGCGTTGACCGCGATCGATTATCTCGATTTGGTTGCGGCCGCGTGATTAGAATACCGATTAACCGTGATTAGACGTGACCGTGGACATTCCTGCCGCACGCAAATGCCTGTTGGTTACAATGGTGTCGAACAACAGTGTGTTATCTATACGGCGGGCACCACGTACGTGAGTGCGTGCGTGCGTAAGCCCGACCGTAAGCCCGATTATGCGCTTACCTAAACCGGCAATAGATACACCGCAAACGAAAATTTCTGATCGGTATTAGGTCAGGTATTCTCCCTCGTCTTTATATCAGCTCGACATTATAAAATATTAAAAATAAATAAAGTGATGTAAACTAAATTATCATAAATAAATGTAGAAGGAATAAGTCGATATTTAAAACTAGACGTCCTACTAGCATTCTTTTGCAGAAATGCAACTTAAAAATGAGAATTTACGGTTTTTTTTTTCAGTTATCTAAATTACGACAACATATTCCCATTATTTTGTCAATAGTTCGTAAAAGAGATTATCTATATCCTTCAGCATTAAGGGAATTGAGAAAAGAATTTCATAGCCTATTCGTGACAAAGTTATATAGAACGATGAGACGGTATTATTATAATTGTTCATCTCTTAATATCCAGATTCCTTTGTTTAGCTAAATCTCTTTTAGAGCGGACCTATCGAGTGTACGATTTCCCTGGGAATTGCCGATGGAAGAAGCGCGCGCGCGCGCGCGCGCGAAGTGGCGAGAAGACAGAAGGATTGAGTAACGGATCGACGAACGAGGTGAAAGAGAGGCTATAGAACAGGAGGAGGAAGAGAAGCTCGAGAGAGAGAGAGAGAGAGAGAGAGAGAGAGAGAGAGAGAGAGAGAGAGAGAGAGAGAGAGAGAGAGAGAGAGAGAGAGAGAGAGAGAGAGAGACAGAGGACGGAGAGACTAAGGGGATCGAGTATTAATAGAGACTCGGGCGACTGGAAGCCGGAACTGAGCAACGCGTACCTCCTCTTCCACCGCCTCCTCCATCGAGAGAAAGAGAGAGGTCGCCTTATTTATAAACGGCGAGATAAAGCGCGGCTGCGACGCCGTGAGAGGAAGCCGCTCGCGCACTCATACTCGGCGCGGCGCGGCCCGCCGCGGCTCCCACGCTTCCACGGATGCATTACGTGGTGCGCGCACCTCGAGCGACTGCACCCCTGACGTAATGCCGGCGGCGCGTTTGTTTAAAGAAAAAGAACTCATGAATGCATTATTATTTAAGCCTACTTTCTCCGCGTTCGCGACATTTGCGCGCGGCCCGATCTCGGTGGCGTCTTATCTGGTGCCTAACAAGCTGATGCAGATAGATGCTCCATTTTTCAATCCGGAATATTAAAAATCAAACGGGAAACAAGGTAACTTACAACAGTTACGTCGAGTTATGAAGAAAGATGAAAGATCCTTGGCAAAATCGAGACAAATGTAAATGAGCAGAATTTAAAACGTTTAGTTTATACGAATTAGGTTAAATATCGGATCTACTTTTCAAAATGCGTTATCAAAATAATTGAATAAAAATATCAGGAACCAGCTCGCCTCGCGTATTCTTTTAAAGCTGCATTAACTGCATATATTGTAATTCCTTCATATTTTTTTAATGCATAATTATTTTCCGTTTTACAGAGTATATTCTTCACCATCAATTTGCAAATTTCGCCGTTTAAAACGTTGACAAGAGAACGCATCTAACGATTGTTATCAGAAAGTTAGTTGAGTGCTACGGTTAATTGCTAAAATACTTAGAATGAAAATTAGGAAATTAGAAAGCAACGACGTCGAGCTTTCTCATTTGCATTTTAAGAAGAAATCTCTTCGGAGAATGCCGGTGTAACACCGCGATATCTCAGGGATCTCAAGGCGAGGCGCGCCTCGCGTCCTCTTAATCGCGATATCGGGAGAGAGAGACGGAACTGTCCGATGTGCCGTTAAGGTTTCGAAACAATGCATTCCTGAGTTTCGTAGTACGTAGTATTAATTACGACGCGTTAATTTCCCGAGTACCGACCGCCCCGATCTGGCCCGGAGGTCTTATGTCATTAGCGTGTCATACTTTTCACCGTCCGGACTCGCACTTTCATATATACCCGGCAGTAATAGCGATTGAGACGCAGATAAGCACGCGTGTGCATAACGGGCTCGCGGTGTTCTCAAGGCTGAAGAAAAACGCGCGCGCTGTCTATGCACGTACACACAGTGAGAAACGCAATTTATAGATAATGCACAATACAGTAACGTACCGTTACAACCGGTACTCGGCCTCGACGTTACCTCACACTAATGCCTCTCGCGCGCTTTTCGCCTATCAATCGATACTCGTCAATGTCTCTTTTTGAAAATGCAGATTGTCCCACAATACTCGCGTTTGTTACACGAAATTTTAACAATGTATTTTTGGGGCTTAATTATCCGGAATTAATATGGACATATAGACTATATTAGTATATAATGTTCATTAAAGGCAGAATAAACGTATCGATAGGAAATTGCCAAATTTTGTTTCGACACGATTTAAATGATGTAATATAGGTAATTATGACACAGTTAAAAAAGGAATCGTAATAAGATAACGGGCGCGTTTTAATTCCGCGCACAGCAAATAAAATAATAAATAATAAATCACTCACCCCATGTGGTTGCTCCGCCGTCGTCCGATGCCTCCAAGGCTTCCTCCTTCCTTCTGCTCCTCTCGGATTCCTCGTCGTTGCACAACACTCACTCGCGAAAACGGAAATACGAAATCGCGCGTACTTTTTGCACGGCATTCCCGCGAAATACACGAAATATTAATAAATACGATCGCGATATATCACGGCGGGTTGAAGCATTCGGACAGGCAGGATTCGTGCGTTGCTCCGCCCTCTTGATCCTGTAATGAACAAATTACATTCAAGTCGCGATGCGAGTTGTATTAAAAATGTTATATTAAAGGAAATAACAGCGAATGAAACAATGATTCATTATTTCAAACTCTTTCTTTATCGCCTCGATTTCTACTTCGATAAATGAATCGCACGATACGTCTGCTTGGATAAGTTAGCCTCGGTACGTTTTATGAGTCGTTAATTCTAGTGGATAATTAATTGCACGGACAGGCAATAACTAATCGTTCGCAGAGAATAACCGCGTTTTCTCCCGGTACTTGTCGCGATGGAATCTCGGGGGATAATAACGCGACGCGCGCGGGATGCCGTACTGCCGGTTCGAGTCTCGCTGCCTGAGTGATAACGAAACGACCTTTCATAAATAGCGCGCTGTACGTCGTAAACAAAAAAAATGTCTACCAAGGCCAAGACCTCGCGTCAACCGACTCAATGAAATATAAATCGTATTGTAAAATAAGTGTATACGCTAAATATTCCGTATCTCAGATTTTTAATAAATGTATCGTTCGGCTTTCCGTTACGAATCAGTTCGAATCAATCACATATCATAAGAGTAGGTATATTGTACAAAGCAGCGAGTTATCCCGCGTTGCCGATGAAAGTGATAGGCAAATTGCACTTACTAAGTGTGACGTGAAAAGATATTCCACATAACACGAAACGACAGCCTTTGATCCTTTATTTCTAATTCTTGCTTCGAGGCAGCAACTCGAAATATCTAACTTCAAGAACTTCTACAGGCCCGAAACATCCACGAAACGGTAGTCACGAGAATTAATTAGTCGTGATTAGATAAATCTCTAATCGATTGTGAAGAATGAGCGTTTTAATACGAAGATAAAATGCGCTACTATCTACATGCCTCAAATATCGAAATGCGAATGGTAGCGCGGCGACCTTGTGTACGCAACAACGCGCCGCGCCGTACATAATCACGAAAAACGTTCACCAACCGACTTAATGTTATCTTCCGTAATATATTTTAATAGCTAACACCGAAAAATTTAATTTTATCGAATACTCTGTTTCTCGTGCGAAATTAATCTCGGCGAACACGCCATACGTTAAATCTAACGTTGATCTGAAGAATACAATTTATCTTATCTCGATCGAGAAAGTATTTACGTAATTTCCATTACTTCCTGCCAAATTTTTACGCCTCGAGAGAAATGAAATAATTATTATAGTGACTTTGATAAATCGAGAATTTTTCCGGCATGATTTTAGTAAATCGAAAAAATTCAATTTAGCGCGCGATTTTATTCTGAGATGTAAAAGATAATGGTAATGAATTATTTTATCATTCATGGTTATGAATTAAAAAATATAAGTATACTATTCAAAAAATGTTATTCATAATATCATACACGTTACATCTCGACGTTGCAATAAACATGTTTAAATCATGAACAATTTTCCGGCCGGTGGTGGTGCATCAATAACGTCTGCAGCGGATTTACAAAAAGAGATCCATTTCCCAAGAATGTAATATCGAACAGTTTCCGAAACAGTACAGGATAACGTAGGAAATAGAAAGAAAACGACGACAGCGAAACTTCCGCGAGCGCTTAGAAAACGACGGATGCCGGAACCAGAATAGAAATAGCCTCGCTCGCAAAAAAAAAAACCCCCCGCGTCCGATGGTTGTAGCAACGCATTAAAAATCAAAGACAACGCTTGCCTTGTACGTTTTTTGCAACGTGATTAATTACACACATGCGCAGAGTATGACCGGATACTGCCGCGAATTTCTGCGTGAAATCGAAACAAGCGCTCACACATCTGAATGGCCGAACCGAGATAGAAACTGTTTTGCGAAATTTTTAGATGTCACGTTAAATACAAAACAACGGAGTTACTCATAATTTTTTCCCAACGAATGAAGGATTGAAGAGCGAGAGAACGAAAGAATTAAGAATCAAAGTCTCGAGCTGAATTGTATCATTCTAAAATACTTGTAGCGCGAATAAATTTGCAATAACATTTATTTTGTTGTTACGCAGTCCCCCGCGACTTTTCCGTTGCACGGTTATTTATGACCAGCAGACGCTAAAATCCATATGACCAGCGGCGAGCCGGAACAAACGCGCAGTAAAACGACGCTGGTTGGCGCGCGTTAATAGCCTTCTTTTATTCGCGACGATGTTACAGCGCCGATTAGCTGTCCGCACGCGGATTGCCTGTGCACACCGGTATGCACCGCACGACGCGTGTACACCAACCGATATTTACGCGAGCGAATGCGTGTGCACGCGACCTGCGAGCGCTGCGCAAACGCACGTGGTCGAGAGGCAGAAAGAGAGAGAGAGAGAGAGAGAGAGAGAGAGAGAGAGAGAGAGAGAGAGAGAGAGAGAAAAACGTCTAACGAGCGCGACCAACGCCGACGATAAATCAACGTTGCGTAATCGAGAGGTTGATTTATGTCGTGCCCGATGTGTGCCGTTGACCCGTAACTTCTTTTTTTCTCTCGATCCCTTCCTTTTTTTCGCGCTTCGTTTCCGGTTTTTCTCTTGCATTCTTCGTTCGCCGTTCCTATAAGATTTTCTGAAACGACCCATCGGAAATGTACGACTTAGGCTGAATAGGTTGCGCAACCGAGTGGCTTTTCTCGCTCTTTATGCTACATGTTGATATCTCAACGGTGGTTGACATATCCTTGCTCGATAGGTATTTCATATACGTATGGATTGCGTAGGATGTTTCGCAAAGCTGCGGCGCTTCCAAGAGCGCGGACTTCGTTACGACCGTTACGTCCTCATTTGCGTAATGATTTTATGACTGAACTGCTTGTAGTTGTTCACGTTTATAACTTTTTGGACAAATTTGATAGGCATAATCCGTGGACGGTCTTCGATTCACCTTCTGTTACGCAAAAAAAAGCATTTTTACCATGTTTTACATGTGCAACTGACTTTTGACGCTCGATAATCGATCAACTCGACAGCTCGAGGCTGGGCCTCGTTCCAGTTAAAAGAAGCGAACTTACTGCACCGCTTTCCGTACGCGTGTTTGTTAGCACTGGTTTCCCCGCATTGATTACCTCATCGCGTTCGGCTTTTCCAACAGACATGATATCTCGGAAACGTATCGATACACGCCTAGCTGCCCACGTGCCCATGCCACCTTCGAGAGAGACACGCCAGAGAAAACACTATCAATAATGCTCGCTCGGGTGTGACACTCGGTTGCCGAGTTGCCAGCAAGAAAAGAGATTGCTTTTATTCTCAGAGAAAAAACGTCACCCCCCCTCTTTCGCGAAATAATTTTCGAACATAATTACTCCGACACATACCTTGCAATTCGAATCAGAGTTTTCCTTTTATCTTACGGTCCAAAAAATATTAATTTAATCAAAAAAAAAGATCCATTATTGATCGACGTAAGGAATTTTACGTAACAGGATTTCCAAGGAGTCACTCGATATTGTTTCGGGTCGACGAAAGCAGCGATAATTCGAGCCGATCCCTAGCAAGAATCAGAGATTCAGGGCGGTCGCTATCGCAACCTTTGTTAGTTTACCGGAGTATAGCAGGCGAGAACGAGCGGAATTTTAAGCAGAACGCGAATATCCATTCTAGTCACTCGGGTATCGCTGTTACTCCGCGCCGCTTAAATATTAGCTAGTCTATTGTGATCGTGCGGTAACATACGAGTGTATTAAAATGAGTTTCTCTCTCTGTTTGAACATCGTTAACAGTAGCGGCAATCATTCCGAGCTCGCAATAATCACATTTTAAGTAATGCGCATTTATAATGCAATCTGACTTAAGTTTAAATCAATAAAGCTTATGACTAGAGATTTGTCAGGTAAATTCATCACAGACAGAGTACGTTCGAAAGCATAACTCGCTTTCAAGCTATTAGCATTGACGTTCGGATGCAGTATTTTTGTTTTATTTTCTTTGTTTAAAACGTAAAAATGCGGCATATTGCAGTTAGCGTGATAAAAATATAAAAAAAATTGCGCTGAGTATAATAGAAACCAATATCGATTATAAAGTTTCAACAATAAATAAATGTGGTATTATGATTTCATCCTCTCTCGTTAAAAACGAGAAGAAATCGAAGATAATATTTAAATTCAGACGCTATCAATATAATAAGGAAAAAAAATATTCAATAAACTAAAGAATAATATTTTATTTCTTATATCAAATATCAAATTTTCACAATCAAACAATCAGTATATCAAAGAATATCAAATTTTTCAATTTTTATCGTTTAATTACATCTTTAAAAACTTTACCGTCTTGTGTTCCGTAAACTTCTTAACACGTTCCATATCGCGTGGGTTACCGGCGACCCACGCTGGACTTTCCGTTCAGACAGGCCGTTTGATATTTTGGCTTTTTTTTATTATTAATAAGTATTTTCATATTATAAATGTTAATATTAAATAAATATTTAATAAAGTATTCGCTTTGTTTTGCATTGCATTTTGCGCATTAGGCATTTTTTCTTATAATTAATAATTTTTTTAGTTATTAATTTTTGTAATTATTATGAAACACAATTAATTTATTTAACAACTATAATGAACATACTACGTGGGTCACTGGTGATCCGCATGTCGTAGAAAACAAATCACGTAAAGTTAGTCCGGCACGGAACATGTCTATATAATCTCTACGAAACCAGCGCAGGATTAAATTTTGGACGAAATTCTATCCGAAACACCTTCCTTCGTCGCCGTCCCCTTTCTCCGGACAGGATTTTCTCTCTCGACATAACGATATAAGGCGCGCATAAGGTGAAGGTATCGATTGCGCAACATCGATATTATGCAACCGAATCGGCTTCCTGCTGTTATCTAACCGCACGGAGTACAGGAACTCGTCGGCGAAGACTGGGACGCGATGATGACGTAGTTGTCCAAAGTTTTCTTCTTCCGCGATCGGCGGTGACCGCTCGTCGATGACTTTACGTCACCGTTTCTAAAGTACCATAAATGGATTCTTCCCGGGGGGCATAACACGTAACACACGACGAAAAACCCTAATTATCACGTGCTAAATAGCTTAAATACATATAAAGCCGATTGTGGGAGAAAGTATGCTCGTGCACAAAATTATTAGATGTATATTTACGATAAGTTGATAGCTGATTAATCCTTTTCCGCTTAAAATATATTTTTCATAAGATATAAGGGTTCCAAATTTAAAAATATTTTTTCGTAAATTGTTTGTGAAATATAAAGTCAATCTTTTGGTAAAATAACCATAAAGTGAATTTCTGATTTTTAATGGTTTCTATTTTGACAATTAATATTTAAATCGGGGATTTAATGTGTTTCTATAAAATTGAAACGTAATATTGTAAAATAGCAGTCAAAGTAAATTTAAAAAGATTACTAAAAACTGATCTTCTGTTATCTACTTTCGTTGTTAAAGCTTAACTCACATAAAATTGTTGACTTCTGTATTAAATTCTGTAACTATTAACTGTTTGGTAATTAAGTAATTGCCACTTTTTTTACCTTGGCCTCAAGTTTTTGTGGTCAAATTGCGATCAAACCTGTTTACTTGCATTCTATACGGAATGTCTAATTTAGATTGCAAATATGGCAAAACGTTGAACAAAAATATATTAATCACTCTACATTTTACTTGCTTTAGTAAGATTACACGCTTCTGACAGAAACTTTTTCAGATACAGTTTATTTTGGAATAAACCCATTGCATTGAATATTTCTAAATATAACAACGTATTTAGTTACTTAATTGTATTGACCACTAACATATAAAAATATATATATTCTGTATTACTTTCAAAAATATTCTATTATATCAAATATCTTAATATTTCTTTCTATATTAAAACTAATTTTCATAAAATATGAATTGTAATTAGTTCGATATTTGTTTGACACTTTTTAATTAATATACACATCGAGCTATATTGAGAGTATACAAGAGTATATATTCTGCATTATTATATTTATATTTTTATTTAACGTGATCATACAATGTAATAATAGCATGTAATAATGTAATAATAGCATGTAATAATTTCACTTTAACTCTAAATACGTCTATCTGATTCTCACCTCGTATATTGACGCTGTACGCAATCTTCGTATCAAAAGCGTTAAAACTCAGAATCGGAAGATCGCATTTAGCGCTAAATGCAGGTAAGAATACATGCTTAATGGTGTTCGCGCCGTGCAATTAGCCGCTAAACGTGACGGCCTGATCTTTCGTTCAATTTGTCTAATACAATATAAGCGTGACACGCGACTTAAGTACGAAATGAGAGTCAGGCAGGCACACTTAGCGGCAAATGTGCGCTGAGAATACGAGGCATTATCTTACGAGCGTGTGCACCACGTGGTGGATTAATAAATCGTGCACCGTGCGCGACGGTATCTAGGCAATATCGACTCCCGGCCAATCGAAAGGTTCCGCTACCGTACGGAATGACACGCGGTACTAAAGTTCAAATCACACGGAACGACCTTTCGAACTTTCTTCTCGAAACAGTTGTTCGCCGTAAATTGACTTTGCTATATGGAATTCGAAAATAGTGATGCAGGACATCTGGCCCAAACATGGCTCGGTTTCCAGTACACGGCTCACTTATGCTGCCCATTTGTCGCAACCTTTCTTCCACCGTCAACGCAGATGAGACCATTTATGCGTGGCCTTTTCTATTATTTCAGAGATAAAAATCGTATACTTTTTTAATATTTTTATTGAAGTGAGGTAAAAAACATGCCAAAATTTAGATATGAGTTTAGGTCTGTCAAGTCATAATGTTGTGATAATAGATATCACATATGATAAAATTTGGCGCGTCTAACAATAAGTCTATCCCTGGGATTATCATCAATTAACCAAAGGATTGATTGATGAGGTTTAAAACAAAATAGATCCCTATATAGATACGAGTCTTCGGAAAATTGAGATAGTCGATGAAAAGCTGGAAGTGTTTCGTTCCGTCTGACTTGTTAGACTTAAGAACCATGAACGAAATCATTGTGTGGGCATTGTGATCTTTGAACTATACGATACACATTACACCACCGTGCCGTGGTGTCTCAAGGCTACCTACAGGAGGGCGATAAGTATGCGATTTATGTGTACCCTCGGCGACGCTCGTTGCATTGTGTGTGTGTTCGCGCGTGTCACAACTTGCTGCGGATTGCATCAGCGACGCTTTCGAGCGCTGCGGTACGGTAGCCCATTGTTGTTGCGTACCTATCGCGTATTATCGTATGGCACGCACGATCCGTTTCTACTTACGATCACCCCGTTACTTTCATCGCGCCTCGCCCATACCTCTTCGGTCAATCCGCCGCTCGATCAGCCGCAACGATGGGAAAGGTACACACGCTTGCTATACTGTCATTTCCGATGCAACAACGAATACAGGAAAGTTTTAGTGCCTGGGATTATTATATGTATTAAGAAGCTTAACGCATATCGGATGTTTGTACACAAACTCCAGTTTCCTCAGTTTCTAACTCTCTCAGCTCTAAGCTTTTAATTCGTAACTCGCAACTTTCGAACATCAAACTACTTGATGAACATTCGCCAAAAACGTAATCATAGATATAACGTGCGACAAAGTGAGCGATTCTCTCGAATAAATTCTATCTTCATTGATTTTTCTTTATTTAAGTTAATTTAAATTAAGTTAATTGAAGAGACCCGAATATTCGGTTAAAATTTCAATCTCCTGCAAATCGTTACTGATCACGGAAAGAACGGTTTTGCTGAAGTATCTAAAAATTTAACTAGATACAGATCTGGAAATAATTTTGTTGCGCCATCAAAATAATTATACTAGGTTGCTGAAGTATGATAATAGTGCTGTAAAAAATTTTGACATTTTATCAAACAGTTTGAGTGTTCTACATAATTATTTTGATGGTGCAACAAAATTATTTTCAGATCTGTCTCTAGCTAAATTTTTAGATACTTCAGCAAAACCGTTCTTTCCATGTATATAAAATGCACTGCATATAAAACAGCCGTAATTTGCATTAAATATTTGCACCAGGCTGAGGTATTATCGAAATGAGAGATATACACCGGCGTATGATGGCCCGATTAGTTTCTTTTAGTCGCTGTACGCGATCAAGAGTTTTGTGTACGACAGTTCTCGTCGGATACCTAAGGATCTTTCACGGCTTGGCCCGTGGAACGGACTCCTCGCAGGTGAAGGCGCGACGAGGCATGGCGCGTCCCGGAAGTAGGTGCGTCCAACGTAGTTCCTCCTTTCGAGGCCAGAAGGTTCCTAATGGTCTCGCGATCATTGTCGTTACACGTTCGATATTAGCAACTATGTTTCGTTGTCTCGTCGTGTTTGCACGTCAGTAGACAAGTGTATAAACGAAAAAAAGAGAGGAAGGCTATTTGTTACTTAAAACAAATGTATGACCGAATGTCACGTACAATATATAAGTCGAGGAAAGATGCCATAGTAAAAAAATATAGAAATGTGAACAAATCAATAGTCACAACCGCTACGGAATTTTTGCAAAATAATACGTAAATTTTCACATAGCAGTGCTGAAAATAGCCACCCTAAAAGTTATCGTTAAAATGTTGTAATTTGATTATATGTTTATCTCCGCAAAACTGACATCTTACTTCTATAAAGATGCCACCTATAACGGAGAAAGATGCAAGTATTGTGAGAAATATGCAGCGTTCAATAAATAAAATGTAATACATACATAAAAATATTGATTTATTTTTAATAATAAATTATTTAACTATTAACAGTTGGTAAAATCTCACAGAACACAATTTCACAGAAAAATTAATAATTTTGTTTTAAATATACATTTATCGAATATTGTATATAGCGATTCCAATATTCACGATATTTTAAAAAACTAAAATCTATAATATACAGTACCGGTCAAAAGCATTGCATCCCTATATGGAAAGGAAAGTCGTTACTTTAATGAAGAAAGACGTACATAAATGTTATTTTAATACTGTTATTTTATGCTTTGATAGGAATACTTTGAGAAAAAAAACAAACTCGACACTTGGTTTGAATAGATCTTCCCAGATTTTTCAGATTTAACACAATAAAACTGGAGAAGCTTGCTTGTCACTCGTTGTATGAACAATCTCACGTTAACGACTAGAAAACATTATTTTCTATCGAATATTAAACGAAATATTAACAAAGTGGCATCATTTCCCGACTTACCTTAAATATGATAAAATCTAATATTTTCTTCATTCCCCAGAAAGTTTGCATAGAATAGATTTGAAAATTTAAAAGGATTTTAATAGAAATAATTATTAATTCTATGCAAAAAGAAAACAGTTTTTTAAAATTATATTTGAATTATCTTTTCACAACTTAAATTTGTCTCTAGATTTAGTGGCAAAGCAATTAGCTAGGTATCACGATAAACGAATGTAGAACCAAGTTACGCTAAAGAAGAAAAGAAAAGAGAGAGTGTGTGTCTGAGGTTGAGTGAGGTGCGCGCAGAGGGAGAGGAGAAGTCGGTCGTAATCTGTGGGAGAGGACGAGGAGGCAGCCAGGCATGTCCGAAGGAAAGGAAGCTCCGCGGACCTCAGTTCCGCTCGTTCTCGTCTTCCTATCCGATTCTCTCTTTCTCTCTCTCTCTCTCTCTCTCTCTCTCTCTCTCTCTCTCTCTCTCTCTCTCTCTCTCTCTCTCTCTCTCTCTCTCTCTCTCTCTCTCTGTCTCCACCTCCAACGTAAGTGCTCGTACGAGCGACTGATTTCGAGTCGAGTGTACTACGACCGGCCGCGGCCGCCTCGTCGCCCGTTCGCCAGGGCGTGGGTGTGTGCGTACATGCGTATGCACGTGCGTGTTATGCACGCCCGCAGAAGCGACACACTCCGCTACCTCTCCTAGGCCACTTACCTTCTCCCTCCTAATCCTGTGGGACGCGAGGACGATTCGTTCGAGAGATCGAACATGTCCAATGTTACGCACGGGGACCCGGGCCGGCCTGTCCGACAATTCGAGCCAAGCCTTTGAAGAGAATTTTCGAAAATCTCAGGGGTCTTGACTGAAAGGCATCGATATAATGACGATCGTTAATTGCTGAGTCAATCCCTTGACACTTGCGAATTGGCTACTTTACGATTCAATCCTCAATGAAATGTCCCGCGTATATAACATGAGAATAAAAACGTTTCTTTGTATAATAGGGACGTATGTAAAAATTGAAGAAGATTATTGCAAATACAGAAGTTAGATATTTATATGTGTAAATAAAAACGCGAAAAAATTGTTCTTTTGTTTCTCCATAGTCACGAAAAAGTAATTAATAATGTGTTAATAAAAATATTACAAATATTTCAAAACTTTTTTTGAAAGAGTATGTACATAAGTTAAATTTGGATTGAAAAATAGTACGAAAACGGTATAATGTATCATGCATCTCAATTGCGATAAATAAGAAATGTGACATATACTGTCTTCGAGATATAGACGGCTCGTTTATGCTTTGGCAAACCGTCGTTTGGCGCTCAACCGCGATCTTGCCCATGTCCGGAGCGGGAAAATGTTAATTTGCATAAATGATGATCGAGGTATCTCCCCGTATCCCGGAAAACGGGTGAACGCTACGTGACACTAATGCCGTCTTTCGCATAATAATCGAGGAAGCGATAGTTTCCTGGAACGCGGGTCTTCTCTTTAATCGGTAATTCGACTCCCCGGTAATACGACACACTTGTCGGAGATATTCAGCGCGTGCATTTATGTCGTAAAATTCATGTAATCGAATATTTTCGCCAACAAACTATTTACGTTTAATCTCTATTTAAGAGCCATCAGTAATTTGAACTGACCGAAGAATGCAAAGACACTCGATACTCGATCCCGTCATATGAAAGAGATCCTCTTGAAATTTACTTCAATTATTAATAATTTTAGTATTAAAACCTATCAAATACTAAAGAAACGTTAAGAAACGTAATTAAGAAATCTACATATTTCTTTCGAGCTCTCCCAATTAAATGAGGGCAAGCAATCCGATTGCTTCGAATGTTTCCAAAATTAACAACAAAAATAAGCTTCTTTACTTTTACATCTTTTCAAATTTACGTTTCTTTTCTCAAATTTTCCGATCCCCAATAATGCAATTAGATTATCGCTCCTTCATCTTTCATGTCTGATCTCATGTGTAGTGATCTCTTCCTCGATAGATGGTCCCCATCTCTTCGCCCTTTTTGCGTGGGCAGCCCGTTTACGTGCATTTTCGCGTTCGTACGAGTCGCGCAAAGAAGAGAGCACAAAAGAGGGAGGGGGAGGGAGGAGGAACAGAGAGAGAGAAAGAGAGAGAGAGAGAGATATCTCGGACGCCTGCATCACCAAAGAATGCCGTGTAATGATGCTGCACATCCGGGACGACGGTTGGAACACCCTTCCCCGCGCTCTCCCTCTGACCACCTCCTCGCTGCCGTCGTCATCGGCGTTCTCCACTCTCCGTCCTTTCTACTTTGTGCATCCTCTCGGCTTCCGAGACGCTTCTGTGGCGTGGCGCAGGCCGTGTGGTCGAGAGAGGCGCACGGTGGCGTAATCGTTCTCGAGAAGAGGCTGTGTGCTCTTCCTTCGGTCGCGGTGCAACGCCGAGAGGTGAAGAGAGAGGAAGAGACCGGATTCCAGTAAAGGTCTCGTCATCGCTCTTCGACACACAATTGGCGGGATGCACGCGCCCGTCCTGATTACCCCGGATCGAAAGCGCCGAGTAAGCGGAGAAGCCGAGTCGAAAAGTGCAACGCACATAAGCCTAAGAGTGTTTTAGACTTCTTTGCACTAGTTTGAATTAAACCTGATTTAGTTCAACTGTTTTTTTTTTAATTGTTATCTTATTTACGATATAAATAGAGAATGATGAAATTCATTTCATAATCAGTTTAAAGTAAAAAAAACGATGCAATCTTTGAATCTTTAAGAAAGATTCAAGGTCTTTCGACAAATTATTTATTTTGTAATAAAAGAGACATCTAGTGGCATTCTTTCGCGCGCCCGATCATCGCCGATAAAATAAACAAGGAAAATCTGAACCGAAACTCGTCAGTTCGGATGCAAAACTTAAGAATGAATGTCTCCGACGTTTGAATCTGCATCGAACAAAATCGTATGTATGTCTGGAAAATAATTTCGTCCAAAATATTGATCGTAAATTCCGTCATCCAATAGCGTTGCATTATTGGTTTTATGGTAATTTATATTCTATGAAAAACATATCTACTTTTTCATTCACTGAGTTGAAGTTATTATGAAAGATTTCCGCATATTTATATACAGCTTATCTTCGCAATCGATTTTTACTATACTACTGCCTAAGAAGTTACTTTCTAAATTTTCAGCTTCATAAAATTCTACGTAATCTTTAAATTGACGCAAAATTTTCGTGAAAGGAAACGCTTCTCGTACGCGGTCACGGGAAATATAATTTGATAACTATAAGAAGCTGATACTCTAAGTGCGCGGTCTAGACTAGTTACGTCACTATTAACTCTTGTCTTCTATTCTCGTAATAATTACGTTCGAGGCAGACGTTCGGAGGGATATCCGTGGTATATCATTTAAGATACAACGACGTTCGAACGCGGGATGGAAAATGACGTGGAGGAAAGCATCGCGAGGAAGAAGCATCAACGACCTCGCCGTTGTTGGGGGTTGCCTCCAACTTGCTATAGAACGTAACAAAAGATGACGGGAGAGAGGAAAAACTTCAACGAGGGTCGCGAGGGCCTGCCTGCCTCTTTTTCCCGTCGGACCTATCTTCCACTTGTTGCCTAACTTCGTCTGGTTCTCGTCTTACGTGACGGGCTTTTGAAAATCGAATCGTCACGGTCGCCCACGGATGGGGGAAATGTTTTCGTTCGTCCCGTGCTATGCCCATGGGGAATGTATAAGCATCTCCCATATCGTAAGTGTTAGGAAGAAAAATCACACAGGGTGTCTCTGATAAAAGCGAGACTTTACTACAAGAATCGTAAATTCAGTCTATGATCGATAATAATAATGACAATTTCAATAAGTCGATAAGTTTTCTCAAAAATAGCGAAGAAATGGCATAAAGATTTGAAAAGCTTTATCATCTGACAACCCGAACTCTACCTACCCACTACATTGCACTGCGTTACATCAATGTTTCAATGCCTTAAGCTACAGAAGCATATAACAACAAATTAAGCTTCGTGTAAGCACGTAAACGGATGACACAATTCTATTCTGCGTTTAATTGCAACGTACAACTTTGTATCAATGTGAATGTAATTTGTTACACAATTATTATAATAAAATTAGCAATTAATATAAATTAAACATAAATATGTTGAAAAAGATTGACAACAAATATCTGCAGTTAAAAAGACATTTGTATTAATAATGTAAGTATATATAGCCTATACTAACAACATACGTTGCACAAAAGATTCAAATCTGTATTATCAAAGTACCGATATCTTTCGCACGACATCCACCTAACATCTTCAAAAAAACGAAAACGAATCCGAATAACAAATGCGAAAAGGTTACTATTTAACTTTCTTATCTATAGGTTACACGAATTTATACGCTGAATATTTTATTTATGATACGGCGACGTTTCAATGCCATAATTAAACTTTTCTATAATAAACGGTGCATCGAATAAAACGATGTACGCGCGTAAAGATTCGTTAAAGTCTACATACAAGTTGCTTCGCAACGTTACGCGAATACATGCGAAATTTCTACGGAATTGTGCAGCTGACGCTGAAAGCCGATTGCGAGAAATGAACGGGAAACTTAAGCAGATTCGATGAATTACTCACCACTGCGATAAAGCCCCGCTGCATGGCGCCAGGAAGGAAGAAACGCGAACTTCGGTCGATGACGAAGATCCGCCGCCGCAGACTGGTCCGATTATACAAAATGTTCCAGACCTGTTAAAAATGGGTATAATATATTATCGCGTTATACGACAATTATAGCGAGATTTAAAAAATATAAGAAATAAGTATGAGATTCCTGCTTGCTACTCTCTTAAACTGAATTATCGCTGTCTGGTGCGAATCAACAATATTGTATCGCCGAAGCAAACCGGTACTGTTGCGCGAATAAAATAGTTTGACAGATATTGTTGATTATTAATTCGATAGATGTATATCGCTTTGAATCAACAACAAAACTTCCTCCTTGGAGAAACGAGGAATTCCGGTTCGGAATCGACGACAATCGATAAGCACGACGAATTATACTACTTCGGCCGCGGGTAGAAGACTGGCTACGGCCGGTCGACGCGCCTAGGAATTTAATTTGCACGACGATACCGCCGCTTAATTTCGCCGTCCAAAATTCCGAGACGTCCAGAAACGCGTAAATAGATCGACGATCATCTCTCTCTCTCTCTCTCTCTCTCCACGGGGGGATTCTAAATACTGCTTAGTAGACGACGATGCCGACGATGACGAGGATGTTTCGCGATTATTTTTGCTATTTGCTCCTCCACTAATTCTCAGAAAATATTCCAGTTGCGCGAGCATTATCGGAACTGAAAATTAATACTGCCGAAATAGGTTGCTAAATTGGCCCGTGAACCGTGATCGCATCCGCGGTAAATGTGTTTATATATAAACAGCTCGAGTTATTTCCGACTAATTCATAAGTATTTCAAAGCTCCCTTATTAAATTCAAAAAGATTTCTCAAAAATCATAGTGAGTCGTTTGATAGATAGTGATAATAGTTATTATTATAGGCAGCATAATACACGACTATAATATAAAATCATGCTCAAAGTAAAATTTTCAGGATAAATAGGGCATTAATAAGAATTATACATATATAGATATATGTAGGAAATAAATAGCAAGAAAGCCGAGAGCAAGGGAATTCAAACAGATAAAAGACAAAAGAATACAATAATCGACTGTTCAAGCGTAAGCACCGATGCCAGTGGTACGAATCAATCTAATCGATGGGAAACATCGCTCACAGGAGAGCTCGTCGAAATAAGGTAAACATTTTAATGATTACGTGTACAGCGCTTGGCCAAACGCGCCGCACTTGTACGCGTGCACATTTTCTTTCTTTTTTTTTTTCAGTACGATCGCATCCCGATTACACAAATTAGTCATCTCGAGGCGCACTGCCGCCGAGAGCAATTCGCAGTTAGGCTAATCGACGCGCTCGTAATCTATGTTCTCGTTCGCTCAACAGCCATAATAAGCCCGCGATTACCACGCGCGTTTCCTCCGATTACTTACAACGTCGCTCATTTCGTTCTTCTTTTCCGTCCCTTTCTCCCACTTCCCCTGTCTATGTCTCTGTCTTTCACCCTCTGTTTTCGTCTCTTTCTTTCTCTCTTAAGCTATTTACTGTTTTACATCATCTGAGAAGTCAAATTTAATTCCCGAAGCGGAATAAGTATTTTTATATGCATCTCTGTCGATTCCTAACTTCCTGTATCTATTTCTCCACGTCTCTGTCTCGTTCCTTTTTCATCGGCGGCCCGTCCGGCGCGGGCGCCACGACGACGTTACCAGCTTCGCCGTGCCGGTGCAATAAATTGCATATCGCCCTCATTAGGCTCGCTTTCCACCGTTTCTCATTCGCGGTGCTCGCTTTTGCCGCGCGATTATTACTGGGATTAAAGCAGATTCCCGCGCGCGATATGTCCCGTAGAATAATGTTTCCTGACGTTTTCAGCGCGGAAACACTATTTCTTAACTTATCGGCGCGATGTTGCACAACGGTTCGATCGTTATCGCGAATTATTACGTATTGCGTTTAAACGGCACCGGGAGCCATTCGAAATATTAATTTCGCGCTTGCCTAATTGGAACGGGATTCGCGCGGAGTCGACTAAATGAATTTACCGCCTCGCGAATTCGCGATTAAATTCTTCTTGTCTAATCTGCTTGTTTTTGAAAATAACTTGCAACTTATTCGACTAATTTAGCGAAATAATTCCCGATAATCTTTCTGTATCTCATCCATCTGCTTCAACGAAAATTTAAACATTTTGTGTACAAGTTAATACGGAAGTAAAAATATAACAAATGCTATAAAATATAATTTTGCGTATTACTGTAAATAATGTCTAAAGATGGAAAAATTGATCGTTTTTATTTTATTATCATGAGCTGCAGTTTCGTATAATTAAATTTTTATTAGCGAATTTCCTATTGCACAATCAGTTCATTACTTCCGTTCACTCTTAAATGATAGAAATTTAATTCCAGATCGAATAATACAGTCCGTAAAATGAGCTCGCTCTTTCTCTTAACGATTTTCCATCTTTAGAACGCTGTTATGCTATTACGGTTTTTTTACATTAACAAGATTGCATGCAAAAAACACGCCAATTCATCAAATTAAAAAATACCGCTAATTTTAAAGCTATACAAAGTTTCTACACTGAGAAACCCATTTTGTTGAATCAACTAAATCTTTGGTTGGATATGAGCAAACAAATTCTTTAGTTAATGTAACAAAAAATTTGGTTTACATAACAAAAACAAAAAAAAAATTTGTTATGTTAAGCAAATTTTTTGTTATATTAACTAAAGAATTTGTTTGCTCATATCCAACTAAAGATTTAGTTGATTCAACAAATGGATTTCTCAGTGTATGTGTATCGAATATTATTTAATTATTAAATATATATAAATATGTATTATATTTCATATAATAATATCACGTACGTATATGCCTTAAATTTCAGATCAATAAAATCTAATTATTATTTAACCTACAACCTTTTCTGCGGTTATCAGTTATAAAATATAACATATAGTTTCAAAATAATAAAGTAGAACATGTCAATACAAAATAAATATATCCCGCCTCCTCGTAATTCTCGTACATTATCAAACGCCGCGAAAAATAAATGACTTAGTTAGGAGCGTCTCAATCTGCGCCTGTCTCGTTACGTAATTACACTCCGCGGTTTGCTTATTTCCCACCGGTTCGCGTAGTATACGCGGGCGTTCATCTCGCGCGTGCGTGTACGCTGAAAAACGCGTTGCGGGCGAATCACCGACGTTTTCATATACTTAAATCAGACAACGCACTGAATAATCACACGCCGAATAATCAAACGCGAGTGTGTTTGCTTACCGATGTTTGTTTAACGATCGGCGGGGGATTTAAATTGGAAATACCAGTCAAACTCGAAGTGTTACGGAAACAAATCTCCGGCGACCGCGTCGCTCGGAACGGATGCGAAATCGAAGGGGGTCCGGTAACAACGATCGCGTTTCAGTTCGATGGAGGTAATATCCCGCGAGGACCGCGGTACGCTGGCCAGTGGCCACCTTCCCTCGCCGCGCTTTTCTCTTCGACCGACAACGCGGTGTGCGGTGCGGCAAACACCAATATGTCCGGTCAACACGGAATTGGGTTACCTGGCCTGCCTGCCGTGGCTGTCCGGAGATTGCCATAACTCCGTTGTATTACCGTAATCGATTATATAAGTTCGGCCTGCGTGCATTTACGCGCCCGCGAGCGAACCGTCGTCGCGCCGCCGCCGCGCCACGGTGTTTGAAGCGCGTGTGAACGAGCCTTAAGGCGAAGGAGAGACACTTTCTCTCCCGATCCTGGTTTTACATTATCAGCACCGATACGCCAGTCGAACACACGTTGTGTTGAAATTACGTAAACTCTGCGCGCGCGTTCAACGGAGAGGTAAAATATGAAATATTATACAAATGAAAACTGTCTATGTGCAGAGAAATTTTTATTTTGTCGATTTTTTTCTTTTTTTTCGAACGCACTACCCTTCAGCAACGCGACTCAGTATTTCAAGAGGTATTTTACACGTACTCGTGAAATATTGAAATAGAGAAGTTGAAGCACAATACACTGATATAAATATATAGCGTTAGATTAAATTAAATTTTGCCCATCGAAGTTTCTATCGATACAAAAGAAATTGGATCTCATGCATTCAATAAAATTAATTAAAAACCGCGCAAAAAAAAAAGCGTCGATAATAATTTTGCTCAATTAATTTAAGAATTAAAATGCAAGTTTTTTTCCTCACGCCAGCAAAAGGCAGTCATACATTTAAATGAGGAAACGAACGCAAGATCCGCGAAAGCGCGTGCATCGCATCGCAAAATCAATGCCAGGCCTACTATAAATCGTGGATCCGCGATCTCTTCCGCGATCGACGGGAGAATATCCCGATTAACGCGAGACATGGTAAATCAGCGAACGCGTCCATAAATCCCAGTGATGTATATCCACCGGAAATTATATCGACCGCGTCCCGATGCCGACTTCAAACAGCGGCGAGCTCTCGCAGACTTACAAGCAGAAATCAGAAGAACACGAGCGAATCCGATTATTTCGCGTGAAATTCGTAACGCCTGACATTTTCCAATATCTGGAGAAAGAAGAGTAATCAACGTCGTTCGGCGAATCATAGCAATAAAAAAAAATGTTTGATATGTATATTGATAAAGTATTCTTGCTATCTCGGAAACATTTGACACGCATTGATTCCATCTTAGTTTCAAAAAATGAAGTACTTATGAATTATTCCTTAAAAAAAATAGAGTAGCGTTCGATATCAGATGCCACTAAAAACGTTCTTTTAGATTTTTTTAATATAACTGGCTTATATTTAATACAGATGATTAAAATCCAAAGATTAATTTTTAACTAGTACGATGCTGATATATATTATACTAGTCCTCACAATATATAGTTCTAATTTTAATCTTTGATATAAGAGACATAATTATAAAAATGTCACGGACGATTTAACGTAACGAAACATCTCGTGTGACACGCAAAGCGTTCGCAAAAATGGCGCGTCAATTTCATATATCGTTTTCAGAGTTCCGAGTCTCCCACGCGCGTCGCGCAGTTCTGATTAATTCCTCAAGCGTACAGAACGATAAATAATAATCCCCGCGTCAAACGACACCTAGGAGCATCGGCTAACGAACGGAAAGGACGGGCGGGAGGGAGGAGGACTCGCAGGACTGCAAACGCGCGGATACCGTGATCTATCGATCCATCGATCTTTACTTGCGGCTTGGCCTTTCGAGAGAGGAGCCGAGCGCCGGAGCCGACGCCGCCGCCGCGCCGGCTCGATCGCTTCGTCCTCTCTCGCTTCGACGATAACCGCCCGCGGGATAAATGCTAGCTGCGTGTTAAAGTTCATCCTGTCGTTATTAATCCTCGATCATCCGCAAGGATCACTCGCAAAGGGACTCTTTTTATATCGTCGCCTCGTGGAAACGGCGGCGCCGATCTACGTGCCGGAGGGACGGTGCGCGACGCCTTTTTATATCACGCTCGTGGAAAAAAAGCGCGGACATCCACGGCGGACAAGTGACGACGTTTAATAATAATCAACGCAACGGATATTATCTCCGATATTTTTTCACGCTCCTCTTGCATCTTGCCGCGAGGCCGCACCGCGACCTAAGTGATTCCCGTCACGCGCGAGATAGACCGCGGGGAGATGAGGGGGAAAGAGACTGTTATCCGCTCAACACGGAGAGAACCGGATATTTTTGCATCTTTTTTATAAAAAAAAAAAAGTTATTAAGCTTACTCTTCGTTTGATTTATCGTCATCTCTGACGATCGTTTACACCAGTGTGTCGACAATCTCGTATTCTCGTAAGCTTTACTTGCCTGTCTATTTCATTATCTGTCCTAGACTATCCATACAATAAATCACACACAATTTATGTATTTATATATTATTACAAATTAAATTTGATAAATTTGATAATTATGTAGCAATAAAAAAAAATCGATTAAGTAAAACTGGATTTGACTAAAGTTCACGCAATCTCTGATACATTTGGAATGCTAAAATCTTCGCTTCTATTACATAATTATCGTTACGACAACGACGACTTTCGTTAAATGATTATACTAGCGAGCATCGTCGCGCGCTCTTTCTTTCGGTTGGAAAACAGGATTGGCCAGATTAGGGTTAAATACGCGAAGCGTCGCGTCCTCGTTCTGTTCCGTCCCGTCCCGTTCCGTTCCCTCTCGCCCGATTTACTCCGAGTAAATCCCTCTCTTCCCCGTCTTTCCTTCTTCTTCTCGGTCCGTTCTTTCTGCGGTCTCCCGCGATTTCTAATTGGGCAACGCAATTTCCTTCCTTCGCCTCGCGCGAGAAATTCCCGGATTGCGCCAGCGTCGCCGCCACCAGATTACTAAACCGCTGACAACGTTCGATGCTCCGGCGGTCGAGCCAACAAACAAGAGCAATGCGCGCGTGCACAACAATCGCGTACCGCTGCGAGAGCCGGCGATATTTTAATTCCAACACTCTCTACTCGCTTGTTCTGTATAATTGCACGTATTTTCAGTAAGAAAAGACACTGCGAAATATCTAGATATTTGTAGCTTGATATCTGTAGCTTGATTTAATGCCTCTAGCGTCGTGGAAGTAACAAACGAATTGAACAGAGTCTTACTCTTACAAGTGGAATATACATGTTCAGAAAGGGCATAAGTGTTCTTCGCTGTTTCCAAACGTCGCGAAGTTGGAGATATTTCGTGTTCCTACTTATATTCTCACACAAGAGTATTTTAGGGAAATTCAGACGAGAAGTTAAGTCTTGGGGATACGAGGATAGATAGATGTTTAAAGATTATAAGACAGACACAGAAGTGAGAAAAAATGTTAATGTGAGAGTGACTGGACCAACAGAATTGAATCCGGAGCTTTTCGTTTAATAGCACAGTTCAATAGATCAATAGAAAATCACTTTTCTTTCAACACCAGAACGAGACTAGTCATTTCTTATAATTGTTTTTTGTATGCTGAATACGAATCTGGTTTTAAAATTGCTCCATATGTCACAATTTCAAGAAATTTGAAATTGAAGTTGCAAAAAAGGGCTATTTTCACGAGTGTGTTGTTAAGACCTTTCAACCCTCAAAGAACTTTTTTGTGTCGGCTATGTAACCATAACAAAATATTCATGGTTATATATGAGAAGTCTATTGCGGAAAAGCTGTGAATTAGATCATTAACGATTTATTAAATAAGCTTTCAATTATGTTTATTTATTGTAAATTTATAGGTTTTTATAGGGTCGCTGAATACGAAAGTCCGATGTCAATTTAGATATCAAATTTGTATTAAGTAATGTGTGAAAAATTCCTATACAACCATTGAATGATTTGAATTTGTCAATTTTGACATTGGATTCGTATTCAACGACCTAAAAAACTTTAAATAAATTTAATTAAAAAGTATATATTTGGTAAGTCGTTAATGATCTAATATTCTAATTAACAGCTTTCTCCGCAATAGACTCTATATTTAAAAATGAATATCTTATTGACCGTAGCCGACACAAAAAATTCCTGAAGGCTGAAAGTCCTAACAACATACTTAATTTTAATTGCAATAAAACTTCTCCAGCACGTCACATATTTATAATGAATTATAATTAAACGCAATTATAATATAACAAAATACGTAAAAACAGCCTTTCTTTGCGACTTTAACTGTAAATTTCTCAAAATTGTGATGTAATAGAGCAATTTAGTAAACACAGTCGTATTCAGCGTCCAAAACATTACGGGAAATGATTAGGTCTGGAGTTTTTTTTCTGTCGAATTGTATAGACAATTCTTTTTAAAGCTAAGTTATCCGGGACCTTTTTTAAAGCTAAGTTATTTAGCTTCGCTAAATATAATATATCATATTGTTGACAGCATTAATCAACTATTCGATATACATAACAGTAACAACAAGACAGTCAATCATCACATTTCACTACTTCATCCTTTTTCTTCGGTTTCCATCATTTTTACTTAAAAATCTTACATGCTATTTTTTCACGTCTTTGTGCTTAGTAAAAGGTGATTAATCATAAGAGCAGGTATGAGGGCGGCAAAAATAGAAAGAACTTTTCCTGTTTGCGCGAACGATGACTTCAATGTGAACCCCTGAATCCTAGTTGGGTCCTTTTTATATATTTACGAAGAAAAAGATCCAACATTAGCTAGCTAGTTCTTTCCCACTGGGGGTTCAAAAGCCGATTTAGTATTTTAGCTTATAATGGACATACATATGTGAAATTCCATCCAAATTTTACAGAATATGGAATAAAATATCGCGGAAAATTTTTTTTTTATATAATAGCACGAATATTTGTTACTTATACAATATTCTTTTATAAATATATTTAACCCTTAACGTGTATACGTCGGTCTACGGCGTCCGAGCCAAAGTGATATCTGCTCGTAACCGTAAAACTTGCAAGCCTGTTAGAAGATATTAAATAAACGATATTTATCAAAATGACTATAAAATCGTCAACTACAATGTAGACAGATGTTTCATGAATTTTTTAAAATACTTTAAGGTAGGGAAAAATAGCGTTGAATGTGACAGACCCACGTACACACTTAGTAGATACCGAAAAAACGTATACACTTTAAGGGTTAATGCACTCATTAATAAATGTCAAAAAGTTTTCCAACTTTACTGTCGATACAATTTCCTATGCTTCGATCTTAAAAATATTCTGCATGATGTGTCATAGATTTTAGATAACTTTTGTAAAATAAAGGACTTAAAATAAACAAAAACTCATAAAGATTTGCTTAATTAAGGGTGATGATCTACTTTGAAATGCTTTTAAGCGTCTACATTCCTTTGTGTCCTCTGTCCTTTCAAAATGCAGATTTATATCATGACACATGATGTTTTAGACACAAGTGTATATAAACCTTGCTTTTCCGGAGATAAATATGCACGACGCTCTTTCGACGAGGCTTCGTTGAAATTTAACAAAAGATAGTTGTCAGACGGTCAAAAGTAATTGCGAGCCAGACAGCACCGATATCCCGTGGATGTCCATATTACGTCCATAGACATTCCGGATATTCGGATGCTATCTGAGAAGCGACAAATAATCGGTATCACAAACCTTCTTTTTTCTCTCGTGATAACGTCCTTTCTTCGGCTATTTTGCATATATCTGAATCTTTAGAATTTTGCCGTATGTCATAAAGATTAGATTTTAGATAGATTTTACGGTTCCAGCACAGCAAGTCACCCCATTTAGTATCTCTCACGCGATTGGAATTCTTTAGCAAAGCTATCGTTAAACTTTGAAAACTATAATAAAATCCACTCGAGGAGAACAAGTGGCAAGTGCGTGTTCTTTCAAACTTTCAAACGATCGTTATTAAAAGTCAACCAACTAAGCGTTATACTTCTACGTGATATAATTAATCGAAGAGATACCATCATCTACTTGATTGTAACAAGCTTCTATTAGTATTAAAGCATTAAAAAGTCTACGATACCGTAAAAGTTTATGATTCTTTATTTTCCTAATTTTCCTAATATATGTTTGAATTAATACGAATAATAAAAATATTTAGATATTATTAATTTATCATATCCATATTAATGTAGTCAATTTCTCATACCACAATATAGACATTTGTTTTGGAGAAAAGAATTAAAAAGAACTAAAAAATGGAATCGTCGCTTTATTATCGAAAAATTAATCGCCTAAAATTAAACGTCTCTTTTCAGCTTTAATATAATTCGAAACGGTATTTTTCGTCTCTAATATTTTATCGATAAAATGAACAGGTTTTGAAATAAAAGTTTTAAGACAAGTTTCTTTCGATATAAAGAAGTTTCGGAAATTAAATGTTCGAAAAACTGCAACAATTAAGCTTGAAGTTTAATGAGTGTTAAATTCAAGATATTTTATCTTTATTATGTTTTTTTCTAGCAACTTTTGAAATTTAGCGCGCACTCTTCGGAAACTATATTGAGTTTAAACAGTTTGATGAATCTTCAACGCTTTTTACTTTTATCGCTCCTGTAAACGTATCGCGGGAGCTTCAAAATGAAGTGCACACTCTTGGAGGAAGTCTCTCTGCGGTCGTGTAAACACGCCTGCAAAAGAAAGGCGCTTCGCGTGGGCGCAGGCGCGTATATTCGTACATGTTTTTCTTCATTCTTCGTTCGCCTCTTCGCCTTCCTGTTTCGTCGATCCCTTCCGCAGGAATTGAGGCTCAGGTTGTGGGCGGCCGTCAAGGGAACCGGGGGAAGGAAGCCGATAATCCCGAAGGGAAGAAAAGAGAAGTAGACCGGACCCTCGGTGGAAGCGAACTTGTCGAGAAGAGAGCCAGGTAGCTCTTGGAGGACGCCCACAAACCTGTTTTTCCTGTTATATCTTGGGGCCCCCAACTTATATGAACATCGACCGATTCTATGGTGATCGTGGCCCGGTGCCGATCATGGCGTGCTTTTTTTCCAGGAATACCTCAGTGCATCGCGCGGAAAAATACGGCTGTTTTTAACCATCTCGTCCACAATGACGACCTCTTACCGCACCTTGGTACTAGTAGGGACTGCAGAGTATAGAAAATCGAGGGATTCGCGAATACATAAGAGTAAAAGAATTTAAAGCGCGGTAGAGACAAATTTTTTTTTTAATTTACATAGATGACCTCTTTTTGAGAAAAAAATATAATAATTTTTAAAACACGATTGTTTATTTAACTTTCCCGTATCACTGAAATAAAATTTGCAACCTAGTGAACGTGATCCATAAAATTGAACCAATTAAAAACAAAAAGAAATGTTTCAGATTCCCATTTTTTCTCCGGTTTCAGTGCGGGTACAAATGATAATGAAATGTCGAGAACAGTAAATTAAAAATTTTTTTAGCATATAAGTCCATTACACACTGCAAGTTAAAGTGTGTTATTTTAGCTGAAGCTCTTCTTACACATTTCTTTCCGTTTTGAATCACGTCATTTAACACGATTGAATGTATTAACTTTTAATTTATTAACCCTTATGTGGGCAACCGGGTATCCACCGCGCTATATATTTGCTCGTAGTTTGATGAAAAATTAAAATTTCGATTTATGCCTCCGAATCTCCATTATTTAACTCTTTTAGAAGGGAAATTCACTTACAGAAAATTTTTTTTGTAATATTTTGATCCTGAAAAACATGACAAAAGTACACATACATAATGCGGGCAACCAGGGTACCCGGGTACCCACTAGATAAAAAATAATGTTTTTTACTTGTAAATGAATTAATAACATTTTTTATCATTTATTATTGGAATGTTAGTTAATAAATAAACATTTCTAATGATTTTCATGAATTGTGAACATTTATTAGATGCAGTCCATACATTTCACCGATGTTTTACAGTGCTCATCACACACAGGCTTTTCGCATGCCGCGCAACATTTTCGTGTTTTCCTGCGCCTTTTTATCGTTTCTTTATAGCAAATATGGCACAATCCCGTGATTTGCTTCCTGCCACTGCTGTCTCGAGGCTGATTTTGGACCAAGGGAATCGCAGAAGGTCTAAGTTGCAAGCCGATGATGCTGTCAATCGCAAGTTTCGTCGAAAAGTGGCGCATTATTTGCACGTTGGCTGAGCGATCTTCTATAAATGGTTTTGCCAACTCCTCACTCAGTTGTCGCAAGAACAACCGTCGTTGGTTAGTTTTTTTTGAAATCATTTTGTTATTCTCATAATAAATTATGTATGAGGCAAGAGAGCCTAAGTCCAAAATGTTAAAAAACAGAGCAAGAGGCCATCTTGAAGTTCGCCTGTGTGTACTGTATCGGCTAACCATTTGGTCCATTGTATCGACGCCACATTTATATTTGTTATAAAAAGCGATCATATCTGGTTTTTTCTTTTCATTATCACTTACAGCAGTATCGCAATGCAGAGTCGATAACAAAATTACTGCCTTGTTTTTTTTTGGAACATATGAACAAATTGCGACATTTTCATGAAAACCAAAGAGCGTGGAAAATTCTTCTCTCGATTTATGGGGAGCCATCTGTTTTGGAATGTAAGGCTTGTTTCTCCTCAAAGTACCAACGATACTTATTTTCCACGAAAGTAAATGTTTAGCCAGAGGTAGAGTAGTAAAATAGTTGTCCATAGTAATATTTCTGCCACTTCCTTTGAATGGTGCTGCGAGTTCTTTTACAACTCTCTCCCCTTGATTTTTCTCTCGAACATCTCCACTTTTTCCAGCATAAATAATACCTTGCAGGGGGTACGCGTTTTCCGCATCACAGATCCACCAAATTTTGATTCCGTACTTTGCTGGTTTCGACGGAATATATTGGGTAAATTTTGTGCGACTTCTATACGGATACAATTGCTCATCAATCGTTAAATTTGCTGTCGGTTTGTACATCTTGTTCAAATTAGAATTGAGAATCGTCCAAATATCTCTTATAGGAGCAAGTTTATCTGTTTCTGCTCGTGTCTGGCGTGTTCTGGGGTCATCGAATCGAATAAATCGCAATATTGAACGAAATCTTTTGTAACCCATTGCAGCACGATATAGAGGATATGACGTAGTTTTCCACATTTCGCTCGTATGGTCAGTATTGGAATTGTTTACGCCACTACAAATTAGAATTCCGGAAAAAGCATAAAATTCTTGAGGAGTTACTGCCTTCCACGATCGTTGAGAATTCGGATTCTCTGCGTTATATTTATTGTACACTTCTTCGGCTTTTCTGTTTGTATGTCGAATTATAAGATCGACCATTTCGGGAGTAATAATTTTGGTAAATGTATCTCTTACCGATAACGTTTCCGTAGATTTGTGAGGGCCACTTCTTTGGCGTAAAATATTATGTGAAAGGGTTTGATGCACTTGAGGTGGAGTCTTCAACCAAACGGTATTGTCTTTAGTTACGTACGAAGTAGTTACATTTTCCCGCGTCGCTGCAGCTGGTGTATCTTCGCTTTCACTCTCGCATTCCTCAGGCTCAGTGTCGCTCTCTCCCTCTCCTTCTGACGACTCGCCGGCAATTCCCGCGTCCGATTGTGGCTCATTCATTGTGACTTTATTCGGAACCCAGTCCTCGTCATCGCTGCTATCATTGATTTCCGATTCTTCAGATGCGTCTCCAAGCAAACGCTTTATATACGCATCTCTTTCGGTACGATTCAATCTGGATTCAAATTCAATAGTTAAAACGCGATAATGAAATATGATAAAAGAAAACAGAAAATTATAGAATAATATGTATAGAACAATATATAGAATAATATTTACCTTGCAAATTCAGATCTAGATAGTTCTTCGTCCATAGTGCATAAATTTCAATTCTCCGAACACACGTAAAATACACACGTTTTATTTTTATAAACAAAAACAACGTGATAACTGCTGTCGACCGTTACTGCTGCGTATTCAACAGGCTTCTACACGTTTCTTACTTTCTCTATTCCACCACTCCTGCCTCACCCCTCTCCGGTTACCTACGTTAGTCCGACCTTCGCATCTGCGTGCCTCTCAGGGCCGTACGTTTCACATTTCTGTGAATGTTCTTACGGGCCCCGGGACTCTTATATAACTTAGATAGCTTCTATGGAAGTTTATTTAATAAAATAAATTGTTTCCAAACGATTTCGCACTCATAAATTAAGAAAAACTCGTAGTGGATACCCGGGTACCCTGGTTGCCTAACGACGTGGCAAAAGTTGGTTGCCCACATAAGGGTTAAAAGTCTTAAATGACGTAATTTAACACATGAAGAAAGAGTTTTGGTCAAGTGTGTCATTTTTAGATGTTTATGCGTGCAAAAATAACACACTTGGATTTGCAGTGCAGTAGTCGTTAGCAACATTCTATTGAACTTTGGAAGATATTTTAAAGCAAAACAATATAGCCGGAATGCACACAATTTATTTAGGAAGTTACCTTTGCCCGTCGGAAATGTTAAGATTCGAGAATGCATATTGATCCGTCTCTACTTCAGACTAGAAAGAACGATGTTTCAGCTAGAATCTTCTTTCTCAATAGTAATTCAAGACGTTTATCCGAATTATTGGTTTCTAAAACTTCCAGCTTCTCTAAATTGCGCCTCTTGCTAAAAACTTTTCGCGAGAGAATAAAAGAAAGTAGAAGAAAATCTCGAGGAACAAGCGGGAGATTATACACAACCAGTGACACATCACGTTCAAAAATTAGACTCATTATCGTGGCAAGGTCAGGGTTTAATACAGATTGTATGACCACTAATGTGGTTGCATGTCGCAACGAGAGATCATCTCGTTTCCGTGCGAAAATAAAGTTTATTTCGATAAACAGTGAGTTACCTTTTCGAAATCGAGTTCATAAAATACGTGTACTTGATTTGCGATAATATATAATTCGCTGCTCCCCGGAAGGTATCGATTCGGTGCCCCGAGATATTAATTAAGGAAGAACCCACTCCAAGAGAGCTCATCGAGGGATCTCGTTCCCCAATATGAATCACATGGCAATTTTTATCCGCTACGATATCAAATAGAATAAAGAGAGGATAGGAATCTGGAAACCAGACCACGTGCGTCGCGCGTGGCAATGTATTGTAGCACTTTTCGCGTTCTGCCAGAAGATAAGCGGCGGCGGTGGGATCGTTCCGTTGAAGGGAGGAGAAACGCAGGAGGGAGATGGACTTGTTTGTTCGAGATTATGGCGGATTAATGAGTTCGGCCGGATCAACGACAGCGCGGTTGAAATTGATCAAAGCGAGTAATTTTTCGAAAAGTATATAATTCACAGTTTATGAATATTTTCTATTCTCGAGATTGCTTTCATTATTATCCGCTAGTCCGACGGTAGCTTTACTTCATATCCTGCGACGGATAGCAAACATTTCGACCGGTTTAAAATTTTTATATCTCGTTTATGTTATCTTTCGCTTATTTCTCCATTCCATATATATATATATATATATATATATATATATATATCTCTCTCTCTCTCTCTCTCTCTCTCTCTCTCTCTCTCTCTCCGCCTCTCCACGAGTGTTGTCTTAACAAGCATTTTCCCCCCCGTGATCCGACGCCGTTCTTTTTTTTCCACAAGTTCGAAGTGCGACGCGTTTCGCTGTATCGCAAGCGGACGAACGAATTCGTAAAATAACCGGTTGTCGATCGCGCTTTTGCATACCGCGATAAATAACGGAATAAGCGGCGAAGTTGCGAACGTTCGTGCAAAAAAGTGCGATTGTCACACTAAAAAAAAAAGCTCAAGTTAAAAACAGTTTAAGATAGTAAATAGTAGATATTTTCTACAATAACGCATTATTCGCAAGACATTAAAAAGTTCTTTTATTTTCTGAAATAAGCGCCCGATCTTTTTTATCGCGCGGAGCTAAATATTCGCAACGTACGGTAGTTACATTCGCGTTTTTTCTTATCGATACGGCGATCGTTTTCGATTATCAGTGAAATGGTATATTATCTGTTTGCGTAAGCTATCAGAGCTATATCATTAATAATTTAATCCAAAAAATCGGAGTGTCAATGACTTTTCTTTTCTACTCAAAAATTCTACTTTGTTCTCTTGTCTTTCGCGATAGGAATGTCTAATGCGATCTATTTAACCCGGGAATAGTCACCTGATTTTTTTTGCGTAAATGACCACCTAGAGTGATTTTTACATCCCAATTAAATGTCATTGTTATTTATTACGTATTGTATATTATCGATTGTTCTATAATTTATTAACATTTGAGAACATTGTGTATAGATTTACGCAATATTTTCTAAAAATAGTAACGAAAAACTAAAAAAATGTTAAACAAACGGAAGAAGCATATTAAGCAACTTATTGTGACAGTATTTTTACAAAATGAAGACATAGCAATTAATAAAACGCTTTTATATTGCGGGCTTTCGATAAGATTGCATTTAAAGGAGAGATCGTAAAAAATAGTTATTAGAAAAAAAGGAAATTTATTATAGATAATATTTATTTTATAGCAATTTAAGACAAGGCTGAGTCATTATTATATAAAGGTATTTGACACTTAAAATGTGATATTGTGTTTCCTCTTTCAAATTATACAGAAATATTATATTTGTTATTAACAAAACATATTTTATAATAAAAAAATTGATAACAATTATTTTATTACTTATTTTTTTAAGCATTTATATACACATGTTTTTATTCAATTCTTTTTTTCCTATTTTATATTATAGTTGTTATGATTATCTATATATTATTATTTATTTATAAACATATTATAGATATACTCAATCTCGTTCAAACTCATATTATTATTTCTAATTTATAATGTAAATTCTTACCATACTTTATTAATTTTCCTAACATAAACGATTTCCTGGGATGATTTCTACGCCCCAGTAAGTTTCAATTGGTTGGTATTATAAATGTACAGGTCACTGGCGCCGTTAGCTATACATTTTTGGAGGAACTTTGGAAACTAACAAAGAAAAAAAATAAATACATAAATAGTGCAGTTTAAAATTTAACTTGTTAGGGTTTTCAAGTTACACATATAAACATTACTTTAATTTACTTGAAATTATCATATATAATTTATGTATATATTGGGGAGCTTGTCTTCGCCGCCAACAGCACTAGTGTACAAATTAACTCTTTTTATTATGCAGGTTGGATCTCAGGACCATCGAAAAGTAGACTATATATATCAATTCTAGGTCAGTAAAGAAAATTACTGTGCCGGTGGTGAGGTTTATTTTTTCAAAAATTACCCCGGGTGACTATTCCCGGGTTAAGCCTTAAATACAATACAAAGGTACAGACAATAGAGAATAAGAAAGGGAAAAGACAGGCAGCAGAAATAACCACATTTCAACTTACTAAAAACTGTGTATCAACGCAATGGAATATGAATTAGACAATAGGAATAGAATTTCCGGCGCGATGGATTTCTATTCTTATTATTATTACCCGCACCTGACCAATCACAGTTTTTCGATTTTATTATATTATTGAAGTGCGGTCATTTCTGTTTCCTGGCTTATTTTCTGTTCCTATTACCTGTTACCTTTGTATTGTGTTTAAGCCTTTAAGATCATTCCGTAGAATGGGACGCAATGCGTTATCACTCGATCGTTTAAACTTGATTACTTCCCGTTCGATTAAGCATCTTATCTCGCAATTAATTAACACATTCATTTTTTTTCCTTTATTGTAACATTAACACAACTGCGAACAACAAATAATATCCGGATCGATTTGTATGATATTAAGACAATCGGTATATTGATTGCGATCGTGGCGTTTATTTTCGTCAAACCGAACCGGTAAATACAGTAAAATATAATTAAGCTTACACGATAACCATATCTATAAGAAAAAGCAAGACAACCAAGATAAGGAATGCATTTGCAAAAGATGGAATGGTATTTATAATTTATCTCAATCTCAAGTATATTTTAAATAAATTGAAAAAGATCTTGATCGTCAAAAATTCGTTTCGCTCGCGCACGCATGTATGAGTGATTTTTCGTAATATTATTTATCTCGGAGATTTATGCGAAAAAACAATACCTGAAAAATTTCGAAGATATAAGATCGCAGAAATTTTCCAAGTGCATTTCGGCGAGTAACCTCGAATGCGGTTGGAGAGTTGAGAACGTTGAGAAGTTGAGATATCGGCTAATAAAACTTATATAGAACAGCTACACGAGAAACATGCGCTATTATATCAAATATTTATCTTACCGTGTATCTAGCCGGGAAAATCGATCTGTCACGTGAACTACGCGGCCACTCCGCTACTGGCGTGCAAAAATATCGCGCGGGAGCATCGAACGTCGACGTGTGACCATTTTCAGCTGTTCGTCGTCCGGACTCCGGAGTCGAGCGGCGCGGGCGCCAACGGCGTAGCCGTTTGAATCTCAGCATAAACGTAGCTGCGCGTATCGTGGCGCGCGCGCGCGCGCGGGAGCTGCAAAGTTCACGCAAGTGGATTCCGGGGCTGAAGTCGGGGCCGAAGGAGGAAGGAAATGAAAAGTCATCGCGGGGCCGGCGCGGGCCGGCCCGGCCGCCTGTTACCTACATCGCCGTTGTTTTACGCCGTTGTTTTACGCCGCGCGGCAAAGCGGAGGAGAGACGATCGGCCGGAGGGGGTTAACTCGACGACAATCACGATCGCGATTACGAGGAAGCTACGAGGAAGTCGGCCGGGGATCTCACTCTCTCCTTGTTCCTCTCTTTCTCTCCCTTCCGTCCTCGCCCCCTCGCCGGTACGTCGCGACTTCGCGGCGATCTACCCCACTCAAGCCGCGCGATGACGGCGGTTCGATTATTTCCGCTGGCGCCGACGCCAATGGCGGCCCGCGATTGGCCAACGGCGGCCGCCAATGGTCGGCCGAGCGGTTCCACTTGTTCTCCGGAGTAGTAATACGGCATCGTGCCGTCTCGCTCGCGCACGGCGCACCATCGCGGCGCAGCGACCGGGCGTCCGTCGGGTGGAGCGGAGCGGCGTGGGGTGGGGTGGGGTGGGGTGGGGTGGGATGTCGCGCGTCTGGCGGCAACCTTCACTCGACACTTCCTACAGCGCGGCGGACGGATCAGTCGCTCGCCGACCTCGTAACGCGACAGTACCGAGGTACGAAGCCGCTCGCCGATCGCAAATCGCAATCGCAGCGCGCGTTGCCGCAACGACGAGGCCGTCGAAACGCCGTCGACGAGGGTGATATATCGCACCTCCGCGAGGGCCGCGTTGTCCGTTCCGCGCGAGCGCGTACGTCCCCGCGTCCGCCATCCCCCCCCCCCCGCCCCCGCCCCGCCTCCTCCGTTGTGCCGTATCGCGAAGACCGGAGGAGAACACCGGCGGAGTATACGAGTGCCGCGACGCAAGCAAGCCGGAGAGACAAATCACGAGTGACACGAGTGCGCTAAAACTGGGGAGTGCTAATGACCGAGGATTCTCTCCCGTTCTTCTCTTCTGTGATAACTTGACGAACGCGGCGGCTGATACGCGTACCGGGATAGTAATCCCTCTCACGTGTTCACGTGCGCCGCGACGACGAGTTTCCGCGCGGGATAATCTCGCCGTCTCTCTCTCTCACTCTCTCACTCTTTCGGTATCTCGCGCGCGCGGATGCCGCCCGCCGCGACCTGATTACGCGCGCCGCGTGCCGTCCCCGTGCGTGCATGCGTGCGTGCGTGGAGCGCACGAATCGCGAGGAGTGCGACGAAATTTGAACCCCCGCCGATGAACAACGGTGGAATGATTTGTGCCCGGTTGGAGCGCGACGGCAAGTGATAATTAGCCCCAGCAGCTCGGTGTCGGTGCCCGGCAAAGGATTTTTATCGACGAAGAGGAACGGAGCAGCGGGACGGAGCGCCGACAACGGACGACGAAGCAGAGGCAGCGATCGAGGTAATTGTCCGACGACGAATTTTCGCGGCGCCCTCCTCCCCCGTCTCTCGGGGTGCGCGCGCGTGTGTGTGCGCGCCGATACCTATATACGTACGTGTCACGTATGCCACGCACAGTCGGGGGCGCGTGCGCGCGCCCGACGCTCCTTCGACGAGTTTCTCCCGATTGTAAACAAACCCTCGCTGTGTCACCACCGGCGGCACCGGCGCCGTTCCGCATTTCGCGGAATCGCGAGATTCGCCGTTTTTACGAACGCCGCGGAACTCGCTCGAGATTCGCGAAAATTTACCACTCGCATTCGCGGGTCCGCGTATACTCCGCGTTTCGCGATGAATGATGTGTCTTTATATTTCTATCGATACGGATTAACTTTCGTCTCGGTTTAACTTATTCTTTATCTTTTTCTAATTCTAAGAATTAGAATTTAGAAATGGATATGAAACTATTTTAAACACAGGCCTGATCTCGAACTGTTATAGTTCCCAATTGATTGTTTTTAATTTTTATTTGCCTGACTATTGCCAGGCGCTTGTGGCGCCTGTAAATGACATTGTTTCTTTGTGCCAAATATATAACACCTGAAAATGTGGCTTTTACAGCTATAGTTTGAGCAAATTATGTTTTAAGTGTGTCCAATCATTCTTATTTTTTATTCCTTTTTGCAAACACTAAAATGAAGTTGCATCCACAACGATTTTAAATGCAGTGTTATTAATAGCGAAAACCTATAATCGATACGGATACGAAAATCAGGGAAATTACTTGATGAATAACATACGAAGATTGCATTTGATTGCGGTATATAACGACGATTCGCCTCTCCTTCAAAATTCCTAATTTTGCAAATTATTTTAATTTATCGCTTTCAATTTGACACATTCTCGCGGAAAAGTTGCCGGTATTTTCCATCGTGCGATCCCGCGATTTATTTTTCGCGTCTCGACGCGACTCTCGCGGCGAGACGCGTCGAGCTCTCATATGCGAAAGGTCAGCCACTCGACGCCGCCGGTCCATTTTCGTTCTTCCTCGATTCTCCTCGTGGAGGCCGCGCTCGAGATACGCGGAGCGAAACGCAGCCCGTGGGCTCGTTACCGTATCCGAGCACGAGGAGTTAATTCCGGCGCGGCGCGGCGCGGTGCGGCGCGGCGCGCCGCGACGCGCGGTATACCCGGAAATCCGCTGGAAGCCCCGGCCGCCTCGCTTTTAATCCGCTTGGCGATGTTAATAACCGGTCGTGCGGAATTTAATTAACGCGAGTCGCTGACGTCAAACGCGCGTTCGCCTCTGCGCGGGACATCGCGAACGGGTAAATAAGTCCGCGTCGTCTCCGTGGACGCGGAGTGCGAGTGCGTCTCTCGCGAAAGCCCGACAAATCGGAGGATTCTTCGGATTAACCGCGAGTTTCCGCGCCACGAGAAATTAACGAGTCGCTCGATCGCGCCCGAAATCATGGAGTAATCAATTTTGTTTGGAATTCATGAAGAAACAATGGATATAATAACGCTGATAAAATAGGGCATGACAGTAATAATTATATGTAATCTTACAACAATCTTTTATCTTATCACGCGAAGGTGGACTCTAAAATGTTAATTAAGGCTTATTAGCATATCTTGGTGTAATTTTAAACGGCTGCCATTTGATGCTAACGTATATAATTAGATGCAATTACGTAAGGTACAATTATTTAACCTACAGCAATAATTTAAGGTGTGCTTAGCCTACTTTTAAGATACCGAACTACTTTGGTGACGCTACTTCCCATCAGTGAGATAGCTTCGCGATGATTCATATAAATATTAAACGTTTTATACGTATATATAGGTATATGATTATATGAATACAGAAAGACTCGGAAGATAGCTGATACAAAATTAGACAGGTTTCGATCGTTTTCGCATTGTCACATTTATTAGATATAAATAAATGTTACGATATCTCTCTCGACGTGTTACGCAAGCGAGATTGTGTAACGTTTACTTACAAGTTCCTACAAGTTCCTACGAAAAATTAAAATGAGTACGCACGGGTTATACGTCGTGCGGAAACGAATCGGCGTTCAAACACACCTTCCGAAGCGGATGTCGAAATATTCAAAGGCGATTCTATCGGCTCGAAAAACCGTTCCGCCGTAAATGGGGCCCCCTCGAGCGGATTTCTGCCGGAACGGCGACGATCGTGGCGACGTTAAAGACGTGAGCGCGCGTCACTCCCAGTCACTCCGACGACAGGGATCGATGGGATCTGGCGAGACTCTACCGGCTACGGAAACGTGTTTACGTAAACCCCAGCCCGGTAGGAACCGCTCGTATTTCTTAATCGTTATTGAGGAAGTTGCGCGTTATCATTTACATAACGCGAGCGCGAGCGAGCGAGTTTGCGCGCGTAATACCCAACCTGCTCGGGGCTTTCGCAAGATTTCCGCGAGTCTTGTGCGGGCACCGCCATCAGGCGAAACCGGCTCTCTTTCTCTTTCTCTTTCTCAAGTTTTCTGCGGGGTATCGTTCCCCGCGCACGTGCCCCGTAACCCAATCGTCGCGACCGAAGACCGAAAATCGTAATTCCGGTGAGTTTCGTTTTCGACTGATCGCGAATAATCACATGCCCGTGTGCCTGTGTGACACGCAAGTTACGCAGGCATTACGCAGCCACTTAATGCGCCACAAGATAAAAGGAGAACGCATTCTCTGCGAACGTAGAAAGAAGGGCGTTTGCGTACGTACGCGACAATGACAGTACAGATTTGCGTTTCCGAAAGCATCGCAATAATTTTTTAGGAAAAAATACCACTCGAATAACGCGGGAAAGATTCTCACAATTGATTTCCAGACAGTCTGGATTTCTTATTCCTGTCGAAGTTATTTAAATTTGACAGCCAAGAAACGAGGAAAAGAAATCAATCGTCAGCGAAAATTCACGCCGCGGTAATTTCAATGATGAATCGATGAGTTTAAAAAAAAAATCACGCGACGTTGCATATCCGTGTCACCGCTGTCCTACTCCGATTGGTCGTGCGATAAAAATAGATAACGCAACGAGGAAACTCGTCTGCGAAAAACTTCAGTTCCTCCCGGGCAAATTAACCGAGAGTGAGGAGAGAAGCGGTCGCGCGTGACGATATCCTCGTCGCGCCAGGCGCGAGCCGGAGCTGCTTTCCTCCTTTGTCCGGTAAAGACGCGGATTGATTACTGATTAACGCGGATCCTCCTCGCGATACTTCCTCATTGCGAAACCGCGAGAATGGCGGTCGGCGCGGCGCGGCGCGCGCGCAATTAAGTAAATCTCCTCCGCGAGAAGAGTCCGTCGTCGTGGAGATGTTTACAAACTCCGTGAGTAGATAGTAAGAAGACAAAGCGAGGAGTCGGTCGCTTGATCCATTGGCGTAAGTTGAGAATCCGTTTGCGAATCTTGGAAAAATATGTTAGGAGCCAAAGCCATCTTTTAAATCTCTTTATTCATTCACGTATGAACATTAATTATCAATTAGACAATTAAATAGCGCTACAAGCGCGTTGCTAACACGATATAAAGAAGTTTCTGAGGCAAAGGATTTATTTCTTTATTAATAGTAGTACAAAATGTTTTTATCGACTTTATAAATTATTTCAGCTGATACAAACTTACATAGGTATTGCAGCGTCAAAGTCTATCAAGCAGGCTAACAATGCGAAGCGAAAAGAACGTACGAGAATTTAACATGAGTTTTAACTTGGTGAAAAATATGTGTGTGCCTGAGAAATCGCAGAGTCATTTATCGTCGATTCAACACAAAGATATTCGGCCGCCTGGTTGATTGCCGGTGGTTTCCGGTGACGACGCCGTTGCCGCTGGCTGGCTGGCAGACGACTGCGATATGTACATAGGTTATCATCTGCATGCACGGGTTACAAAGAGTGTACCGAGCGAACGAGCGGACGCGTAATCCTCGTTCCGTGTGGCCGTCGTATTCTTAACTTTTGATACGACACGCTGTCGTCATCGTCGGATCCAAATACATTGCACGCGTCGCGCGTCGTGTCGCAGGTCGCAGCTGCAAGTCAGGCTGCCATCCTCTTGGCGTCGAAGAACGGAGGAGAGAAAGAGAGTGGAATAAAGGCAAGCTGCGAGAGTAGCAGTTCGGACAGGAACCGGAAGCTCGTTCGCCGCGCACAGAATTGCAATTCTTCCCTCAACGCTAAATTTAGCGATGTCTAAGAAGCATTCTCTCTGCCGCGTGCAAAGTTACGATCTTTTCTCTTTTCATTTTTTTCTCATAATTGCGTCCTCTTTTATAATCGGATATATATAATTTAAATTAGCACTGCACATAACACTGTTGAAGAAATATTTAAACTTTTGTTAGATCCTCGAACTTTGCTGCTTTAAAATTAATCCGATTATGAAATTTGTTATAAATATTGAGTGTATACAAAGTTCATTGAACTTAGATAATGATTATACATGGGTAAGACGCAGGAGAAGCCCGTAAATCCGAAATATGCAATTTAAATAGATTGTGAGAAGCGTATATCTGTGTTGCTGCGCGAACTTTCCTAATAGGAATTATACATGCGCCGGATGCTACTAGAGAGCATGGATATTAATGTCGCTGTTACTTGAACATTCGCCAGTTATCGCGCGTACATAGGTCGGCGACGCGCGTTGATTGATTTACGATTAAATTAATAAGTACAAGCTGGGCGCAGCCGATCCAACTCGCGCGGCGCACACGGCTTGATTTACGATTGTGCCGCGTATACGAACGAGATTCCGCGATATGCGCTAAAAAAAAAATTAATCAGACTTTTACGACTTGTTGACAACAAGAGTAAAATTAAACGTAATCGCTGCTAACATTCTTAACGTTCGCGCAATGTTTCTTCTTTCTTACGATATACAAGAGACAAATATGAAAAAGCAACTACGAAAGACAAAGGTACGAAATTAAAGACTATTTCACCAGGAATATATTTTTATTAGTACATTGGGGGGATACTTGAATTTTCTAAGCTGTACCTTTTTTTACGGAATTTTTATGATAATTATTTCGACGCGAAAGACACTTTCGAACTGTGTAAAGATGATTTGTAGACGTGAAGAAAGAAGCGTATAGAAACGTAGAGTATACCAAATGGACAATACGCGTCCGGAGGCTGACGTGAGCGTCGAAAGAACGTGGAATTCCCAAGGAGAATGCCGGAGTAGAACCGTAGACAGTAACTCGTGACCGAGACGGGAGAGGAGAGACGAGTCTTTTGAACGCGCGCGGCTCCGTCGTCCCGCTGGAAGACCTGTCACCCGGAAGCGCGGATAGAGAAACGCACACGCGAAGGCCTCCTCTCTCGGCAACTTATAGCGGCGCGGCGGTCTCGCGTCGGCGAAACATTAGCATTTAAAGGGGACGGATTACCGGAATTGCTCGGAATTCAGCGATCCACGAGGGTGTGTATCGTTAGTTGCGCACTTTCTCTGTACCACGGCTGTAATCGGAGGAATGCCGGTTATTCCGATTAATATGTCGAGGCGTATCAGTAACCTTCTAATCTTTATTTTTTCCGTTTCTCTCTCTTTTAATTTATTTTGTCTTATCCATTTTTTAATGCGTTTTTTACGCAAAGCAGTTATCAGAAAAGTGCCAATTATCAGAAATTGTTAAAGTCGGAAAGCATAATACACGCAAATCTCAGAGTTTTATATGATCATAAACCATTGGCCGACACACGTAAATCGCGAAGAAAATCACCAAAGAATTGAAAGCCTGCACGAGTCTTTAGTCTCGTTTTATATAACGTCAGAGGAAACGACCGGCGCGAAGGATGGTTCGTCGAAGTCGACGTTGATAAGAGGCCGGGAACAGGGTGAATAGAGGAAAATGAGAGGTGGGCTGCGAAGGGCGCGTATATAGAGCGGAAGGAGAAGTCGGGGGAGAGGGGAAGATAGAGAGCAGGGAGAGAAGAAAGCCTTTCTAACGTAATTCCATCGAGCTCGCCGGAAGAGCCCGGAACCCGGAAGTAAGGGAGGAAGCGCACTACCGTCGGCTACTGTGGGAGTAGGTAGGGGGTCAAGGGCGGGAGGGGTGGATGGAAATTTCTTCGGTGCTTGCTTCTCCACTCTAGAGCGGCTCTATCGATCGCCGAGATCGCGGGCGAGACCAACTCGGGCGAGGAACACTCCTCCTCGACCTTGATCAAAGACCGCCCAATCTCGTAATTAATAAAATCCTTCACCTATCTAAAGAGATCGGGCACCGACTTCCTTAATGTATGTGAAAATGACAAAGATAGGGCGTAATAACATACGGAAAGTTTTTAGAAAGATTGAACGTTTGCTCGATAATACTTTATACATTTTTATAATTTGTAGAGTATTTATTAATAAAATGTGGCAGAAGCAATGATCTAATTTTCTAGGAAACCGATTGCGCATAAGAATATAATATATAAGAATATATAAAGTTACAATAGACCAGACAAGCGCGATCGATGCTGACGAAGTAATGCGAGTAGGACAGCTGGACTGCGTCGTTCCGGGAAATTCTAATCTTATATTCATAACCAGATTACTTTTTCTCGCACGCGAACAAGTGGAACAGGCGAAAACATGCATAAACCGTGTATTTTGTTCCCATTGGCTGACAAGCTGATATTTTCTCAATTTTTTTCCTTTTTTTAGTAGAAATTTATAAATTAAAGTTAAACAGAAATCTCTACAGAGTTTTATTATACATATAAATTTCTATTAGTTTATTCACATCTAGAAATTCTATTGCAATCTCCAATCTTGATAGTTTTCTTGTAAAGAGAGACTCCTAGAAGCTGTTTGACGCGGATTATTATGCAATAATCAATGTCTGTCATACGTCGGCCGATTATCACAGATATTTTAGCCGTTATTGTCATCGTCGTTCGATCGATAATCGTTTATCGGTGATGACAATAAGGTGGTAGCGAGCGTCAGCAAATAATTTTCTTCTTTCGACGAAACAGGACTGTAAGTTCGTCTCGAGTATCGAAATAAATATAAGCATTTTATTTTAATTTTATCAATATATTTTATCAGTTTTATTAGATAGATCGTGGAATATTGAATAGAAAACAATTGTTCGAAGTTTGATAAAAGCATACAATTATTAATTGCAAGTTGATGAAACCATCATAAGCAACTGGTACAGTATATTTTCACATTACCAACGATACGATTTCCATATTTTGCGGGCAATGTGCCCTATTTTTATTGCATGCCAAACAGAACGATCTTTCGCCCTTTAATTGCATTTCAATCCGCTACATCCGCGGTCGTGTCATTGGAAATTGCGAATGTGTTATCTCCAATCGAGTAGCAGAAAAGAGCATCGACTTCGAATTGTGCCAAGATCGTTGTTAATTGAGATCCCTCTTTTCTTCGATGTACGCTCTTCAATATTTTTCCTATAATTTTGGAATCATCTTTAGAGCTTCTTCAAAAACGTCGAGGTAAATTCAAAGAACATTACAGATCCTCGTAATAAAGTAAAGCGTTCTATATATTTCTTCTCTTATTCCATTATTTAATTATAAAATATTCAATTATAACAGACTCTCTAAAAAAAAGATTACATTTCGCGATTTGTGAAGTTTTTAAAGTTTTTACATATTTATTTGCTCATTTTTTTACGGCATATAAATATTTTGCGCTTTCACGCGATTTTTTCGACGTTTTCGCACTTCAGAAAGATGATCAATAATAGCGCTTCTTCGAAGGATCGATAAGGCGTATAAACGCCGTTGAAACCATTTGCCCACTCGCCAAGATTTTGCTCGACGCGGATATTCGCGCTTGGACGGGAAGATAGATCCTTTTATCTTCCTTCCTCCCTGCTCCCTCCTCTTCCACGTCTGTATCGCAAGAGAACCGGTCGGTATCCGGACCGGAAGCACGGACCTTGGACCTTTCCTTTTTTTTTCTGCTCTCTCGGGAGGCAGCGAGAGAAGGATCTTCGCTTCGCGCAATCGCCCCGAGTTTCGTCTCCCCCCTCGTCTCCCTCGCTCTCCTTTCTTTCTCTTCCCCGCGCGTCCCTGTTCCTTCTCTTTGCGTTTTTATCAGCCTCCCCTTTCCCCCCCTGTCCCGCTCTGCTTCCTATCTCGGCTCTCTTCCTCATTCATCTCCGTTTCTCCGATAAGTATCCTGTTCCTTCAATTACTTGTACGTCCTTTTACCGTCCACCTGTGCTACGTAACGGATACGTTTATACAGGGTGTCCCGTTGTCCGTGCGCCGCATTTTGCCGACGGATTTCTGCGATAAACTTTTTCGCGATTGGTTTTTATGACGCGAGACTTAAAGGAAATTATTTGAGATGCTATTCTTTGATTTTTTTATATCGTATACCTTGCGGCAAAACTCCTTTTTTTTCAATACAATGTAAAGTATTCTTGAATGGATAAACCAACCCCATCTGATAGATGGATAGTTACTCTTGTAGAGACAAAATAAACACCTCTGACAATACCAAGCGTTGCAGACTTTTTATGTACGCGACTCTTTGATTGTCCTCACTATTTTTGCACATCCCCAATTTATCGAAACTCGATGAGTGCTCAGGTCATGCCCAGGTCAAAAGCTCGTGAACAAAAAGGTTGCAGCTTGACACCGTAAGATGGGATTACTTTGCCTCTACTCCCTATGGAAATATGGGATTTTTTTCTGTATGGGATAATTTTCTATCTTCTCACAGAAATGATTGACCGCTGTCATTTAGGCTTACAATTAGTGAATCTATGGACCCAAGTTCAAAACACTATTTATATACGTACATTTTTTCACATCATATACATCCACATAAATAAAAGTGCAATTGCATTGAGGAAAAGTGGAAGCGAGATACAATCTAATTTAGGAATATAAAAAAATAAGAATATGAGGTAGACGCCGTGTGTGTTTTATATAAATGGAGTAGAATAGCAAAAACTAAAGCTTATTTTTTACTTGTATCTTTTAATTACAATAAAACGTTTGTTTATCGATAGGAGTTGTTACTTTCGCAGGAGTAGCCTTGCATCACAGTAAATAGGCAAAACTTCGTTGTTATATTCAACATATCTAATCATTATAGATTATACTAAAAATATTTTGATAACATTGAGAATAATTTTTTCACACCATTCGAAACTCGCCGAAACCTTTTCGAAGGACTCCCTGCTGTGCATTCTTCCGAATGTCGTCATATTGGATGCTATTTAAAGAAACATATTTTTTTATGTTAGAAATCTAAATCTAATCGATTTCGAACGAATTTTTCGTATCTTTTATCTTTTCTTCCTTCGTTTCTTTTCTCTTTCAATAGCGTGAACACAAGAAATCCAATAAGAAGATGCCACAATGCGATGGATGATATCCAGCTTTTTTGTTTCCTTTTCTTTCCTGTTCGCTTCCTTCCGAGAATCCGTTTCGCCGAACAGGAAGGAAAAGAAAGACTAAAAAAAGGAAGAGGGAGAACGGAATAAAAATTTGTTAGCCTTCGCCATGACGTTGCGCGCTTCGCGACCGCTTCAGGCGGATAAGATGAGCGTTAGCCGCAAAGAATTTTAAACCGATGTGTAGGTGTGTATGTAGGTGTGTGTAGGGACTGAAATGTTCCTTGTGATATCCATCCTTAACTGTGAGTGTCCGCGCTTGATAAAATCAAATATAAACTTTTTTATAATAGGACAGTCGCAAAAAGACAAGCAGAAAGTTAAAAATATCGTGAATATCTATTGAATAAAAAATATTACATTAGATAGATATTAAAGGGAAGCTCTATTAAAGTTTTTATCAAAAACAAAAATCATTACCAAAGTTATATCAAATAACTTAGAAAAAAGTTTGTAATAACTGATTTTTTCCATTCCACCCAATAGTTTGTGTGGCTTGAAAGAATTCTCAGATTGTTAACATGGTAGGAGGAAAGGGGAGGGGGGGGTGAAAATTCTGAATATAAATCTCAAGAGAGTAAATCGCAATATTATGCTTTCGGTAAATAAAGTACGGACGCTTCCATTAGCGGGAGGAAATATTTTAGAGGAAGAAGACTTCCGTGACTAATTTCCAGGACGTCGTGGAATATCGCGAAAGTGGGATATTATTCTCGACGAGGAAGGGATTGAGGAAAAGAAGTTACACAAGCGACGACTCGGTCGCTTTGAGTATCTTGCCGCGAAAATCTTTTCCGAGAGCTTTTTTTCGCGCCTTTTATCGCCCGCGAAATTCTTCCCCGCCGCGTGGAACATTTCGGAAGCCACAAAGAACGACGGAGCGCTTTTAAATCCGGCGTATTTGTTCCAATATTTTTACGACGAAAGCAAGAAATTCTTCGATATAGATACTGCAGATGTAAGACAATTTTTATTTGAATATACCAGCGCTCGGTTTTTTTCTCTTGTTTCCCTCTTAATGCACTATGCTGTCAATCGTGTCTTTGTCGCTCTCTTTCTCTGTCTTCTCTTCCTTTTCCTCCTCTTCAACTTCTCTCTTCGCCTCTCTTCTCGCGTTTCACGCGTACGCTCGCGCTCACTCTGGCATTCCTCACTGTCAAAATAACTATTATTACGAGTCGGATCCGGGACAAGAGACGACGATAGTCTCCTCCTTCCTTCTTCTCGTTCTTCCTATCCCTCCTTCGTCCGCCATCCACCTCCCTCGCTGACCCCCTCGCGTACCCCATACAGAATACACCGGAGCTTGTTTTATTCTCGCCTCGTATCGAGTTATCTCCGGCCGGTGGACGGAACAGTCGGGACACTCGGTGGTATATACATCGAGTGATAATTACAGCGAAAGTGGGTGAAACTTCGCTTGAAAATTGAACGCCACGCAATAACAGTTCACAGGATATAAATCGTCGTCGCGTGTTCCGTTAACAAAAAAAAAATGTGAAAACAGCGTTGCCGAATTTTTCAATAAACGGATAATATTTCGTATATTACATATAGGTACATATAACAATAACTATCAATATCTTTTCGCTGATTGTGAGTCAACGAATAAATTAACTCGATTTAATTAATTTTGTATTACGAATTATACAGAATTAAAATAAATATCCTTATATTCCACTTATGTATTATATCTTGTAAATTAATTTTCTATCTTTTTTATTTTACTCATTTTGTGTTATTTATTATTATAAATTAAAGAAAAGAGAATAAATCTACATATACATTTAACTACAATTTATATGACGTCATATATTCAACATTTTTCTTATAATTTTTCAAATTTTCATCTCGACAAATCTTAACTCCTATATAGTTCTTCACGCATGCCTTTTCTTCATTTTTGCTCTATTCACGACTATCCATTGACCCGCATCCGACTGACGAGCGACGAGCGGAGATCCTATCGTTATTGTGGCATGACGATGGGTGGCTTTTATCGGAATGGGTGGCTGCGAGCTGCGAGCTGCGAGCTGCGAGACGATACGGCCGTCGCGCCCGTCGCGCCGCGCGCCGTCAGCCACACGCACGCATGCACCTACGATCGCATTATTCTATTACGATAAATAACCGGACAGCCAATCGTTCTTCAGCGTTACTTCCCCAGTTATTGGGAACACTTTTCCGTCGACCGGATCAACACTTGTTTAATGCGGTCGCTCGGGTCGGTCTTCTCTCGTCATGTTTGTCGCCTTCGCCGCAATAACGGCTGTCGTCGTCGTCGTCGTCGTCGTCGAGATTCCTCCCTCCGCGGGATGCATACCTCCGCCGATTCTATTATTATAGTCGCACACTTCCTCCTCGACATATTTATACTCGTGCGGACTTTCGCGGCCGGTTTCTTTCCACGACCGGAGAGGCGTTTAAATTTAATAGGCTGCTCGTTTTGACGCTTTATGGTCACTGAGACCTTCTCTAGCAATTATCACGAGTTACGCCGATATCAGTCGATGCCATTTCAAATATTAATATGCAAGATCGACACGGCTTGCGGTAATTAAGTAACAATTTACTGAAAAACAAGATCAATAATTTATATGTTATCATTAATTAATGTGATGTAAATCGTATTTATAATTTGTAATTATTATGTGAACGCGGCACATGTTAATATTAATATATTAATATTTTAATATATATTAATAATTATTATAAAACGATTAAAAAAAGAAATAAATAGAATATTTTCAAATTATACTTTACACAAGATTGTCAGATATTTCTACTTTGACATGTTGATTATTTTGACATGATTTTGTAAGATGTTAATCGAAGATCTTAAGTAATAAGATAAGATATCGATGTTAAAAATATCAGAAATAATCCCGTTTATTTTGCGGTTTTTCCTCGTGACGTCTCGGCTCTTCGTTGCCAAGTTTCTTGTAGATTTATAATATCGATGTTGCTTAACGATCCGCGATCTCACGAGCTAAGTGGCGAGACAATACATCCGTGAGAGTTCACGCAATACTTCGAATACGGTCCTTACATAACGTCTAGGACAGTGTTTCCCACATGGTGAAAATAACACTTCCGCGAGAAATGATCTCGTGACCTCGTTTAGCTCGTTATCATCCTAATTTTGATCTATCTCTTCAGCTCTGATTAAGAGCCGCGCATTCTTTCGAAAGAGTGCCCAAATTAATTTGGCAAAACATTGCCCTTACTCATTATTTTCAACGCCGATAATTTTCAATGTCGTTTATTTAACCATGCGTTTAAATTCGCGGTAAACCCTCGAATTAAATCACTTCCATCGAAGATATTTGATAATCAACATCACAATGAAAATGTTATAATTGAATTACAAGTACTTCAAAATACAATCTATAAGTTGTGATTTACAAAACTTCACCGTGAACTTCACCGGAAGAAAGAGAAGAGCGTGAAATGCCTCGTTCTGCGCCTCTAAAGGAACATCATTTTGCCGCTCTAAATAATCCCTCCCTCATAAAGCCCGTCGATCGAGTCATGTGTCGCCTCAATACCCGTGTAATATCGATTAATACCGGGCCGTTCGGTCACGTGGCCTACTGAATAATTTTACGCGAATCTATTTTGATGTGCCGGCCATCGTTTATTCATACGGCTGACGTAAAACTTTCCGCTATCTGCGCCGCCGGGTCGATGCATACGCCCGACAAAATAGTTTAGCATACTAATTACTTTTGGTCTGTAGGTCGCGCATTAGACCGAGCATGCCCGCTGTTGTTGCACGAATGATCGTGCAATAGAAGGTGTTGCACATGCATGAACTATCGTTGCGTTGTCATGCTTCTCGTTAAATTGCGCAACACGGGTTATATCAGGTATACGTAGAAGCAATTCCGGTCTCTGCATTCGATCCTTATTTCTTCATAAAGATTTTATCGCGTCTAGTCGACAAATCATACGAACGATAGATTCTCTCTCTTTCTCTTTTGGTTGGAAAAATTCAGTTCGGGATTGGGTCGAGATATCTCTTTATATATTTTTCTAATTTTTTTCCTTGTATTTCTATGTGTTTTCCATGTATCCCACGACATGCATTTCTGCCCGGTGATTCACGCGCGTGATTTTTCGTCACGGGGGGGGGGGGAGAAGCGAAAATGAGCGCAGCTAAACATTCGGGCGTTAGGTAAAATAGAGCGAAGGTGGGCGAAAATTCGGTCGATTTTAGCGCGGCTCCGAGAGTGGGCGGTCGCGCCGCGTCGCACTATTGTTTCTCATTGCCCAGCGGACGCTTCCTGTTGGCAAGCACTTCCTAGTGGCGTATTTATATACGCTACTACCAGACGCAGATCCGCGTTCCTGGTACACATTGGCCGTGTCCCTACCCCCCGGTGTCGGCGCGATTCCTTTGGCTTATATTAGGCGCGATCGCGTCTCCCGCGAGCCGTACGCGCGATTCTCGGGATCTCGATTTAGCAAGATGGGTCTCCTACGAGCCAATAAACTCGATAAATCCGGAACGAGTGTGTCCGTTAATACGACATAGGTTAGCACGAGTAATATGTACTGCGTGTGGGAAATGTAGCGTTTCTTCTTTGAAAATTTGTCGCATTACCCCCATTTTTGTTGTGTTCTATTAGTGATTTTGTTTCATCTATTTTAGTTTTAAAAATATTTTGAGTCACTACACTGTAAATAAACTGGTTACTATGGTTACTAGCTCATATTAGAAATCGAACCTTCCAATTAATCTTCCCAGGTTGCAACCACCATGAATCGCTTTGATTTGAGGTGAGTGGGATTTATTTTGCTTCGCAAAATTAACGGGGAATAAAAAGTTATTGACAATATTATCAACAAAAAATGCGATTCTTTTTATTTTTTCTCAAATATCTCGAAAACTAGGTAAGATAGGGTAACTAACTATACATACCTTTTTTGTAGAGCACAAAATTATTTACAATAATGATTTGAACAACATTTATCGTCAAGTCAGTCGTTTAGCTTGCACGCGCCGTCTAACTCCGAGACTCGAATCCCGAAAACCCTCGATTTCGTCGTTTTTTTTATGTTGCGCCGATGATTTTTTTCAGTCATTTAAAATAGAATTAAAAATCATACAAATTAATTTAGTAATTATTAATTTGGCGCCGACTTCAAACAATTGAAAGGGATTCTTAAAAGTATTATTAATTTTGCACCGATTTAAAAAAATTGAAAGGAATTCTTAAAAGTTAATACTTTCAATTATTTCATACTTTTTAAAGCTTTTTTCAATTTTTTTTTAATTTTTTGAATACCTTTTAGAGCTTTTTTTGAAGTCGGTTTTATTTAAAAAAAAAATTTTTATCCTATGTTCCTTTTTACGGATATTTCTCGAATATTCCGCGGTTCCGATATTAAGCTAACAAACGTTGGCTACACTTTTCTTTTTGACATTTTTTTTGACATTTTCCTTATAATTGCGTTCTATTAAGGACGTTCTCCGGTCCTTATACTAGAGAAAATCGATTTTCTTTAGATTTTCTTGAAACTGTGAATATACGTTAATTTAGGTGTGCTTTATGCGTGGTATAAATTTCAGTACCTCTTCCGGTATAAAAAATAAAGATACTGAGCCTCAAAGTTTCAACTTTTACTAATGAAAAGGGTTTCCAGGCCAAACGGTAAGAGATACGAGGTTGGTCAAAAGGACCAAAGTTGTTCCTCTCGTCGAGTTCTATAAGGAAAAAATGCCAAAATTAAAAAAAAATTAAATTAAAAAATTTTTTTGGTAAAAATTGAAACTTTGAGGCTTAGTATCTTGATTTTTTATACCGGAAGAGGTACTGAAATTTATACCACGCATAAAGCACACCTAAATTAACGTATATTCACAGTTTCAAGAAAATCTAAAGAAAATCGATTTTCTCTAGTATAAGGACCGGAGAACGTCCTTAAGCTAGGTTTGTTGCTTTTCCTTGAGTCGAGGGGCTAACAATAGTAATGATGAAGTGGTCGATAAAGAATTCCCTAAATTCTCTGACCTTTTTCACATAATAAAAGTTGTAAGGAAGATAGCCAGGCTATATTTAGGATTAAGAAGGATGGCTATATTTTACAATCTATTTACAGCCATTTTTACTTGACATGAAATCTAACTTTGCCTGCCAAGGTTTAAAATTAATATAAAAATAACACACAACTAGATCGATTATAGGAAATTATCTTAGCCTCAGAATTTATAATTCTATTAATAATATTCGTTTCTGCCGTAAAATAATCTGGTATCAAAGCACATCGCGCTGGGACAAATCTGCGACTAATAGCTGTAAGTTTATTATCGCCGAGTGTAATGTGCATTTAACGTGCTGATCATTAAAGGCGGCCGCAGGGAATGTATTTTGTCGACGTTATACAAACATGTCTTTCTTTCTCTTTCTCTTCCTTCGCCTTATACTCCGAGTGCTCCGCACTACGGACGCACATGTTTGCATTTAAGTTCTTGGAAGCGAAACTTATGATCATTTTTAATTTTACTTCTTTTCTTCTTCTTCCCTCTACTGAATACGTCTTGACCCTCCAGACATGGTTTTCTAAATGGCCACGGAAAGACCCTTTTCATCTCGTACACAATTTCCGAACGTTCATCAATCGTTGATCAATAATATTAGATACTCGCTCACGGAGCGAGCTAGTGTTCTTAGTTAGTGTTTCCTTTTTGTACAGTCAATAATTCTTTAAAAAATGCTTTTTATACCGTGTTTGTTCGTCTGTCAAAAATGACGTGTTTTCGAAGGCAGCGGGAAATAGGGATAAATAACGGACAAAAGGATAGCGTGGTAAATCTTTTCAGAATTTGGGGACCATTTTAGTAGTCGAAAGTGAAACATAGAGGAAAAAACGGGGGAGAAGGAGAAGGTGAGGAGAGGAACGGAAGAGAGCTTCTAAGAGGACTGGAAGGAGGAAGCTGTTTCCCATGACGAGAGAGTAGCTGATGCCGAGGGTGAACCAGGCTTTTTATCGACTTCCGGCGTTACTTGTATGCACGTGCATCGGAGGCCACACGCTGCTCTCTTTGTGGCCGACCCGGCCAGTGGTTCTCAGTCTCGAATAACGTTACTCTACCGCGCGTAACAGGTTGTCGATTTTTCGTCGCAGCTGACTGCCTCGGCATTTCCGATACATACCACCTCGGCGCTACACGAGTGGGTGCCAGACCTTATTCGAACGCGAATAAATCCGTAATAATCTCCCGGACTCTCCCGGGATGGTATTTCGGAAAGGGATATCGTTGCGAGGAGGTACGTTGCGGGATACGTGGAACACGCGAGATTATCTCGAGCGATCAACGGGTACGATACCTCGAGTGCTAATTGTTAAAGACCGTTCCTTAATAACAGTGTGCACCGCGTGCCGATACCGGTCGCGCTGTGGACCTCTCGGCCGAGCGCTTTCGCGAGTGTGTGTGTGTGTGTATGTGCTACGTGTGAATCTCTCTGGCCGCGCTGGTGGCGAGGTAACATGTGGAACACCGCTCGAGGGCGACGCGGATCCAGTTCCAGGACGTATCTGCCTCGAGATCTTCGAAACGAGCAGCGCTCGCGGCCCGCGCTCGAGAGCATTGCCGCGCGATCGCTTCCGTCTCTGGCTAAGATGCGAGATACCGGCGCGGTGGGTTCTTCACCGAGCTCCTCATCTTTCTTCCACCGAGGAAGGAACGAGGATAATCAAATAACACCCGAGCGATAGAATCGTCATAATTATGGTAATGCATTAAGCGAGTCGATTATTTACATCCCACGCAATTCCATACACGTGATATACGTTGTCGCATAATTACACGGCTCGCCGCGAGTATACTTTCGTCGTTGCGTCACAACTCGGAAACGTCGATCTTGAAGCGTTGCGAAGGATGTAGATGGGATGTAAATCAAACCTATAGGTCGAACGCGCGTTAAAGACGAGTATCGTTTTCCTCCCGGAATCGCCGGTCGTGCGTAGCGAAACGCGTCTCACGGAGGACGCGTGCGAAATCGCCAACAGGTGTTGCCGACGTAATCGTCGACGTGTGATTTTATATACTTGACGGCGATCGTGCGTAATTGCACCGCAATTTATCGCGCGGGCCCGCGCGCTTGTTACGAAGTGACCTGGGGATTTAAACTCGATCGGCGCTCTCTTTCCTTCGGAATACCGTTCCCATTTACGACACGTGAAAATTCCCGCACGTGCGTGTCTACGTTCAACGCTCGGTTTTTCCTGGGAAAGAATGGGATTCTCCCTGATCTTCCTCTTCGAGACATTTAATTCCGAGATTGCTTGGAAAAACACGAAATGTATTGGAGAGTCTTTTAAGGGCTTCAGCGAGAAGCATAAATTTAAAAGTAAATCTCTCACAGTCCATCTCGCGTAATAGGCTGAGGGAATGATCATTTCTGACTCGTAGTCAGATCTTCCGTTGAATCTCCACAAGGCAAACATCCCGGATCATGCCTGACATGTCGACATTGGCGGGCAGGTGCCTCGAAACTATCAGCGGGAGCCGGGAGAGAAGGAAACGAAGCCGGAGGGAACGACGGCGGTGAGTGTCGAGGGCACGGAGGAAAGAAGCAGGAGACGAATGGAGGAAGGGGGTGGTGGACGAGAAAGGGTCACTGACACGTCGTCGAGTCGAGTCGTTTTATCGGTCGAGTGCGCAGCCCACATGGTTAAGCTACGTCCACGCCATCCTGCTCCCCTTTCATTCCGTGTCGAGATTCGATCTCTCGCCTCTGGGCTCCTTTTTACATTTCCTACATTAAATTAATATGTATTTTTCGTGACTCGCGCGCGTGAAGAACAAGAGATAATAATTGAATTCATTTAGCGAACGTGAATTTTCACGTGTTATTTCGCATACTTCGCGGGTGAGAGTATCGCTTAATCGAATTTGAAATTGATTTTTTTTCTTGGCAATAAAATGAATTTAATCCGATTTTCTAAGCTTCGTCGCGGACTCGATCAATAAAATATAATTTAAACCGAGTATCTGTTAAAATGTATTTTACATTACATTAACTTCTAGCTCTTAGTTTGCTAAAATTTTTCGACTTTTCATGTTGAAGATCTTCTTAAATATATAAGCACAATCGACTCGAAATGTAATTACTAAAAATACTTTTTCCTGAAGCCGGATTACTTATGGAATGAATCGATAAGCAACCTCGATTTCCCTTATCTTTATCACATATTATTCATTTACGAGAGATTCTCAGAATATCGTCGCATCATGCCGTCATGAGGAAGAAAATATTTGATGATATTTGAAGATTGGTATCTCTTCAATTCGCGATTATGACGGTTTTTATTTATTCAAGTTTTATTTGCCCAGTTTTTTTAATAACGGCGCATTATCTCGTGCAGCTGAGCAACCAGTGCGCGAAATTCCAAATACTAAACTTTAATACTGCGATAATTACGGGCTATATTTGTGCCAGTCACAATGCTGCGCGCGACACACGAGATGAAGCGAAGACAAAGAGAGAGAGTCGTAAACGACCAATTTGCAATATTTATTGTATATAGTATTGCAAGTTATTTATATTATTCCCTTTTTCATTTCCGCACAGAAAACAATATTGATGTATATATGCAAAAATATGTAATTTTAAAATGAGACTATATATTGCGTTAAACGAAAACAACTTGCTTAAATGAAGTCATTTATATTATAATTAACCGAAATATTATATAGTTTAATCAAGAAAAAAAAGTTTAAATAAAAGTTGAAATTCTTATAAGATTATAATATTCTTGCGTATATACAAGTAGGTATATCAGTGTTGATTTGACACTTCTTTTTTTCTGCGCGATGATAATTTGATATTAGCCAATTTAATTATCTTATTTGTTAATTTATCCGCTATCTTGAAGTAGAAAAATTGCGAAATTTCTCAGTTTCTTTCCAAACTTCTCACAGTTTTTTACTTATAAATCTTCGGTGTATTAGTTGCAATTTAATTAAACCGCGTCGGGTCAGGCAATCACGCGTGACTTAATTCCGTCTGGTAATCGTGAATTTTTCCAACATCCCGCGCTCCATCGGGGATTCTTTTCGACTCGCAAGTCCGGGTTATCGCTACATGTCGCAAGAGCGGCGCCACGTAGTTGCAAGAGTCGGCTGAACCGCTATTGTCTCATCCCGCATTTCTTTCGCCACAAGCGACTAAGTAGATAGACGGTATTTTTTATTGAAAATATAGAACAAGTCTCCCCCGGAGTCTACAGATTGTCTAATCGGGAAACGGTTTATTGTCACGATTGCAGTTACATCGACTGACGATAAATTCAGATGAATTCAATGAAAACTTACTTCGTAAAATTGTGAAAGAGCACCTTATTAATATAAATAAACTTCGAAAGCGCTTGTGAAATTTAAAAAAAAAACGATTTTCCATCGCTCGGCGTCGAAGACGCGATATTTTTCTTACCGATAAAGGCTTATCTATAGACTCGCTAATGTGCGTTGCAAGCGCAATTATGTGCATGCGCGCAGGTGGAGCACTGTTGCGTTATCGAATATTTCGTAACTTGTGTCTGTATAGAAATAAAGTGTAACAGGGGCGATAAAGAGGAAACGGAGAACAAAGAAAAGGAGACAGAAACGGAAGAGGCACATATTGAGTATCATGTGATAAGCTTTTCGAATTATCCTACAGTGTAACGTCAACAAAAATTAGCAGACGAAGGAAAAATCGAAATAAAATTTACATGACGTTCACATATATTTTTACACATATTTATTAAAATATACAAAGTAGCTTTTATCGCCAGATACAAGTAAAAATTCCTTATGGATTCGATGACGATCCCACGATTGTCAAAATGGAGGACCCATGATTTACACGGATGCGCACACCCCTTTGTTTGTAGGAGCAGGTAAAAGGATGGACCGGGAAATATTCAGTCGGAAGGAAGGTGAAACTTACCGAAAAAAAAAGCTAGCTAGTCGATATCTCTTCTGTTAGCACAGTTGCTCTCGCCGTCACGAAACGTCGGAAAATCGAGGCTGCTAAGGAATCCCGCAAACATAAATCAGTCAATAAGCGCCGGCTGCGCACCTGTAACGTCGCTTTCGCTCTCGTGACCTCCGAAATTCACGTCCGTACCTCGATAAGGCAAACTTGAAAAAATTTAAAATTGAACGCAGACGAAATCGCGATATTACGTATACGATTACGTGTACGCTCGCGTATCGAAAAGTTGGAAAAATAATACTCGCATACGATCTATTATCGTAATATTTTCTGTGAAAACATCGAAATTCCATGAAGATTTGCGGTTTTACAGCAGTAAATTTACATCGTAACTGTCCATTATTTTTATTATTATTATTATTACGTCGATTGTTACGTCAACAAATCTCTAAAAAAGCATGTATCGCTTTTTCCTCGATCGTAGATCGATGAGGAATCCGTTGCAATCTTTCGAGATTACGCGAATTTGAAAATCATGCTGCGATTGATATAACGTATTTCTGTCAAAATAAATTCGACCGTGCTGAAGAGGATTCTTCGGACACGATCTGCCCCCCGTCCGAGCAAACTTCAACATCCATCGTTATCTATATTTAATGAAATAACAATCTCGCCGATTTCCACGGCGGAGCGGCAAGATCTCGCGATTTATCGGCGACCGATCGGAGTCTCGATAACGCGCACCGTGCTATCTCCGTCCTGGTCCGCGAAATTATCGCACGCTTTTCGTATCGGCATGACGATACGTTCTCGGCGCGACGTGGAAGCGGCGATAAGGTCTTCGCGATTCGGATCAACCGCGATCGCGAAGATTCGCTTCCGCCTTGAGGAACGATACGCGCGCGCGCTCGTCACGATTAAGTCACCTTCTGTTTTACGCGAGAAGCACGGGCACGTGATAAGCGCGCGTCGATAATGCACGTTTCTCGATACCTGTCGTGCGTCAAACGCATAAATACTTGGAAAATGCAACGCGAAGGGCCCGGCAGAGAGTTTATCTCCGAGAACGTCGAGAACGCGCCTTGCGTTTGACAAATTAAGGAAAGGGGAAAATGTGACGACGTACTCGGTATTCTCTTTACGAGAAATTATTGAAACGTACCAATTAGGACATTTTCGGAATATCGTAATCTCTTCCTCTTTGAAACGTGTGTTGATTATTTTTCGTACAATACTTAAATACACAATCCACCTAAAAAAGTCCAGACAGTCTGAACGAAAGTACAAAATATATTGTTCTCCACATGTTATAGCGTGAACGAAATATCCGTCGCTACCGTGAGGAAAAGACCACGGATGTTACCGCTTCTCAAGTGAAGAGCAAATGGGAAATTATTTGGATTTCTGATTAGATAAAGAACGCGGCGTATCTGATTATCGCTGTTATGCGCGACCTTACCTGCGTTCGACTATAGAATGAAAATTGAGAGAGAGAGAGAGAGAGAGAGAGAGAGAGAGAGAGAGAGAGAGAGAGAGAGAGAGAGAGAGAGATCGACGCCGTTTATTACACCGCGACGTTCCCTGGTTCGTTAGTTAAAAAGTTCCGGGAGTGGAACTGCTTAGCGGAGCTCGTGATTGGAAAGTCGTCCTGATGTCTTTCGTGTCTTTTTCCACGTGACCTTGGACTGGTCGGCGAACTCGAGTATTTTCGATCATCGCAAGCTCGACGCTTGCGTCACGTCCTCGCAGATTCACCAGCAAGTTGGTAAACCAAGTTTTCGGTAAGAACAAGTCATTAGACAACTGGATTTTCTAGCCACCCGACGAGATAAAGTTTGATAATTCGTCCTCTTCATACTTAACGCGTCAAGTTTCTTTCGTTGCTGTTCGTTGCAGCTTTTCAATTCTTATCGTTGAATAATATGGCGCAATATTTAATACTTTTTTCTGGTTTGATTAAATCAGCGGTTTGCGGATTAGCTTCGCAAATAACACGTGATTTTATATCGAAACGAGAGGTCACGTATCTGATCTTCAGTAAATTATGCAGTTGGCGTCAGAAAATCGATGAACTTTTTGCTTAAATAGGTAATTTCTGCAAATACGTTTCTATATATACAAGTCGAAAGTGGTAACGATAATTACTTATAGCATTATTAATGCGCTTGATTCGTTAAATTATTCGCGAATCGTAAATATTAACATTCTAAAAACTCTGGTCATTGTATCTTCAGCTTCTCTAGGAGAGCGAGAGAGAGAGAGTACATCTTTCTCTACAAACATTATCTGCTAAACGAAAGCTATCTCAGCTATTTTCCAACTATCGTGTAGCGTAGTTTCGATGTTTCTCGCTCGGACTTTTCTATCCGCAAAAACTTAACGTTCGTGCAGAGCTCGACATGTTCGCGTGAGGAGCGCGGACGGATATTTGCGGAACGTCCCGTCGTAACGTAACAAAAGCGAAGGGAAGGCCGGGCAAACGGGAAAGAAGGAGAGAACGGACGGAACCGAAGGTAGGTATAGAGGAGAACGTCGCGCTCGCTACCACGCATTTATTTCCTTGCACTTCTCTCGACTGCTCGACTTTCTCCGGTCGGTCTCGGTACCGCTCGGAGGCCAGCCTGCGGATACTCGGATCCGTGTTTACGCGTGCAACACGCGTAACGCACGATTACGCGGCGAGCGCGTAACTCGTGGCGCGGCCGCGTGACCAGCGATTGCCGATGGTGCGCAAAGATCAACGACGGAGATAACGCCAAGTTGCCACCGCGCATTTTTTAGCGTTAATGAATTTGTTCGCTCGACGTATAAACGAACGCGTAAACCAAGATCGGCGGTGATCTTCGGTTCTCCAAAAGCTGCACCGACGACGTAGGGACTGTGATGTCCTGACTTTAATCTCGGTTTAACTTGCACTTTTTATCTTTGTCTAAAAATTAGGAATAGATAAAAAGTAAGTTAAATTCTATTTTCCAACTATTAAAGTAAGTAAGTTAAGATCCGAAGCGAATAGACCGACGCGCGACGTTCGCCAGCGGCTGATGCTTCGGATACAATTAACAGTAATATTAACAGTAATATTCGTTAATATCAGCTCAAAAAAATACTTATTACAATGTACTCGCTATTACATCGAGGGCATATTTCGTTGAAACGCATTCTCAAACTGGTTAAACTTGCCGTGGCCGATTAGCTACAGACTTCTTACACACTCGGCAGAAGATATCGGTGTGATAAGATTACCTAATTATCTACGATCGTACAAAGCAGGAAAACTATTTTCTTCCGTGAAACTGCGTGCGAGTCGCGTCAAGAGGCGGGTCAACAGCGTCATCGGCACTAAAGCTTCGGTAACGCGTCATGCACCGGGAACGCGTTTCCTTATTGCGGCTTATCTCCCGGCAATCGCGCTTGCGTCGATATTCGGTCTTCGCGGAAACTTCCACTTTCCGCGAGGAAACCGCGAGTTCTTCGCGAAAAACCGGATCTTTTTTTTTATTTCTTTCATATTACGTGCAACGTTAATCATCGTGACGTACCATCCTTTGTCTCGGATAACTTAAGGTCGATATAAAAATATCATTATGTTTGCCTGGGTTATTTTTGGAATTTACTGACGCTACGTATACAAATTTATTTTATAAAAGTGTCTATAGATATTCCGAATAAAATCGGGAGGCGACGCGACGCTGGAAGCTATATTATCAACAGCGCGCTGTTATCGGTGAAGTTACATCCAACGCAAATGACGGATCGATTGTCACAGCAAACAATGAATGTTGACCTTTGAAATCCTGTATTACAACAATATCTAACCGCCGTATCTAGTACCTTTACGAGTGCAAATCACTCGTGAAGGTTCAAAGTGCGACGTAAAGTTGATAATAAAATGTGCTCTTTCTTCAAAAATAAATAACGCCTTAAGAAAAAAAGGTGAATGTACCGGAAGGGCGCTAAGTAACAGATTTCAGACGTGCGAGATTGGAGATTCGTTAAAAATCGCTGTCCGCTAATTACTGCGCCAGTTTACGTATCTCGCGCAGGTATGTTAGCCGTATTAATCACTCGCGCGCGGTAGTGCAGCTCGACATCGGCGGACAAAGAGACAGGGGCCGATAAAGCGTCCACGTGCGTGCGTGCGTGCGTGCGAGCGAGAGCGCGCGCGCGCGAGAGAGAGAGAGAGAGAGAGAGAGCGAGAAGGAGAAACAGGAAGTGAAGAAAACCCGGAAGGGTACGGCGCGGCGCGAGGAGGAAGAAACGCGAAACGGGTATCCGATAGAGAAGGAGGAGATAAGGCTCTCCTTCGCGTTCTTGAGCGTTATACATGATAAATCTTAAATCCTTGTTCGAACGCGCGCGCCAAGGACCTTCCTCCTTCCTCCTTCCACCGTGTACGCGAACCGATTCCTCGTACCTCCTCGTATGTACGTACCTCTTCCTGGTTGTATTTTCAGACATGCACCCACACGAGGTCGCAACACACACACACACACACACACACAGACATGTGGACACACGTCACCCACCGTCGCCTCGGGCGTGCATCGATACCCGTTATTTTTACCCAATTGGTGAACAGGGAATAGGGTACCGCTGCGCCACGCGATATTTTTTTCCGGATTCCATCTCGCGGCACGCAACCGTTAATAAAACAAAACAAAATAATTAACCAAATTGCAGGAAAATATATAATTAGGAAAGTAAGATCATTTCTCCGATACCGATACCGCGTCCGATATTTTAAATATTCGATAGTATTACGTTGCGCGCGGATATATAGCTGTTCCTAATTTCCTGCAGTGATTCATTCGTCGCGCTATTAACGGCCAACCGCGTCGAGATACCGCGTTCGTAGAATTATTTTTTTTACCATGTAACTCTTCAGGCCCGACAACTATCGCTCGCGATTGGACGCGCTTTCCGAATAACCGTTTAGTCCGGAGCGGTTCTTGCCGAGCGATTATTATGCGCCGCGTCGGTGGCGTGACACGCGGACGTGTCGGCGCCGTTCACGCTTAAGTAATTATCGATATACGACGGGCCGCGCTCTAATGAATGATCCGCGCGTAATTGACGAGAGCGATCGCAATCGCGCGGTATCGTATTATTAATGCACGTTAATTGTCGCTCGCGCGATTATTTCGCGCGATACGAGAATCGAAACTTCGCCGTTGACGCACGGGTTGACGGTTGACTCTTTTTGCCTTTTCCGACGTTGCGAAACGCATCCGCGTCCGTTTGATCCGTCCGTCTTGCGCATCCGCCTCGTGCGTGCGTGTGCCACATGCGCGGATGCGCGGTACTTACCTACTCTTCCTTCTCGACCCGAGAAGACGCCGCGACGACGTCAGAACGACGTTGTTACACCGCACGGATAATTTCTTGCAAGATCATCGGCTCGTTCGTAAGCAAGATATCGCTAAAGATCGCCTCTTATACTCATCATAGTACTGAGCCTTGAAGATTCTAATTGGTCCATTAATGTTTTTCTACTCTAGGCAGATCTTTTTTCTGGGATTTTTATTCATCGCGAGAAATTAATTACTTCAACGCGCGGATACAAGATGTATAAAATGTATTGGTCGAGAGATAGACATTCTCTCTTAAATATCTTATAAATTAATTTGTTATTAATAATTGGCTGTGTATCGTGTAATACATTATTCGCTACATTTTTATTACTAACGTATAAACTCGTTATATCATACGTTCGAATTATTTTTTACGTACGGTCCCTACTCATACACGGTTTATCGCTTATCACACGCTTGGTGCACACAGCCCAAGATTTTGTATCTCGTAAGAGTATACACGTCAAGAGAGTCATCGTCGAGAGACTCGCTTTGGATCGCGCAACAATGGTACCGGGTCGAGCGATATCGCGAGCAAGTGTATGCGTATCGTGCGTGTGTACGTGCGTGTTAATCTTAACAAATCGCACATGTCGTTTCCTTATGCGCGGGTTACGCAACCGGTCGTTTGTGTGTACGTGCCAGCGGGCCGATATGAATAAGGCATAACGAACCTCTGACATTAAGGGGACCGCGACGATCGACGAAGAGAGACAACAACGACAGCGACGACAACGTTGACGACGACGACGACGACGACGACGACGACGACGACGAGTGGCAATGTAACCGTAACCGACGTCCTTACAGGACGGCGAGACCGAAACGACAAGGTATGACGAGGTCTATCTAATCATGGATCCTTTGCCGACCCGCCGGCTGACCGATTACAGCCCCGAGGCGCGTCGCGTTTGACTGACGGGAATTAAATTGTCCCCCGGGGAGGAGAAAACGTTTTATACTTTATCGCTCGCTCCGCGAAACGTAGGTATTTCTCGGCCGACGAGCCGCCCGCGCTGGCTGTTAGTGCCCTGGCGCGCAGATTGCCGCGTTTCACATGAGGAGCACGTGGTGTCACCTCATGCATTTCAACTTCACGGTCGATTCGATTTAAATACAATCATCGCGTCTCGTCGCGGCGAAAAAAAAAAGACCGCTGATTCAAAGATTGCGGGAGATGAATTCAGAATGTCTTTATTATCGAATGCGTGTTACTTTTAGTGTTTTTATCTTCACGCTGGCGTAACGAGAATGAATATTCTATTCTCTTGATTCGCTCATTTACATGATTCATTCGCGCCTTCCGCGACATTCGGGGTCTGCGAATCGAGGTCTGCAGCTTCCGGTAATATTTACATACATGTCGCGGCGCGAGACACGTGGCTGTTGCGTTACGATGCGTGATGGCGAATGACAGTTACTGCCTGAGCTGCGTTATCTACACGCGCAAACGATTATCGCACTCACTTCTACGTGAAGACTTCCGAGCTATTCCGACACGCGACAACGTAAACACATTTGCAACGGCGAGATCGGTTGAGAGCTTTTTCGCGTCGGAAAACCCAGTCGTTAAGTCGCAAGATCGATCGTAAACAAGCCGGTATAATCAAGGTCACCTGCAGGTCCTCCACGTGACAGGAACATTATTGGATTGAGAATAGAGGAGAGGAAATGTCGGAGTGAAGAAGAGAAAGACAAGGAAGCGAGAAAAGGAAGCTTAGGGAGAAAAAAAGATACAAGACTGAGGAAAAGAAAGAGAAAAACGAAAAGAAAGAATTTATCTGCTTCATGAATTAGTTTAATCTATTCTTTTTGTTTATCGGCAACTAAAGAAAGTAATTTCTTTATTAACGAAAGTAATTTCGCAAGACGAAAAAAAATCGATCTTAAATCTTAACAACATTGTAAGATATATGTTCATCTTTTAGTTTATCTTGTTTAAAATATATATTGTATATATATCACTGCGTGGACACCGTGGGCCTTTTAAGGCACAATCAATTTTTCGTATTTCACAATTTTCTCCTGATGTTTCAACACTTAAAAAAAAATTGCAACAGTTCCGGCCTTATGTAAGTATAGAAATCACTTTTTGAAACCTTAAAGATGATATATGAATTTTTATAGATTTTTTGTAACACAGGAACGCTTTCAAAAACCCTTTAGACTTAAAAGTCTCTAGGTGTCCCGGGTGAGTGCTCCAAAAACACGGTATCCGCACAGTGATACATATATATGTATATACATATAGTTGATTGCGTCATGTAATTAAAATTATATTAAAATTCGTAAAAGAGAGAGCGGAATAATTGAGACGCATGTTGAAACTGAAGAAGAGGAGCTCTCCAAGTGCTCAGGGGTTTTCAAGAACTTAAACATATATTACGCAAGTGCCGTGCCGTGACGTGGCGCAAAGAAATAGGCAACGCGGAAATGTCAGCGTTACCTCGTCGCGATCGAACGCGCTTCCGGTGCGTTCTCCGTCCTTCAGCTCGCGTACCGGAAGTCTCAAGTGGCGTCGCGGTTGCAATTTTTTGCGACCCGTCTCTTCCGTTGCGATTTGCGAAGGCGATCAGTTCTCTTTTCTTCCGTCGCCAAGGGAAAAAAAAGCGATTCGCGAAGGAGAAACACGCGAACGGAACCGCAGAATCCGGTGTTTTCTTCGTACCTTCCTTGCGAGGGGAAAAATATATGTCTCGCTCTCGCGCTCGGTCTTGCGCAATTATCGCTCTTTTCGTCTCTCGCATTCCGATACGCTAAAATCGTCTCGGTCGAAGCTGCAAAATGCGCTGGTAATTTGAAATGTTATCCCCTAAGGTGATCGATTTCAAGTCGATGGCCATCGAAAGATATTTTCATATCTGTGGATCTTTCGTCTTGTAATTCGGAGTTAAGTATAATAAGTCAATGGCAGAATAAGCAACGCAGAAGCCAACGTCACGAGGCAGATGCGAAGGCGATCACTCAAATCCCATCCCTCGTCGCCGCTTCTCAAGTAGCCGCTTTAATTAGCCGAGTCGCAAAAAAATCGCCGACCGAAAGGAGCACCTGAGTATGAGGCCGCTTGCTTACTCGCGGTATTTAAAGGAGAGAAGGGGGGGAGACCGAAGAGACGACCAGGATTTCCTGGTGCGAGACAACGGCACATCGACCTTCGCATGCCGAGGTTCCTGCCTTCTTCCCTCGGGGCAATCCTCTCTCTCTCTCTCTCTCTCTTCTCGAGCCAGCATTGCGCCGCAATTGTGCCGCCGAGAGCTTCCTCCGATCATTTTTCGAAGTGTCACAAAGGAGATTTTTTTTTACTGAAAATATTCCGGAACCCGTCGATCGCCGAATCTCGAGTAAAAAAGGAGCCGAATAATGACAGAGACTGGCTTACTTTTTCAAGAGTTTTAAAATTAACTTTTACTTGTATTTTTATTTTCATTTACGGCAATAATCAATATAATAAATGCAGCGATTAAAAAAAAAGTAGTAATTAGGGAAGAATAAATTAAAGTGAAAGTGTTTTGTAACTATATAAACATTTCTGTTTTCTAACAATAAGCACGAAATTGGAGTTGCTTATTGTTCCGAAATATTCGAACAGCGATAACGTTAAATATGTAAAGCGACATAAACAGTATCACATTACAATAGTTGTATAATTTTACCTCGATAATATCGAACGCGCGGTGACGTCAATAGGCTTTTTCCTATCGCAAGTCCGCTCGTTACGAGACGTATTAAATCAGATCGTAACCGTGATTTTTTCGCGTTACAATGTCACGAGTCAAAGTATAAGAAAGCTATAGACATGCCGCGCGACATTAGGCGCAATCACCCACCGATACGTTAATAATTATATCTAACCGAGCACGCAGATTATAAACATATGATTATCACGTAAATAGTGTCATTACCGAGATGAGGAAGCTACCTCGCTTTATACTACTCTTTTACAATTAGTTCCTTTTTGTTTACATTCCAACGTAACTCTATCGCGAGGTCTTCCGCATAACCGATGATATTCTGGACCACAAGGTGTGCAATTCTTATCTTGTATAAGTGATATAACATATAAACCTTACGAAGTGACTCAGTCTGAATTTTAATGACGTATCCTCTGAAGTCGAAGACTGTAGCTACGAAACACTTCTAGTTCCGGTATATCGTAAGCGACGGAAATTAAAGGACCGAGGTTCTGGAAGCAATTAAACGGTGTGTAAAGAGATTGTAACGAGATGTACGTGTAAAGAGATTTCGAATGAATGGTGTAAGCCCGAAACTGAGAATCTAGACGTTGGCCGTGCGCTATAAGGAGTTTCGCTTAGCTGCTCTCTGGTCCCCGCGAGCCGACGTCGAGAACGGAAATAGCTTCGTCGACGTCGATGGAAATACGTTATGTAAATCCACGTTTCCTGCCGGCTTTCATTCTTATGCCCCGACATTCTATGCTAATAGTCGATGAACGTCTGCGAACCGGTCGCCGATCAGGAAATGGAGAACGACGACGTATCGAAACGCCGCCGTCGCGACGCTTCTCTTCCTCTCCTCTCCTCTCCTCTCCTATTCTCGTCTTCTTCTCTCCTCTCCCCGTCTTCTCTTCTCCTCTTCTCTTCTCATCTTCTCTCTTCTTAAATCGTCTTGCTTGTTCCACGTCCACGGTGTAAGAAGTCGACGTGTAACTGTAATCTGGCGCTATTATCTTCCGCCGTTCTACATCGGAGAGCCGATCGTTAGATGAGGTAAAGCGCTATATATCAGGGATCGATTTTCGACGATATAGATACGGAAGATTGCACTTTACGTCACACAGTGTCGCGTCTCCATAGTCGCAAATAAATATATATAGATCACTTTCGTGCGCCTGTAGCGTCGAAATGACGCCAACATCGTTTCGTGTTACGTGCTCGCTAAGCAGATCGAGCGATAATGTTGTATCTGATTGCAAGATTTAATAAAGTCATAATTTCTAAGAAAAGAATGATACTGGAATGATACCAGAACATTCAACTAGTTATTAAATCACAAAGATGTATTTATTACGTATAGATATAAATTAAATATTTACAAGACTACACGAGTCAACTTACATTTCTGGTATATCGACCTACCTCATTACGAGATTTGCTAAATCACAAGATTCTTAAAAATCAGATCTGTTAATAAACTTGATTTATTTCTTCTGTTGCAGAAGTCATCAGTAAATCTGAGGGCGTGTTATGAAATTGCTGCCACCGATTCAGATATCGCAGCTACCGGCGGTTTCCGCTGCGGGCGGAATGACCGGAATGGAGCCCCGGCTGCCCCCAGGTATATCCTTGCCTTTCAGTCCGGACTGGGTCTGGAGGGCCCAGTATGGGCCTTCGATGGGTTTCCCACCGACACACCCACAGCCCAATCCCGTCTTGGACTTTAAAACTCACCTACCAACGAGTTTGGGTAAATATTATAATATTAAGAATAATATATTATAACATTAAGTATAACATTATAATTTCTTTACGTTAAGTTTGTAAAATAAAAGTGTTTAGTTCGTGGACCGATTTCAGGTCTCATAGAATTTTTATGTGAATAACGTTGATCGTGAGTGAAAACGAAGCTAAAGAATATTTCTTTTATCGCACTTTAATTGCTCCGATTTTTTTAGATTTATTCATACTATTCGTATCAATATTAATACGTTGTTATATTGAAGGTATTAGTGAATTAATTAAGAACGTATAGACGATGTTAAACCGCATAGTGGTCAGAAAGACCGCCGCGAATACAGCCAATGGCATCTTCTCTCCTTTCAGTGTCCGACCCTAGACTGTGGTCGCGGGAGGACGTGGCAGCGTTCCTGCGGTGGGCTGAACGGGAATTCGACCTGCCGCCGTTCGACATGGACGTGTTCCAGATGAACGGCAAGGCCCTGTGCCTGCTGACCAAGGCCGATATGGGCGAGAGGTGTCCGAGCGCCGGCGACGTGCTGCACAATGTGCTGACCATGCTGGTGCGCGACTATAGTCAGCTACAGAGATGCCTGCCGAGCAGTCCGGTGACACCTACCAGACCGTCCACGTATCCGCTGAGTCCACATTCACATCCGCCTACGCCGACGTGGACGGAGACGCAGCCGTACGCCTCGAATCTCGCCTCGCTAATGTCGGCCAATTCGGTGACGCTGTCGCCGGCGCCGTCCGTGGACAGTCAGTCGGGCTCACCTAGCCACGCGACCGACGCGAATCAGACGCAGGTCTACAAGAGCGATTCGGACGAGGACAACACTCATCAGGTATCGAGTGGCAACAGCAGCCCACCGGCCACGCCGACCGCCTTGACGGCACAGAGGCTCAGCGAGGTGAGCGTCAAGGACCAACCGAGCCCGACGTTACCGCACCAATTGATGCCGCTGACGCCCGGTGCCTTCCGATCGACCGCCGCCAGCGCGACCAGAGAGTTCTTCCCCAGCGATTCGTCAGAGCCCAACACTAGTTAGTATCTGCGATTAACCCGCGATTTTTAGTCGTAGTCGGCGAAACGTAGCTGTTTTTAGATAACGCAAATGCGTTATAAAGATAGCTAAGAAATGCCAATTTTCCATTCTTATGTTTTTTTTGGATTGTTAATTAATATTAGACGACACTTTATTAAATACAGAATCTCGTAGTACCGTTGCTTTAATCCTCCCATGGTTGTTATTCACATTGTAGCACAATTTCCGCCGTTCTGTTTAGACGGAAGACTGCTCTGGGACTTCCTTCAGCAATTGCTGAACGACCCCGCGCAACGGTATCAGCATTACATCTCGTGGAAGAGTCGGGAAACCGGCGTCTTTAAGATCGTCGATCCGCCTGGTCTAGCGCGACTCTGGGGCATCCAGAAGAATCATCTCTCTATGAATTACGACAAAATGAGCAGAGCTTTACGTTATTACTACCGCGTGAACATACTTAGAAAAGTCCAGGGCGAACGACATTGTTATCAGTGAGTATTATTGCAATAAATAATTAGTCCGTGATTGCTATACAAAAAAAATGTGATAGAGATATAATACGACGAGTAAATTTGTTAATTTTGAAATAATTTCAATAAAATATTAATATCAGAATCTATTTTTTTGTTTCTACTCATCACTTAATACAACGATAACTTTCGCATTTAGAATATGTATACGGGCAAAAAGAATTCAATGGGTCATCTATGTTCTTTGCAGATTTCTGCGTAATTCGATCGAGTTGAAGAACATCAAGAACATATCATCGCTGCGCAATCAGATGCGAATAAAATCGGAACCGGAGGAGGAGAGGGGTCTCGGAAGTCCCGAGGCGGAACCGGAAGCGGACATGCCGACGGACCTCTCGATGTCCAGCATGAACCAGCCGTCGAGCGAACAGCAGCAGCAGCCCCTGTCGTTGCACGACCCACCTGCCAAGTACAGAAGTCACGCGTACAATCTCATTAAGACCAATCAGGAGCCGGAAGAGAGGAAGTGACGCGAGACCTAGCGATGGTAGGAACGCAATGATCGTGCGTAATCATTAACCGCACCACGGCGGCCTGCGAGGCCGGCGGCGAAATGACGTAAGAAGGGTACCACATCGGCAACCGATCGACGAACTGCGGAGTGAAATCGGAGATCGCTCGCAAGCGATCATTGACTCCGTCCGGTTTGTTCATAAGAACGTGGCATCGTCTGCATGAAGATACGTGAAGATCTTCAAGATGGAAAAAGGCGAAATCCGAAAAACGTAATTCATCGATGAAGCTCGGGAAAATGCGATAATGAAGATCAGATCTAATCTCGGAAGTGGTAGTTGATGTAGAGAAGCATGCCATGATGGCTCGAGATTTTGCCGAATGCAATCGTTAATAAATCTTAGGACGCTCAAAATATAAATCGAAAGGACGAAACGTTATGAAAGCTACGATCTTGTATGCTAACATGTTATGAGACTTTCTGCGAATAATCGTCAGAATGGAAGAAGACAAACGAGCATTCACGTTTATTCAACTCACAGAGGCACATTAATTGATGCTTTAGGGATGAGGGATTCTTTAAAGATCCAAGAAATGAAATTTTATGCCCTTTGTGCCCAATTCTATGTATTTGTCGGGGACTCAAAGTTGCAATCACGCAGAATCCTATTTTCGTCGTTATGTGTAAGAGTGCGATAATAAGCGCAAGAAGAGAATATCCCCCTCATGGTGTAAATCAGATAACGATTCACTCCCTTCCTTCCTTTTCGCCCTCACACAGATTCTACTGAGTGCCGATAATGACAGATGCTTCAATGTGAAGCTGAATCTTCGCGGATATTCCGCCCTATCCCTTTCTCCACTTCACTCCCTCCTCGTAACGGGGCAAACCATCCGTACCGGGCAATTTCCCTTCCATTTTTACAACGACGAGGTGTGTATGAAACGTACGGTCTTGGGTGCACTTAAAGAACCATACACACGACGATTCAATGTACAAAGAATGCCAGAAGAAGAACTGTTACCAGGTCTTTCCTTTCTTACGCGTTTCTCTTTTTCTCTTTTTTTTTCTTAATCTTAAGTATATATTCTGTGATGTACGACTTTTTTTTCCCTTGCCGAAAGGTAGTCCATGAATAAGGTCGATCCCAAAGAGAGACTCTACTTGATTTGAGACATTCAATGTAACTGCATCACAGAAAAATTACGTTATTAATATTTCCATAGTTTCTGATGTACAAAGAGCTTGACAAAATCTTTTCACGACAGTTCAATAATTATGTATATCTATGTAGAATCAGATTTTCGAAGAAAGATTTAATTGGATTTTCTCAGGCTCTTACTGTATATGCGCCGAAACGGTTCTCCGTTTACTTTCACGTATTTGTGCCAAGAACATTTGCCGTTTAATAAGAGAACGTTTTATGTATTTAGTCGACTGTTCCAAAAAAACTCGATATATCACGATTTTGGAACCAATATTGCATCCCTTGTGCTCGATGTACGCGTTATATCAAGGATTACGCGCCGCAATCGAGTGTCGTATAATCGATTATACGTTGTAGGAACTGTATATAAGCGGAATTAATGAACTGAATTAATGAATTGTAAATGCGAATGAAAGCTAAGACGAATATTAGAGGAGTAGTGCAAGAATATTATGGAAATTCGGGGCCAGAGTTAGAATATATAAATTTATCTATAGAAAGAATATATATACATATATTTTACTATCAAAATTTATATTCGAAATTTCTATATTTGTTGCCTGTGTGATTGTGGCTTACATTCCACGACTCTTTATCCGAGGTTTGTCAACCAGGGGATAAACCGCGAAAGTCCGCGAAAGAGGACTATAGAGAAGAACATGATGAAACAAGACGCATATACAATTAGGAAACAGATTTTAAGAAGATTGCTAATTGTATTTTTGCACTTGAAATTATAAAATCGATATATAAAACCGAAGATATAAAAGCTTGAGAGATATAAAATTGAGAAAATATGAGAAAACTCTAAAGTATGAGTGCGAGCGAAAGGACGACAGAATGAATGAGGCAGGTATGATATATAAATATTGAGAAATATATATCTGGCTTCTTGTATACTGTGATCTCTATACTATATAATGCAGAACGAGTTACATAGTTGAATAGGAATTATTATCTAGATAAAATGCGTGTGCATGTTACACACACTAGATAAAACGTCTGTCTAAAAATTGCGTGATGTTATCGAGATAAGATATATATATCTATAAAGATACACACATGTATACACATATATACATGTAAAGAACACATGTGTATGTACGTCTATACATTAAAGATATATATATCATTATAGATATATGTATGTACATCTTTTCTCCTTACAATCGTGTAAATAATTTTCACATGGACAAATGTCAGAGGAACGGAAGTGTTTATATAGATATATATATATATATATATATATATATATATATATATATATATATATATATATACACGGTCTGTGTCTCGCTGAGCGTACACTTGGCGCGAGACACTACCGTGTCTCTCAATAAATGAATAAATATACATATATAAATATATTTATATAAATATATGTATATAATATATATAAATATATTTATATGTGTATGTATATGTATGTAACAGCATATATGAAGACATAATAATAGTGCGAAACAATGCATATACGTCTAAGATTGAAGAAATTTATATATATCGTTTCGCGTGTATAAAACAATGTAAAATTCTAGAAATTAGAACTGTTTTATTATATAAGTTGTTATATGAAGAGTACATGAAATAATGAATGTTGTAAATATAGACTTATTTAGTTATTAAGAAGGTACGTATACTATTCTTTTAATTCATCCAAAATACAATTTGCGAAAAATAAATTTTTTTCAGACACTAATCATCAATATATCTAACATGCATTTGGACACCAACAGTTTTACAGTTTTTAATGAATCGAATTACAGCAAGGATTATATGAACAATATTAATTCATGAATATAGTTGACGTTTCAAATATAAACAAAGATATATTTTATGCAAATACAAGTCGTTCTAATTATCCACATAGATTGCAGAATAAAAGGAAATGAAATGTCTATTTCTGCATTAATTTTTATTGAAAAAAATATATATAGAAAATATATGTATTGTTTACACGTGAAAACTTCTTATTTTAAAAATATTACATCGTCTGCTATGATAGATGTACTGGAGGATAGGTTTCCCTCCCCATCTTTGAATTCACTGTAACTTATTCTACCATTTATCATCGCTCGCTGACCTTTTTTTAGATATTTATATACAGTGTCTCTTAAAGTAGGCTTAAAAACACATATCTTGTGCCAGTCTGTTCTTTGCATAAATTCACCTGGAAATAAATAAATATACTTCAATATATCACCTGGGAATAAATAAATATACTTTAATATAATTATTCTGTTCAGGCTCGATCTCGACGAGATCGCCTGAGATGCCGGGTCGCTCAGACTTGAGCGCGGGGCGAGTGTGACGCGGAGGAATTCACGCTAGGATCGGTGTGGGGAAAAAAAGGCGGCGAAAATGTTGGAGAACACCGTTCAATTCGCAATAGACAGGCACAGCGTCGAGTGAGCGATGACGACTCTCTGTCCGCTAAAAATGTTCTAAGCACTTCCGCGATTCGTTGATTTTGAACGCGATAAGCGGAACTTTTGGACAATAAACTTTGGGTGCCCAACGGGAGACGATCGTCTACTTTACGCTCCTCCACGATTACACTTAAGATTTACTTAGATTGAGGGTGCCGAGCGAGCGCGTAACGAGGCGAGCGAGATATGGAAGAGATCGTTTGTATTCTAGCTCTCGTTACGTTCGACCGACTGTCTGAAGGTACGATCACGCGTCTTTCAGGTGATATTTATTTTGCTCGCGTCGCTATTCGCTCGTTCGGTGAAAATACACGCAGCGGGCGCGTGATCTAGCGAGTCGTTCGAATTTCCGTGTGAACTTCAAACATATTCCTTTGAACGTTACATTATTGCGCGTTTAAAACTAGTTAGGCAGATTGTATGTTACCTGTTTCATATTTATAATTCGTATGTGTCGCAAGAGAGAATATCACAACCGGGTGTTCCATGCTTCCACGTTTTTGAGGATCCGCTCCAACCCTTCCAAGCAACATTACATTGTTTACACCTGCAAAAAGAAGAAAAATTGAAAAATGATAGCATTAAAGAACTATACTCCGTATACAAGTCAAAATATGAATTGTTTAATTATAAATATCTACTCTTATGGAGTAATTCCCCGATGACATTGTGTACTTACACTTTTCTATATTTGTGGTCTCGTTCACTTCGTCCGACAAATATCGCACATTGTTTAACCGGGCGGCTCGACGTGCTTGTGAAATAACCTAAAAAAAATAATGCACTACGTAAATTCATCCGCTTCATTCTGAAATGATTTCGTATCTTCTGTAGAATAACGGCTATATACTTACCGTGCGAAACATTATGACAATTTCACTATTATTTGCTTCTCATCAGGAAAATTACAAGTTACAAACAAACGGATAATAAAGCGGTAAGGACAAGCCGGCCGGACAAAAAAGGACGAACTAAACTATATTAACTATATACCGGGTATCATGCCGGGTAGGCCGCCGGGTATGCTCAGGTGTGTTCAGTTAGAAATACGAATGTCAATGATTGGCTATCGCATGAAGCACGGAAAGGACTTTAGGAACTTTTAAAATTGATGAGTTTTGGAACGCACCGATAAAATTGTCGCACAAATCCGATAATTACTTCTTCCGTTTCTTCATTGAAAATTATTTAATTTTAAAATTTTAACTATACATAATCGCTGTCTTATTTCGAATAAAAAATACACCGATATACTTCGGGAGCTTTCCAGCAAGCGACACAAGTCGACACAAGTATCGTTTTATCTTTGTTACTCATTACCAAAAAAGAAAGATAGAACGATGCTCGTGTCGACTTGTGTCGCTTGCTGGAAAGCTCCCTTCATCATCCATATAATTGATTTGATTTCTTCATAGCCGAAGAAATGTTACTATACAGATTTTGGAACAAAATTTATACACATTACAAAACTATTTTTGCAATATGCTCATCTATGTTATTTATTACATTCTTTATTTACTGCGTGATTTTTATATTTCTGTTCAAGGTAACAGAGAGAAAATGATATCGGATAGTATATTTAACAAGTTTATTTAGTATTTGAGTTAATATCCATCTAATACATCTGCTGAATTTTTAATTAATACAATTCGAAATTCAGCAAGTACATTGGGTGAAAATATAAAATTATAGAAATTCTTGACCATTTTTAGAGAAATGCACAAGTGCGGTGCGCGATAGAAAGTACATTTTCTTTTCTAATCATGTGGAATTAAGCACAAACTCGGCATTTATTTCTATTTCAATGACATTCCCAGAAACTCAGAAATACAAATAACGTTTTAAATTAGAAAGTTTGCAATTACGCCGTCAATTCGTGCATTATTACTCGTCTTCGTCGCGAACGCCTCCCGCTGGAACTTTCGGACCGCCCGCCCGTTTTGCCATAATAATTTGATCCACCTTGAGAACCGTGCACGCCGCACCGACCGCGTACCTGATCGCCCATTGCTTCGTCAGATACAGATCAAAGACCCCTGCCTCGATGGTATCAATCAAAGCTGCGTTTTCAGCCTGTAATATAATTCATATTATATAATTAATATTATCATCCAAAAAGTATATGACTCGGGTTTTTATCCATATAGGCTAGGTTCTCGACGCTTTCAGCACTATAAGCATCATTCTATCTTCATTGCACATCGAATATCAAAGATAGAGCGATGCTTTCAGCGCTGAAAGTGTCAAAACGAACGCAGCTCAAGATGCCATAGTTTTAAAAAAGAGAGTGACGAATATACTCATATTCGAGACAAACACGTCGAAGAGATATTGAACATATTAAAACTAAGGAAATAGACGTACATCGATGTCAACACCGTAATTCTTCTTTCCCTCCTTGTGCGCTGCGTACAGCTTCGATACAAGTTCGGAAGCGCGGAAACCGCTGCTCTCGGCCAGCGTTTTCGGGAATATCTCCAGAGCAGTGGCGAATTTGCGCGCAGCATACTGCTCAAGACCGGGTAGCGTGTCTGCGTACGCCGCTAGCTGGGCGGCGAGCTCGATCTCCGTGGCGCCCGCACCCGGGACAAATCTGCCGTCTCTCGTAGTACCCTTGAACGTGTTGACACCATCGTCGATCGCGCGCTCGATGTCATCCATATAATTCTCGGTCGAACCACGCACAAGCACGGTACTGACGCGGCTCTCCTTTCCCTCCAGTTTAAACACCACCAGTATGGTGTCTCCCAATTCGTCTATGTATACCGTGTCGGCATATCCTAGCTCTTCTTTTGTCGGAGGCACCTTTAATAGAAACCGTCGATTACTGTAATAGTTTATTTCCAACGCATAATCATGTATAAGTAACATAAAGATATACAAAACGCTGAAAACAAATTGGGACGAATAAATTTACCAGCTTAGAGAGGGCAGTGGCACCGACGGTCTTGCAAAGTCGTCTAACGTCGAATTTGCTCGGGATACGAACGGCCATCAGATTATACTTGTTCATATAGTGCAGGGCCATGCTGCCGAATTTTCCACCGGACACCACCACTTCGGCGCCGCTATCGGCAATCGCCTTGATTTGATTTTCCAAAAGCGATTCCTCGCCGCGCGAAAATTTCAAGAGCTCGTCGGCCGTTTTGATCAGCACAGTGCCTTTGGTCTCGGTCTGAATGATGTCCACGGCGCAGGTGTAAACCGCAATCTTCGCGCTGGTCTTCTTCGTGACTTCTCCTTCCACGTGACGCTTAAATACCATGCCTTGCATCACTTGGGAGTTGCTCAAACCACCCCCGAGTATCTTGCAAACTCGCACATTGTCCACATTGAATGTCGTCTTCTCCGGCAAAATGGAGATGCAAGCCTTGGTGACGAGGGAAGCAAGGATATCCTCGTTACCATATTGTTTGCTCATGATAGTGCTCCTAATTCCCTTCTTCACTTGTTCCTCGTTTCGTACATCTTTCACTTCGTGAACAATCAAGGTCGGTAAGATTTCAAGTGCCTTGTTCAAGACAGCCTCGTAACCCTCAATAATCTCCGAAGTTGTAATGCCCTATAATTAAAAAGTCAAAGTATGAAATATCTCTATTAATGACACATGTGTCATTCCCAAAATTTTTTTTATACTTCAAATATAAGACAAAAATGCTTTATTAATACATTAATACAACTAAACGTTATAAATCAATGTACCAGGCGAAGCAGTCCTTCCGCGGCATGAAGCAGTTCTCCAGCAAAGATAATAACAAAATTTGTCCCGTCTCCTACTTCAGCTTCCTGCATTTTTGATGCCAAGACTAATAATTTGGCAGCTGGATGTTCCACTTCTAACTCGTTAACAATCGTCACTGCATCATTAGTTACAAACAATTTCTCAATATGATTGATGACCATCTTGTTCATGCCATTAGGGCCATATGCGCTCCTTACAGTATCCGCAAATTGTTTGCAGGCTGTAATGTTCCTGTAGACCGCTTCTTCGAGGCCCGAAAAATACTGAAAATGCAAAGTAACAAACATATTGAAATCTCGAGCAGCCAAATCTGGTTCAACGTGCGCAAAAAGTCAAATTTTCCATCTTGACATTTGCTGTACTATACGTAAGTTTGTAAAAAATCTTGACGCGTCACACGAATAATCTATACACGAACAATCTATTCTTAATATTCAAATTTAATTTTCTGAATCACGGAACAACATTCCGGACAGTGCCAAATTTTTCGTTTTATTACTTGCCATGCACATAAAACTTGAAAAAAAATTACAAAAACTTTGACAACATACACACACGCACCGCGTGCACGCGTGCACACAAATAAAAATGACTTATTTTTAATATTTTATTCAAGTTTGATTTTCTAGAATAAGGCACGACATTTCAGGCATCATTTAGGGAAGGCCGCTCCTTGCTCGCATTGACGATTCCCGGGTACGTCGAATTTCGATTTAAAATATCCATAAAAGGTAAGAACGCGGGACGATCCCTTCTTCTCATGTACCGGGATCGAGCGTCGTCAATGGAACCGCGTAGCGGGGTTCGTCGCGTGCACGCGGTAAATATTCGAGAAACGGAATGGTGTCACTTACGCGGGCCCCATCCTTGAGCATTTGCGCCACGCCGGGCGCCTTCGGTATGTGCATTGCCATTTTCGTCGAAGATTTCGAAAAATCGTCTATTCACGTGTGACACCACGTCTTCTCACTTAGCTCCAAACGGGGTGGACCAGGAACAGAGGAGTCCAGGACCAGGGTAAACTATACTCTCATGTTAGTCGTGTTACTTATGAACGAAGGCATTGAAAGGCAGCGCCTCCAATAGAAGCTAGAATCAATTAAATCAATATGGCGTTCCCTACCGCTGAATTTAAAACATTTATCTTGTTAAATAATTTTTATTCATGAAGATTTATATTTATATTTCACACTTAACGCAAAATGAACTAATCCTGTTATCTAAATGCGTTTTGTGCGCGATGGCCTTTATGAATACCAACCAATGAGTGGTTGACTGACATTATGGATCAGGCATTTCATACACTTTTTGCTTGAGAACACCGTATTAAAAAGATTGGTGTTAAGGGGATCCTGGAGCCGCAGTATTACCGACCAAATTCTATATCTGTCCTTGTATAGACAATGATGATAGACAAGGATAGACATGGTTATAGGTTATAATTTCTTCGAAGCTCTCATTTTTATTCCAGGCTTTCAATCTCAATTTCAAAGGTACGTTATTGTTTGTGCACGTCTTCTGAAGAGTGGGAACATTTCATTTCGTACATATTACTTATACAACTGTTTATATTAGAAAATGAGGTGACAGCATTTTTACATTTTTTTCAATTATTACTAATTTTTTATAATCCCACTCTTCATTAGTACCTATACTTTACTCCTGTAAAAGGATTTTGCGATCTATAAAGCCGTTTTAAAGAACGAGCTTTGACTGTAATTGTCGGTATTTAGGATCCCCTTAAAGGCCATTGCACGTAACAAAGTTTTAGTCATAGGCTACGGTCAACGTGACGCTACAAATGCTTCGAAGCATTCCTCTTCTCTTTTCTTTCAATGAAGAAAGAAGGAGAAGAAGAACGCTCCAAAGCATTTGTAGCGTCACGTTGACCGTAGCCATAATCGTAAGGCCGTAAAAAAATAGACTAATCACAGTCGATTATTCTCCTTGAGCTCGAAGAATAATCGAGTGTGATTGGTCTATTTTCTTACGGCCTTACGATTATGACTAAAATTTTGTTACGTGCAATGGCCTTTAATCACTTTGAACAAGATATTTATTACTCGAATTTTGACTACTGTAAAGCGGTAAATACAATAATTATTTTAATTTTGATTACGGTAAATTTTGATTACTGTAAAGCAGTAAAGAGGATAAACCTACATTATTTCGAAATTATTTATTTCTAATATAGTTTTGTAACTTTAGAAGTCAATATCTCTTTGAATGGAAAGTTTGCAAGATACTGCGTTGTCGTGAGTCAAAATAGAGCACTCGAAAAAAAATTTTATTAATGTATTAAAAAATGTATATTTGGTATCACCTTGTTCCGTGCAACTTCTAGTCTCCAGAAATATATAATAACACCATATAATTAATCCCAGATACAGGTAATTAATTAAAAACGAAGTGTCTTACACAGGGGTACCAACTTCACATTTGTCAAAACGACTGTAACAAAAATCTAAAAAATTGGGTGCAATATAATCGTAAGTTTCTCAACTATCAAAATAATGATAAAAAATGACTTTCTGGAAGTTTTGGGTCATTAATTCTGATTATTTTGACATTGGCGTCGACAGTGAGGTTAGGTGCGGTCCGCGCTGTTGCCAGTTGCCAGCCCACTGACTGCGTTCGGAAACGTCACCCGAGGACCCGAGCGCACACGAGCACACTCCCCTCTTCTTCTATCTTAGCAAGTTAGAAGGAGAAGGGAGAACACCCGAGTGACGCTTCCGATGACGCAGCCTAGCCAGAGCTTCTCTGTTAGCTACATTTTGTTTGCTGTAATATTGAATATCTTTTTATTGCAATGGTGAACTAACGTTTTTTTTTTTTTTTAAATCATTCGTAATAGTTTAATTGATAAGATCTTCTGTTTTCCAAACCTCAATCTTTTTTTAAAATACTCGTAAAATCTCGTGAATTACGATTTTGCACGTCGTTCACACATACCCTAATGTAAAACTGACCAACTTTGAATGCTTATATTTCCGTAATTACGTGGTAAAAAATCGTGAATTAATTCCTGATCACGTATAATGCCCTATAGAATAACATAGTTTCATGCCAATCAAAAATCTTTGTTTTCGCTGATGCAGTATCTACCTTAATTGAATGGAAAGTTTGCAAGCATATTTCCAGAAGAAAATTTTTCTTGTGTTTTAAGATCCTAAATTCATATTTCAAGTTTCGCTATTTAAGAAAAAAACAGAAGTGTTCGAAAATAAAATTATAAATAAATATGAAGATTTTATTTTTATTAGGCATTAACTTCTTTCACAACATAATTCACCAGATTATTTATAAAAAGTGAACTAAACATCACAGACGCGCGCTATTTATTAGCTACACAACAGATATGTATTGTCAAAATATGCCATGACAGCCGCTCATGAAGTAAGCGCAGCGAGAGAACTAATCAGCATCGCGGAAGAGTCAACAATAAACTTCGAGAGATGCGAGTATCGATTTAACATTTTTAGAAGGAAATATATATGTAAATATAAAAATATAAAACTATTTAAAATATAAAAAGTGAATGTAAGTAAAAAGTAAATTGATATGTCCCAAAATAGTAAACAAAAACTATTTAAATTATCAGTTGAATGTATAGACAGACACATGCGGATATCTTTCCTTCCATTGATTAACTAAATAATTGCTAATATTACCTATCCTACCTGGGCTATAACAGTTTATGAGATGAAACTCTTGCAGCTTAGGACATTGTTCCAAAATGACGGAACATTTATCATATGTTACAAGGTTTATATGAAAAAAATATAATTGTTTTAAGTTTTTGCACTGCGATAGTAATTTCAAATAAGGATCAGTGAGGATATAACCGGACAAATAAACCACTTCTAGGAGTTGACAGGAAGAAAATAATTTGGTTAAGCAATGATCATCATTATTAGTATTGTATCTGATTTCTAATCTGTAACAAAAACCGTATAATTATTACAGTGCTTCAAAGTATTGTAAAGAGAAAATCAACGCAACTTTTTCAAGATGCTCGAGATGCAAGAGAAGCAAATATACTTTCAATAAAAAATATGGAAACATGAATTTGAAAAAGGAAAATGTAGCCTATACTTACAGGGAAAGGTACACTTTTCGTAAATTCTTACAGTCAGCGAGGGCGTTAATACCCCGGTCTGTAAGATTAACCATATCCTCTGGTACGTGAAGTAAATTTATTACTTCCAAGTCGTGACACGAATTTCTTAACTCTATTACAACTGCGTCTTGGTCTAAATTATTATATAAGGTGATAGGTGCCAAATGTAACTCACGCATCCGTTGATTTTTTTGCAGTATGTTGCAAAGACATTTAGTTGTTATACGTGTTCTATCAAGGTTTAAATGTTCAAAACCTTTTAGCTTCTCGAGATACGAAAATCCTTCGTCTCTTATGAGATAACAATTATATAGATCCAATTCTAAAAAAAACATGTATTAGTCATATGCAATTAATTACCCGTAATCATTACAATCATATACAATATAAATACATACATACGTACATACATACCTTTCAAATTTTGGCATGTCTCTGAAATTTTAAGTAAGACAGAATTGTTGACAGAGTTGCAGTCACTCAATCTTAAGTGCGTTAAATTTCTGCCGCAATTATCAAGAAACTTTACGAAATTATTAACATTAAAGTTGCTTGCTGTTAGATCTAACTGTCGCAAATATTTACATCTAGATATAAAGTAACGAAATATGTTGCGCATATTACGTCTGCAAGTTACACATCGTATGTTCAAACGTGTATAGAGTTCACGGTCCCGTATTAAATTATTGAAGCGGCAATTTATTTTACTCATGCGGCATAACGTCATCAAATCTATGTTTTTTAATATCATTAGTAGTACTTCATCCTGCAAAGATAAAATATTAAACTTTACACAAGATGACATTGCAATAAATATTATTATGAGAAATATAGACTTCTTAGAATATTTTACAGGAAGCGCAGACAAATAACTCCAACGTGATAGCTCCTTGGATTTATCCGAAGAAAGTTTCATACGCTTAGCATAATTCGGATGATTTTTTGATAAAATACGACGCGAGTTCTCTCCATTAGGTTGCACATAACCATCAGGGATTATCTCCTGAAATACCGTTTTGTGCTTCTTACTCTTATAAGAAACCCTTTTTATATCGCTGCAAATAACATTGAAACAAATTTATTTTTATCATTAAGAAAATAAAAAAATTTTATTATTACTTAATGTCGACAATAATAATACCTTTTATAAATAACGCAATATTCAGGAAAATTCTGTTGCAGATGGACTATATCCAAGTGTGCATTTTTTAAATCTGTTTTTAAATTATTATAATCATCCTCATGGTGATAGAACATGTTAATTTTTTTTAACAGAATAGTTAAACTCTCGTTAGGATTTCTAGAAAGGATCAATTCTGATGTACCGATAAGCATCACAGCATCTATCTTTGTGTAAGATTGAGATGAGCTGTCGGCAAATACTAGTCTGAGCATTTTCGTTTTAAAGTTGCACGGATGCGATAAGGATGGGGAAAATAATCTTGATATCGGAGGCACAATCTCAGATGATCCACAACCATTCCACAACTGAAACCACTGGTTATTAGAATTTTGAGCCCAAATTTCAATTACGCTTTCAGGATTATGTATTTCGTATATAGAAACTCTGATTGGATACACAGCTTCATGAAACTCGATATCTTCAAAATAGAAAATATATATTATACTCTTTTCTCAACAAAAGCGTATTTTCTTTAACAATATATCTTATTTATCAAAATTCAAATATTACATACCAATATAATTATTTTCGATCGGTGCGTTACGCCAATTAAAAAAATTAGACTCTACTATAATAGGTTCTTTGTTTTGCCATGGGGATCTTGATATATCGACATCGTCTTGATTTCTCTGTATTAAAAAAAAAGAAAAGATATAAGATGCCCAATAGGTAGCGTCCCGTTTGACCATGTTGCGATTGACCATGGGAGCTTTCCAGCAAGCGACACAAGTCGACACAAACGTCGTTCTATCTTTCTTTTTTAGCAATAAGTAACAAAGACAAAACGACACTTGTGTCGACTTGTGTCGCTTGCTGGAAAGCTCCCCATAGCCGGTGCTTGGAGTTTTTCCGCTAGACTAGCCAATCAGAAATTTTTATATTAAATTAGCCAATTGGCGACGTGGTCAATCAGGTACCACTTTGTCAAATACTACAAAATCTTGTAGCGTAAATTTAAATTGCATTTACTTTCTACAGGACAGTATTAAGAGTCAATTATGAGAGCTTTCCAGCAAGCGACACAAGTCGACACAAACATCGTTCTATCTTTCTTTTTTGGCAATGAGTAACAAAGATAAAACGATACTTGTGTCGACTTGTGTCGCTTTCTGGAAAGCTGCCTTTCTTTTTTGGCAATAAAAGTAACAAAGACAAAAGTCACTTGTGTCGCTTGCTGGAAAGCTTCCTATGTACTTATCTTAAAACGAGGTGAATATTACAAAAGTGAACAGATTCATTAGATTTCGACCAATGAAATCATAGATACTCTAGTGAATTTCCTCACTTTTGTAATTTTCTCCTCGTTTCAAGAATCGTAATAGACCCCCAGGAGCCCTATTCTCGAATCGTTTTCATGAAACTCGCATGCGAAATTCAATGCTTTTCAAATAGAAAGTCGCATACGAAAATCATTAGGGCAGGCTCGAGAATACGGTCCCTGCAGATACACAATCGACCCCCAAGAAATACACATACCAATTTTTCTCCAACGAAACATGATAAATGAAATAGTTCTCCATAATTTGAAAATTTGGGTGGCCCAATTATGTCAGGAGCAGTACGAAATATACTAATATTCTGGTGCTTTTTGGGAACAAATCTTCCTTTCACATATTGATAGATAAAATCAACACTATACTCCTCTCCTAGGGATACTCTGCCAACATAGGGATATTCACTACAACTCTCGCAATATAAAAATTGATAATGGGATGTCATATTCTTTATCTGAAAAAAAAAAAAAACGAAAGATATGGAGAATATAATAATCCTTGCTTCTTTGCATATGTTAAAATGCCGCATTATGATATCATACATATACAAATATAGTAATTAATTAATACAATATAATTAATAGTATATAAAATGCCTTTCTCGTAAACAAGAATTCTCACGCGCTAGGATAAATGGCGAGTTTATAAGGGCCAGCCTACAATACGTCGCAAACGATGGCAACTACGCAACTACTAGTTGAAAAGTGTTATTTTCATGTTGCGCTTGTCAATTAGGAATGTTCAGTGTAAAACGCGGGGCAGATGGCGCCATGGCGTTCTGTCCTGTCATGGCGGCGTCACTAACACTAACTCAATATACATGTGTGTATCTGTGAGCACATCCGTGAGATATAAGGTCTGTTTTCTGTTGCTGCACTGCTGAACTAGTACAGAACTAGTGTACTAGAGTGCACTAGTTCAGCAGTGCAGCAACAGAAAACAGACCTTATATCTCACGGATGTGCTCACAGATACACCAACACACACATGTATATTGAGTTAGTGTTAGTGACGCCGCCATGACAGGACAGAACGCCATGGCGCCATCTGCCCCGAGTTTTACACTGAACATTCCTAATTGCGGTTGTCAAAAGAGAGTTGCAGAGTTGACAAACTTTTAACTTTTTTGGTAACAGTAAGGGCCAAAGCACATATGACAGTCGTAGTCGTGGACGTAAGTAACGCACAAGCTTTGGCGTATCCTGATCTGTCAGATCGGAGACTACGGCCATCGTATATCGCTACGTTATGTTATGTGCTTTGGCCCTAACTGGCAATCGGCAATCAGAAATAAGGCTGAGTTTTCACTGATAATAATTGTCATATATTTAATTTTAACACTTACCTAACTTCTTTTGATGTTATTTTTCTTAAAGAGCCACAAAAAATAATTTTTTGCACGGAGAAACAAAGTTTTGAGACCCTGCGTTTGGCACACGTAGCCTCTGTGCATACGTCACTCGTGTCAGTTCCAAATTTGCGATCTCCAGTACTCGCGGCTGTATTAGGACTACTAGCGAAATTTAACCAAATTTTTGAAGTAGCTCTTCACTTGAAATTTTTTTTCAGCTACTACAGACGGTGCCACCTCTGCTGAGTTTCAAGATTAAATTGTACTGTAGGACTGTGTCTCGTTGACTGTTTATTGACTATTTATAAGTTCCAGTCTTTCCCCTACTGCGAGGGTCATCCCTACCTAATTATTCGTTTGAACGAATTTCTAACCGATATCGTTGTGTAAACTTAGTCATAGAAATGAATTTCTTTTGAACTCTTAAGAGTTTTTTAGAGCAGAAATGGTACGGAAAAAGAGTTCATTTCATAATTCGGGAATTTAAAAATAATTCTCTGTAAATTCTCCTTGCTACCTGAATTCGTATAAATGAACATGTGCGTTTTAAGGAAATTATAATATATAACTACAGATGTTATTAAACCCGATTAATGGTGACGTGTAAACGTAATCTATGGTCCGTATTTTATGTTCAATACGAGCACATTTATTTGAATTTTACAGTCTGAGGTCTAGCTTACTGTTCGGATAATGTCCCGCGCACGACTTGTACAAAATGTATTTGCGCGCTTGCCACGTGGTCCAAATTGGGCTTTTTCTCTTGAAGCTCCGCTTCTTCAGAATCCTTAAGGTACAATTTCACGTGCTGCTAAAACAAGCGTTTCAAGCGAATTTGTCGCTCGTAATCCAGTGGCTACAATTTTATAGTTTGAACCAGTTTAACTATGTACAAAGTATTATCGCTCAAACGCTACGTGAAACACAGTGCTATGTTGATCGTGTGTACTGAGACTACTGAACTGAGCTTAGAACTTAGAACATCTATATGGGCGCGTTCAGCAGACACAACTGTTGCACAACTGTTGAGTTCGTCTTATCAACACTCTGCGTTGATTTGTTGGTTCTAAAAGTAAGAGCCAATCACGTTCAACTGTTATGCCCGATCTACAATAGCTGTAGTAAGCCTCAAGATGTAAGAAATTGACCAATTACAGGCGAATGTAAGGAGAATAATCGACTGTGATTGGTCAATTTCTTACATCTTGAGGCTTACTACAGCTTACTCCAGCTTACTCCAGCTATTGTAGATCGGGCATTACTGAGCGGCTTGTACTACGTTTACGCGAGCGTTACTTCTGTAGTAACTTACGATAAATCACTCGTTTACGCGAAGTAAATTATTATCGTAAGTTACTACAAAATCCCGTTTACGCGAAGAAAAATCCTGTTTACGCAAAGGAATTATCGTAAGTTACTACAGAAGTAACGCTCGCGTAAACGTAGTAATATACTACGTTTACGCGAGCTTTACTTCTGTAGTAACTTACGATAATTCCTTCGCGTAAACGGGATTTTGTAGTAACTTACGATAATTTACTCCGCGTAAACGAGTGAATTATCGTAAGTTACTACAGAAGTAACGCTCGCGTAAACGTAGTATATGGCATATATGAATAGAAGGAGAATTTAAAGGCCCGGGCACATAGAAAAACTTAAGCAGTAAGACGTTAGTAGTAAACAAATCAGCCAATCACAGTCAAGAACTTAAGACAAAACGTAAGCAGTAGTGAATCCATACCGTTGATTTTCTTACTGCTTACGTCTTGCCCGGACACACACTCATCCTAGTGAGTAGTGTAGACGGGTAAAAATCATGGATAATCAAAAAAAAATCATTGATTATCCATGATTTTTACTCGTCTACACTACTCATTATAGGATGAGCCGCGAGTAGGATCATCCTCCAGTCTAGAACGGGCATTACAGAAAGTTGAACAAGGACAGAGCACGTTCTTTGCGCTAAGAGTGTGGTTTTGGAACGCAGCCCAAACGAGGTGAAAATTACCAAAAGTGAGGAAATTCACTAGAGTATCTATACGATTTTATTTGTCGAAATCTAGCAAATCTGTTTACTTTTGTAATTTTTACCTCGTTTCAATTGACTTTGCGTCGAGAGCTTCCGCTTTTCCGCGCAAATTGTGCTCCATGTAATATTCAGGCAACCAAATGAACGGAACGGATCGACGGAAATCTAGTAAATTTTGTCTTCCGCGCTTCCGCGTTTCCGCGTTTCCGCGCTCCATGTAATGGCAACTTCATGTTTACATTTAGTTGGCCAATAAAAAAAATACCCCCGCAATAACCTGCATCCTACATGCTAGCATTTGTCTCGCGTGCTCTATTATTTGTCACATGATTTATTATTTCTTTGCATTGATATCAATGTTCGATTTGTAATAATACCTGTCTTTTAAGATAAATTCCGAAGAGACTTTCTAGGTATTTGAATGATCGTTCCGTACACCGTTCCGTTCTTCACGAGTTCTTGATCTTAACGATCATTAACCGGTCACTTGTATCGATGTTCTAGAATTTATGAGAAGGAACGATCGTTTAAGGACGCAGTATCGAATCGAACGTACGTTGAAGCCACGGCAGGAACGATGACAAATACAGGAGGTAAAGTAGTCGCGAATCTACGACAAAAGTTCGTATCGCCGAATGTGTTGCGATGGTTCCCCGGACACATGACGAAGGGTCTAAAGCAGATGCAACAGCGATTGAAAAATATCGATTGCATCATAGAGGTTCACGACGCGCGGGTACCGGTCTCCGGGCGTTACGCCGATTTTAGCAGGACTCTGACCGGCTTGAAGCCACACATATTTGTACTGAGCAAAAGAGATTTGGCCGACACGAGACACAAGAGCAGTATAGTCTCTACGTTGAACAGAGAAGGGCTGTCCAACGTAATCTTCGCAAATCTCAAAGATCAACGGTGCAAAGGCGTGAGGCGGATCCTGCCCCTGGCCAAGAAGTTGATGTTAAATTCGCAACGTTACAATAGGGCGGAGGAGGAGTCTTATTCCATGATGATCATCGGCGTGCCCAATGTTGGAAAGTCCTCTCTGATTAATCGTTTGAGAAACAATCACCTTAACCTGGGCCAAGCTACTCCGGTCGGCGCGACGGCTGGTATCACGCGATCTGTATTGACTCGTGTAAAAATATCGGAGGACCCAGCAGTGTATCTGATTGATACCCCAGGTATTCTAGCGCCTTCCATCAAAGACGTTCATGCTGGCTTCAAGCTGGCCTTGGTCGGATGTCTGCAAGATCATGTAGCGGGATCGCAGCTGCTCGCGGATTATCTACTATTCTGGCTGAATAAGAACGGCCGATTTGAATATGTGGACATATTGGGTTTGAAAGAACCAAATGACGATGTGTTGCACGTGCTCACGTTCATTGCCGCAAAGTTGGGAAAAACCGTGAAGATAAAGAGCTTCGACGGCCGATTAGCAGTCAAGCCCGATTTAAAATCTGCGGCGGACCACTTTATCGCTTTATTTAGGAAAGGAGACTTGGGATCCTATTGCTTAGATATAGATTTACTCGAGATATCAGAAAACCGCGAAGTTAGCTTAGCCTAATGATAATTATATGTAAATATATTTGTATATATTTATTTATAGAAATGATTCTTAATCGAAAGAAAATATAGATCATAATTTTATACACGACATCTGATGACTTGAATAATCCTAAATATTGGGGAAAAAACAACGATCTTACTTTTCCACTATATTTTATCCTTGTATAAAATCAAGTAACATTCGATTACTATCAAGATGTTGGATCTTACACCAAATGCCTTGTAATATCTTTCAGAAAAAAAATTTTTTTCTTTAAATAAAGTCTAAAAATTTATGGAAATGTAAGGTGCTAGCCGAGGAAGCGTATATTGCATCACTTTCCCCACCAGTCTTATGATCCTGCCACGTTCATCTTGCGGGAGTAGGTCATCTGAGCCACATGTGTTAAATTCACTTTTGTCATGGAAGACATTTCTTCCGTCTTTCATTCGTTGTGATCTATATGCAAACCATACGTATCGTACGTAATCGGGAAATTAAACGGGATTAATTTCTTCAACCTATTTGAGACATCAGATTTACCGTTATGTTGACCGTTGATTGAGAATCACAAGGCTGAAATACATCCGTCTTTTTTTTTACGTTTCTTCTTTCAACTCTCGAAAGTATTTAAATCGTCACTCGAGCTAACTTTTCGGAATTGATTTTTAGCGAAAATGTTTGCGAGGGTAACGTTTTATCCAACCTTACTTTATAACGTCGTCATGGAGAAGATTACGACTCGGAACTGGTACGATAGGATAGACGAGACTGTTGTACTGGGCGCCTTACCGTTTCGACGAACGACCAAGCAGGTATGTTTTTATAAATCTATTTTTACGACAGAAATTAAGGATGTATATTTCAAATCAGCAATGTTACTTTGATCACAATAATAGCTTGCATTTATGCCTTCACGGCTTTTTATTTGATCTTCTCATTTTTAAATAAATGTCGGATAAGAATGCCACAAAAGACGTTATTATAATTTATATTTATATTATAATATATATTATATTATAATACATATATTTAGTGTGTTTTGATCCATAACATGTGACTCTTCTTCTGTGTAATAATACATTAAGAGTATGTCTCAGATTTTAAACTTATCAATCATTTGAACAAATAAATCTCATGCAACAGCTGCTAAATTATAAGCATTTAAATGACGTTATTACATACAATTTACATCTTAGATTTTTCTTTTCTTTTTCAGTTAATCGACGATGAAAATATCAAGGCTGTCGTGTCCATGAATGAGGATTACGAGTTGTCTTTGTTATCCAACACAGAGAAGGTGCGCGACAATAAGACTTTGAATCTTGAGAATAAACCATAGTATGGTGAGAGATAGTGTAAAATAAACTTATACATGACTTAGAGCAACAATACTCTTTCTTCATTCAGGAATGGCGCAGGTACAATGTAGAATTTCTGCAGTTGTCTACAACGGACATCTTTCAAGCACCTTCTCAAGAGAAACTGGAGGAAGGTGTAAACTTTATTAATAAATTCCGCAACGTATCGAGTAAAAAATTAAGTCATACAGGTATCGTCGATGGTCGCGACCAATCTGGCACGGTTTACGTTCATTGTAAAGCAGGAAGAACCAGAAGCGCGACATTGGTTGCATGCTATCTAATAACAGTGAGATCACATGACATAGTTTAAACGTAAAATTGAAGAAATTTTGACATCATTAGCAGTGAAATGTTCTTGTCGTTTTTCTAGAAAAACAATTGGACGCCTGAAGAAACGGTTGATTACATGCGAACGAAGAGGCCACATATATTGCTCCATACAGCCCAATGGTCTGCGCTAAAGCAATTTTACACGAGACATGTACGACCTACATCTTAGCTGAAATTTTTTGTGAATTATTTCGTTGATGTTTATACGCGAATGGGAAATATATAAATAGGTAAATAAAGGCTGATCTATTTAGGTACTACGTTAAATTACAAATATGTCAATTCGAATAGAAAGAGGATGAAGAGATAAAATACGAAATAAGTCATTTACTGAGTCTTGTTATTAGCGAGCTCAACTTTCTTTACATGCGTGGACGCAAACTTGGTAGCCTCTGTAATTGCTTTTTCCATACGTATCTGAAAATCCTGTGATATTTTTGTAGATTTCATATTTGCGACTAACATGGGTTTGAATCCCTTGATAGGTCCGTGCTCTGCATTAAAGATTTGAAGTACAATATCCATCCAAGTTTGTGCGTTAAATGCACTAGAGGTCATTTCCTATATACGGTTAATAATAAACGTTTATGTTATTTACTACATTAAATTTACTACATTTAAACATTAAATTATTTACTCTTTGTAACATAACTTATATATTGTTATACGATTTATATTGAAATCTACATTTATGAAACATATGAATAAAATATACCTGTGGCATAGAACATCTTGCCTTTACAAATCCATTCGTACAAGAGAAAATTAATATTGGCATCCCAGAGAAGAGCGATACAACTTCATGCAATGATAAATATGTGGGATTCTTATTCAGGCAGTGTACGATAAAACAAGATGACAAATCCGTGGCGTTAGTGATTTCACGAGTTATAGAATCTCTATAAAACACCCATTATTAAAGATTATTCAGAATTAAACAGATTACTCATATATGATACGCATATATTACGTACTTTTCTATTTCTTTCTCTCGCAGCCATATCGTCTTGCTCAAATTCTCCAGATGCGTCAAACATTTCTCTTTAATCAAGTAAGGTACTTGTACGTGCTGATCATTAATCTCTTGTTTTATTCGATTTATTTCTGCATTAAGTATCTCGTATGTGAGCTTGCCACTTTGTAAAACGTTTTTTAGCTCGGCGATTCTCTGACACATTCTCTCACCGGCTTGTCTCATATGTAAAGCTCCTGGACCAACAACAGCTTTAACAGCGCGTTTTGTTACTCCCTTTGAGGTATATGTTGAAAAACAAAAGTGTTGTAGTACACCTGTATTATGAACATGCGTACCGCAGCACGGTTCCCTAAATGTACACAATTGATATTAGCATCAAATCTAGCTCAAAGAATTTGTTGATGTTTAAAATTCGGACTCACTAACTTCGCTTTCAAGTCGTCAGTATTGATTTCTACGATTCTAATGTCTGTGTAAGGATATATCTCTCCTGGAACCAATGTAACATTTTGTTTTAACAGTTCGAGCGAATTCACAGTTTGCACAGTCGTTGCAGTATGAGATTGTATGACATTGTTAATACAATCTTCTATTGTCCTCATTTGTCCTGATGTAAGTTGTTCGCCAAACGAGTTGAACTGAAATTTTAAACTATCCGTATCGACTGTACATCCACGTTGATAAATTACTTGCATAACTTGCTTTAAAGCTGCATTTAATAAATGTGCTGCTGTATGATGTTTCATTGCTCCAACACGAATATTCGGTTCTATATTGACTAAGCAATCATCTTCTATTTGTAAATATAGCTCTGATGTGCTGGAAAACAGATTTGTGTATTGTATAATTTTTTGTAATCAAATTAGAATATATAAATTGAAATAAGTTTTATAATTATCTAAAAATATATCTAAATATAAGAGACACTTACGGTAAATCTGTTTTGGCGAAATGTCCAGAATGAATCACATAGCCGTTTACTTTCCTGACATTATCTATATTAAAAAGTAGATTTCTAATACGAATGTTTCCTTTATCTGAAACTTGGCCACCTTCTAATGAATAACATTCAGTTTTGTCCAATATAATTCCAATCTCGCCTGTGCTATTTACTAGTTCATTGATGAGTATTTTATCGTCAGCATTATTAACTTTTGTAATATTGGAATAATTTTTACTCGCAACTAATTCTCCTACGATATGTGAAATAGATATTCAATTTTAGAGTTACATTGTACAGTTTAATCGGAAAAATATATATGTGGTTTGCTTTGACATTACCATTGAGAATAATGCCAATGAGTTTACTGTTAAGCGCTGGAAATTCATATATATAGGTATTCCCGTCATATATATAATTATACTTGAATGAATCATCCGTCTTAGGTACGTGATTTTTCTCAAGTATTCCCAAAGACTCTTTAGTAATTACAGTACTACGTTTGTCTAATCCAATTCTTGATTGATATCTACGATTATTAAGCTGCTCCTCAAAATCATTTTCATCAAAGTATAAAGATTCGATCTGTGCTAGTTGCGCTATAGTTTCCAAATTAAGACCATATGTATCGTACAGCTTAAATGCGACATTTCCAGGCAACACGTTAGTTTTACGTCTGTAAATAATAATATGGATCATTATATATGTATTATATTAATATATTATGCTATGTAAAAGAAGATACAATTAAAAGAAATATCTTACAATTCTTTCAACATGGATTGTAGATCTTTATAGCCATCAACTAGACCAGGAGCCATCCAATCGGTGATTGCTGTTAATTCAGGACGAGTTTCAATCATCTTACTCCACATTTTACCAGAAGTATTCCGTAATCTCTTGAACAAATCTTCTTCAAAATCTATTATCCTTTGTATCTGATAAATTGCATCCAGTAACATTGAGATCATTTAAAATGTGTCTCAACAAGAGAGCTTAACAGCATTCATCATTTCAATATTTATCCTAATAATTTTAATTCTAATTATTTTACCTGTTTCAGATTAGTATGCAATTCTGGATAAGCTACACCCAGGTTATCAGCTACATTGCAGGCAAGTTCTGAAATAATGCCAGGTTTTCTGAAGACTTTCTCCCCTACGTCTATCGCATTCCGCAATACTCTCCGCAACTTTGGACTGAAATTATATACAAATACTATAATATATTTGACGATAACATATACATATTCGTCTAATATATACATATTAGATATACTAAAATCATACTATTGTTCAGGTAACATATTATCAGCCAATGCAACAGTAATCATTCTTGCGTGATCAGCTAGAATTCTGTAACCGTAGTCAATTTTGCCTGTATCATCATCACCAAACGTTCCCTTATATTCTGGCGCATTCGAGCGCTTTCGTATTTCATTGAACAACGGCTGGAAGAGGTCTGTATCATAATTTGATGTTTTTCCTTGCAGTAAGGTAACTAATCGTTCAAGTCCCATGCCTGTATCAACATGATGGTTTGGTAAAGGTACTATACATCCATTCGCAAGCCTAACATAAAATATTATGATATTGAATAGACTATGCAATTTCACATTAACTGATAAAATTAGCAAACTATGATATTAAGTAGAAAAAAATTTCAAACAATATCTAGATTCTCAGTACACAAGATAATAAAAATATAAGTATATATATATAATCAAAAGCATGCTGCATAGTATGATTGAAAAGATTTAAAATACTTAGAGCCAAGAATTAATAGTTCACCTTTCATATTGGATAAAAACTATATTCCATAACTCCATAAGATCGGCATATCCCTTATTCACTCGTTCGGCTTGATTAGTTGATCGTTTCATGTAGTCAACGTGTATCTCTGTACAAGGTCCACAAGGGCCTGACACCCCCATTTCCCAGAAGTTGTCTCGCATACCGAAAGGTAAAACTTTACACTCTGGTAGACCAAGTCGCAACCAAATATCCTTACACTCCAGATCTGGACTCATGCCTAGTTCCTCGTTACCACCAAAATATGTTACATACAAACATTCTTTGGGTATGCCATAAATGTTCGTTAACAAATTCCAGGCATATGAGCAAGCATCTTCCTGAAGGTGATAAGATTACATAAATAAGTACTGCAAGTGGAAACAACCAAGTGAATATAACATTGTTTTTTGTATTGCACCTTGAAATAATTTCCGAAGGACCAGTTGCCAAGCATTTCAAAGAAGGTATGGTGATAACTATCGTTGCCAACGACACTTAGATCGTTGTGCTTGCCACCGACTCTGATACACTTTTGTGAATTCGCGACCTTCGTCACAGGAGGTTCGTAATAATTTAAGAAAATCCCTTTAAACTAAAAAGTAAACATAGAAGTGTACATCAGCGGACTTATTACCAGAGGCACATTTTTCAAGATCGAGCATACTTGATTCATGCCAGCATTAATAAACGCCAGGGACTGATCGGTGATCGGAGAGACTGGGCTGGAACGAATAAAGCTGTGCTTTAAATCCTTCGTGAAGTAATCGAGAAATTCGTTTCTGATCAAGTTAGCCGGTTTGTTGTTCGTCAACTGGCTGTACGGGCGAATCAACCTAAACGAGATCATCCTTCTCGTTGTAGGATTCATCATCGCCTATAAATAATGAACAATCCAAAAGTCAGCTTTCGAAAAGCGATGTGGAGGTCCACGTGCGTGCATCAGGAATCATCGCGTCGCACAGTCGACTCAAGTCGAGCATGGTTAGGATGGCACTCGCGTAGTGCGTAGTGCATACAGTAAGACCCTGCGCACAATAGAGCACATATTAGGAACAATTAGGAACAAGAATAAATATTAAATATTAGGATATATATAAATATAGGAATATTCCTGTAATAAATATTAAATTAGGATATGTAAATGTACGAATATTCCTATATTTATATCTTATATTTTATTCTTTTCCATTGTGCGTCACGTTTAATTATTATTTTTAATTCCGATTCTTAATATTTTATATTTATTTTCATTCCTAATATGTGCTCTATTGTGCACAGGGCCTAACCATTATTGAGTGCTTCCCAGTAACACACACTTGTACATACACAGGTGACACTGTATTACAGCCACAGACCATATTGATGTATACATTCATCAAATATATTGTATCATATGTTGTTTCTATATATAGTCGTTACCAAAAACTCGATGTAAAAAATTTCTCGCATTTATTCTTAAATAAAATTATTTTATTGGGAAATACACATTATATATACATAGCGTCCTAAATAACATTGATATACGTATCGATTATGAAATTTCGTTCGTATGATTTTTGTTTAAGATATACGTCTTTTTTTATAGTACATAAAATAATTAATCTACCTTCATATTATACATGAAACATTATACACTTTAGTTACACGGAATTCTTTTCTAAACAATCTTCTTTCTATTATACATTCTTGATGCATACATCGTTCCAGTATGCGTCAGTCTTTACGTAAATTGCGTCGCATTATTCCGAGCCTCCTATCTCAAATCAATTCAGAATCGAGAAATTAAAGTAAATTATCGATCTACGCAGTACATATCGGGTCTTAGATTTAATCCTCGATCTCCAGAAGATCGCCACCCATAGCTTTCCAAAAAGCGGTGACTACTTGCTCCGCCACCAGGCGCCTTTCATTCGTCGGCAAGGACGCCGCGTGCTCCTTCATGGCCATCAATTGGCCGTACAGCTCTCCGAAGTCCGCATTTTCGTCGCCCATTATGCCGTCTGTAAATTTAAGATCCGATAAAATAATCCACGGGCGCTTCATAGACTCACTTTCGTCCATACTATTCGTACTGACCGAGCATGTCTTGCATGCGTAGCGTTTCCGAAGGGTCGCGCGTTAACCGAATATTCTCAAATTGTTCTTCAATCTTGTTCACTTCCAGCGCTTGCCCCATACACGACTTGTCTACAACGAAACGCAATTTAATCCACATTTACGTGGAAAGAGTTGTATACTTGGGTTTCCGTTTTAATAGCAGCAATTTCGATCGGCTACCTTTAAGCACGATATTGGGCCACATGTGAGCATGCAGAGCTTCGATGATCCTATCGATGCCATATTTATTGCCCTCCGCATCGCATTCCGAATCTCCCGTTTGCTCCAACTCGACCAGCTCAAACTTGTTGCGCACGCACCAATTTAACACTAAAAACATACAAGAGACATCGACTTGGTGCACAATACGGGAATAAATGTACTTGTACATTAAACGTCAACGTTCTCCATCGCCCCAGTACCTTTATCTCGCAGAAACGAGTCGGATATCGCGCCGCAGGAAAACAACAGCACCTCTGCTGCTGTCAAAGAAGTGGCCAAGGACGCCAATTGCTCCAGCTCCTCGTCCACCTTATCCTATGGAATATCAATTGGCGTCAACACACGTCGATTTAATTGCTAAACTCCCATTATGTCTCTTACTGCCTGCGCGTCGTGGTACACGATTAACGCGTCGACCTCTTCCGCTGACAGTTTGTGGGATAAGTTTTCTACGGCGCGTACCAAGACCTGTGATGTGTAATACTTGTTGTCAATGTTCCACATGTAGTCCACAATCTTGTCTTCCTCGGACAGACGTTCCGCCCCGATGCCTGCGTTAGAAACACACGTGAAATACAATTACACGGAACAGCATAAATAGTTATTTATGAAGAGAATTATGACAGTATACCCTTGTACTCACTTTCTGCGATTTCCTTAGCCTTCCCCTCCTTCGTGCTAACAATCAGTACTCGAGGTAGATTCATTATAGAAGGAGATCGGAGTACGTGCTGAAGAATAATCGATAATATAATATCCGATCGAACTGCGATTGATAGGTGTAAATAATGATCTCACCTGCAGCGAGTTAGAGGTTAGGTTAAATCCCGTAGATACGGTGAATTGTGAATTACGATGCGCCAAGCCGCCAAGTAAGCAGCAGTTGCCAGTTGCGCATTTCAGATATATAATGTTAAAATTTAAAATTAATTAGAATAATAATTGTGCTTATAATAAAAATTAATGTTATTAATTATAAATTTTTATCTTTAATTAATTGTTTTATATTGTAAATAATTTTAGTTGTATTATTATATTAAAACTTTTCTTTTGATTCGTTTTTTAGATAAAAAACTTGGAAAGTGTTTGCGGAATTATTTTTGTTCAGAGACGTAACCAAAACCAAAGAGTGCTGCGAAGAACTAAAAGTTACAGAAAGGAATTAAATGCAGATGAAATAAATGAGAATAAGCCTACATTTTTAAATATGTGTACGTATATATGTACATTCCATTTTCCTTTACGACATGTAGAAGAATTGAACGAAGTGGAACAGTATCTCCAAGAACCATTGTCCAAAAGTCATTTTTAATTAATCGTTTCTTGTATTTTTTTTCTTTGATATAAGTTTCCATTGTCAGCTCTATATAATTATTAATTATTAATTAGATAAAATTTACTTATTTTTTAGGTAAAAGAACTTTCCAAAATAGGAGGAACTATATACTCCATACGATTTCATAAAACGTTTGTCGTTTGTCACATTCTCCTTTCAAATAAATTTGCTGAACAATATACAACCTGGTATGAAAACTGGTATGAAAAAAAGCAAGTATTTGGAAAACTGTCTTTAGCAAATATTTACAGCGATTCGATGATACAGGTACTTTAGAAAATATAACACTGCTATTAAGCTCTATGCTTTCTTTGTATACTTAATGTTTACAATTATTGCGATAATATAATGATAGCTCTTTAAGAATATTTGGTGAAAAAAAGAGAAATATATATAGAGAAATAATTTTTAGGACACATGTTACGATAAGAATATGGTGATTTCCTGGGATGGTTCTCATCAATGGCCAGCGCGTATGACAAAAAGGAGGATTTTTTTGTGGAACAGTTTAATAATTATGCCATTGAATAAAAATATAAATAAAAAGATAAAGGTATATCGCTCGCTGTATATTTAAATTATCTTTATTTTACTGAAAATTTATTTAGTCATTTATATTTATTGATCGTTGATATCAAATCCATCTTTATTTTACTGAAGTTTTATTGTTCATTTTTTACTGACTGAAATTACAGGACTGCGACAACATCGCGGACGCAATGAGATTATAGACGATATTTAACGTTTATTAAGGCAATAAGGAGAAAGAAAGTATCTTCCGGGCATGGAAGATTTTACTAACAATTAACTGTTCTTTATTTTATTCTTTGCCAATGTGAGTGTGACAGGCATTTAGAAAACTATAAATCAAAATTATAGAAGATAATAATATAATTAATGATATTTTTGCACTTCAATTATATAAAAATAAAAACGTTACAGTTACAGTTATGATGAGAAATGATTGCCAATCAGTTAATGGAACTCGCCAAGAGAGATGAGCATATAGCATCGGGCGACTGAGAATTATAGGCTCCGTATCAAATTCAGATAACTTTGCTAAAGCAATTTCCCGATTGGCAGTCTGATGAATCTCGAAACGAACGGCAATATCTGGAAGTGATCTAAAACAATCTTGCAAAGAATCTTTCATGCAGTATCTCACAGTAATTATTGATTAATAAAATAATGCACATGTCTATAATAATATTATATTATATCCGACCAATTTGCTTGTGATTATATTCGATCTATTGAGAATAAAAATTACTTAACAGCAGATATTAAGGGTGCGAAGCAAAATCCGACAAATATTAGAATAAGTTTTTAATAATATCTGATTATGCTAAATTTAATCGTCTAAAATATGTGATTAGAAACGGAATACATATTTTGGATATCATATTGGTTTTCGAAAATTAACTTTACCCTTTCTGCTTTTCACGTACATTATTATATTTCGGTCATTTATCATTCTAATAAGTTTATTATTTTTATTTCATTCAGTTTGTTAAATATTTAATTAAGCACGTGCGTCAGAGCGTTAATTGGATACAAAAATCATCCGAAATAACATGAACCGGAATTGGAATTAAATTATATATTTATAATTTAAACTACCATGATCGTTTATTACGTACTCCTTTTTCAATCTAAGTTTCTTTTAAAAAATCATTATAAATCATTATAAAAGAAAGTTTTTTGCAAATGTAAATAAAGATTTATTTTATACCTATTATATTTACGTATTATAATACCTATTATATTTACAAAATAATAGGTATTTTATTTGATATTTAGAGAAATTTTAACTTTTGCTCCGTTTACGATACATCTTTTGAAAGCGTGATTAATAAACGTGAAAGAAATTCTAGAGCATTATAATAATTTTAATGCGCAACACACAATTCTGCAATCAATTTATCTTCACAGTTTTGCAATTTATTTAAATTGCATTACGTGAATAGATATGATAATCGTGAAACGACGGACGTCCTGAAAACGATAATTTGTTGTAAGTACGTCGATTAATTAAATAGATACACGAGATCCCGTTGACCATGATAAAAATTATGCTTCTAATTAAATTTATCTAATATAGGTAAGCGATAAATAAATTTCTGGAATTACAATGTTACTGGGCGAGGTGATAAATATCCTTTTTTTAGAAAAGCGTATTAAGGTAAATATCTTTGTGACAAACTTTCTTATATAATACGTAAAATTGCCTGTAATACCTATAAATAAAGTAAACAACTCTTAAACATTTATTTGACATTCAATTCAATTGCTATTTTCATTTATCATTAATCCTTATTTAGCATTTCCAAATTTTCGAAAAAGGGTACTATTTTCGAAGATCTATTCGTTGTGCATTACCTTCCAAGTTGTTAAACTTGGGCGAGAAAAAAAGAGGAATTTGTGAAAATTAATATTCGTTGAGTTTGAGATTACAGCATTATCCGTTATCGCATATCTGTTATCGTAGGCACCGTTTCATATTAATATAGATCAGAAGGACAAAAGATGATGAGCCTCCGGCCTTCGGCTCTATCAATTCGATATGATTGCGTTGCAGGATCCTTCCGCAGTATAAATAAAAGAGCTATGCAACAAATAATCTTATTCTGCGGCGAAGAACGTAAGAATACATTTACCACATAGTGCAACTAAAATTTATATCAGCCTCAGATTGTTGTGCAACAATGAGACGGTTAATCTTTCTGTAAGTAACTTATAATAATTATTTTTTAAATACGATGTCAATCATAAGCGAATCGGCGATCACTAATTTTGATTTTTAGAAAACTAATCTGTCTTAATTGATAAGTCAGGAAAGCCTAAGCGATCCATATTTATATAGATGTGTTTTTCTCGTTTCAAATTCTAGATTCACTCTCTGAAATAAGTACTGGTATTAATTAAGAATTATTCTTTATACATCAGATTTATTTTTTGTTTTTTATTTTCATATATCGTTACTTATCATTTCTTACATAGTACCATTATACTTATTTGATTTTGAATTGCATTTTGTAGCGCCTTCATTGGCGTACTTCTAGTGAAAAATGGCACACCGTCGAAAAACCAGAAATATCCTTCACATCTAGAATGGTTGTTTGGTTTAAACAATAAACAAGATGAAAATAAGGAAGAAAGTAAGGAAGAAAATAAGGAAGTAAATAACTCGACCGTATGCCAATCTCAGGAGTGCAAAAAAATAGGTATTTATAAAACAGCAACGGATGTAGTTGTAATTATAATTCAATTTACAGCTAGTCTGGTAATTTAAATCTTTATAATTATATCCATTGTCTTTTTTCTTGCTTTCATTTTTTTCCAGCTCGGATAATAACGGAGAGCATGGACAAAACTGTGGATCCGTGCGATGATTTTTATGAATACGCATGTGGAAACTGGCCGAAGCATAATCCCCTTCCGAAGGGGATGGAAACCTGGAGTATGTTCGCAAGTGCGCAAATGAATGTCATGAAGCAAATAAAGGGTAAACGCCAAATCAGCTCAAACTGTAATTCGAAACTTGTGTGTAATGATATTAAAGATTGAATGATATTTCGCAGAAATTTTTGACGAGGGTCCCAAGAAGAGCGATCCTCTGGCGGTGAAGCTCGCGAAGAAGTGGTACGCGGTATGCACGGATACAGGTAACCGCGAATGACTCTCGAATGAATTGAAACCGTGCAAAAATTCGAATATTTATTATTTTTATACATAATCGTGTTCCACGATATAATCGCTGATTCACGAAATGCTTCTAGATGCAATGGAGAAGTATGGGCTCGAGCCGCTTGTCTTTACCATGTCGCGAATAGGCGGCTGGCCGTTGATAATGGAACCGGACGAGTGGAACGAGCAGGAATACAGTTGGCAAAAAGTGGATGATCAATATGTGCGCTTGACGGGAAGAAATGCTTTTCACGACGTGCGCGTGATCGATTATGGTTGGAACGATACTCGGAAAATAGTACATGTACTTATCAGAAGCTTTTAATTAAGATTATCATTATGTCTTCATGGTATTAACATTACGCAATCAAATCTGAATCCAAAAGCGATGTAATTGGCGTCTTTATAACGTTATTATATATAATAACGTTATAAAGACGCTGTATACAGCATTCACATATATTATGTATCATCGAGCACTCATTTTTTGCGTTGCTCTTTGCATTACACGTGGATGTAAATTTATATTCAGAAAATTTGCCTTAATTTCTCATTAGTGATCTTTTTTAATGTAAGTTCTTATTGCTAGATCAATATGCCGCATATGCCTCCGGGTTCATATAGAGTCTGGGGTGAAATCGACGATAGCGAAGAAGATGAAAGCGATGAGGATCCTAGTGACGAGGAGAAGCAAAGCGACGAGCAGAAAGATAGTCAAGAACCTGGAAGCGAAAACAAAGATGATAACGAAACCGGTACTAATAGTAACTGTAGGAAATTTAGGGCCGTAAGGCCGGTATTGATAGGAGATCGGGAAAATCAACGTAGTAGTGGAGCAGTCATGGGGTAGCAGCCTAAGTGCTAGGCGTATGAACGAAGGATCCCGAGTTTCGAGTCTCGGTCGGCTCCGTTAATTTTTTTCCGTCTCTTCCAGATCCCAGTGACGAGGAGAAGCAAAGCGACGAGCAGAAAGGTAGTCAAGAACCTGGAAGCGAAAACAAAGATGATAATGAAACCGGTAGTAATAGTAACGATGACAATGAAAGTGATAATGACGACGACGATGAAGACGATAATAACAATGATGACGAAGATGATAATGATGACGATGAAAATGACGATAAAGATGACGACGAAGAAGACGATGAAGATGATGATACAAACGAACAGAATGACGATGATAACGAGAAGAAAAAAGTCGGCATAAAAAAGACTGGCAAGTCCGTAAAAAAAATAAAAAATAAAAATAAAAAATTGGGACATAGTAAACGGATGAAGAGTAGTACTCACTCCAAGAAGTACAAAAACCATAAGATGAAGAAAGAGAGGGTAAAGAGACGAGCAATATCGACACATGTTCAAGAGAAATTACACGTGCGGAAGAACAAAAGAAATCGCGTGAAGCATCAAGAACGTATGGAGAGACTAAAGAAAACTTTAGAGGCGACAACACCGCAGATCAGCACAGAAGTAACGATTGGTGAAGTTGATGAGCTGAAGAAATACGCTAATTACATCTCGAAAGTAGCTCGCGCCATAGCGAAAGTAAGAGGTGTCGAAGTCTCGGAGGAACATATGAATAAAGATATTCAAGATATGATCGAATTTAACATGAAACTAGCTAAGGTGAGTGTTATACATTACTTCGCAGGCAACGAATAAAGAAGACTGTATAATAATATATTTCAGATTACTACAGATCGCAGCAAGGATAAGAAGATGACGCTCAAAGATTTCCAAGCATGGTATGATGAAAAGAAACCTGCAACTCCCAACAGCGCAGTAAGTCGTTTTTTAATTGATTAATTTAATCTGTTATTGTCTCTGACTAATTAAGCATGATTGACGCCACATAGATTAACTGGCTGTACAAAATTGGAGAATTATTTGATGAGGCCCACGTGTCTATAGATAGCGATTTAGATTTAAAAATTAATTCACCAAATTACTTCGATGGTCTTGTCGCTTTGCTGGATGAGACGTCGAGTCGAACAATCGGTAAATTTTGATAAAAGTGCGGCGATAATAAGGAAATGTCGTCGATAGACACGCTCACGCGAGATAATGTTTCAGTGAACTATATACATTGGAATTTCTTGAGCAGAATAATAGGAACTACCACAAGTGAAATGAGAAAATTATACAATGCATGGGAAGGAAAAGAGGAGAATGATGATGAAGAGATATTTGGATTTCCAGCGAGGTATGATGCCAAGCTCTTTTATCGAAAATAGTTTCTCACATAATTATCAGCGTAACCATTCGCTCTTCACCTCGCTAGAAATATAATTATTTTTTATTAGATTCTATTTTTACCCTAACAAACACCAAAACTAACGTTTACATACTCTTCATCTGTTTACTATGTCCTAATTTTTTATTTTTCGCGAACTCGCCAGTCTTTTTCATGTTTTTTTCTTCTCGTTATCATCGTGATTCTGTTTGCGTTAGTTGGTGTTTGCTGGGTACATTCTTATTCTTAATATAGTTTTAACGCGTGAATCAAAATTGAGTTGGTTCTAGATTATACCGATGTCAAACTGATCATGAATTGTTACCACAGATCGGCCCAATGTGCACAGGAAATAGAAATGAGCGACATTCTAGCGTACGAATATGTGAGAAACCATTTCTCTGATGAAATCCTGGCAACCGTAAGCACTTTGTGTTGAATTATTATAACAGTCTTCTGACTATCTTTGTTCGATTGGATCACTTATTCCTATTGCAGGCATCGGACATGATAGACGATATACAAAAGGAAGTAGAGTATCAGATTAAAGAATCAGATTGGGTGGATGAGGATACTAGGGATTTTGTTTTAGCGAAATTAGTGAATATGAACAACTTTATCGGATATCCAGATTGGTATAGGAATAACACTATCGTTAAACGATATTTTCAAGGAGTAAGTTTCTTAAAATTCATTAATTGCCACTCCCTATAGTGACTGTCTTATTTAATTATAATCTGTTAAAGCTCGTTGTCGGAAATTCGCATTACGAGAATACTCTCAGCTATGACAGATACCGTAAGTGGAAAAGTCTACGAAGCTTATTGAAGACAGGTGAAGAGGAAGAGGAAGAGGAGTAAGATATTGCATTTGTATTTGTTCCGACATAATTACAGCTTTATTTTTTAATTTGCGAAATAAATTCATGTAATAAATTCCGTGTTACAGAATGATAAGCCCTGTAATGGTAAATGCATTTTTCTCCCCGGATGACAATTCCATAGGTTCGCCTTTTTTAGAAGAATTAAATCTAAACGAATTTACAACTATTCACGTTGTCATTGATATTAATCTCTTTTTCGATTATAGCCCTCTCGGCAGCGGATTTCCAGAGCCCATTATTTGCTTATGACCGACCACAGTAAGTGAATAATTTTGATTAAAAATATCAACGCGACTAGCGTAGTGACAAGCTTACATTATTACAAACAATCTTACATTATTTCTAAAAAATTTATAATTTTTAATAAAATTTTTTCTAACTACGCTTTATTCCAGAGTTATTAATTATGGTATTATTGGATCAATCATGGGTCACGAAGTTAATCATGGATTCGATGATTCTGGTAACGTTATGAAATAATATTTCTGAATAGTATTTCTCGTTTACTTTATTAAGTTACAGTATTTCATTGTTGCGATAATATAGTGACATCTATCATTTTACTCCAAAGTATATCTGAAAAATTCTTTGAAAATATTTAAAAAATATGATAAAAAGAACCAAAAAATAATTTTTAGGACACTTGTATGATAAGAACGGAGATTTTGTGGAATGGTTATCCGCAATGGCCGAAGCATATGGCAAAAGAGCAGAATGTTTTGTCGAACAATTTAACAATTATCCCGTTGACAAAGAATCGAATTTTAAAATAAAGGTACGTTATCTATTCTGTATTTTTAATTACCATTTTAATTTAAATTACCGTTATTTTTCTTGTCGTGCGTCTTGAAAATGTTTAATCGTACTTATATTGTCAAAAATTGCAGAATTATGGCAACAAGACGGCGGGAGAGAATATCGCGGATACAATGGGATTAGAGGCAGCGTTTAGAGCGTATCAAAGGAGAGAAAGAGAATGCGGAAAACCGGATACTGTGTTGCCGGGCCATGAAAACCTCACGACCGAACAACTTTTCTTCCTATCCTATGCTAATGTAAGTATCACAGACCATGAATACAGAGCTGCAATAATTAAAAATTGTGAGAATAATAATAATAATGATAAAGTAAACGTTTATGTGTTTTAATATATGTTTGAAATTACGGTAATGCTTGCAGTTGTGGTGTGAAGCTGCGGCAACGAGTAACGCCACTATAGATGACGCTCAATCTGACGTGCATAGCACCGGACGGTTGAGAGTGATAGGAAGCGTTTCAAATTCACAAGACTTCGCCGAAGCTTACAATTGCCCGGTTGGCAGTGCAATGAATCCCGAAAAGAAATGCCATATTTGGAAATGATTAACTACAAATATTACAAATTAAGCTTCCCAATACTTGAGAAAAATGTAAAATTGATTGTTTGTAATTTTCTATCCAAATATCGATGAATATATATAGTATGTAAAATAAGACACATATATGATATATGTGTCTAATATATACAATATATATATATATATATATATTAAATAAGACATGTCATGAAGAAATCGTTTAATTTTTTTCCTTCACAAGTTTGAAATTTTTATCGTGATCTCATCTTGAGTAAAAAAAGATTATATTTATGTATTCAGGTGTATCAGTGAAGTTTAAAATTACGTTCACAGTATAATAAGACGTTTTATTAGGTGTCCCTTTCTGAGGTAATTGCTATTGACCAGCGATATTTAATCAGTTGTCAACGAATTAAAGGAGGAAAGCAGAGAGGAAGAATACTAGCAAAAATTTTTATATTGATAAGTTGCAATGTTCCATACATAATCCATAGTCATTCTTTTACAAAGAACGTTTAGATGTTTGAGTAGTGATATGTTTGTCGGCAGAATTCTTATAGTCTATGGGCTACCGCAACACGTTATGACACCTAAATAAACGCCATCATCATCACCTATTTTCAAAATACATATTAGAAATATATGTACGTTTCTTCTGACGGTTGATTAACTTTCGTTTCTGTATAAACAATTGTTTATTCGAACCGACTCAATTGAGACACGATCGCTCGACCAAGGACGAACAGATGTTAATCGATTGTAGATATTAGAAGTTCAGACCGAAAGCATCGCGTTACGCCAAGTTCCCCGCAGGCGTGTGTGCTGCACGTGGCAGACATCTAAAACACGGTCAGACGGGAATCGAGTATGTATTTTGAGTGTAATACCGACATTGATCTTCGTAAATTAATGTCATCCGTTCTGCTTCTCATGCACACCATTCTGCTTTTCCTGCGCCTTTAACGGTTTTATTATTTCTATATCGTTCAATTGTTCGAGCATCAACTGTTGCTTCTTTTTCTTCTTCTTCGATAATTTCCTAAAAAAAAATTTTTCCAAGAATGTGTCATTTATGTACCTGAGGTAATAAGCTGCATGGAATAGATGTCAAAACAGGGAAAACTTACTTTCCAAAAAGCTCGCCGTCTTGAATCGATTCAGGAAGTTTTTTGTTTAATGTCTCCGGCAGAAGAAGAGACATTAGTCCAGCAAGTAAGGCGCATGATCCGAATATGACAAGTGGTAATGGCATCCATACTTCCGACTGGAACGATTAGATAACATGCTAATTAGATGATTTCATGTCATCTATAACAATCGGACATCGATATTGCTTGCTTTGGATGTCTCTATGCTTCTAGATATCAAAGAAAATAGCGTGATATTTATAACATACCAGATGATTGACGTATGGCGCGATAACTCCGCCAATTCGGGCGAAGGTGGAACTCGCACCTAGTCCGACGTTTCGAATGACGGTCGGAAATTGTTCGGCAGTAAACACATAAATTGCACCGTAGGAGGAAGTAATAGCGAGTTTTCCTATCATTGCTAAACAAACGATTAACCACGGCATATCTGAAAAGAAATGAATTCGTTTATTAGCAACACAATTCATGAGACGCTGAAAATGAGCGTCAACAGGGTGAACGTGATTTCCCTTTGACGCTAGCGTCGAAGTTGAATTTGTTTAATATTCAGCGTCGTCACTGAATTGTCGTTAATCGTCCCAGTACAATCAAACATAGACTTCGAAATACGTAAAATCTCAATTATTTTCAAGTAATATCTTCAAGTAATAATATTTTACGGATATATATATATATATATATATAAAAAGATATTATTTCTGAAGATTTTTGCTTGCTGAAATGAGCGTCGAGCGTCAACGTGAAGGATAGATGACTTTTAAATTCAATGTTGAATTCACTTTAAATGTTCTTTCGCAAATTAGCAAATAAAGACAGTTTTACTCAAACACATATGTGTAAGAGGATATAAAATTACGATGCCACGAATTAAATAAAATTGTTATTTATACTAGTAAATTTATACTTACTGGCAGGAACAAATAACGTGGCAATTAACGCTAATCCGGACACCATCATACAGCCGCAAAGAATGATCTTTCTGCCCCATCGATTCAGGGTGAAAATGAGGAAAGTGTACGCCGGTACTTCTACCAGTCCAGATATTACAAAATTAACGTAGTCGTTACCGCCAAGATTGGACGCGTGCCAAGACAGTCCGTAGTACGTGCCGCTGTTTACGAGCCTGCATGAACAAGAAAATCAAAATTAGCGCAGAACTAAACGTAAGACTCAAGCGTAAAAAAAACGAAATGCATGAAATAGCTGACGAAATCATCTCGTCGTACCAATTAAAAAATAGGAGAATGCTCTTCCGCCTCAAGTTCGGATAACGGAACAAATCAAAGAGCGAAGGCTTCTTTGCGTCGGGCATACTATCCTCGCTGTTATTATTAAGAAGTGTATCGAGAGTCTCGCTCGGCATCTCTACGCCATTTTCCAGAGAAGCACGTTGCAGCAAATCTTTCGCTTCTTGGAGACGACCTTTCGTTAGAAGCCATCGCGCGGACTCGGGAATGAACCTGCCACGAACCGGGACTTTGTAAATTATGATGCTGAGTCCGGAATTGTACGCGTTACTTGGAATATATCTATTATATATCGTACCACCAGTAAAGTAGAAATGCGATGCTTGGCACAGTGATGGCTACTTGCAGCATTCTCCAGTCAGTAATGAAATACGCGAAACCGGCGGTGAGTATGTATCCAGTAGTGAAAAATAGTTGGCAACCAACACCAGCCACTAACCGCTTTTTTGGCCCGACCATCTCCAAAGCTGAAAAAGATAAAAAGAGATGATTACATGCTGCCTGATACAATTAAAGTTTTCCAAAGCTTTTGTTCGACACATCGCTAAATATTATGAACGATATTGATAATCGAATTCAGTTACCTATGACATAAGCTACTAAGAACACTCCACTGGTGGTTGACCCGACAATTAGCCTGAAGATTACGTAGGAAATAAACTCGGGCGCGACAGCGACTAGTATACCGCCAACCAGCTGTATGACTAAAGACAGGAAGAAAATTGGTCTACGACCATATTTATCGGACAAACCGCCGAATATCATCGAGCCAAGCATGACTCCTACCATGAACAACGAGTCCCCCGTCGCTCTCAGCCACGCCTTGTCGCAGACTAAGTCCCACTGTAAAAAAACAAACATTTATTATCCGTCATCTGTCTATCGAGATTCATATACGTGTTCTTTAGATCGAGTTTCTGTTCGTCTCGTCGTTTAATTTCCACTTGGATCTCATTCGTGCGAGAATTGTCGAGAAAACGCGGTAACACTTTAGTTTGCAAAGACGCTACAGCAAAATAATTATTATTTCGTACCTCAGAAGTGGTTGTACTTTTGTACACGCTTCTGTCGTACACGTGCTGCTTGCAGTTGCTGACGCCTCCTCCTTCGGTGCCGTTGCCAATTGCGTTTCCAAAAATCGTGCCATTCGCAAGGTCGATAATGTCACGGCTCATGCACTGGGACCACCCTCGGAGTTCATGGTCCCACGGATAGCTTGCGTTCAGCACGTCCTGGCTCAGGTGGAACGTGACGTTCTCCGCGTGCTCATGTGGAAGCAAACACCTGGAGGCAAAGGAGTAGTTCGTTTTTACCATAAATTCCTCGTAATCCACCGTGTAATTATCTTCACGTTTGCTCTGTACTATACCTCGAGTTCATTTTGGCTCCGAGAAACACTCCGGCTAGCTTGTGAAAGGCGCACGATATCGCTGGAAGACAGAGTAGAAGATAGACCCTGCGCTGGTAGCGGCCGAACTCGCCCATACGAAGGATAACGTCGTCGTACGCCATTTCGCCTTCCGGAGTTTATCCTACGTTATTCAGTATTTACGATAATGCGCGCGAAAGAGAGAGCTTTTATAGAAACCCTTATCGGTACACGATTAACGGCTTCACTCGCGACGGACGATCGTTTTAATAATACTCTATCGATTCTGACATCGTTATCTCGTGTCACGAGAATTCTTTTCGTTGTGACATTCGGAAGTAGCTCCGAGAGAAACAGGCGCGTGCAGAACAGTTCACGAGGGCAACTCGTACACGCTCCTCGAGAGATATTCCTAGCTATAAGGCTCGATCCAGCGGCGGTGGAGACGGCCAAAACCGCTTATCGGATTTCCGAACACATCAGGCGTTCCCTTAGGTCGACTTCCGGGCAAAACTATGGCAACAGAAAAAGAAATTGTAGTATTGTGTGATACTTGTTTCGCGCTATCTTTATATTTACAACTTATTGTTATTTTATTTACAGTCTCTTATATATTTCACTCCTTTTTGCATTAAGAATCGCGCAAGGCAATTATAAAGACGCTTGAACAATTATAAGGGTACATGTTTGATTTTCCACGTATAGTTTTCTCCAAGCCATCGCGCTTTTAAGGCTAGTCATTTGCTTCGAAGGTTTCGATATTCGAAAAAATTCGAAGCTTTTAACGTTCTCTGAATGAATTTGCCATTCACACAAATATATTTTTTGAAATTTCGAAGCTTCGAATTTTTTCGAGGCTTCAAAGCTTCGAAGTTGTCAAAAGTAACAGCTCTACTTTTAATTGCCTCGCATTATTTTCCACAATAAGCTTATCATCAAAGACGCGGAGACCGTATTCGCCGACCGTATGTACGAGAGCAGTCGTGCGTGTGCGTAATGCAATGTTGTTTATAACATTGTTCATGCATTGCGCGCGTATTGCGTAACAACGATATACATATGTATGCAAAGGAGTGAGAGAAAGGGAGAGGTTTGACAAGTCGCAAGATTTAATACCGAGCCCAATACCGAACATTACGCCTGGTGCGTAGCGCTTTTAATGCACCACCCGGGAGACCCGTTCAGACTAATTAGACTCGCGGACAGACGATCAGCGCGGATCGTCATTGATGCAATTGATACAATTGTCTTTGGATTAGAACTCGAAAAGGAAAAGACGGCAAACGGGTAATATCGGCCTATTTATTGGCCGCGCACCGTTCGTTTATTAACACCGTCAATTTCGCTTCCCTTTTTCATTTTGCCGTTCGTCGAATTACTCGTGCTATAAATTCCTCCGTAAAACTATATTTCCCGCATACGAACGACGACACATAGAGAATCTGACGTATTCATACTTTAGCGAGGAGATCTAATATTGACGCGAGAATTATCGGAAATATTTATTAATTATATATTACACGCGTTATGACAAGATTATTGTTAAGAGAAATGCAAGATGCAGTTCTCTTTCAAGTTTATAAATTTATACATTATTCTGTGACACAGATCAAAACAAAGAATGTCATAATTAGTAATAATCTTGTCATAACACAAGTAACGTATATAATCAGTATTTCTGATAATTCTCGCGTCAATGTTAAGCTCTCCTCTCGCTAAAGTATACGAATACATCAGATTAATATACCGATTGTGCGGTACTTAGCTCTCCGGGCAGCGATCACGTAACTTTTCCCCTAGAGTGGAAACGTGAAAACTGAAAAATTTCATGTGACTATCTCTTTCTATTCAACATCAATACATGAAACGTTTTTTCACGTTTCCGCGGGAAAGTTACGTGATCGCTGCCCTGAACGTGTATTTACAACGCTCCGGCAGAAATTTTATTCGACAACACGGCAATGTAACGGTCGAGCACAATATTTCGAGCCTGGACTGTTAAACTCGTAGTGTCAAATTATATTCAATTTGAGTCATTTTTAACAATTTCCTATAAGTCGCCACTGCTACTATTCAATATGTTAATTTAACTAAACCAACGGAGTTAAAGTAATAAATTTCGACACACGTGGTATAGTTAAAAATAACATAATATTATTTAACTCAAGGTATTTGTTATTTAACTCAATTAAGTTTTATCTTTTAATATTTAATAGCGTGTCTCTCGGCTTACTTAATGCAAAGATGCGATATCGCGCGAGACGGACACGAAGTAATTACCCGCTCGTTTAGTTCTATGTCTGCGTATATAATACCGCGTGTATAATACCGATCGCACACAAGTAATCTCCGAGCCGGGCAGCTTTTTCGAAATGCAAACAGGCGCGTTGTCGGCCGGCGGCACGCACGCAGACGGTCCCCGCACTTGTCAATGGAGCACAACCCTGCGCGCACCAAGGACGGACGGAAACTGGCGAACTGGCCACATGCTCAGCCGGCGCGGCGTGCTCCGGCGCTCCGGCTCGAACGCGATTCACCGCGACTCGGCTCGACTCGACTCTACTCGACTCGACACGACTCGACACGACACGACTCGGCTTGGCTCACCGAGAGGCTCCCCGGAGTCCCCGGAGACCCCGGGCCCCGGAGCCGCGTTTCAAGTACGCCGCGCCGGCTAGATTCGGCCCTCGGTGCACTCGGTGCTTCGCGGATGCTTCAGAGCGATATTCTTTTTCATCTTTTTCTTTCTCCGTCTCTCTCTTTCCCCTGGACAAAGGCGGATCTCGATTTGTCAAAATCGGACGTGGGCCCGACACGTTCCCCCCGGGGAACGTCTCGACCGGGGGGCGAAAACGGATGCGAAATAAAAAGGGAGGAAGACCAGGCGCTCTCTCTCTCTCTCTCTCTTTCTCTCTCTCTCTGTCAGGTCAATCACACTCAGGATACTCGAATTCGTATTCCCCCTCTCGAGAATCGGAAGAGGCGCGCGAACCGATCGGTCCGTCGCGCGTGCCGCCCGTCGCGGCGTATACTCCTTGTATCATATAATTCGAACCCGAGCTATCGATTGAGCCTAATCAGAACTTGGTCGGTTCAGCCGTTATTGAGATTCGATAATCTAAAGGTCTTCTAACTCGTCGGCTCGCGTCTAGCTGCACGGTCTGTGTCTCGCTGCGCGTATACACTTGGCGCGATACCCTACCGTGTCTCCTTATAAAGCCTCTTTTCACGGCTAATGAGCGCGAGCTCCGATCACCGGAATTAGGGATATTTGTATTCGGGCTGTTTGTTCTTCCGCCTTTCGACTGTGTCCTCCGCGAAGACGATTTTAAATCACTCACACCGCGGCACGCACAGCGAGACGAGCCTATTTTGGATGATGCGAGAGATAAGGCACGTTATAACTTGCAGGGCAATGGAGCAAGGAAACCGGCAATAAAACGCTACGCTCCGTTTAACGCGGCTTTTGCGACATGTCGCGTTTTCGCGACTTCACGCGGTGGCTTCTAGCTTGCGCGCCGCGAAATTTCGCCGGCTCGATGTTATATCTCATCGTTACTGCAGTTTTCCGTAATATTTTCCCGCATGATCTTCACAGGATCGTCTGTGATAGATAATTTATGAACCACGCGACTGAGATACGATTGAACAATATATTGTAAACTTGGACGAGAAAGACAGCTACTACTTGTTTGAGCAATAGAGATACTAGTTTCCTTCGATAAGATTACGTTATCGCAAGGACTCGATAGCTAAAGCAATCCTGATTGCTGTATATATTCACCAGCCTCCCTCCCGGATTTCGTTCCGAATCATATCGCGTGACGCGCAATCGATTGAGATATTTTTCAACAAATTAAATTCTCTTGCAAAGGGGTACGAGCGGGATACCATGCTGCATGCCATTCCGCTTTACGTAGGTACCCCTGGTTCTGAAATTGCGAAATTCGCGAAGGACGCGCGGATCGCGCCGTTTTCGATTAATTAGCCGTTCTAATCTCATGCGCTCCAAATTTGGTCGTCGCCTCGCACTTTCGTCTTAAGCGGAGACGATCGGTCGCCCGGCGATTGGGGGGTGGGGGGCTCTCCTTCTCGCCTAATAAAAATTCCGATGCAGGTCGCGACGCGGACCCCCCTTATCCTCTTCGCTCCCTCCGTCGCGCTTCTCGGGCGTGTATCTGCATACATCTGCACCTCAGAGGTAAAGAATCTCCATTATTAGAAATTTAGAGAAAACAGGATTTGAAGTTCATTATTTCTATGAAAATTTCTAATGACTTTTTCTAAACATTGTATCTAAGGAACTAGTAATAATTTTAAGGGACATAAGACCCTTAACCACATTATACGATTTAAACTCCTGGTATATTGGAAAAAGTATGAACTCTTTAATTTAAAAAAAAAACTGGAGATACAATTCTCTACCTCTAAAGTATAGATGTACATATACACACATATTAATACGCCGCGACCCTTCTCATTCACCCTCTTTTTTCCACGAGTATCAATGCATCGTGTAAGAAGAGAAGTGAAGCTTCAGCTGGAAGATAGGCGGCCGATTATTCGCACGCGACAGAAATGCCAGTTGGGCGCATGTTAGCAATACCGGCCCAGACATTGCCACCGCTATCATCGCCACCACCGCCGTCGCCGTGTCGGAGGCCGACATCGTCGGCCCCAGTGCGAAACCCGAAGGCTATTTATAGTAGGGAGCGGCTTCTAGTTCCCACCGCGTGAAAAATCGCAACTGGTTTCTCGCGAGTGCGAATGGAAGAACGGGGGAGAGAGAGAGAAGAGAGAGAGAAAGAGAGAAAAATGGCACTGGTGTCTCGGCCGAAGTCGTCGCTCTGCATTAGCCGCTGCGCTAATGAGCAAACAGTCTGACGGTCTCCCCAGTCGAAGGCTCTCTCACGAGAGTACATTTGATAATAAACGCAATGCGAATTGCAGTACGAAACGCAACCGGTAGGCAAATAAATCAAGCCGGCTATGGTGAACATTTGGTGAAAAATGGAACGTAATCCTCATTATTAGTTAACATTGCCGCGTTAATTTATATACTTCCACGCGTCGACAAAGCACGTGATAATGGAGGTCCTGTTGCAAACACACGCCGCTTGACATTTAAGTACACGCAATGTCAGAAAGGAGCGTTCACCTGTTCAAACTGCAGCGCAGCGGTTGCGTGCAAGAACTTGCCTGCTTCAGCAGGCTCGCGAACTTTCAGCGCGCGCGCGCCAGCTTGCCGGCGTTTTTCTTTTTCCCTTTTTCCAGCCAATTATAGATACGCGTTGGATAAGCGTAATAACGTGTCGCGTTCCACGGAGAATCGCGCAATGGTTTTACCCGTAGATCGATTTGCATAACCGCGTAACCCGCATTCTCGCGCGCAAGGAGAAAGAAGAAAAAAAAAAGATCGACCGATCTAGGTCGGGTTTTGCGAAGGATGCCAGCTACGGCAGCTACGTTCCTTAGACGCGTGATCGGCTGCTCCTTTCTCCTTCTGCGTACCTACGCTTTATGCAAATCCATCCGGACGGGCCTTAACGGTTGCCTTTTCTGCTGGACGCCGCGCCGCCGCGCCGGCCGACGAAGGGAGCCGCGTTCCGGAGAGAAAAGTGACGGAGGAGAGGACGCAAGGCGATATAGAGACGAGAGGAGGAGGAGGAGGAGGTCGTCGTGCCGGTATCAAGTTGGGCCAAATCGAGACGAACCGAGATGTCTCTCTGGCACCCTTCTAGAAGATTTCGCGTCTCTCCCACTGCCTTATCCGTCTCATCCAATGTTCGTTAATCGCGCGTGTAAAACCGTATGGACATTTCTGTCTCTTCGAGGTAAGAGCTAAGAGCGGATAATTCGTTCTCGATAGAAGTAGATGGTACCACTCTCGGCACTTGGCCGGCACGGCCGTTCGGAGAATCGATCCGATTCTACTTGAAGCGCTTTTAGCAGGCGCGATTAATTATTTGTGCAATCGTAAAGGTGAATTCGTCGTCGCGCGAGCGCGTTTCGAGAACGGCCGGATCGGGCTCGGTGAAGCGCGTAACGGGGGAACGGGTTAAAAATTTCGCGAGCTGGAATACATTGAGAAGGCGGCTGTCCTTGCAAGGGCGCCACGCTGCGCCGCGTTACTCGCCTCGCCCCCTTCGGTCCCCTTGGTAACCACGTCGCGAAAACGGGAAAGGTATTTGCCCCTGTCCAGCTTGTCTCTGTTTTTCATTCGAATTGAACGTGGCCATACGTCGTTTTTAGAGCCTGTGGACCAACGGAAGAGGAATCGATGATCTCTCTTTTTCTCTCGTTCTACGAGATAACTCCCCATCCCTAATTTATCACATCTATCTAACCGAACGCAAAAAAATGTAAGAGATAGATGGCTAAATATCGTCATTTATCATGCACTTTCTAGGGGACAGCGTTCTCTTAAGCTGGCTGAAACCAGAACACCAAAAAATGTTCAAGATATAGTACAATGTTTTAAAACCGAAGTAATATAAGATGCAGAAAAACATTACCATAAAAAGAAAAAGAATAAGAATAAAATAAAGATAAAAAAGAGAGGAAAAAGATACAAAGATGGAGAAAGAAAGATACATATATGTACAATGTGTATGTACATGAAAATTCTGATATTTGCGTATTCGCATATGTAGGTGTAAGTTCCATCGATATCTTTGCATAAACGCATAAATATTCTAAGAATGTTGAAGATTTGCTGAAGAGAAAGGAAAACTTGAAACGGCATTATCGTCTATCTCAGTGGATGTATACTTCTCTTTTTATCGATTCACGGAGAACTTCTCGTTAATGACTATTCTCGGACAAGGTTCCGCGCACGTACTACAAACTAGTTACTAGTCTTCCATTACTTATAAGGTTGTTGCGAAGGCATTGCTAATTTGCAAACAAACAAACTACACATTCCGCCACGTCGCGGCCGTCGCGCGACCCCACCGCGCCGCGGCTCCGTCTGCGCTTACATAAGGAGTAAAACTGCGCGTTATGAGGGGTTTAAGGTCAAAAATATGAGGCGCGAGTCTGCGTATTTAGCCACGTGTCTTTGCAAATGCGTTATTATTCCATTGTGTCGTATACTTACACCTTCGCTTACGTCCACGTTTGCTCACGTGGTTTACGAGCTTACGTTTCGCATTTCAAAGAACCCCCAGGCGCGAGAATCTAAGCATCTCGCAAGTTGTTTGTTCCGCGAATGGCGAACACATGCCTTCTCGCATTTTATCTCACCACAGTTTCCGTCGTTTATTAAATATGCCAGCAGGTTTTCCTACGCGCGCATCAACGTCCTTCGCGTCCGTTTCTTTCCGATTATTCTCCACCGACTGACGTCTATTTTTATCAATGCAGATTAATGCGATTTTACTTACTTCTTATCTTTTCTAGTTTTAAAAATTAGAAAAAGATAAAAAGTAAGTTAAACTGAAATTAAAGTTAATCTACATTGGTAAAATATGGTAGAATGGATACAACTGTCATGAACAGATTCTCGGTTCAGTAAAGCGCCTTTAAATACCTTCGAAAACGCAAGTTCCTGTTCTTGAGAGCCCGGCAAAGTACAAAGTTCGAGATTAACATTTGAAAAAAAGGCAGAACCTTTATTCCTACGTCTCATTTCTAGAAAGCAGGCGAAACTATGAAATATTTATTAGACGAATAATGAATACCACGGCGAGCGTTAACGTGAGCTGAGAATTCCTCGGCGGCAAACGTGGGACGCGAACACGCGGACGCGTGGCCGATACACCGCTCGCCCGGACATCGGAGTCATGTCCACCTCCAATTACTCGCACACACAAGCTTCCGCATTTTTTTTCCACAATAAGGATCGTTGAGATCGGATTATTCTCGCGTATATATGCATTGTCGTGCGCACAATGGAGAGCAACTTCCGTCGAGACAAATACGTAAGCGATCCTCGACGCAAGGCGTATTATCGTGTCGCGTGCGTTTTCTCATTCTGGATTTAATCGCTCGATAAACTGTGGCGATCCGCCAATTAACGAGAAGGCGCATTCCGATCATTCGGCTCCCGCTTGTAATCAAGCAGTTCCCCCGATCCAAGTCAACTGCATTATCGTAATTTGCAATCCAACGGCGATCGAGGAGGGAAGGGGGAGGGGGAAGGAGGGCGGGGGGAGGTCGTCCGACGGTCGCGTGATGCGCGAGCGGCGGCGTCGGCGCCACTTACCGATGACCGTCGATTCCCCATTCAGAAAAATGACGGTATGATGTAATTACCCGCGCTCTCTCTCTCTCTCTCTCTCTCTCTTTTTTTCTTTCTCCCTCGACGCTAACCGTGCCTCGGCGCCTTCCACGGTCGAACTCGCGGTGCCGAGCAGTGCCGAGGCTGCCGAGTCGCGCCATAAACGTGACTCGGCGTGACCCTCCCCGCGTGACCTTCTTGGCGTTACTGGAGCCCCGAGCCTCTCTAGCTGAAGCTGACTTCGACGTGCCGGTGCGATATCACGCACCACGCTACGCCGGCCGGCTGTCGCGCGATGGTTGCTCTCGTCGCGGCACTGGCCGATCGATAGCGACAGCCCTCGTCGAAGGGAAGCCGTCGCGATGCACGCGGTGGCGCGTCAACGTACACGCACCTCGCGCACCCGTATGGCACGTTTGATTGTCTCTCGCCCATCGACCTTCCTCCGCCATCAGACCGCGAATTTCGATGGGGAGGAAGAAGAAACGTGGGACTTACCGACGGTTATCGAACGGGGACACGTGTACCGCTTGTGCGCGCGCGCACACACACACATGTGCACTGTGCACGCGTGTGCACGCACCGCACGCACGCCTATAATAAGAATCCTTGCTGAGGCTGATGCCGTGTGCGTACGCAAAACGCGACAGATCGACGCTAGCCGCGAACTTGGCTAGCTTTAGCGCGTCGCGGGGTGAACACGCGACAAACTACCAATGCCGCCGCGGGGAGGGGGAGAAGGCACTTGGCGCCGGGCGCCGGCGCCTGAAATCGGCGACGGCAGCGTCTTGCGTCCCCCCCCCCTCCCCCGCTGCGACGAGTCCGTGAGAATTGTCGATAAGGATCCTTCCGGGTCCGGGGGTCGTCTTTGCGAAAGATCGCCGTCTCTCGATGACCCCGAGCTTCTCTTTCAGATTCATTGATTGATACGTTCCGCCGCTACGTTCACGCTGTTGATAGCGTTTCGCGAGACGCCTTCTGCGTTCCTTTCGTGGAATGCGCATTCGTAACAGCGATATAAGCGCGCGGCGGGTATCCCTCATTGCGGGTGCCCGCGCGATGAAAAAGTTGCGAATAGCGTATGTATGTTACGTGCCTGCTTATCGCAACGTTAGTCCACGTGCGCAAACGCGACACGTGTGTCCGCGCTATCGCGGTTAACTTCACCGCGTTGCGCGCGTCCGTTTGCGAATCAAATTCGTAGCGTTATCTTGCTTTCTGTAGTTGCATGTAGCATATGCGCGTTCGACGAATATATAAGTATATACACATACTTCTATGTAATATATGTAGGTATCGCAACTCGTGCGTTCGCATAAATGAGTCACGGTGCATCTCGCTCCGCGCGTACTTGGCGCGAGACACTACCGTGTCTCTTGATACTAGACGGCGAATTTCTTTATACACTGGTCGTATATTGTATCCTCAAAAAAGTATATACTATATAATACTATAAAGTGTTATATTGCGCATGCGTCAAGTAACGGTACAAAGACATTCATATAGGCATATGGCCGCAAGTATAGGTGAGAATGTGTAAAGGGTTAGCTTATTGGCATATGATCTTATTTGGCGCATGCGCTTTTTAATGTATATATGTACCTACAAGTTTTGTATACATAACATCAGTTGCGGCTACATAGAAATGGTATATACGTAGAACGGTAATAAAATTAATAAAAATAACTTTGGTACCCTTTACTTATATGAAATGCAGAGAACAGGAGGTCGATTTTATGTATCTTGAAAAAAGGTAAAAATTATAAAAGTGAACCGATTTCGATCAATAAAATCGTAGATATTCTAATTAAAATTCCTCACTTTTGTAATTTTCGTCTCGTTTCAAGATACATAATTGACTCCCAGAGCTCTGTACAATAACGTTACATGGAGAATATTAATTGCACCTTTCTTATCCCCCTCTTCGTCGCAATAACCAATTCGTAACGAATCCTGCCGGATTCCCAGATAGCAAGCTGTCGTCATTTGACATTTTGACGTCAAAATGTCGAGGACGTCATTTGATGTTTTGACGTTAGTTTGCTGATGGGTTTAAACTATGCCGGCCTTATTATTTTATTGCTGAAGACGGCTTGAAGTGGAGCCAAAACGGCCGGTTTTGTAATTTATATATATTTAATTAAAAATCAACTTTTAATGTAATTCACGTTGTAATAACTCTCTGCTCCTTTATTTTGTTGAATTTTTTTAAAGCATTCTCATTTATGCGCGCGGCTGAATTTGGCCGCGTTGTGAGCGAAGGTATCGACGTATTATATACCTAGCTCCCGAAGTGTTAAGTCAAATGGGGAATTCGATCGAAGTCACCCTTATCATTAAATATGCACAACCATCGCGCCGTTTCCGAGGAAGAAACGAGGCGCTATCGGTCGACGAAGTTAGACATTTACGATGCATGATTATACGCGTCCTTCGATGCGCTCTAATTAAATCGACAAGAGATCGCGAAACGTGGGCCAGTTTAATCCCACGAAGAAACGCTTTTATCGATCGCCGTATAGAAAGAATCGCCATAATCGGCTCGTATACGCGTATATATACCTATAGATATTGCAATAATTCATTCGTTAAGCAGTTCTCATTTATTCGCTCGCGATAGTTCGTATGTACTCTTTAAATCTGAATCAGTGACTATTCACTGATTCAGATTTTAGAGAGTATGTACAAACGATTAACCTCGCCCTGACCTCGTCTACAGTTTTTCGTTACTGCTTTCTATTCGATCTCGTTCAAATTTGATGCGCTGTGAAGTTTACGCTGCGCGTAACGACGCCGATAAATTTTCTCGTGCGACGGAACGAAAAGCGAGCAACGATTGCGCGTCTGACGGATTAACAGAAACGGGACGAGAAGTGGAATAATACTAAAAGACTCCGGTTATATAAACAATAAAATTGATTGCGAGAGGTCAATTCAGAGATCGATCGGGATGTTGAATGGAATGTCGCCCCCCCGGCAAAAAAAAACGATTAACTACGCATGTCGGGAACACGCTCGAATCGAAATGCATGCTTCGCATCTAAACATTCGCGCATCGTGACCGTTCAATAATTTAATAATTATTAATACCTAATAATAATAATTATACGATATAAGTGTAAAATGACAAACATAAAATATAATAATATAATATATAATAATTTAATAATTAATAGATAATAATAATTAATTTCTAATAATAATTATAATGCAATAAAACAACGCTATTATTTTATTATATCTCGTTGGGAATTAATTATTGTTAAAATTTTGTTCTAGCCGTCAGGTCACGACGCGCGGATATTTAGATGCGAAGCACGCGTCGCGAAAATGCTCCGATACGCGCGCAACTTCACGCGTGAGGCACTAAATGATTCCGTATGCGAAAGCGACGGAGTGTGCCGCAAGGGCACGATCGTCTCGAGATCGACGTCCCGCTTTAATCGGCGATACCTGTGGTCCTCTCGAGCTCTCCAAGTCCCAGACGACGATCTCTGAAAAACGGCGAAGACGCCGCGCCAACGTCGCCGGCGGAGGTTGCGTACTTATAGGCCGCCGCTCGATTGCGAAACGCTTTCAATAAGCGTTTCTAACGGCGTGCCGTGATCGCGTTTATATCGTTAGACGGAGTCCCTCTCGGGGCCGGCGGGTTTATCGGCGAGAAGCGAATCCTGATGCAACAAACATGCACTTATCGACTCGACCGGCACTTTTCGTTCGAGAGACAGTAAAAAAGAAAACAAAAGAACCCGCGATAGCGAGGGCTATCTGTGTCATCAGGGAATCGGGAGGGAGAGAGGGACGAGAGATTCTCTCGAAACGCGCGACGGCATCAGGGACTGTTGAAAGGGGGGAGGAGGAGCGGTCATTATTTCGAAAATTATAATCAACGATCTCGCGCTGCGAAAATCGCGGAGGCACGCGCGGGCACCGTCGTTAAAAGTGGATCAGCGCCGATTCGCGGAACGCTCGGCGTTTCCGGCTTGACTGCCCGGTCCGCCCGCTCCGCAATTTCCAGCGCTCGGTATACGTGTGCCACGTATGTACGCGTGGAAGAATATCTATTATCGCCAAGGACGCGTACCCCGTTCGGGCACTCGTAATTCGGTATCGCCGCGCTCGCCCGCTCGGTGCGTAAAGTATAGGATCGGCCGGCCGTCCGTCCGGTCCGTCCAGCCGATTAATTGCCTTCCCCGGCCTCCCCCCCTCTCCTCTTGAAAAGGCACCCCTGACATTTCGCTATCTCGTCGATAGTCGATACAAACGTCTATTTCGCCCGCAGTGCCAGGAAGCGTCGACGAAAGCTCGCAAATGACGCAAATGACCGCGATTGCGACTCGCAAGTCGTCGATGAGCCATGCACCTTCGCGGCTACGGTCTGAAGTGCGCTCCGGACGGAGCGCTCTAACCGCTCTAACGTTCGTCGCAATTCGCGAGACGATCGCCCGCGACTGTGCGCAATTAATCTCATTCGCAACGTTCGAAGCCGCGCTTCCGGCAACATTCCGCACTCGTCGTTCGAGAGGGTTACCGCCGCCCAAACTTCTCTCTCTCTCTCTCTCTCTTTTTCTCTCTCGGGGAACCAAACGATCTTCGCCGCGGATCGCAGGAATCAGTCTCGGAGGCGGGATATCGATTCTCGCCGAACAGTCCCGAGCGCGGCCGAGCGTTCGTGAAAGTGACGTGCGCGAGTAGTTGCACACGAGCGGTCGCGAGCTGGGTGAGTTTGACGGCGGTCAGTGGTGGTCATCTCGTCGCTCGCCCCTCGATCGCGACCCGATCGCGCCGAGCCGAGAGAGGCACACACAGCCACACAGCGACACAGCTCCTCGCGCGATCCAGATTCTCCCGTCCCTCTTTCCCTCCCGCGCGGGGCGGGAAGATCGATTCCGCCGTTGTTCGATTCGGCACGCGCGCACGCGGCAGAGGATACGGACGCGCCGCGATTGACAGTTGGATTGACGCGAGGACGGGCAGGCAGGTGGATCGACACCCAGGTAGAGAGACGACACGGCACGGCGGGGTCGTAGGTCGCGCGATGAGGGGCGTCGATGGCGAACGACCGACAACGGTGGGCGGTGCGCGATTAGCGATTTCGCGACGTGGAAATGGGCCACGCACGCGGATGATTCGGCGAGCGCCCTTCGCGTGTCCGCGATAAAGATCACCTATTTTATTATTATTATTTTTTTTTTCGACGTGCGCGGTCCAGCGTTCGATATTTCGGACAATCCTCCGCCAGCTCTACCGTTGTACCGAGATCGTTGCCCCGATCGCGAGTAGAAATCGCGCGGCTCTCGATCCTTCGGCTGCCTTTGTCTCCCCCTTGACTCGATTTCTTCGTTAGCAGATAAATCCCGTCGCGCGAGGCCGTCGAGGTGAGGATCGATCACCGTGACCTAACCTAAGCTAACCTTGGCGTGAACTATCGCCGCTAAACCGCTCGATCGCGAGAGACGCGAGGTTCTAACGTGATACCGCCTCGAGTACCGAGTACCGAAGCAGCGAACAGCGATCCCCCTACAAAATGGTCACCCCCCAGACACCAGGTGAATCTCGCTTATTATTCCCCGCTGTCAGTCGTCTATTGACTATTTTACGCGTCTATTAATATCAGTTTGTTATCGCTTATGTCATCTGTAGTACACGTTATCACGCTCGATATTTCCTATATTGGGATAGATAATTTTATCTTGTAACATTAGCAACTTTTCTCGATATAGACGGACTTGGACAAGAGCTAGACGTGATGCTTTCGCAAATGAATGATTTTATTACAAATTATGGTACGCTTGTTCTAAATATTGTGTTTGATGCGCAGGTATGGACCCCTGGGTGATCCAGCCTAGAGAAAGAATGAGATACCAGGAACAATTTGACTCGTTAAAACCGATCAATGGAATTGTTACTGGCGAGCAAGCGAAAGGTTTCCTTCTCAGATCTCAACTTTCACCTCCCATTCTCGGACAGATATGGTAAAGATACTATTTAAGGATGCTGTTTATTGCCCCCAAACCTTTATAGGGCTTTCCTAATCTTTCCTAATCTTTTTGTACGTTACAGGGCATTATCGGATACAGACGCAGATGGGAAGATGGATGTAAATGAGTTCAGTATTGCGTGCAAGTTGATCAATTTGAAACTGCGCGGCTTCGAAATCCCCAAAGTACTGCCACCCGTTCTTATACAGAGTTTAAAGTCTTTCTCAATCGGTAGGTGAATAGAATAGTTTTGTGCGGGAAACATGAAGTTACATCACGAGACATTTTAGGCGACGCTAGTCTGACTGGATTGCCAAATGGTTCCACCGCTCCAAGTAACGTTAGCTCTCTAGTAAATTTAAGCGGACATCAACCGATGGTATCTCAACCTATGGCAAGCGCGATACCCACGGCTGGAAACACCCTTATAGGTATATATCATTAAACGTTGACTCATTTTGGTGTTATTCACTCTCCTCTACCTCGATCAATGATTGTCAGCTAGATGCTTGTGTGATATCTCATGAACTAACAGAAAAAAGATCTCGATTTATAAGAGACTTGTAAGAGCGTCTATAAGCACCCAGAGGTACATTCTCCTCTTTCTCACTCAGATATTCGTCGCTTATTAGATTCATTCAGATGTATCAAACATAAATACAGTACCACTAATATCCAACATATATTATTACAATATCATGTCTGTCAGTCCTATCTATCATTTTCATAAATTAAATTGGACAAGTCGCTGTTATTTTGGCCACGAAACATTAATTATCAAACATAATTTATCTGTGTGTTATTCATAATTCATCATACTACACAGCATTACAACAAAATAGACAGAATGTGGCTCCAAGCACACATGCCACAACTCATATACCGTCTAAGCCACCCGCTCGACCCGCGCCACCTTCTGTGGGTATGTTAATCATACTGAATGTTCTGTGTTTTATGAGCCAGTTTGTTTTCTTTTTCCTGAAGCAAGCTTCTATTCGATCGCCTGACAGTGTTCTTAGTTTAAACATATTTTCAAACCATTTTATTCCTCAACATTATTATGTTATATAATATAATGTAAAGCAAACTCCTTCTCTCGCTGGTGTATGTACACTACACTTTAATTATATTACATAATTTTGGAATGTCTTTACAGATATGTCTGACATAGCTTTATTTATGATATTATTTTATGAGATAATTATGATTTCCTTAATATACAAGTAAATGCACAGCTTATACTTTTGATGTTGCTCGTTTCAGAAATTTATGTCGCCGCGAAAGCTTTCAAAAGTACATATTAGTCTTTGCTTAAACTAAAAATTCGTTATCTTTTTAGTACTTTTTACTATTTTTTTATTACACGTGTAGGTAGGTGTTGGACTTTGCGATGATAGATTTTTTAGCAAGTATACTTATCATGAAAAAACAAATCCATTTGCATCTTGATTATTGTATAGCATTTTAATATTATTCAACAAAAAGTCAAACTCGGGATAGTTCTCATGCTTAAACATAGAGATAAAAGCGATGGCATTAACAACTTTGGATGTTATTATGTAAATGGAAAGATCGTGATATTATTTTCTAATCGTAGAATTTAAATTTTTATTTGTCGATGATAACCCTTTACTTATTATCTACTTGAGGGGTTTACATTTATGTACCGTTTGTGTACTTGTAATTATATTTGCATTTCTTCATTTTCGACAATTATATATATCGTTAATAATAAATTTACACTTTACGCGGCAAAAAAAGGAGTCGCACCTACCCTTAATACCACGACCGGTGGTCTCCCACAAAGACCTGCACCACCCACAAATATTGGTATGTTTAAATAAACATGTTACCACAAACCCAATATGTATTGTTTATGGCTAACACAATTACTAGTAAATCTCATTATATCGCTCGATTAAAATTGACATGCTATGAAGAAAGAAAGCATTGGCACAATCTTTTTGCTTGTGCTTTTTCTTGTTTTTTTTTAAATATTTGTCATAATTTACCGAACAGAAATAATGAATGTCGCTTGGATTTAAATAATCGGACATTTACAACTGTTTTCTGACATATATAATAATCACACGGAATTATTTCAGGGAGTAATTTTGTGGCAGCAACGGGTGGCCCACCACCCAAACCAGCACCACCTTCGTTTCCAAATAGTCCTGTTGCAGGAATGTCGCCAATGAAAGTTACGACTTCCGTCGTTGGCTCCTCAGTTATTTCTTCGTCCCCATCTATATCTGCCCCTGGAATAGGTAAAAAAATAAGAATGCGTTAAAATATAAACATAAGTTATTTAATTATATATATTTATTAATTTTTAATTAGGTATTCCATCAGTGGCATCAATCGCCCCTTTAAATACAACTCCTATACCAATGGCTGCCTTTAATATGGCACAATCAATGCCGACGCAGCCGTTAGGCATGGTTAGTGCAGGTATGGTTGCTCCTATGACTGGCATTCCTAGTATGATACCATCCATTGGATCAATAAATACTGGTATATATAGATATATATGCAAAACAATGTCTCGTGATCGTACTTGCATTTATTACAATATTAATTTTTATTAATTTTTTTTTCCAGGTACTGGAGTTGCTCCGTCAGTAGCGTTACCGTTAGTGTCCTCGACAACTGCAAATAGCGCGTTGGTCAATGGCGCAATTACACAAACGCCAGTGTCTACGAATACACCTTTGAGTACAACGGCACGTCCACCAAGTATAGACAGAGTAGGCTCTATGGATTCGCAGCACAGCCAGCATTCGGTTGGCTCTCCGCAGTCTACGGAATGGGCGGTGCCGCATCAGACTAAATTAAAGTATACTCAATTATTTAATACTTGGGACAGAACGAGATCTGGCTTTTTATCTGGGCCTCAAGCAAGAAATATCATGGTGCAGTCGCAACTGCCACAACTCATACTCGCTCAAATATGGTATAGTAACAAAATACTACTACAAAATAGCATATGAAACAACATTCTTTATACGTATTGTAGAACAAAAAATAAATTTCCAAAATGTATGTCAACAGGGCTCTATCTGATATGGATTCGGATGGACGTTTAGGCTCCGAGGAATTTGTGCTTGCAATGCATCTTTGCGATATCGCTAAAGCCGGCGAGACTATACCTACAACGCTTCCACTAGAACTTATCCCACCTACATTTAGACGGCAACGTCAAAGCAGTTTAACGCTGTCTCAAAATGCAACGGAAAATATCGATCCATTAGCGGGCATGCCACAGGTACGTGTCCAATATAAAAATATCTTTTTGCGCAAAAAGAAACGGAAGGGAAAAAAGTGTCTTTTTCCAGACTTCATTCGAAGATAAACGTAAAGAGAACTTTGAGAAAGGTCAAGCGGAATTAGAACGTAGGCGTAAAGCGCTATTAGAGATTCAGCGGAAGGAACAGGAAGAACGGGAACGCAAAGAACGGGAGGAGGCCGAGAAACAGGAGAAAATAAGGCAAGTACGACTGCTCATTAATCAAGCGTAACACAGGAAAAAACTTTGTGTTTTGTGATGCAGACTAGAGCAAGAGAGGCGTAGACAAGCGGAAATTGAAAAGCAAATGCAGAGGCAAAAGGAAATCGAACAGGAGAAGGATGAACAACGAAAACGCGCGCAAGAACAGAAAGAGGCGGCACGCAAGTAAGTTCATTATACAATATTATTAGATAAATTTGTATCTGTATGGATTTAAAACCAGCGCTGCTTCGCGACATTTAGGGAAATGGAGAGACAACGGCAGTTGGAGTGGGAACGACAGAAGTCACAAGAATTGCAAGCGCAGAGGCAAAAAGAGCAGGACGTTCTTCTCAAGTTAAAAGCGAGGAATCAGACCTTGACCATCGAACTTGGAACACTTGTAAGTATATTAGAAAGATACATACTTCAAATAATAGATCCAGATAATACTTCAATGATCAAACCTTATATTGCCTTTTCTGACTTTTTAGAACGACAAAGTGAAGGAATTGTCACAAAAGATTTGTGACACTCGGGTAGGAGTGTCAGGCGTCAAAACGACTATCGATGGTATGAGAACAACGAGAGACACGCAGTTACAAGAAATGGCCGCGTTAAAGAATAAACTTCGGGAACAAAATCAAAGATTGCTAGCGCTGACTCAAGAGAAAGCACGTATCGAGGCGAGAAATAAAATTAATGCGGCGCAAGATGCAGCCGGACAAGAGGCTATTAAAATGGCCTTCGACAATAAACAAATTACTCTTAAGCAGATGAAAGATAAAATAGCAGATTTACAACAGCAGGTATGATCCTGACGTTTGTCAATTGCATAAATGGACTTTAACTTCAGCGATATCAATATTCTATTTTCTAATTTGTATTTTTCAGATTGATTCTAAAATGTCCGATATTGAAAATAATAACGCTCAGCTCGAGGATATTAAGACCCAAATAAAGAATCTAGTGACGGATTGTAAACAGCTCTATGCCACTTTTGATGAGAAAAAGCAGAAAGTAATCGAACTTCGGTCAGGTAGCAATGCCTCAGCTGCTGACTTTGCCACATCTGCGTGGGGAGATAGCGGTTGGGGAGAGCCACCTACCAGTGACACAGCTTGGCCTGTCAACGAAACTACTGAGAGCTCAATAAATGAAGCTGCCGTTGTGGGCGTCCGCAAATACAGAGCCCTTTACGAATTCGTAGCGCGAAATCAAGACGAAATATCGTTTCAACCTGGTGATATTATATTGGTAAATACAATAAACGCAATAGAATTGCCATTATTAAAAAGAAAATTGATTCAATACGTGAATAGTTAACGTAATATAACGTGCTATTAGGTACCACCTGTGCAAAATGCTGAACCAGGATGGATGGCGGGAGAAATTCGTGGTCACACTGGTTGGTTTCCCGAATCTTATGTGGAACCAGTGGATACTGGTACAGCTGATTTGGACAACGAACGTACTTTCATACAACAAGACAGTGTAGAGAAGAGAACGTTAGAGTTAGTTGTTTTCATTTATGATGATAATATCAAGAGTGTATCATTCCATATATCACCAAGTGTTGGCCTTTTTATTGTGATTGTGCAGAGGAATAGCGGAAGTTCCCGAGAACGTATCCGATGCGGGATCATTAGGGGGAGAAGCCCCGATAGTAGAGGCTATTATACCTACTTTAGGATTAGGTACATGTTGTAACATACAAGCTACCACTTTGTTTCCTTACCGACCTACTATGGAACAACATCTTACTTTTGAAAAAGGAGAAACTATCAATGTTTCTGAGCAGCAGGTTACTATTATATTTATTATATGAAAGATAATGTATATACATACGTTTTCTAAAGCATCTATTTTATTCAGGACGACTGGTGGTACGGTTCAGCCAACACTGGAAATAAGGGTTGGTTCCCCAAGTCGTACGTGAAAGAAATAATCGCAAGCAGTAAAGACACCGCGGTTGAAGGTCTCAATGAATATTACGTTGCCCTTTATCGATACGATTCGACTGAAAACGGCGATCTCAATTTTAATCAAGGGGAAGTTATATTAGTTACGAAAAAAGAAGGCGAATGGTGGACCGGTTGTGTAGGGAATAAAAGTGGAATCTTTCCTTCTAATTACGTAGAGAAGTGCGACGCTCCCAATCAGGTACGTTAGAAATGTCTTGCATTTCATCTTGGCTAGTTTTTAATCATTAATTTATTCGAAAGTTGAAGATAATTGCTTGCTTTGACAACTATTTTTTTCTGTTTTTTTTGTCAATTCAAAAAGTTTGGATTAACAAAGCTTGCTTGAAAGTTTCTAATACGGGTTTGTGTGTTAGGGTGCGCCTTTGTCTACTAACGTTCAGTCCACTGATGTTGCTGCAATCGCAGATGCTAAGAGTGAAACTGATACTCCGGCGACCGCAGCGTCGCAAGTGCGTATTCGTAATTGTTTATTTCAAATTGCGTTTGCAATTGTATCTCACATTTAACTGTACGTGTTGAAATGCTAATGTTATTAATCCACTTATCCGTTATTGATATCGGACAATGAGAAAAAGGTTAAATACGACAAACTATAAAGCGTGCTCGTATTTAGCAGGTAGAGAAAACGGCGGAGCAGTTAGAAGATGAAAGAGCAGCTGCTGAGGATAGAGCGGAATTACCAGACTTTGCTGCTATGGCCGCTCAGCAGGTAAAAGCAAAAACTTCTAATGTACTCACAATTTGACCTTTTTCTATTATAAGAGTGTAATTGCTTACTGCTTTTTTGTGCTTCCGACATCCCGATAATGCAGTATTATAAGGTATTTTTGATCATATTATTACATCCATTTTTATCGTTATTGTATTTTATATAAAACTGTTTTTCTTTTTCTTTAAAATTTTTCAATATATGGAATTTTTTCAATATATCGAAAAGCTAATTTTACTCAAGAGAAAAATCTTTTTTTCACAGAGAGGAAGGAAACCAGAAATTGTTCAAGTTATTGCGCCCTATCAAGCAACAAGTGCAGAACAGTTAGATTTGCAAAGAGGACAATTAATAATGATTCGTAAAAAGACTGACAGCGGTTGGTGGGAAGGAGAGCTTCAGGTAGAAAGAATACAAATTTTTTTTTATCTTAACTATCATACTGTTAAGTAATAACTAGCGCATTGTTTATTTAGGCACGCGGTAAAAAGAGGCAAGTTGGTTGGTTTCCAGCAACTTATGTTAGACCCTTAACCAGTAGTAGTAACAGAAGTACACCTGTCTCCCAAGGATATCAAGATTCTCCAACGGATCCAAATATTGGTAAATATTATAAATTCTGCAATTTATTTATTATCTTACAATTTTTTCAAAACTATACTTATCTATGTTTAGATTAAATTCTAATTCTTAGAACAATCTACTCGGGCTAAAATTATAGCATAAGTGTTTTCTTTTATAGAACGTGTTATGGCTCTGTATCCTTACCAAGCACAAAATGAGGATGAATTAAGCTTCGAGAAAGGTGACGTTATATCAGTACTCGCTAAGGAAGAAGCATCATGGTGGAGAGGTGAATTGAACGGCGTATCCGGCGTCTTTCCGAGCAACTACGTATCACCTATGTGTAAGTATTCCTTTCGTACGTGATTGCCGAAATTGAATCCCAGAATCACCTTAGGCTTTTTAACCTCACAAGTACAGTGTGAACAGAGAAAATTATGTAGCGCTAACTTATATTAAATTTCCACACGTACTGACTGCACGCGTATAAACATTAGAGAGAGTGATTGAACCAACTAATAGATTATAAAATAAAAATTATAGAAATGCGAAATATATAACTTCTGGCTACAGATAGGCGGACGATCGTCAGGTGTAACAAGTTTCAATTAAAACGACTATTTATTTATTGTATCTTTTATCATTGTTGTTGTTGTTTTCATTATCAACACTATCGCCATTATTATTTCTATCATCATCAACACCACCATCGTTGTCATCATGGTTATTATTATTATGTTATTATTATATTATTTTATTATAGTTAGGCTTCACCTTATAATTCGAGTTATACCATTTTATAACTCGTAGAATAAGTAAAGATGGAGCGTGTTATTGCAATTATTATCAAATATACTTAATGTTAGCATTATATTATAAGTTAATAGCTTGTAAGACAGTAAAGTTGAAAATATGTAGCGTATTTCCTGCATCTTCTAGATTAATATATATTGTTGTAAATGGAGCGTTAGCAGAGAGAAAGAGAAAGCATTTTTTATAAGCTCAATGTAGATTAATATATCGAAGAATATATTTTCTCCATCAGTTATATACCTTGTCTGAGTTAATGATATCATTGGAAAGCTCTTTTTTTTGTAATGTAAGTATTTGTGTAAAAGTGATGCGTTTGGTTGTCCTCAAAGCCCGCTTGCACTTTTTAATAATTGACATTATTCTCATTCTTCTAATGCATATGCGTTGTGTATGGCACTGGTTATTGGTATATCAAAAGCATAAAGAGATCGTTCACACACTTATCGCCTGTGGTTTACATTACATTAGAAATAGAAATAGAAACGGATGCGACAGATTATTCTCAGTTTACGAAACAGCTTGCGTGTCTGCCTTGCATGTCTACCCATTCGTTCGTCCGTCCGTCTCTCCGTCAGAGGTAGCCGTTTCCTTGATATTACGATTAACAATTAACAGTTAACAATTGTGATAGATGTAACCTGCGATTTTATTACTCGTATATAATATGTAGATTATTGTAGATTATAATTAATCTGTATGAACGCGGTCTTTAAAGATCCTACAGTGGCTGTTATATTTTCCCAAGTAGAACAAAACTGACAAGAACGTTTTCTGAATAGAATTCTTGTTCGTTTAATAAATTTCGAATTGGCTGTTTTTTTGTGCGTTTAATTGCAAATTTTTTAATGCGGAAAGCCTTATAAGAAAGGAATAGGAATTTTTATTTAGCAAAACACTTTGTATAATTCTATGCTTCTATGATTCTCTCGAACGACAATTTTAATATGTTAAAATTAGAAGAGATGCTTTGAAGAGAACAGCTGCCTCAGTTTTTTCTATTCTTAGTCTATAATTCGCGCATTTTGTAATCTCCTTTTTATTAATTATATCTTTCGCTTTTGCTTAACACGCAGCATAAAGGGCCGAGCAGCAGAACAGCATTGCTGGTTTAAATTAAAAGCACCTGAAGTGTAATAAGAACAATAGCAGCTCCTACATTCGGCACGGCGTGCTACGACAACAGAAGTCTCATCGTTGGAGACACTGTGCATGAAAAAAAGAAAGAAAAGCAAAAAAGTGAGCAAAGAAAGACAGAGAAAGGGGAATAAGAAGGGAAAGGAGTGTATGTGTGTGCGTGTGTATGTGTGCGAGAGAGAGAGAGAGAGAGGGGGGGGGGGAATCGAAAAAGAAAAAATTAATATGAGAAGGGCAGGGAGAAAGACTCAGGGTTGGCTCTTCGTCTCTATAAATATAGCCTCTACCTATACATATTATACAAGCCTTTCCCTCTGGTGCGGGGTTGCACTCATTCTTTCATTAATGTTATCATTCGAATTGTTAACATGAGTCACGACATTTTAGCTTTTAACCGTTTTACATCTTTAAACGAATTTCCATCCGAATACTATGTTCGTTGCATAAAAATAATGCGCGCATGTACCAAGTCCAATCGTTTCATTAGTGTTACGACCACCTGATCTGCACCAACACCAAAGGTCTACCTCAGTTCTCTATCTATGCTGACGTACAATTAAGAAACAATAATATTAAATTCTTAGCTTATTCACGTTAGAAATATTTAACATTACGTCATGGTACGAATACTATTGTTACTTAATGTTTAAGTGATTTGTTAAGTTCATGTTGGATGCATACTGCATCCCGTGACGATGTCCACGTTCACGTGCGGATTAACGTATGTTCAGCTCGATTTTACGTTTAAGAGGTTTATTTTAAGGAACTTGGTCTATAAAAGTATATCAAATTGTAAGTAAAAAATGCTTTTCGAAAAAGGAAGAAGCAAGTTTTTAGGATAGCGTCCTTGTCTCTTCTTGCTTCGGAACATTTTGGTGGTCGATCAAAATTTCGAGTATTTAATTCGATCGTCCCTTAGAAGTTAAGGTTCATCACTGTGTTTCTGTTATTTCCTCCGTCTGTAGTTGTAATACCTGCGTTGATCACAGTTGTGTGAAATAGAAATAGTCGTTAGAAAAGCAACGATGGTTGCGTTATGTTTTGTCTTTTATGAACATTACTATGGTACGTATCGCGGGCCGTTAGAAATCACGGCGTTGTCTCACCCTGAGGCCTAGAAAATGTGTGACGATCTCACGATCGAGCAGCCGGTTATTAGCTGCGACGATCGAAAGCGATATAAGAGGAGAAGGAGCCCAGAAATGTCCCAAAAGTGTACACAGTTTCATTCGACGCCTGACATTGCGCGCGGCTTCTTACGTCTAGTGAAAGAAATTAGCGAATTGTGCAAAGGTATTCTGTTCATTCGCGTAGAAAACGGGAAGAGAAGTCAAGTAAAGCAAAGCGATACACGACTTAATTGCTCATTGTAGATTCGGCATAATTTCCAATGATTGTTCAATTTTTAGTGCTTCTATCTCGCACGAGTAACGAGTACTTTATTTGCTGTAAATAACTAAAGAGATTAAGGGTAATGTGCTCCTTCTTCACAGCCTTTTACGATAGAGCCTAAATAAATTAGCACTCGTACGTGAACAATAATTGCCGAGGATCACTAATAATGAGCTATAAGTAAACGATAGTGTTGACCACGTGATTCAGTGAGTAATGTTATTGTAAATCAGTTTTTCCATCGAATCGCATTCCTATATGTGTGTGTGTTAATCGACTGACTGTTCATTTCCTGGATCGTAATCGACAGTCAACGTCTTTATTCGTGTAATGTATTGTACTATTATCCCGTTAACATACAGTGCTTCGTTACAAAGAATTTATTATATTAAAAGATATATTCAAATGTTTATTGTTTCCGAGAAAAGAAAAAAGAAGATCCTTGAGAACCCTATTAGAGCCTACATTTTGCACCGAGTTCAGCGTACACGTAATTACGAAGCTTTGATACAACATTGACAATTTAACGTTCGATGAACATTTTTACGAATGTTCGCAAAAGTATGATCGGTCTGGCTTCCTTAGAGACTCCCTTGAGGCTCCAATCATAAGGTCGTTTAGAGAAACGAAGATGATACAGCTAATTCGGCAAGAAATCAAGCGCACAACATATTTATTTATTGCTATTGCGAGAACTTTTACGCGTTCTATGTAATCCTCCACGACAGAAGCGAGTAAATACGTTATGTCACAGTGGCAATAATTGTGTGCTTAATAATTAGGTATTCCAGACAACCAGTCCAGCATAACGTTATTCAGATGGTGACGCGGCGGGATTGTCTAAAGCAAGTTGTGCAACTGGTTACCCTTAGTCGATGTAGCCGTGTAGTGCGTTATACTCCTAAGATTGTTACTATTTGCAAGTTGTTTGTTTATTCTAATATCGAACCTCATCTGAAGTCTCACAATAGGATACGGTGTAATCTGGCGTGTAGTGGAGAATGTTGTAAGAGAGTATGAACAATTCTGTGTGACTATACGAATCTTGTTCACACTTTATATACATATATACATATATATATATATATAGAAATATTATATTGTGTTTCCACACACATATGTACGCCGATGTTCTTATACATATGTAAACATATCCATATGTGCATACACGGATACGTTCGCATTTCACCGCTGATCGAAATAAAATATCTGTCTGTTGTAAAATTATTTTTGCGAATCGTGTGTTACTCGGTATTATCGCTCATAATGCAACGGCATTCTTTTATCGACATTGTCTCAACATATATTTTCTCTCTTTTTCGCAATGTACTTCCAATGGGATACGAAATACTTTTATCAAAATATTACGTTTATTATTTCTGAGAATGAGAATCAGTGTTCCCGCTTTAGATAATACAAGTTAAAAAGAACATATTTAATGACGATTTTACGCGGAAGAAACATCTTTTTTGTATATATTTTATGTGTAGCGAATGAATTGACGATCGATACAACGATATGTCACGATTCCATGGAGAGAAAACGCCAGGAACACATTAAAGAGCTAATCGTGACTGAGCAAGCTTACATAGAAGACATGAGATTAGTACATGAGGTATTCCTTTTCGTTTTCTTCTTTGAATTCTAGTCTAGAATGACGTACGGTTCTCTCTCCTTTCATCCAAGGATTCTTTATGTCAATTTGGAGTACTTTCCCGCCGAGAAGTGGCGTCTGTTGAAAAGTTATTCCTTCATTAGTGCAAATAAGTGACTTTGGAAATTATATCGCCAATCACATATGCACAACGAAATCTTATTATAAGCTTCAACAAGATTTTAATTCGAAACTGACGTTAATTCTTAACGTCACGCATGTATTCAAGAGATGAAAGATGACTAAAGAAAACGCGCGACTCCAAATTGATTAGAAGATCGATGAAAATGAAAGGAGATTCGGGGAATCTGGTATGACAGATATATTTATATACGTATATTGCACATTTTAGGTGTTTGAGAAACCGTTAATCGAAAGTTTAGTCCTAAGTATCGATGAGATAGAGAGGATATTTATCAATACGAGAGATATTATCGCATGTAACGATAACTTCTTGAGGTAACCAGAATTTATTAGTATATTATGACAGAGTATACTTTCTATCGATGTCAAAATCACTGAAGAAACACGAGTGAATTTCTTGCAGGACTCTGAGGATACGAAGGGATAATAGCTATAACGGAGTAATACGAATGATTGGCGATGTATTATGTGAAAATGTAAGTGCAATTTTAAATGTGCGACACAGAAACATCTTGGTTGGTGAAATCTGTTTACATATAATTTATGTATTTTGCACAGATACCTAGGATGTCACCTTATATAAGATTTTGCAGCAGCCAATTACCAGCTGCGACGTATATGCAGCGTTTGACGGAAACTTCGCCGGAATTCGTTAAGGTCGCGCAGGTATGTCAGCAAGATCCGCGGACGAAGGGGATGCCACTAAGCTCGTTTTTAATTAAGCCGATGCAAAGGATAACGAGGTATCCGCTCATCATCAAGAAGGTATTCGCTTTTATCTGCAGATAATTGTAGTCATATGCTGTAATATATGTAATATGGTAATTATAGATTTTAGATTACACGCCAGTCGATCATCCTGATAGGCAGTATCTGCAAGAAGCACTGGCCAAAGCCACGGAGTTTTGTACTCAGGTAAAAATAACATCAAGCAAAGTATAAAGCAAAGTAATATATAACAATGGGAATATTAATCGACTCTACTGACCGTTATAATCGCCAAGACAATACGACCACGATGGTTCGATTATCGTCAAGACGCTCTTTTAACCAATATAAGCTGATGTAATCAGCCAGTAGAGTCGATTAATATTCCCATTGTTGTTTATTAATTGACTGGCGAAGTAAAAGTGATTTATTCTGCAAAGTAATATAGGCCTAATTTACACCGATCTCTTGATACGCGTATCAAATAGTATATTTGAGCTGATCAGCCAATAATTAAACTAATTTACTAGTTATTTACTATTTAATACGCGTATCAAGTAATCACAGTGTAAACTAGGCTTATATATCGTAATATATCTTAGTACACAGGAGAATAGAATAATTTACGGATTTGTGTTATCTAATATTGTACATCACGTAGGTAAACGAAAGTATTGGGGAAAAAGAAAATTCTGACAGATTGGAATGGCTGCAAACTCATGTTATATGTGACGGCCTTGAAGAGCAGCTTGTCTTTAATTCCATGACGAATTCCGTAGGACTGCGAAAACTGTTACATTTCGGTATACTTCATAAGGTAACATATATCTCTTCAGGGATTCTGCAGACCTTTGTGCCACATGATTCTACTGTCGTTTTGTTACAGTCAAAAAGTGGTAAAGAGCTCGTCAGCTTCCTCACGAATGACTTTCTACTGTTCGTTCAACCATTGAAATTTTCCTTAAATTGTCAACAATTTTCGTTCGAACGTAACGAGCATCAGAAGTTCAAGATGTACAGAAAAGTATGTATGCGAACTTTAGAGAAGAATATTTTTATAAGTCAAAGTTTCTCATGATTACAATGCCGTTATCAAAAAGTTGACTTTTTTCTTTCGTAGCCAATATTTCTCAATGAATTGTCTTTGTCTGGAGAAAGTGACGGAACCAGTAGCCTGAGCGGAAGTGACGCAGCGGACAATTCTTCGAAAACTCTAACAATAAGACTGAAAGACCAAAAGAAGCCGATAATATTATTAGCATCGTCTGCGAATGAATGTTTAATGTGGTCGAAACGAATCGTGGAAGCACGCAAAAAGTTTCTGGAGAATGAGCAGAATTGCCTGCAAAGACAGCGGTCAAGTGAGTAGCCATTGCGATAATTAATCAGGCATTGAACCTATCGAACATCGTGTATTCGTACTTCTGTAAATTGCTTTCCGACGCGATTTATAAGCATATAATGTTTGTACGTTAGTACATTGACGTCGAGCTTGTACGTTTGCATAAATAATTGAGCTATTTAATAAATTCAATATTCAATAATAACTACTCACTTTATGTGGGTGAACAGAACAGGCGAAATTTGGAGCGTGCGGCAGAATTCTCGTCACTGTGCTCGAAGGTTTCAACTTAAAAGCTCCATCCGGTAAGGATTCAATGGTTTAGGTTGCTTGTTATTGCACCTTGTCTTTCTCAGTGTAGCTTGATATGCTTTTTAACGCTTTATGCTTAATGCTCCTGCAATTTCAAGGTTGTGTCAAAACAGTGTATATAGTAATTGTGTCTATCGGACGAGAAACACGTGTGCGTTAGTGAAAAATCAAGCCAGAAAACATTTGTATCAGTTCTAAGATTACAATTGGATGCCACGCTTTACTATTAACAGAAACCTGCCATGGTGTTGTAGTTCGCAGGAGACTTCCACAAGGTAGGCTGGTGCTAGCAGTTGTCGAGGCTGAAAATCTTGCCATTGGCAGGAAAGGTAAAGTACCGAGATCCTGTATTTTAAAACAATTCTAAACAGCTGTACTTGTATTTCATGTGGAATGGTGACTCGTTTGATTGATTTTTATTGCACCTGCTGATTTTGATGATTTTCACGTGTTTTTACTGCACAGTTTCCTTCTCTATTTCGATTATTTTCCATGCTGTAAGTTAAACTCGTTATCCATATGTCTCTGGTACGACTTAAAAGACAGTAATGTTCTTCACACGATATATTAATTTAAAATTAAATGCTTTGGCGAATAAAAAAAATTGGAAGAGAGCGTAATTGCATGACAAAAAGTTATTTCAAAAGAGATATTAACTATGAGAAACATTTATTAAAATATATCAATTTTACAACAAGGAAGATTAAGCTTTTAAGTTGAAAAATCTGTGGACAAGGGTAAGTATACTATGTTTGGGAGGACTTAAGTTTAGCTGAAAAATCTGTGGACAAGGGTAAGTATACTATGTTTGGGAGAACTTTTGAAGACTATGCAATTGTTGCACAAAAGCAAAGTTACTAACGCTTTAAAGGAAAAAAATATATATTTTTGTACGTTAGAATTGTTGTTTATGATGATAGACTACTCATATGCATATACAAGCGTTTTTTCTTTTCTAGGGAAGTGTAATGCATTCTGCAAAGTGTCCATGGGTTCTCAAGAAGAAAGAACGGGTGTCGTATCCGGAAGTGATTGCCCTTTGTGGGATGCTTCAATGCAATTCCAAGTAAAAGACCTGCTCGAGGATACTCTTTGCATCACTGTGTTCGACAAAGGATACTATAGTCCTGATGGTAAGTCTTTGGTATAATCTTCATTATGGAAATTGAATAATTTTATATGACAACAAATTAATAAACAGCTATACGAGTCAAGCGTGGTACGTAGTGCGCAAGTAAAGAAATTAATAGTTACAGAAGTAACGAATTAAAATGCGCACCACGTACCGCGCTTGATTCGTATAGCTGTTGATTAATTTGTTGACATTTTCACGAGTCTAATGACATATTTGAATTTTATATGAGTATTTTACATGAGATTAATAATTAATCTTCTAATCGCTAAATTATAACTTTTTCAATGTCCGCGATATTGTTGTTAATGCAGAGTTCCTTGGTCGCGCTGAGATCAGAGTGGCCGACATAATGAGAGACAGTAAAAATTCTTGCGGGCCAATCCAGAAAAGGATCAACTTGCATGAAGTCGAAAGCGGTGATGTTGTTCTCAAACTTGACCTACGACTGTTTGGGTAAGACGTGTGGTGCGAGAGCTTCTAATCTAAAAGTACGCATTTAAGTAAAAATTTTATATAAGACTTATATAAGACTGTATGATGAAGTACACAATAGAAAAGATCATAAGAGAAAAAATGCCAAAAATTAATTTTTCCTATCTCCTTTCCTTTTAAAAAATTCTGAATAATTTTTAGACAATTTAATCTTTCATACGTTTGCATGAGAAATATCTTTACATAAAAAAATAGTAAATATATTATATAATATAATACATAATATGATTTGACCAAAAGTATCATAAAATTTAGCGATATAATAATATAAATGTAAGTAAGAAATTACGTGAAGTACAAGGTTTAATTTTTGGATTTTTTCAATGGGAATGCCTAATGAATATAATACACAATTGCACAAAACACATTGCAAAAGTATTGCTCGTGAAAAACTTATATTAATATTTATTGATATTTTTATTCAACGTTTTGATACTTTCGATACGTTCATTCTTAGCGATACGTGCATCAATATTTTCTACATATTCCAATACTTGGCTGATGTTAACGCTGCTACAAGACAGAGATTAACAAATGCTAGTCATTTAATTGTAATAAATTAAATATTATTTTATATCGCGACGTTCTTACATATTAATAATACATTATAAGCGGAGTGAAAATGGAGTACAGTCTTCTACCGTTCGAGTTGGCTCTACTACGATACTACGAAGCATCTTTTCATCGAGCAGCGCGCAGAGACATTCGCTCTTCATTCTCTTTGCTACGCGCGTACGTTTCGTTTTCGCTTTCGTCTACATATTACGTTTTCGTTTACATATACGCGAGAAGAGTAGTAATAAGTAAGAGCGAAATGTCCGAGAGCAAGACTCAAGAGAAAAGAAGCAAAGTGTCCGGGTGTCTTTTACAAGTTTATCCTTTATCAGGTACAGGCAGCAATTCCTTGGCGTGCCTGGGCATGTTTATCTCGGTGTCCGCATCAGCGACGTCGTGACGCTCCACGTCCTCCGTGGGAAATTCGTAGAGCGGCTTGAAACCACCGAAGAGCTGCGGCTTAAAATTATCGGGGTCGAACTCGTTCCTCTCGGTCTGCGTGTCGTTCTCCGAGTCGGCAGATTTCGCCTCGTCGCCGTCGCTGTCCGACTTCCTCTCCGCTGCCGCGGGTGGCTCGACGACGCTCCAGCCATTCTTGCTCGGCGTCTCGGCGCTCATACTGGCGACGAAAGGAGCCATGAAGTTTTGCGGCGCCGGTGCCGAGCTGGAAGAGCTGGACGGCTGTTGCGAAGGCAGTAGCACCGTCTGCTTCGCGTCGACGTTTGCGGCAGCGTCGTCGTCATCGAGAATCTCGTCGAGACGATGTGCCGGATACGGTGCGTGCGTCGGCGTGTAAACATAAGCGATCGGCGTCGAGGTCGACGTCGACGCGGCTGACGTCGAGCTCGACGACGACGACGTCGCGATCGACGCCGTGCGATGCAACGTCACGGAGATCGCTGCCTCGTTCTTCTTCCGATACGGCAGGAAGTCCTGCAAGTACGGGATTACGTTCACCGCGTCGTTCTTCTCGTTCTCCCGCTCGTTCGCGATCGCAGCGGAAGCTTGCTGCTGCTGCTGTTGCTGCCGCTGCTCGTTGGGTATCAGCACGGGCGTCTCCTTCACGCCGACGGGAAAGACGGACGACGGATCGGGTCGTTCTAGCGGATACGGAAAGTCCAGGGCGATCGGTCTGCCGTTGTAGACGGTGTGCGTGTCGTCCGGTTCGTTCTGAAGCAGCGTGTCGGGTGGTAGCGGTCGCTGAGGGCCCCGCGTACCCACGACGACGCTGCCGTCCTTCTCGTTAGAATCGTCCGGATGTATGTTGACCGCGGTGTTGACCGGATACACAACGTACACAGGTTGCTCCGGTATTTCCGATGGATCATGATTATCCGATTTTCTGCGCTCCGCTTCGTGCGCCAGCACGGGTTGCGCCTCGTCACCCTCGTCACCCTCGTCGCTGAATTCGCCGTGATGCTGTATCATCTGCAAGGTCGCGACGCGCGGCGGATCCGCCGTTCTGCGCTTCGGGAACAGCGGCGGTCTCGGCGGGGTCATCGGCGGTTCCTCTGGATACCTTTCCGCGCCTTCGACCTCCCGTTCATCCACGACCTCACTTTTGCCTCGATCCTCCTTCCTGTTTTCGCCGCCCTCGCCGTCACCGTTGCCGGGAGCGAGCAATCTGTTCGATGGCGTGTTCTCCTCCGGTCCGCCCCGCGATACGAACGGTACCCCGGGCGGGGGACGGAGTCTTCGTATCGTCGGTTCCGTCTCGTGAGGTAGGACTACGCTGTCCACTTTTGAGGTCGGCGTGAGGGCCAGTCTGACCGCGTGGATCGGCGGCGGCGGTGGATTCAGGCGCTGAAGGTACGAGGGCGGCGGCGGCGGCAGAGGCCTCCGCGACGGATGAGCCGGCAACGGCTGTCTGATTCTCGTGGACATCCCTTGCCCGGCTGGCATCGTCCCTATTATATCCGGCCCGCGATGACCGTGCGACGTTTTCGCATTAGGACGGAACTGCGGCAGGATGTTGGGCAGCTTCGTGTCCGGCGAGTACGGACGTTTCCTTATTCCCGCGTCCAACGGGGACACCGGCAACCCCGAGGGTGGCTTGATACGCGGCGGCAAGGGTAATCTCGATACGGGCGGCCTCGAGTGATTCGGCCTCGACGTATCGTGCTGGTGATGATAGTAATAGGACGGCGGTCTAGGACTCTCCGCGGGCGGCACCAGGTCCTCGGCGAGTTGCGGCAGGTCTCCGACGACGTCGTCTTGGGTGGCGTTGAGCCTCGTTCTATTCGTCGCCGTCAACGTCGTCTTGGGTGGCAATTCGCGAACGCTGCCGTCAGCCTCGTTTATGATCACGACGTGCTCTTCCGTCAATACGTTCTTCTTCGTTTCGTCATCTGGAAAAGTGACATAGCCGGCATCCTTTTCCTTGTTTAGATTCTTCGTATCGTGAACTACCGTGCTTGTGGCAGCGACAAGGGGACTCTGAGGTCTCGTCAGGTCGAGCTCGTTGCTGCCCTTCAGAGGGCTGGAATTGGGCGGCCACTTCTGCGTAACGCGATCGATATTCGATTCGGTAACGGAAACCGGCAAATGCTCGTGTTTCACTTCCTTCGTGGGCTCGTGTGGATCGTTGCGGAGCGGCCAGAACAGAGCGTCGGTCTCGGACGAGCCGTAAGGATTCTCCCCAACGGCTGTCCCGACCGAGTAATAACCGCCGTCGACGTTCTGGCGATTTCCCAGGACGAAGGACACGGTATCCTGATCCGGCGGTATCACGATGTTACTCGTGCTCTCCACCGGAACTCCCGGTCCTATCCAGTCTGGTTCCTTGATTACCGGGTTCGGTCTATATCCGTGACTGTCGTAACGCTCCGTAACGCCCTGTCTTCTGTCGTTGTTCAAAGACGAAGGGTGTTGCGACATCGTTGGGAATTGCAACGGTTTGTTCGCGGGCACGTCTTCTTGAGGCGACGTGGGCAGCGTCGAAGATACGGGTCGTGAAGGCGCGACTGTCGACGTCGTGGTTTCCGCTGACGACGCGGTAACCGTCGTGGTGGTGCTCGCAGCCGTCGTCGAGGTCGTTGCCCTGGAAGTGGTCGTAGACGGTGCCGACGTAACATCCTCCTTTAAGAAATCGCCGAATAAAAAGTAATCGTTCTCCTCGCCGTCACCGTCGCCCTCACCGTCCGACTCGTATGCGTCATAAGAATCTTTATATTCTTCGTTTTGCGGCGACGGTCTCGTCTCGGGTCTCGCGTGGGACAGCACGAGATTGTTGAGATTCGGTTGGTCCTTGTAACGAGTGGCGACCGGCGTCTTCTCTGTCGCCCCGTCGCTCGCAGGCCGCGCCGGAACGTCGCTTCGATTTCGATGAGATTCCGCGTGGCTGGTAGCGTGCAGCTTCTCTATCGGCAGAAGATTCTTCTCGTTTTCCGTCTCCGTACGGTCGATCGGGTGAAACGTGACCGGGGTACTGGACGGCTTCCACGTGGTTACAGCGGGTGCCTTGGTTGAGATAGAAAGCACGATGCGCGACGAATTCGTCGTGATCGGCGACGCGGAAGTCGTAGTCGTTAACGGACGGCTCGTGGTGCTCGTCCACTTCGCTTTAAGATCGTCGACAGTCGTCGTCCTGTACGTGTTCGTTTTCGTTACCGGCGGGTACGGGCTCTTGACGGGAAGCACATACATATCGCTCTCCGGATGATGAGGTCTGTGATTGTACGTGCTGTAGCTGTTGGCGCCGCTCTGCACCTTCGTATTCGCGTACGAGCTCGAGATCAACGGGTACTTATCGTTCCCGTATTTGTCCGAGGAATAATGGACGGGCAGGTTCAGGAAGTCGTGAAAGTTAGGCGTGTGCGTGTTGATCTCGTTCGGCCTGACGTCATGGCCGTCCTTGCTCCTTATTCTTTCCTGTCCCGCGTTCTCCTCGCCGCTCTCATCCTCGTCCCCGTAGTCATCGCCGTCTTCACTCTCTTTATCCCCTCGCTCGCGATAACGACCGGTATAGTTGAGAGCTTTGACAGGCGGTGCTTTCGCGAAGTCGATCTTACCGGTTATCGGGTCCTTCTCCAGGGAGAACGGCTTGCCGCCGTTGAAGGCGAAAGGATACGGGATATGGTAACGTGGAGCGTCCCCGTCGTCGCCGGTTGAGGCCTCAGCGGGATCGCCAGCGGCAGCGGCAACGGTGCTCTCCGCCGCCACGAGATCCAGGTCAAGGTCGTCCAGACGTATCTTCCGTCTCGACGTGGAGGAGCTCTCGAGCTTGCCGGATCGGCTCTTTGATCCGGCATTGTTATCCAGATGACCGCCCATTAGATACTCGCCCGACACGCATGCCAGAAGGGCGAGGAATGTCCATAGGCGTCTCCGCATCTCTCACATATGATGCCTGGAAATTATCGCTTATGATTAGTCTAGGGGCATCATAAATCTGTACCTTAGAGGTAAAGAATCGTATCTCCATTTTTTGTGGAAACGGATTAATATACTTATTAAAAAATAAAATTTTTTAATATAACAGGAGCTTGAATTGTATAATGATAAACGATAAAGAATGATAAAGAGTCTTATGTCTATTATTACTATAGTTCCTAAGATGTTTAGAACACAATGTTTAGAAAAAATCATATTGAAAATTTTCACAGTGTGCCTTAATTTTGGTACAGCGTGTTATACTATTAAACATGTCAGTTAAATTACTTTATTAAAAACTCGATAAATCAATTTGATGCTTGTATTTTATATCTTAAAAAAATACACCACTTCCCTATTTAAAACTCTACTTTAAACTCTGTTTTCTCTAAATTCATAATAATGGAAATACAATTCTTTACGTCTAAGGTACAAAAATAGTTTACAACGCAACCTGTACAATGCAATATCTGGCTTTCCTTTTCATGAATTCTTTTTCTCACACCAGCATTCTGCATTTGTGCCAGTATTTACGTGATGGTTCTTATCTCAATTTCAAATGCGGGTGTCGCGTTTTGCACAGCGAAAGAAATGCATTAAAAAGAAGGCAACATATGACCCACATCCAGTAAAATTAAACATAGCGGCATAATTAAATCTATTTGTAACGCAGATACATACACGTCTATCTATGCAAGATCACAATTAGATAAGCTTATCAGATACGTTGTGAGAATTCCGGAAATATTACTGTAAACGCGTCATCTTACGCTGTAACGTAGCATGCCAAATGAGATACTAATTATAAATGTAAGGCCGTTACTCCAAACAAGTTCCGTTCGACCGAAGCCGATCGTGAGTGGCATAAATAGATAACAAATGTACGCGCAGTTTTTGAGAGAATCTGTCTTCGGGATAAATGCAAATTCGCAACCTAGAAATTCCGATAAATTCCTTGTAACGTATAGACTATATTACGTCAAGTGGAATTCCGTTTCAATGTATAACGGGTTTTCAGCAAGCCTCTCTCCTCCACGTCTTCCGGCATCGCATCGTCTCTTTCTTTTGTCTTTCTACACGCTTCCCGCACGGATCTGTCTTAACGTTTCCTCCGAGTTGTCCTACGGCTTTGATAATCCTATATCTGACTTTAATATCCAGGTCGAATAACGTTGCGCGGTGACATGTATTCGCCCGTTAAAATTGTCTAACGCCGCTCACCATTCATAACACGGGCCGTAACGTCCGTGGTCGTGACCCGGTGTCTCGGTATTTCCTGACACGGTGAATGGGACGCGGCCAGGTGATGTTGGTCAGTATGACCCACTTTGTTCCCCGCTTCAGGGGGGGGGGGGATCCTGCCCCCGAATTGTGTAATTTCAATTTCGCACGCGGTGTGCCTGGCGAATCACGGTTTTACGCGCGCGATCATTTTGCCCTGGATTTGGGATGCTGCATCCTCTCTGGCTTGTTCGCGAGGGATGTATAACGTTCGTGCAAATCTGGAGGATGTCAATTGGTACCTTCTTTTTCTTAAACGATAGATCTCGCTGTTCCATACTTATGCAATCCGATACCCTTAAGGATTTTAATTTTAATCCAGACAGAGAATTGTCACATCAATTATTTGTCAACATATTAATTAATTACAGGTTCTAATAGTTTCGCGTTTAGTTCAATCGTTGGACCTAGCCACCTGACGAACTTACCGAACATATCGCATCGAAAAGCGTTTTATTATTAATTGTGTAAATATAATGAATAATTTTTTGCAAAACAAGCATTCTGTTTATACCTCGATTATGTGGAGAAACAGTGAATCGCCGACAGATCGAGGCCTCCCTTCGGCTCCACGCGATTCCTGGTGCTCTTGCGATTATTTACTGATCCATCCACACACGATTTTCCATGTAACACATCTGATCCGAATGTTAGTAATCGCGTATAACAGTTTCGTGCTAGTCCCCGACGACGGAAAAACGTTTCTTCTGCGAACGCAATCGGCGCGCGTCGAGGACGAAAAAATCAGAGCCGCGGGAAACTGGCAGGAAACCCCTGGCTGGTAACCCTGGAAGAAGGTCGTATAACGACTGAACAGCCTTGTCGTCAGGACGGTAGGAGCGAAGACGAAGAGGTGGCAAGAGGACATGCGGTGGAGGAAGATCTCGGCATGAAATGACCCGAAGAGTAGGAGAACGCCGCGGCCGCGCGTCCGCGAGGCGAGGAAGAAACGAGGAAGCGGATGATTACAGAGTGGCGATAGCTAAAACCCGGCTTGGTGTTCAATAAGATAAAAGGATAACGGAAATCTGCATTTACTTGTAAAAGACGGATGTCGCGCGAAGACGGCACAACGCGAACGGATGGATCTTCGTTCAAAATACACTTTCCATCAAACGTTTTTTTTTTTACAAAACTTCGCCTTTGTGATGTTAAAAGCTATATAAATCGTACACGAATCGTCATTAGTAGTAATAGAAATGTAAATTTGAAGAATTCCGCTGCAGGCAGATATAAATCTGTATAAAAATAGCGCGTGAGAAAAATATTTTAATTAAAAAATAATTAAAAAGTATAATGTAACATATAAAATATAATATGATGTAAAAATATAATATAATTATTTTATCAAAGCTAAGTGTGAAAGTCAAACGGCCAATTTTCGAGCAACGACAAAGGATATGTTAATTTAAATAAAAATTGATTTATTAGAAACAATAGATATCAAGTTAACGTTTATTTAGGCTTCTTCAGAACGCAATAAGAACAAATCTGATAAAAAATTACATGTAAAAAATTAAAAAGATGAATAGATGTCATAAATAAATAAAAAATTGAATAATAATCTCATAATAAAATGGTTAAATACAATATAATACATAAACGGAACAACAATCGCATGGATGAAAAAACTATGGTTCATGGTCGGACTCAAGTTCAAAAGTTTAATAATCGAAAAATGAGACAGTATAGTTTAAGTTACTCTATCAAGTCTTATTATTACGAGTTTACTATTCAATTTCTTATTTATTTTCATCTTTTTTATTTTTTTGACATGTATTTTTATCAGATTTGTTCTCATTGCGTTCTGAAGAAGACTAAGTAAGTCGAAACGTTAACTTGATACCTATTCGGGCGGAAAAACGCAATATTGCTTTGTAACGACATTTTTTGTATTAATGATAATTGGTTTTCAGCAGTTTTCAACAGCGACGAGGGAAATCCTCTCCAATGAAGAAGACGTAAGAAGGGCGTGCACGCTACCGAGTTCTTGCGATCGCGTTGCCGCTAATATTACCGTAACGATATAACGTACAGCGTGAGGTATACGGACATCATCGTGTAGGTGTTGCTACATCCGCTCACGCTGTTGCTGTTGCTGCTGTCGAAGGATACAGAGTCTCCAGGGGCGGAGAAACGGTACGTAGAACAGTTAGACGACGACCTACATCGAGCGGAGTGCCTCGCAGCGGCCGGCGTACCAGTTTCTTCGACCTTGCACCACAACCAGGCGCCACAAACGATCTTCTAAAATTTTACGAGACCCGGGGAGGGAATGATTCGCTCGTATCTTCCGGAGAGCAGCGAATTCGATCTGTCGTCGATCGTTAGAAATTAACGGCGATCTTACCTCCGCGAAAACTCGAGTCATGATGCGTCAAACGTAGAGATCGCAAGTTGATTTTCGCTTGACGCGTCTTAGCATTTTCCCACGATATCGACGGCAAGTCTGCAATGAAACATAGCGCGATATTACGAAGTAAGCTTACAGAGTTGATCTTTTTCAAATTTCGCCGCATCGTCGCGCGAAACGCGACGCGGCGCGTCGATTTGCTAAACGCGCGCGATAACGACGCAACAATAATACGCGTGCGTCCGGATTTAATCTACCAAATTTGTCTTCGCTGCGCAAGTCAAGGAAAAACAGTCATCGACCTCGTCAATGACGAGTAGTCATTATTCGCGAGGTTTGTAAAGCGCGCGCAGTCAGCATTAGCCACTTGTAAGGCGCACTTGCTCCCGAGCACCGCCTTTGTGGGAAAATATCGCTGAGTAGTCCTCTCGCTTCAATTACGCGTCGTGAAATAACAGCGTACAGCGCGTACCATGATGTCGCGATTTGCGAGCGTCGTCGCTCTGTGCGTCCTGCTGAGCGACGCGAGTAAACTCTATGCTGGAGCGCAGCCCGCATCCTGGAATGAAATCGAGGAGAACTCCGTGGAGAGGAAGACAAAGGAGCTGCACGAATCCGTCGAATTCCTGACGCGTTCGATTGGATTCGACGACGCTCAGCCGGCTCGGCTCACTCGTGCCCAAGTCTCAGAGCATCTAATACCGGCCTTATTAGCCAGATTCGTCGTTAATCAAGCTGGTAATCGTGATATCTTTTTAGAAAACCTACCGAACAAGTTTTTACATTAATGAAGTAGCACAGTATAATAATATTATGTCTAAAAATTATATCATTTAATTAATTATACATTCTGATATATTTATAGAATATACACCAGCATACAGAATATATATGCTAATGTATTCTGTAAACAGCACTTACATAAACGCGTATCTGTTTTATAAAGAGTAAACGGACTTTCGAGATACGCGGCGGACGTATGTACGTGCGCGAATACACGCGCACACGCTGCGTGCAGTTTCGATTCGATAATAGGATTGAATTAAGTATGTAATTGAAAGGAAATTTTCGCAGCTTGCGTGTTATTTTATCAAGAAGTGCGTGCCGAGATAATTATCGAAAGTCGGGGATAGGACGAAAAAGAAAAAAAAACTGCACGTGGTGTGTTATTATTGCGTCTTGTCGATAAAACGTGTATATATATATATATACAATAATATATGTATATACGTACAGCTATTTGCCGTCAACAAAATATCGGTATTTTGGTCTCGCGCCAAGCATATTTGACCTGATGTCAACTAAAAATAAGTAATTCGTCGCCATTGTCGAATGCAAAACACGACAAAAAGACCGCTTCGAATATTACAGTAAATGTAAGAATAATCCTTTTGTTTCCCAGAAGAGAAGACAAAGGGATCAAACAAAGAAATTGGCTCTCTCTTCACTCGAGTCAACCTGAAAGGAACTACTTTTAGAATTCGAATCATTTTATCGTATAGGAAAAAAAGGAGTTTTGTTAAAATCATTTAATTCAGCGCGTCATGTATCATTAATATACCTATTTACGCATTCAGTATCGTGTGGATCTATGTGTCGGCAGATTGGGGAGCCGTAGCAACGATAAGCACAAGGAAGGATGTTGAAAGCTTTCCCGTTGCAAATTTGATCTCCATCGCCGACGGGCCTGTTGGAAACGGTACTGGAATACCGTACATGTACCTCACTCCTCTCGACTTCACCGCTCAAGATCTTGCTGTAAGTAGTGATAGTACGATATCAATTGATTATTAGCTGTTGCACATCCGTGCAACGTATACCGCATATATTGTATACGTTGTACTGCACGTTATACTATCTAAAGCATCTAGGATACGAGTCTGAAAAATGTGACGAACAATACAATAATTCTGTTAAAAAAAGAGATCCTTGCATAAATCGATCTGATAATTATATTTTTAATATCTCTTGATAAGACAATAATTAAAACTTTTTTAGTTATACAATGTACACTGTGCATGACATCAAACGTTACACGATAACAATAATTTTTTAGATTATATCTATACTAATGTAATAAAATATTATCAGGGTTAAATTTGATGTTTCATGATAAGGCATCATAAGACGATAAAAATGCAGCATGTTGCTTAGAATACACTGTTTTTTTTTGTTGTCTTATCCTTGCAAGCTGCAAAAGGTGTATCATTGTTTTAAATCAATATACAAAATTAATATGATTATTTCATGATTATGCAAAAATATATAGTATTAACAAGTATTAACAACTGCGCAGGAAAAGAAGCCAGAAATTCTAATAATTTTTTGGACCATTAATTTTTCTTATCATTTTCTTATCGATTGGGAAGAAATTGAAGATTAATCATGCGATAATTACATTGATTGTTATGTTAATTAAAAAGATATACTTGTTCAGTTTGCAGAAACGATCCTCAGATTAAACCTACAATATTTTATTATACTTGCACAAAGTGTAACTTAAAAAAATTATTGCTGTTGTTTCACATTTTGATATCACGTATGTACATCTTATAATTAAAGAGTTCTGATAATTATCTTATGTAATTGTCTTATATAATTCAAAAGAATTTAATTACTGTGTTATCAAGAGATAAGCAAAAAGTTTGATTATATAATTTTATTATTTGGCTTGAAAAAATAAGAAGCTAAAAATATAATTTTATCAAAATAATCTAACTCGCCTGTCGCTAATCGTTGATCTAAACTTCTTTACAATTATATTGCATTAATGCCCGATTGTGTTATAGAAAGATCATCGTGCGACTATCCTGGTGTCATTGGCTCAAGGTAGCTATTGCAAGGATAAAGGATATGATCCGATGGACCCACGATGCGTTAGAGTGATGCTAACTGGAAAGATTATAGGGGTCAGTAAACTACTTGCTTATTATGAATTATTCTTTGCATTTAGCCGTTACTAACATGTTTGATATTTTAACAACAGCTGAAAAACAATACTAAGGAGCACGATGTCGCGAAGCAATTATTCTTCGGCCGTCACCCGAAGCTGGAGAACATGCCCGCAAGTAATATCGCTAGTGTCTTCGTATATTATCTAAAGAATTTTTGTACGTCAGATTACATTTGTACCGTTTGTTTTGCGCAGACCACAAATTCTTTTTCGCCGAGTTGAAGATGACGGCCATCGCCCTGCTTCACACCTTCGGTGGACCGAAATACATTCCTGTCGAGGAATACTTGCACCCGCCGGTTGTCCGTGGAAACTTTCCACGTCGTGGAAAAATTACGTCGCCGTTTGTTTTCAAACCCGTTGTTTAATAAGCGTAATCTCTGTCAGAATAAGATTCTGATAGTCCGAATGCTCAAGGCTCGATATTCTTCGGGTCTCCTCTAGGAAAGAAATTTTAAAAACTTAACATTTCTATATCCCTCAAGTGACTTGCTATTTTAAGAATGACATAAGAAAACTATGTAAACGACTGAAAATTACATATTTTAATATTTGTAATAAATCAGTGCAGGTCGATTAATGAATTGATTATTCGCATTCCCTTGTAATTGAAATCTTCCAATATTTTACCTTATTCGAATCGGACGAAAAATTATAATAATGGTGAATGCAAATATTATTTACTATTTTTTATGTACGAAGTATATAAAGAAACACTGTATAAATTTAAATAATGAATTAGTTTCCTTAACATTTAAATTTATATCTATAGTTAATTTACAGTTTATGCTTTGTACATATAAATATAAAAATAATAAATAAAGTTTTATTAATAATCTTTGAATAAATCATTGGCCTAAAATGTAAAAAATGATATGTTCAAAAGATTAAATATTGTTATACACCGTTATTATACCATTTTCTTTGTCATATATTAATTAAAATAATTATTTTCATTAACGTGTCTGTTTCTTTCCTCTTTCATTTACGTGAGTTGAAATGTTTGTTCGTTGATAAATTTATATCCGAATCAGTGATATATCAATCAGCTTGCAACGTTCTGTCGAAGGAATCAGTCCGTTCACAACTTATCTCTAAAAAAATTTTTTCCGAATAACTATTTATAAAAAAATTAATGTACTAAAGATAAATTTGAAAAATCTCATTAAGACGCTTATTTATATTTACTTATTATATTGTATATGTATAAATAAATATATACATCATATATATTTGCTTCGTTTTCCGAAGCCACATAAATTTCGCTTCGGCGAGCTTCGGTTTTGAGTACATCGATATGTTTACGTGTAGTGGGATGTGGGATATGTGGGATGTGATGGGGGCATGGGGGGTTCCACGTCTCCCGCGTCCCTGGCGTCACCGCACCGCACTCACCACTCACCGCTCCCATGAAATCGCATCTGGCTGCTGGCCTGGCACCCGGCATACTACGCAGCTTGCATCTAGAAATCTAGAAGGCTTGAGAATTGTTTGGAACGAGAAGTGCGAGAACGAGGTTAAGTGTGGTTAAGCGTGGTTGAGGCAGCGTGGTCTGCGTGGTTGAACGTTGAACGTGGTCGTATGCTATTCCTCGCAAGTTTTCGTGATCTACCTAACCTATATTGTAAATAATTGGTGAGTTTTATACTACGTTTACGTTGAGTCTTATACTTACGATAATTCCTTCGCGTAAATGGGATTTTGTAGTAACTTACGATAATTTACTCCGCGTAAACGAGTGACTTATCGTAAGTTACTACAGAAGTAACGCTCGCGTAAACGTAGTATTTGGCACATACTTCCCCTCACCCGAGGGACATAAAAAAAAAAAAATTTGTTGAGTTACGAATAAAATAGAAATTGTACATTGACTCGAACACCGACTTGTAAATATTTCTTACAGTACGTGAATTTTGTTCAGGGAGCCTGTTGCATGTCTTTTTGAGAATACAATGGTGATGGAGGAATCAGATATGGAGCTAGCCTCGGAAAGTATACCGGTTCCTCAAATACAGGCACCAGTAATCGATACGATTAAGCGCAACAACAAATCGGGCGCTTCGCATGGTAAACCGAGACTGAGGAAGAAAGCGTTGCACTCCTTGATACTCAAGCAAATGGAGTTCTATTTCAGCGATGCTAACTTGAATAAGGATCGCTACCTGTCTGGACGTTTGAAAGAAAGTCCCTGTAAGTACCTAATTCTTCCTTATGTCTTTGATTCAAGATCAATTATTAGATTTAAAGTATATATAATAGCATTCTAGAAAGTAAAGTACTCGCATGATAATAAATAGGCAGCAGACTTGCTCAGATATCATAACAGATCTGTCATCTACATTCATATTAAACATGTATTTTGCCAGCAGAGCCTGCCAATATAATCTAACAGCAGATTGTTGACAGAAACCGAGCAGAGTTTTGTAAACTCATTTTGCAAACATTTAAGTAGTTTGGGGATGTGGGTGGTTGTCAATTGTGGATAATGGAGAGGAGTGTATGGTTGGATGTACCTAATGATGTTACGTAGAGGATGCATCCCTAAAAATACCATGCAACTCTCTGCAAGTCGCGATGGTGCCACTCCACAAATGCCCGCCTAGCTCTTGTCGTTCGATAAGAGCATCGTGGTCGGTCGGGTCAATGAATATTATTGTTGAATTTGTTTGTATACTTAAGTCGGCGCGGTCGAGCGCTTGCGAGAAAATGCGATTAATTGGTGTGGTGCCATCTTTGTAGGGGCATACGTGGCCATCACAAGTAGAATACTTTATTTAAATGATTACAAAATGGCACAGATTTTGCTCAATTTCTGCAGTCATTCTGTTAGCGGATTCTGTAATAATTCTGCTTTCTAGTAGAATAGCTTGGCATTCTATTGAAATTTGCAGTAGATACAAAATTTGTTCTCGACAGATTTAGCTATCCGAGATTATACAATATCTTACTTTTTTAATCTTATTAAAAGATATCAAAGTACCAGCTGTAATTGCCTTTGGTCTTTTAGATGTGGATCTCGAGGTATTTACAAGATTCAATAAGCTGCGCGAGTTAACCACAGATATCAGCAGGATAGCTAAGGCTCTGCAGGGATCAACTATGTTAAAAGTATCAGAGGACGGTACAAAAGTCTGTCGATTAACTCCGATTCAGAGGAAGGAAAATGTCGACGAATGCACGATTTATGTGCAAAATCTACCTCCAGATGCTGATCATGACTGGTTGATATCAATTTTTTCTAAATACGGATCGGTAGACTACGTTTCGATTCCACGTAACAAGAGCAACAGGAAGATAAGGGGATTCGCATTTGTGGAATTTGATATGCCAAGCAGTGCTCAAGAATGCATCAAGGTAAGATAAGTGCTCGTTAACGGTCGTCAAATATATCGCTATATAATTGCAGATGGGAAAAATAATAGAAGAACTTCCATAACTTGGCAATGTGTTATAGTTTAACGTATTATTTTACAGATATTCCGGAAAAAGGGACATGTCTTACCATCGTATACACCTCCTACTGAAGTATTAAGTATAACGACATTTGACGAACCTAAAAAAGATGCGGTGGTTGGAGCAATTAGTTCAAAGGCTAAGACAAAACTGAAAGACAATGAAAAAGAAAAGGCATCCAATGAAGAAACAGGGAATAAAGATGACGTCTGCGAAGTAGACACAGGATCTAATAATGGCAAACAAAGTTTTAAGAAAAGAAAACATTCTTCAGAAAAATCGATTGTTATAGATGAAAGCGACATTAAAGTTAAGAAAAAGAAAAAAGAAGCTGGTGAACAAAATATAATGGATCAGCAAGATGAAAGAGGAAAGATACCAAAAGCTGAATCTGAAGACAAAGATAGTACTTGTGATAATGAAATAAATGTAGCGGATAATAATGTTAAACAAAGTTCGAAAAAAAGAAAATATTCTTCAGAAAAATCGTTTGTTACAGACGAAAGTGATATTAAAATCAAGAAAAAGAAAAAGGAGATGAATCAAAGTACGACAGATCAGCAGAATGAAAAGAAAAAGGTATCAAAAGAGGACTCTGAAGACAAAGATAATGAGATAGATAATAATGATAGACAAGATATAAAAAAAGGTAAATATGTTGCAGAAAAATCGCTTGTTACAGACGAAAATGATATTAAAGTCAAGAAAAAGAAAAAAGCTGCAGATCAAAACACAACATATGAGCAGAATGAAAAAGAAAAGATGCTAAAAGAAGAACTCGAAGGAAACAAGGATAATTGTTACGATAACGAAGTAGATGCAGCATATCATAATGTTAGGCAAAGTTTAAAGAAAGAAAAACATGCCCCGGGAAAATCGTTTGCTGCAGACCAAAGCGACGTTAAAGTAAAAAAAAGGAGGAAAGAAAGTATAGATCAAACTATAATAGATCAGCAGAATGAAGAAGAAAAGATGTCAAAAGAAGAATCCGAAGACAAGGATAATACTCACGATAACGAAACAGATACAGCAGATGATAATGGTCGACAAAGCTTAAAGAAAAGGAAACTTGCTCCGGAAAAGTCATGTATTGAAGGCGAAAAAGAGATCACTGGAAACAGCAATATAGAAAATCAAGAGATTTCGAACAAAAATCGTAACAAAGTCACAGAAAAAAAGAGGAAAAGACTCACGATAGACGACACAATTGTTGCAGAAGACATCAGTGAAGAAGCAGTAAAAAAAGAATGCGAAGAACCAGTGATAAGTTCGAATAAAAATGAAACGACAGAATTGGGATATCTGTATGAAGGCGATGAGAGCAATGAGACACCAAATGCTTTATTACAAACTGAAAAACATTCCGCGAGAGATCTCGACATGAGAAATAGCGAGGAGACTAGCGTCGACGAAAGGAAGAAGAAAAAGAATCGGAAAAAAAGAAGCAAAATTCAGGACAATGACATCTGTAGTAAAATGGGATTGCAAATAATGGCGAAGTCGGATTGGAAGCGTGTTAGAAACAGATACTTAGATTTGCAACGATCTAAAATGTCACAACTAAAACTGCATTTAAGGAAAGCCGAGGTGGAAAGAGGCGGAATTATGACAAAGAATGGATGGTACCACGATAAAACCGGACAGAATAATACGTCGCATGATAAATTTAAACATGAAAATGATAACGGGAAACTTAATGAAGAAAACAAATCTTATGGACGTGTTAATTATGTGCCAGGAATCATAGTCAAGATCGAAATGGATGAGCCTTGCACAGATCTGCGGAATTTCAAGGTAAATTAATATTAGAGAAAGAATTTCTTTAATGTGTATTTAATATATTAATATATATTATTATTATATATTTACTGTATATATACTATATTTATTATATATTGTTATTATTATGATATATGTATATATTTACTATGTATATAATATATTAAAGATTCCATCTTTAACAAGAATTTTATAAATGCAAAATATTATATATGCCAAATATTTAATTTCAGATGGAGTTAAAAGAAAACAATTCTGTGAAATATATAGACGTAACAGCTGATTCTTGTGAAGCCTATGTAAGATGCGAAACAGCAGAAGCTGCACAGACATTCGTGCAGAAGAGCTATGAAGGAAGACGCTTGGCTGTTTTAGAAGGTAAATATCTTGTATATTGCGAATAATATATGCATCGCCAACTTTACGTTTCCAATTTTCCAGGTGATGAAGAGAAGTTATATTGGGATAAAATATCGGAAGACAGGACGGAGCAGTTGAGCAAGAAGAAAAAAGTCAAGCAAAGAGGGCGTGATAAATTGCTGAAACGAGCGGAGAAAGAACTTGGGAAATGTATAAAGTTCGATCAAGATTGATTTATCGTATTATTCGATTTTATATAAAATTTTCAATATACGTACACGCATATGTTACGTTGTAGCACAAATCCACATGTGTATATGTACGTACATGTATGTAAATAAATAACGCTTGGCATAGCGATATAGTTGAAGCAATTAAAAGAAATTTGGCAACTGAGTAAATTGTATAAAATATTTAATTTTCTCTTTATGATTTATAATATTTATCATTATAGTACACGTCGCAAGATATTATTCTAGTACATTAACATGTTGATTTAAAATCTACCATCTTCCCCTGCCTCCTCCTCCTCCTCCTCCTCCTCCTCGACCACCACCTGAATTGGAACGATTGAATCCACCGCCTCCTCCACGACCTCTAAATCCTCCACTGCCGCCACTTCTGTTACCAAAACCACCGCCTCCTCCTCTCCCATAGGAACCCCTGCTGCCACCGCCTCTACCAAAGCCTCCTCCTCTGCCTCCACCGCCTCTTTTCATGACCCTGCCAGGGCCACCACCTCTTTTTTGTTCTCCAGGAGGTCTTGGCAAGAACCTCTGAAGAGGCAATAGCTTTGCTGGGTCAATATATAACTATAATCAATAATTAATAACATATGTACATACATAAAAATTCATATACGAATGTTTTTGGGATGATATATGGCTCCATGTGAGAACAGTTAACTTGTAATCGATTGATCTGACCTTCATCCCATGTATTCGATTTTATAAGATTGATTAGACAATTAAAAATTGAAGAAGTAGTATGACTTTTTCAAAATTTATATTTAATAAGGTAGTCATATATATATATATATATATATATATATATAAATGTTGCTAATTTTAGCGTTGCAATACCTGAGCATCTTTCTGAAAGCTGCCAGCCTTCACGTTTTCTGCTACCTTAACAGAAACGTAATAATCACGAATATTGCCGAATATTTCATCTATCTTCCCGATTTGCTGCTTGTTCTCTGTGTAGATCGGCGCATTGAAAAAGGGCACCTGTTCAATGTCGACTTTAAGAACCAAGTCATTCTCTACCGTCCATGTGTAGTGTCCTAAAGGCGTTACTGTCTCCGGAGGTCCTTGATCGTACCTGTGATGAATTTACAGAGAGAAGCACATTTAACGCTTTGGAATTTCACTCGTGATTTAATCTAACCTATAACAAATTTGTCTGGTGTATTTTATGCAGATTATCATTGCAATATCGATTAAATTACCCTCTGCCCTTGTCGAAACCACCAGGACGTCCCCTGTTAAACCCTCCGCCACCTCGGCCACCCCTAAAACCACCGCCTCCCCTAAAACCTCCGCCACCGCGTCCACGGAAAGACATAACCTCTCACAGAGAACAACTGAACGTCAACAACGTTCTTCACAATTATTACGCTGACTAAAAACGAAATTATAATTTCACTGGATTTGTATCCCTCGTACACCTATCATATAATTCTATCTAACTGAATGGAGAAAACAAATATATTTTCACGTGGTTCTCAGCAGATGCCGGATATACCGGAGCATGCATCACGTGTACCTGTATGAGCATAGAATAAGAATGCATATGATGTTCATTTAATCGAGTCCTTCGGAAAGTGTTCTCTAATCTGATTGGTTCCGCCATTCTCACCTAAAAATGGCAGAACCAATCAGATTAGAGATATTTAACTGACAAGAACGCACCCTGCCGGTCCGACGGAGAACTCCGGTGTGAATCCGTCCGCCCGCCGCCGTCGTAAGCGCGGAGCACGAGAGCGTCGGCCATTTTTGTCGAGCGTGCTTCTCCGCGTCGTGTCAAGATGAAGTAAGTTGCGGTTTTTCCGTTGCGGAGATACGAATCCGATGTTCCCGATGCGATCCCGTCGTATTTACGACGGGAACGCGACGCGTTACGACAACGCGATGTCCGTAATTAATCCACATATGCTATTTCCAGGATCGGGTTGTGCGCGTACAGCGGGTACAAGATATACCCGGGCCATGGCAAGACCATGGTCAAAGTTGACGGAAAGGTGAGTATCGCCGGGATGGCGACGTAACGACGATGCAAGCGGAATAATCGGCGATCGAATGGCCTTCCATCGCGTTTCTCGATTATCGCGACGCGTCTCGTCGTCTATTTCGCCTGTTGCACGTGTTGGCGTAACTAATCACCCCCATCTCGCTTCCGCAGACTTTCACCTTCCTCAACTCGAAATGCGAGTCCGCTCACCTGATGAGGCGAAATCCTAGGAAAGTGACATGGACCGTTTTATACAGGTAAAGATAAAATCGGGCCGACGTGCAATTTTCCAGGGAACGTGGAATTAACGCAATTTGTCTTTTAGACGTAAACACAAGAAGGGTCAGGAGGAAGAGCAGACCAAGAAGAGGACGAGGCGCACGCAGAAGTTCCAGCGTGCCATCGTCGGCGCTTCCCTCACAGATATCTTGGCTAAACGTAACATGAAGCCAGAGATTCGCAAAGCTCAGAGGGAACAGGCGATCAAGTATGCATTCTTTCGATTATCTCTATTCGCTTGTTAACTAAACAATTATTCGCTCTGAAGCAATTTAGAAGTATAGGCCTGTATTCAAAGTGCACTTTTATTGATAAATGTGCGCGTTTGTTTCTATAGTATATGTAACATTAACTACAGCATCTCAAAAAAAAAAAATGTGCGCATTTATCAATAAATGTGCGTTTTGAAAAGGGGCCATGAAGCCTGTTCTTTTTAGCTGAACTTCTTGCATGGTTTTTCTTTTTTTCTCCAATGTGAAAAGAAAAAAGAGTGCAAGAAGTTCAGCTAAAAAGAACAAGCCTATATATCAAGTAGCAAGTATATACTTTTGCTCGAAGACAAACTGCATGCGATAGACATCTGTTCCTCTGACAAAGCTTCTTATGTTTCGTCAGATTTCAGAATGTCTTAAAACAAATCTGGATTACTTCACCCGGAACTGTATTTTCAATTACATTGTCTGGCTTTTGCGGATTCATACAATCAATATAATAGTATTATCTAATATTACGTCATAATTATGTTTTAACTGATTCGCTCGTTTTCCTTTTCTCAGGGCTGCGAAGGAACAAAAGAGAGCCGCGAAAGCAACGAAGAAGGCTGTTGCTCCTCCGAAAGCGAAACAAGCAGCAAAACAGAAGGTTGCCAAGGTGACGCAAAAAGCTGCACCTCGCGTTGGAGGAAAACGTTAAAGTCTGTAGCTATATAAATAAAGTAAAATATAATTCCATTTTGACTTATCTTTTTTATATTATCTTTACAATAAAGAAATAATTTCCAGGTAGGCAAATAATATATGCATCTCCATTTCTGCGTTAATATGTAAGAACGAAATAATTTGCATTTAATTTATACAGTAGAAATGATACATTTTTTACATTTAAAATTGGTAAAATTTCGTGATAAAATTTACTGCATCACACATAGGTCTGTTTAAAAGATTTCAATGTTGGCACATCAATGGCATGTGTACAATTTATCAATTTTTACTTTTTTATCTCATTTAACTCTTTCTTGAGAATGGACAGCTTTATCAAGGCGGTGTCTCGCCATGCGCGTCGCTCCTGCAACTTGTCGAGTGGGCACATCTCGTTCAACTCGTTGCTGATCTTGTCCGCCATCTCGCCCACGAATTTGGGCACCGGCCCGAAAGTCATGCTCGTATCATAGATCGATTTGCTATATGTTTCGCAGTACTTCTTCATTCCTACAAGACAATATGTTACAACGTGAATTGCATCCCCGTGGAAAAGTTCGCTTGATTTTTATGGTGATATAACGACTCTTCGCATCCAGATGATGCGACTGGCTTACCTTCGGCATTCAGATGCGCGGCCTCGAAGGCACCGAGGAAAGCATAACGCATTCCGAGACCTTCGCTCATCACCGCGTCAATGTCCTTTGCGCTTAGTACTCCATCAGCTACCAATCTCCAAGCTTCGTTTAAGATTGCGTACCTGCCGATGTGATTTCTTTGTATGTGAAGTATCATTGTACAGTTGAACGATAATAATCGTCCAAAAATGGATTTATGCGAGCGAAACGTCCGATTACACATACTGTATTCTATTGAGCGCAAAACCGTCGATCTCCTTGTTGAAGACAACGGGTTTCTGGCCGATCTCAGTCATGATGGCCTTCGTCTTCTCAGGAATATCAGGACGCGTCCACGGGGCTGGCACTATTTCCACAAGTGGTACATAATAAGGAGGATTCACCTGTATTTGCAACACGATAAGAGTTCTAATTATCAAAATAACTTATTTAAATAACAAATGGTGCGATTAACAAATGTTTTTTTGCCTAATCTTGTTAATTCTTGAGTTATTACGAGATTGTCTTTTAGTAAGATTGAATTATTAGTATTAAAAAAAGTAAATATTTATCATTTGCATCAAAACTTATATCTATAACTATAAATGCAATATATAATCTTATGTCTTGTAATATTTTACAATAAATCTTATAATAATTTTATAAATGTCTCTCTCTGATATGTAATATAAGTATGAATTTTTATATATAAATGTTAATCTCTGCTAATTCGATTTATAGCACAAAGATTTCGCAAAAAAAATCTGTAAATTATTTACTGTATTACAAGTAGTCTGAAAATACGTACAGGATGGGAGACGATAATCTGCTCGCGGTGTTTTAGCTTCTCGCTGAAAAGAGACGGGCGGAACGTGGACGTCGAAGATGACAAGATCACCTTGTCGTCGACGATCTTGTCGAGGTCGTTGTAGAGTTTCGTCTTCAACGGGAGATTTTCTGGCACGCATTCTTGGACCAGCTTCGCTCCCTTCACAGTCTCCGCCAAATTGGATGATCCTACAATCCAGATCCTTGATTAAATTCCACATGGAAAATGAAACTTTCCTGGAAAAACCATCCCGAACGCTATCCTATCATATTAACGACGAGAAATGGATGTTATTGTGGATCTCGCCCAACATCGCAATCATTGCATTTTACGTAATCGTTTCTGCGTTAAAGGACAATGGTTGTAGTAACAAGAAACTGCTGTAGTAATAGCTGTAGTAGTAAAGAGAAGAAATGGACGAACAGACCCTTTATCAGATTAAATTGCTGATCCGCCGTCAGTGCACCACGGAGAAGGCCGTCACTTTCGAGACGTTTCAACTGCTGACGGATGTCCTCTAATGCGCTCTTAATTTGATCCTGGACGACATCGTAAATGGTCACCTGGTATCCTACGCTGGCGAAGAGCATCGCCCAGCTGCGCCCGATTAAGCCACTGAAATAGATATTAAGACAAATATAAAATGATAATCTTATGAAAAGGTACGAAATTTTTACGATACTCCATTTCAAGTTTGCATTCTCGCGTGATATGTTTTACTTATAAAATAGATATCTGTTGTAAGAATCATCATAAATGACCGCAAACGCGTCATTTTGTTAGATATAACTGTAAGAAACGTTGTTTACCGGCACTCCGCGCATTATCTTATCTCCGGACGAGTATAGCTTACGAAAAAGTGCAATTACTTAAGAATTTTGCAATCGCCCTTCTTGTAAAACATCGTTTGATGGCTTGGAAAAAAATCGATGGTACGATGTGATAATAGATTAATAGATTAATAGAATGATAAAGTATCGGACATTAATGCTGAATGAAATAAAAATTCACTGCTTTTATAAAACGCGCTAATAAATAATTAAAATTGAGAATAACAGTGCCTTTTAATGTATTCTTGAATGTTTTTCTTATTGCTCTTGAGAATACATATCGCGATTAGTAAAAAACACTACAATTTTCCTTTCTAAACTAACAGTCTCTGTGAATCAGCTGTGAAGGTCAAGTTTAACCGTTAAAGAACTACCTTTCTTTCATGTTCTATAAATATAATGTTCTATGAATAAGAGTTAATTTTTATAGAGATTTGTGCGGCGATTAGCTGTTTCGATCATTGTTGAAACGGCAGTTTCAAGCAACTTTAATTGCACTCTTAGCACAACAATTCTTAAGTAACTTGAAAAACGTTGAGCGATTAAAATGATGAGAGAAAACCGATTTTCCGAATGATATTATAACCAATCCAATGTAAGGCACTTATAAACTTATCTATGTACGTTGCTAAAAAATAGTAATTGCTTATGCTCAATTACTGTGATTATTTGTTACAATAGATTAGTAACGAGTAATCAATTATCTATAAAAATCGCATTAATCGATGAACGTATTACACAATTATTACAGCTTGCAGTTTTATGTGAACAATCCAAATTCTAATTTAAATTACAGTTGATTACTTTACCTTCCAATGATCCCGATTTTTTCATTTTTAGCTGACATTGTTACTGTACGGGTTGATCCGATGTCTGCAGAGAAAGCGTTTCTACGAGCCGTGTAACGAGTGGAATTTAACTCACGGACAGCTCAAAGGTGTCCAGAGAGATATATATTTGCGCTATCAGTCTCCCCACCATATGTATGCTAATCGAGGCTTGTACGATTATAACATACTGAAGGCGCTATCATAGACACACATTTACTACATCGTTATCTTGTAGAACATCATAGAACGTACATATGAGCCAGCAGCTAAAAGTAAATTAATCAGTCAACAGTCGCGCCTACTTTGTGAAAATTAAATGAATTTGTTCCGGATAATTTCTTCCCAGGATAAAAAAGCTTTAAAGTTCATTAAGCGCAGGATTATTTATGACCTATGTTGGTTAATTAATTAGTTAACAATTATAATTGTTTAATTACAATACGTAAATTAATAAAATTTTTTATTAATTAGAATTAATAAGATAAATTAATAACGTTTAAAAAGTTATTTCAATGCATCTTTTTTACTAACAATAAGATCGAGAATTTAATGGACTTAAAAATTACGTGTATGATTATATTTCAGAATTTTCCGCTGTTACATAATAATAATTTCTCGTGATCTTTTATTCTTTGTTAAATAATTTTGAATTTTATTTCGATAAGCATGGAATTTATCTGAGTATACTATGTTTCAGCACTTACTGATTAAGATAAGAGAGAAATCGATAGTGATGATGAATTTATGTTTAATATAAAAATTCGCTGAGTTAAAATTTAGTTGAATAAATTTTTCGAATATTCTATCTAATCTTCTATCTAATATTTCTATTCTAAAATTTTCGAAAGACCATACAGTAAGAACAGGCATGTCAATACCTCGAAACCGGAGAATAATTATCAAATAAAGATAAAACGAGAGAAAGGACATGTCATCTACTTCTGACACACAACATACTTTCACCGGGATAAGCGATGACCTGGAAAAAAACTGCGCAACATATGAAAATTCCTGCAACATTTTCGGGATGTTTCAACTGCTGATGGATGTCCTCCAATGCATGCAATTCTTAATTTGATCTTAGACAATATAACATTCATCTAATTATGTACAAGCTGAAATTAACGCTCACATGTTATATTTTCCAGTTTTTATATATTTTTTCTCTTTCTCAATAACTTTTTCAATAAGCACTATGTTATTTTTTTACTTTAGACTAAGTACTTATTGTTTCTCTCTCTTTGCTTTAACAAAATCTTTACAATAAGTATTCTTCTAATAAAACTGCTGTTTTACCTGTTCAATTTGAATCAGTTGTACTAATATTGAATCTTGCCAATTGAGATTAATCAAAATTAATTTGGTATTATTATATTTTACAGCACGAAGAAAAGATCAAGAGCTCGTACAAAGAATCAAGATGTAACTGACTACACTATTCGGATCAACTTTCCACATGAGTGTTTTAACTAATCGTTTTTTATCTTCTCATAACGATCAATGAAGATAATTCCGGTAATTTAAACTTGGCAACAGGAAGTATTGATAACGTTTGGAAATTCACAAGAAACTTCGCAAAAACTAAAACAGAATATCGCAAATATCGGGATGACAAGCAGGAAGCGTGTGGCACGATGAACACAACTGCGTTTCGAAGGAGACTGAAATAAAAGGAAGAGAAGATAAATACTGTAATTATACGATTCGTGCAATCAATGAGTCTCGAATAATACTTTATATACGGTTTTCAGAGTTCATATTTCGACGTTGATATTTTGCGAAGTTTCAGGTATACGCAAAATAAATGTGAGCCAAAATATTAGCTGCTTTTCAAGCGAAAATCAAGCCGTTTGCTGGACCCGAGAGAATAAGAGCAGGCTTCCTGAGGGATTTCTGAGTTCGTTGGGGTATCGCGCGACGCAGAATACGTCCCTAATCGCGGAAAATCCATGCATATCGCGATGCCGCGTTGACGCGCGATTGGCCGACGTGCGTTGTGCGTTCTCGGGGAAGAACCGCCGGCTATCATCAAGGTTATATCGTTGACGCATCCGGGAATTAAAGGCAGTTGATTATGCGCGTTTGGTGAGTAACAAGCAGTAACAAGCTCGCGTTATCGCCGCGGCATTGTCGGGACGAGAGTGTCTGACACACGTCCTGACGGCGAGTCCAGTCGAGATCTACAAGTCTCCGTGAGTCTCCGGTGACAACTTAGTGTGACAACTCGCGTGACAGGCATCACGAGTATCACGCGTACTCTGCCCGGTCCCGCTAATTCGCGAGAAGTGAGGATAATCGTCCGCAGAGATGCCGGACGCTTACGAGAACATTAATATGGCGATGCGGAGCATGTTGACGACCGGCGTTACCGCGGATAATGAGGACCCGTACTACCAGTTTTACGGTAATGCGAGCGCGCGTTCTGGCGCCGCGCGCGCGTTTTGTCCTGCGTCTGCAAACGTGCCAGACTGCCAGAAGAAACGTTAATCGAACTCGACTCACCCGCAATTGCATTGTTAATACGTCAGTTAATCGTAATCAGTTCCGTCGCTTGTTTCTGCACGCATCCCGACGCGAGGTCGCGGGACATCCCCGCTTTCTACCGTATCTCAAAACATACCTGACAGTTGTTTACATGTGACAAGGAGGATTACCTTGATGTAAAAAGAAAACAATCGTGCTCTCCTTGTTTATCTGGCAGATTTTGGAAGTAACTGGAAGTGACACTAGTGACAGTGGGTTTTTGTTTTCTGTTGCTGAACTAGTACAGCCAGTTCAGCAATAGAAAACAGACCTATTGTTATAAGGGCCAGTTCCACAAACGTCGGTTAATTTTTAATTAATTCACTCTTCGTCTCTTCGTAACGTCCTCTTTAGAAAGAGACGAAGAGTGAGTTAACCTAAGATTTAAAAGTTAACCGACGTTCGTGGAACTGGACCTAAAGTGTGCCACACGGTCCTGAATATCTGAGCATTTTAGAAAATCTTTTGTCGCATCAAAATTCCATATTTATATTTTATATTTTAAGATACTTATAAAATATTATGGACGAGAATGACGAGATAGGTACGCTCCAAAAGAATAAGTATTGTTGAGATATTAAAAAGAACTTGTGATGTTCTCGTATTTATGTATTGTGTATATAGTTATTAAAACGAGTCATGGGTAGATTATCGTTGCATAATGCTATATATAATGACGTTTTTTTTTATACATTATAATACGCTTTTTATACAAGATACATTGGCCTAGTTTACACCGTGCGTTTAGGCCGCGACCTATACCTTATATTCAACCCAAACACGACAGGTCGCGACGATGTAAACAGTTGCGACCTCGCTTGGGTCAGGTCTCTTTTTCGCGTGCCCTGACCTAAATTAGGCGTAGACCTAAAGTAGGACGTAACGCGTGTAAACGCAGGTGACCTAAAGATCGCCTAAAGTGCAGAGAGTGTACCAATAAATACTGGATACTGGATTTTTATCTATATTCGACCAAAAGTATCATAGGTCTACATGGTGTAAACGTTTTGTTTAGAAGCCTATTTTAGGTCAGGTCGCGATCAGGTCGCACGGTGTAAACTAGGCCATTAATTTTTATGATTTTATATATATGTGCCTTGCATCTTCCAGATTTAACATCAATGGATAGTACAGGTGTCCTAAGTCCAATCAGCAGTTCTGCATCTCAGGGAAACATGAGCGTTACGTCACCCATGTCGACGTCCTCGTCGCCTATGCATGTCACAGAGGATTATATTAATATAACGAATGCAAAAGGTATACATTTACGATTTTAAATTGTCTTATCTAAGACGTAACTTACCCGTCTCTGTGTATGCGTCTGAATTATGCAAATACAATATTTAATATTAACTCCTTGTATTTTAATGTTAGTGATAATTGTTTTGCATAGAGAATATAAATGAAACTTTTCTATTTAACTTGTTAGTGACGATACTTGGCGAGGCATCTCTCAGTATCTTGACGCAGCCAGTGGGTAAATTTAGATTTCGATACAAATCCGAAATGGCAGGGACACATGGAAGCCTGCTAGGTACATATTACGGACGTAAACGAAATAAAAATACCGTACCTACAGTTAAGGTAAATATGCTGAATTTTGTATTACTAAAAAAAATTAATATTAGTTGTCTAAACTAATTTCTCTTCATACATAATGATATTATTATTATTATTATTATTATTATTATTTGTATTTTTAGTTACACAATTTTCTGGATAAAGCGATAATACGTTGCACATTGGTTACAACTGATGAAGATCTCAGGATACCACATGCTCATAGATTAGTGAGGCGAGTTGATAGTACGGATAAAGGGGATCCACATTATATAGAAGTTTCGCCTGAAAATGATTTTACAGCAGAGTATGTCTACATCTTCTAGCATTGCATAATTTCAAACATAATTTTTCTGTTTTATTCTTTAGTTAGCGTTATACATGCTTCTATTTCAGATTTATTGGTATGGGTATCATACATACGGCGAGAAGATACATTAAGGACGAAATACTACGAAAACTGCGCGAGGAAGTTCTGGAGGAGCGCAAACGTTCAAATATAAACGCTACTCTCAGTTTGCGCGATGACGCTCAGGTAGATTTTAATGCTGCTATATTTTTATTTTTTTACTAAAAAAAAATTAAATTGAATACGCTCTTCAAAACGTATCTTACAATGATTACAGATTAGAGCCGACGTAGAACAGTATCAGAAAGCTATAAACTTAAACAGTGTTGCTCTTTGTTTCCAAGGATTTATCAAAGATGTACATAATATTATGAGACCGATTACAGCGCCGGTTTATAGCAACCCAATCAATAATTTGAGTAAGTTTAAATAATTTATTGATAAAGTTTTTAAAGAAAAGTATATCAAGGTTCTGACTTTACTTTTGTACTACATATATATATATATATATATATATATATATATATATATATATGTGTGTGTATATACATACACACACTTACTGACGAAAGTTATAAGTTATAATTTTTCTTGTTAACGTATATATTTTAGGAAATAAAAAATATACAATTTTCTTAAAGAACACCTTTGTTTCCTAATTCCTAATTTTTGTCAGTAAATGTATGAACAATAAAAAGTCATTTTCATCGACTAAAGAAACCCTAATGTTATTTTAACAGAAAGCGCATTAACTGGAGAACTTAAGATATGCAGAATTGACAAATTTACTAGTAGCTGTGAAGGTGGTGAAGAGGTGTTCATACTTGTGGAGAAAGTTTCAAAAAGTAAGCGTTGCTGACTTAGCATTAGATAAATATGCCTTGCCTATAAACAATGTACGTTGTATGTACGTACATATTGATGAAAAATACGCATTATATTACAGAAAACATAAAGATAAAATTCTTTGAGATCGACGAAGACGACACTGAAACCTGGATCGATTATGGTCGTTTCTCGGAACTGGATGTCCATCATCAATATGCCGTGGCATTTCGGTACGTATTACATGTGATTTAGCAACTTAAGTATTCTTAATTAACTTAAATATTCTTTCTTCCTTACACAACGTATATGATTGATCGTGCTGTATTTCTAGAACTCCACCGTACAAGGATCGAAGTATCACTTCTCCAAGGGAAGTCTTCATACAGCTAGAACGTCCTTCAGATGCAGCTTGTTCAGAACCAATCAAGTTCACGTATAAGCCGAGTGACCGCATGTTAGGTGAGTTGATAGTAAAGTTAAATATTCTTAGTTATGATCTATTATGTTTTTCCTTTTTGTTTTGCCTTTTTCTCCTATATTTTTTTTTCAATTTAATTCCTCAAAATTTTTGCAATTTTAGGTAGGAAGAGAACGCGAGTCTCTCATTCAAATAGCGCGGAATTGGCGCAAGCGACATTTAACAATGATATGTTTTTAACGAATCCACTACTAACAAATACGTCCTCAAACAACGAAAGCAACGAAATATCTAAAGAAATATCGAAAGAACTAAAAAAGATGTTAGATGACAGATGTTCTTCTAGTGAGTTCCGCGAGTTTGTCGAACATATAAATTCAGATGGTAAGTGCCCTTTTATGCGAATAAAAAAGCTTATTTAAAAATCACAATATATAAAAAACGTATCATTGTTCAAATTAGATCTTATGTTGTACGAGAAATTGTTACAAAGCGAAGAGAAGTTAACTTATGATAGTGCGCCGAATAAAAAGGCAAGTATTAGTTTCAATGTATGTGTCTTAAAAAACAAATTCATTTATAGCAATTCATTATAGCAATCTCTATTGCTGTTGCATCATTATTGTATGTTAATCAAATTTGTATTTTATGTTTCTACAGGACGACAAATTGTTTGCGAAAGACATTATTATCGAGATGATGCAAAATATCAGAATAAAGCCAAATAAAGTGAAAGATATTATTAAAAACTCGCTTAAAGACAGAACAACTTACGGAGATACGCCATTGCACTGTGCGCTCCGATATGGACAAAAGGATAATGTAAAACGAATCTTAATGCTTTTGAGCACTCTACATTCAGATGCTGAAGAGTTAGTGAACATTCAAAACAGTTCTGGAAAGGTAAACTTTTTCGATATTATTATACTCTATTTTCTATTTAATTATAAAAATTTCAATGTATCACGTTATATTATAGAGTCCGCTGCATTATGCTGTCTCGCAAGATCAACCGGAAGTTACAAGAGCATTACTCATGCTTGGTGCAGATCCAAATATAACTGATCATTACGGACAAATGCCGTTACACAGAGCTGTAAAGTGTATGTATTAATTTAAGGGTATTTAAAAGAATTCAACACTTTAAAACAAATGTGATGAATTAATATTTGACGAAATATTTCGGTTCAGTAGTAGAGATAAAACGTAACAGTTGCGTAACAAATAATACATAATAATTTTATCTTATGTATAAATTTACATAGAGTTATAATTTTAGTTCCAGAAGCGGAAGGAAACATTGATGTTTTATTACGTGAAAAAGACGTCAACATCGAAGCAAATACGGATTTAGGATGGACACCTTTGCAATTAGCTGCCAAAGCGGGCTCTCATCATGCAGTGTGTGCTCTCGTGAAAGCTGGCGCAGACGTAAATAGTACTGACATGACCTACGGAAGAACTGCCTTACATATAGCAGTCGAAGGAGGCCATAAACACGTTGTCGAGTACCTGTTAAGACACGTAGGATTGAATATTAATTGAAAATGCATCCTTTTTTTATATATAAAAAATCGTGTTATACTAATACTCTTAATTCTCCAAGCAGACCGAAATAGACGTAAACATGAGGAACTTTAGTGGAAATACGGCGCTACACACCGCAATAGTTATACCAGGAACGAACGCCAAAGAGATATGTGCCCTTTTATTGACATACGGCGCTGATCCGCACTTACGGAATTTTGATCGTGAATCGTGTACCGTACGTATAATTGCTTACTGTTAGTATCTTGTGTTTTCAATTTTTTTTAAACTTGATTGTTTTTATGATAGCTTGAGGAGGAGCCGATGGAAGATATAAAAACCGAAGTACAGTCGGAAGATGAAAATATAGAAGAATGCACCGGGCAATCATCTTTTGACTTGGCCTCAAACATGCCAGATGTACGGAAAACATTTCATGTAACTTGTAAAATACATTTATCAATTTTATCATTTATCTTATCTGTTATCATTATCTATAAAAACGTATTTATCATTAAGAAAAAATGCGTTGTTGCAGATCTTGAAACTCGTTTCTGGTCAAAGTGACATGTTAGTAGACGACACAATTAAAGAGGAAAATATAGACGACACGCAGAAAGTGTGGATGGATTCAGAGGAGGAAAAGCAATTAGCAAGCATTCTGGACGTGACAAAGGGATGGAGAAAATTGGCGCAGCATTTTAACTTCGAGTACTTACTGAATATTTGTGAACAGAGCTCATCAACTAATTCGACGTTGCTCCTCTTGAATTTTATTGCTGTAAGATTTTCATTTTCTCATCGAGTATTTCGCGCGTTCTTTTGCATTTTTTCGAACGTATGTTCTCATCGACATAAATCATTGAACTGTGTAATTTTTATTTCTTTGTAGATACAAACCAATACATCTCTTAGCGAATTGCGAGATGTATTACAGAATATAGGCGAAGAAGTTGCTGCGGCATATATGAATGAAGTTTTAGCTGTGAAACGTGAAACTTGAGTCGCGTACTTTTAACTTGATCACATATTGAATCATTTTGTGTGTACAGTTTATATACTAATGCCATTGTAAATTAAACTGTGAAATTACCATTATAAAAATTGCAAAATACCATTGTAAAAATTGCATTTTAATAAAATTGTTGCATTTAGGTATTTTTATTATTAAAAAGATACCTTTTCAAGTTTTGTAATAATTATATTTACAAATTTACATGATACATAGGGTCTGTTTTCTGTTACTGAACTGGCTGCACTAGTTCAGAGTTCATCTTTTTTATTCCACATTGGAAGGAAAAAGATAAACTCTGAACTAGTCCAACCAGTTCAGTATAACAGACCCCATAATACAATCAAGTACAAAAAAAAAGATGATTGTTATTTCTCTACTACCTAAAAGACGCTAGCTTCTCTTATAGGTTCCGACTTTAAGAATCTGTCGAAACTCAGTTTGGATAAATCTATAGTCAGAAAACGTTCATGAAAAATCAGCTCTGATATCGCACGTCCCACCGCTGGTGCCTTCTGAATGCCATGTCCGCTAAAACCAGTCGCTATGTATACATGGTGATGAAAAGGATGCTGACCGATAATACCGTTTTCGTCGAAAGTATTGTATTCGTAGTATCCAGCCCATGAAGATTTCACCTGATACATAATGATAGAATATACATCATCAGAAAAAAAGCAAATATAATTTCAACATTTTTACAGAATTATAAGTATTTTATGTCAATAATGAAAAGTATACGTACCTTCAAGTTTTCAAATGCTGGTACTCTGTGAGCGAGTAAAGGCCACACTCTATTGTCGAAAAATTCGTGATCGACATCCAAGTTCTCGATCGACGGCTCCTCGTTTGATTCTGGTGATTTTCCACAGATATAATTACCTCCTAAACCATCTCGTCTGGAAGTTATTTCATTTACATTTTATAAAAATTGTATTATAATAATTTATATTCGTTTACTTTTATTGTCTTTAATTGTAAAATAATACATGTTACATCTCAAAAGTATTTAGACTCATACCTGAAATATGCACCACTAGAGTCAATCGTTAAAGGTGTGTTTAAACCAGGTCCGTCAGGACAATGAAAACAATATACGTATCTCTTCCTATAAAAGAAAATTCGATAATAATAAAGATATAGAGGCAAAAAGTATCAAAATTCGATTTTTTCCCTTATTAATGAAATTACCTAGGTACAACTGGTAAAGGTACAGATAATAATCCTTCGCCTGTTCCGATATCAGCCAACTCGGCTACGTTGCCGCTAAACGCGCCTGCAGCAATAATAGCTCTGGCGAACTCTATTGTCCTAATCTCACCATCCTCTGTTTCTATCTAATAAAAAACACATATGTCTATCATTCTACAATTACGAATATTATATGTCAATATACAGGATATCTCATTTTAATTGCCTACCTCAAATATCTTGTAAAGGGAGTATTTCGTGCGAGTGTTTTCACAGACAAATAATAGTTTTTCACTGCTCCCTCAGGATCAAACATATTTTGTCTGAAACATTTTCCACGAAACTGTGGCATTTACAAGATACTCGAAGTAGACAATAAAAATGGGACATCTCCTGTATATATACATATACACAGGTGTATATGTATACATGTACATATAGGTATATGTATGTATGTATACTTACGACTACGCTATTTAATTTTTTGGCAGGATTCATGTCACGATCATAAACTCCTGGCAGCGTCCTATACTTAAAAGCCTTGGCTTCGGCATTGACGTATTGAACACCCAAATGACTAGCTTTCTTCTTGAAGGCACACAACAGGGACCACGGATCGAACCATCCTTCCTTTTCCAGCCCAAGACAACCCGCCGCGATCCCATCGGTATTTATCCAAGGAAACATGCGCTTCAGCTTCTCTGCCGTAAGAATGACATTCTTCGCTCCTAAAGAATTCTGTAACTTTGAGTTCTGTACTAAAGTCTCAGCACCCTCCTCGGTCGCCAATAGCAAATAGCCGTAAGGGTGATAATTCACGTCGATGGGCGGCTCGCCAGGGACGCTCAAATGCTCGTTGATATTTCGCACGAATTCCGCGCCGTACAGTGACATGAGGATATTTTCTTCGAGAGAGAACTGTTGACGCAGACCACCTACCGAAAGAGTTGTGGAAGCTTTGGTATACTGAAATAATATTTTATTATTATACGTTTAATGATCAAACGAATAGATTATTGATCTAAAAAAAGAAAGCTTCAGAACTAGAAAGCACATGTATCAATGTCTTACCGTAGGATCTTTCTCAACTACAACAACTTTGAATTCGTCTCTATAGATCTTCTGCTTCAGCCAATACGCTATCGAGCTACCAATCGCTCCACCGCCAATGATGAGCACGTCACAATGACTAGGAATTATCTCGGGTTTCCACAGCGCTTCGAAGTCGGAGAATTCTCTGTTAGGTGACAGTACACGTTTCAGCATTTTCCAATCTCGCTTTAGACCTTTAATTAGTTTTTGCCCTGGGGTGACGGTGTCGACGAACTCTCTATACTTCTTCCTGTCATCGTCGCCTTTGACCTCTGAACTCTGTAAATTTAATTAACGGCAACCGGTTAAACGTTCAGTTCAATTTGGTCTTGGACGAAAGTATTCGTTACTCCTCAGCTAGCAAAAGCTTCTTTAAAGACATCCGAAGTCTTTAGACTTCTTTTAGACGTTTTTAAGACGTCTTAGAAGCTTTTGCTAGCTGCCACTGGGTTCCTACATAAAGTTCGACAAATAAAAATGGTAAATTTTTCCACGTAGGCTTCACCCATCTTTTTGAAACCCGCACATTTTATTTATTTATATATTCATTCGAAACGTGGAAAGTGAATTTATTCAGTAAAACTCTCACTTCCGGTTTTCACAGATACTCAAAACAGAGACTCGTCGCTTTATAGTTCATAAAATACTCACAAACATTTAACTATTTTACCGCATTAAAATACAACTACGAATTGTTCTTACAATTACATTGAAGTTCAAATTTCGCGCGCCGTTCCATCACGTGTCGCCGATCCCGCACCGTCGGTAAGGCAGATTTCCTAACCTCAAAAACATTTCGCTTTCAACGTTCCTGCTCGCGTGATGAACGACAATTTTCATCGTTCCAGCTTTGCTTTCCGCACTTGAAAACGTCCTCGTCAAAGTCTGCGACGAACGTAAACGAATTATTCAATTATATCCACCCGAAGACAGATTCGCGATTACACGCCAATCACGACCGGTTTCGCGACGAGAAGTTTTATGTTGCTCCGAGAGGAAGGTTCGACTTGCTCGGAATTGTCGAGGATATCATCTGTTACTGTTATTCGAACTCCACAGATCTCATCCGATCGAACTGTCATCCGTCAGGCTCCTAACCTCCAATTGCTCCCGGTCGACGTTCGCGTCGGGCGCACAACTCACCTGCTTCCTGGAAGAGTTGGCGTCGTTGGCGAACTGGGCCGCCGAACGCTGCCTCAGCAGGTCCGCGTGCCGCTGCACCCGCGTCAAGTGTCGCAGCATCCTCGCCGGCCGAGCCTCAACTGTTCCGGAGAGATCGCTCTTTAAGTTTAAACCTTTCCACTGGGAAAGTGGGAAACATTTACAGCTGTTTATCAGCGTTATCGAGGCATGAAACAACAACTAAACAAAATTATCTCGGCCGCTTATCAACGGACGAAATCGTCGATTCACATTTGATATTATTTCTGCCGAGTGCCGACGAGATTGCAAATTAAGCTGGATGCACAATGAAAAACACAGGCAATATGAACAGGGAATAACATTTTGATACACGGCTGTAGCAATGCTGCAGCAATTAGGGGCATCCAGGAGCGCAATCGTTCACTGAGCCGATTCGATACACGGCACCCGACACGTTGAAAATCTATTGCCTGTTGCCTGGCATTGTATTGTGCAAGGGCCTTTACGGTTACTACGGATGGAAAAGAAGAAAAAATTGTAGTTTCTCGCTGATTATAAACGACGCGCGGTGAGGTTCACGTGCGCATGCGTGGTCTGGATACGTGCTTTTAGCTCTCTGATAAGAGAGAACTTATTTCCCGTTATTTATCTTCGAGAAATTACGCCGTGTTAGGAAACGTGTGATTTACAAAAGATATATTTTTATACCGCACTGATTTATAATTACCTGATTTATACAGGGTCTCTATAATAATAATAATAATGATACTTCTGGAACATCGTTCGCAAATAGAGCAATTCGTCCTTCTTCCCTCTCTCCCTAATTTGCTGTTATGAAATGATTTAGATACGCAAATAATGTTTTCCGTTTGTTTGCAATCATAACTTAACTATTTTTATAATTTTCATCGTTGGTACTGAACGCAATGTTATTTTGTTTCAGAGATAATTTAAATTAAAAATTAAAATACGTAAAGTGTCACGTGTTTCGTGCATGCGCGCTACATCATGCTTGCAATCGTCTTGTAGTTCTTAATCTGAGTAAAAATCAAATATATTTTTTCGCAGTTATGTAACACTATTTCTTTAGTTGCATAGTATCTGTTTATCAAAGATACATTGATAAACATTAATAAGTCGTCAATACGCTATAGGCTGCGTTCGGGGAGCGCGCTATTAGCGCTATTTGCTTATTCTATTCTTGTTTTACACCTGACGAGCGATAAACATAGTAGCAGTTTAACAGTGTTATCTTTCTAGAATCTAAATAATGCATTTATGTAATGGAGTTTTTAACAATTTTTCGTGTCGGATTTGTATTCTCGCTTACAATCTATTAGAAGTTTATTTATAATTAATTTTGGGAGTCCAAGGGAGAGGAATAGATAAAAAAATCCTGGAAGAATAATTAACGAATGTTCTAATCGAGCATTGGGAAACTGCCCAAATTTTAACATAGTATAATTATTTTTCAGCTTTTTTTAAATGGAATAATTAATAACTGCTCTACAACAAATTAATACAAAACTTATAAGAGAAAAACTGATATTAAACTATATTTATCTAAACTAAATTTGAAAACTGATTTTGATGAAATATTCACTCAGTCTTTTTGCTAGATCACTTTTGATAAATTCACATTTTATTATAAAAATATATAATACATACATTTTTTTCAATCTCCCAGTGTATTTACAATCTGTCAAAGACATTAAGTAAATCGAGTAAAGTACATACAAGCGTGTAGGCACATTCCCAGTGGAATACGCCCCTTACATTCACAATATTGTGTTTCTGTCTACTGGTTAACTCCGAGAGTATCACGACACGCTCGAGAAAGAATTACCTTGTCGACTAACTTCTGTATTACTCGTATCAAGTGGTCGTGCTCTCTGCCTGCTGTGGTCAGTTTGAAAATCGAATCCGATGATATCCACACGTTTGTGAATCGCATCTGTACAATACATATATAATTTTTTAAATGTTATTCAGAAACATGAATCACATCAGATATTCCCAATACTCGTCGATCTATATATTTTTATGTATTTCTATCATACATTTTTTATGTAACGATCATTGTTCATGCAAATTTTAGTTTTTGCTAAAGGGACTAAATAATTTAATAAATAATTTAAAGCATTAGCATGACTTTTATTGTCCATATAAGAAATCTTTGTGTAGCTGACATTCGATATTTTATGCATATGTACAAAGTCTTACTTATTAGAACATTTTTAACGGTTTAAAACGCATCGTCAACACGTAAAACGTAAAATGAATGTGATTGTTTTGTACTAAATCTGATAATTGTAATCCAACGTACGATGTACATGAATGGATCAAACTTTAGGATTTTGATTATCTATCATATTGCAAGGTATCAATACTAGCTTGGGTATCATGCCAGGCGGCGCTATGAATTGTTGTGTAGTCTGCGGCATGGTCTGGCCAGAATACTGCACCTCCGCCTCTGTGACGAGCTTGCAGATGTGCATCTTAATGTCCGCCTGCGCCTTAGGCGGTAGTTTCTTCACCGTCTGTGCCATGCTGTCGAAAAATAATTCTATACTCTTACTTTCAGGTGCCAGGTAAACTTTATCGAAAGCAGTGTCGTCCTTCGCGCCGCTCGGTTCTTTCACAGGCGTGGTCGACGTGCTTGGTATTGACGGACTCGTCACGAGAATGGGACTAGTCGCTGTATCAGTATCAAGTGCATTTGCATTTTTAAAGGAAGACTCTTTTATCCCATTGGAGCTAGATGTTTTCGAAGGGGAGGGATGACTGGTCTTCACTCGTTTCGGACGTATTTTTCGATATTTCGATTGTATTTGCTGAACGTAAGTGTCGAGAGCCTGTTGCGTAGAGTCTTGTTCACTCGCGATTTCTTCAGTGACAAACTGCACATCATTGTTTACGTCATCCAACGTTTCTATCGTCTCAGGTACCAGTAGAACTGGATCGGCCGATGTCTCTTCGAGAACCTCCAGGTATTCGCTGTAGTCCTCGTTGTTCCGGTCCTCCAATTGTTCCAGCAGACCCTCGGAACTCAATTCACCCGAGTTTATCTCCTGTATGTATTCCTTGGTCAATTCTATGCATTGTGGCTGATAGTCTGGCTCGTACCTGTCAAAGTATCCTCGGCTTAGAAAGGAAAATTTAAAATAAAGTTCCAAAATATTGTCATAAATATTTCTTACGGGTATTTTATGAAGCTCAGGTGATCCTCAAAGATCCACTTTTTCCTCCTCGTCCCTTCTTCTGTCTTATTCTTGCATTTCAAGATACGACAATAAGTATCCCTAAGATTCTTCCATTTCAGTCTGACCCACGTGGCTGCAACAGACAGTGTCGAGCAATGTTAATAACAACATGTAAAAAAAAGAAAGAAACAATAATAACATAGACTACGTTTACACAGCGGCTTATAATCCAGTTTAATAACTATACTGTATACTATCCGATCCAAATTTTTTCTTTTTTTGATCAAGTGATCATTTAAATAGGAGCTTCTTTTGATACTTAAACTCCAATTTCTAGTATATATACATGAAAAGAAATTGATTTAAATGTTTTTCGATATTCAAACTACAACTTTTAGTATACAATATATATCAAAGACTATTTCACAAACGTTTAGAATATCAAAATAGGCTCATATTTAAATAATCATTATAAGAAAAAAATTTTTGATCAGATAGTATACGGTAGTTATTAAACGGATTACAAGCTGCCGTGTAAACATAGTCATAGAGACGTACGATCCAGTCCGAGCTCGTCCGCGATGCGCTTCCAGACTTTCTGTTTGAACTCCTGCAGCTTCACCGGCAGGCCCTTCACCTCGGTGCAGTAGAGCACCGGGTGCTGCTTGATCGCCTCTATGATGTTCAGCGAGATCTGATAGGTGTCCGGTGGCACTGTCATCTCGCAGTCAAATCGCTTTCGTTTAACCTGGAAAAAAGGACATCTTGCTACAATAGGTACTCCAATCCTCGTTTCGCGATCGCTTTCGTATTCCCGCCCCGAGCTCCGAATGCTCCGATCTCGCCGTCACCGGCGACGGCGGCGGTGACGACGGACAATACGACGACCACGACGTTATCGCGATATCGCGCGTGAAAATTCGTCGGAACGTTTCGCCGTGTGCGCTGCGTTTCGATGTGCGTGCGTCATTATGAATCCCAATTGTGCACGTGGTCGTAACGTCGCTTGGTATGGACGAGACGTGAAAATCGCGCGACGAACCGCTGAGAGTGTAATGATACCTCGCAAATCAGCGAAAATCGCTCGACAATAAGGAGAGTCCACCAGTCAATGGTCGCCGATCGAGGTTTGACGAGACTGGTTGCTGGAGCGACGCCGCGATCGAGTTCGCTCGCCGTGCACTTCCGTCGCGAGCTCGCACTTCCGGCAGCCTCTTCGGTTCGACAAAATGCCGCGCTAATATTCCATTCGTCGTGCGACGAAATTTTCGGAAATAATGACTGGCTGTTGAAGAAGAATTCTCAAGCCTCCGGAAATTATTTATCTTTAGAGTGCCTTCCAGAGTCGATCGATGCGTTTTAATATATGTGATGCGAAACAATTAAAATAGCGTTTGATATACGAGGAACGAGACGCGACGATGGCCAATCAGCGCCGCTTTCCCGGAACACTTGACGTGTAACGAGAGGGGATTGGCTCTTGCCATAAAACTTGTCCCTTGTAGCTGCTCTTTGTAGCTCTTATGTTTTCGTTTTTCCTTTAATTATGTATTATCTGATTTACCTTTTGGTTTATTTCTACATCGTTTCAAAATAATTGTAATGGAGCAAAATAAAATACACCTTAAGGTTATAATGGGTGCATCCAGGGGCCCGATTCTCTAACGACAAACGTATGCTGCAAGCTTATTGGCTAAAAACTGTGCGATAGCCAATCAATTTGCAGCCTTTCTGTTAGAGCAGAGTTTGCGCATACGTTTCTCGTTAGAGAATCGGGCCCCAGGAGCACAACCGCTCACTGAGCGGCTAAAGCGCGCTTCACACTACGTATCGCGGACGCGGATCGGATTGAGATTGCGGATCGCGGATCGTAATCTAGCCAATCATAGACGAGCAGCTCATATGTGATTGGCTGACATCCGATCCGCGATCCGTAATCCCAATCCGATCCGCGTCCGCGATACGTAGTGTGACACGGGCTTAAGGAGCAATTTAATGGCTGCGTTCAGCAGACACAACTGTTGAGTTCGTCTTATCAACACTCTGCGTTGATTGGTTGGTTCTAAAAGTAAGAGCCAATCACGTTCGACTGCTACTGAGCGGCTTGGTCTGCTGAACGCGCCCAATGTGATTGGTTGGAGCTAAAGGTAAGAACCAATCACATTCGATTGCTACTTAGCCGCTCAGTGAGCGGTTGCGCTCCTGGATGCCCCTAGCTCTTGTAGAACATGGCATGCACGGACACGTGACGAGAAGTGACGCGTAGCCAATCAACGTGCCGTTTTCCCGTAAGAACCAGAAGTTTATTGGCTGCCGCGCGGCAAGCGTTTTCGTGTCCAGTGTGTGTGCGTAGGAGCCATAAGAAGATAAAAATCAAATATTACTCAGCCAGAAATGATTAGTCGAATTGACAGATTTTTGATATCGATACGTCGACGATTAATCGCTATCGAATATTGATTGATATTTTTGTTATCTTTGACTTTATTATAATTTTACGTTAATTGAGCAATTGTGAATATTTCTATTAGATATTGTCTTTTACCCTCGTCCTTTCTCTAATTCTACTATTGAATGCACAGTATATACATATACATATACGTATATACTTATACAGTATACTTCCCAGGCATGTCCTTTTAACATATATTTTTTATTTATACCTTTAACATCTTTTATTCTATATTGTTAATCTTTCTGATGCATTTTTACAAAAGGTGTGTCCACAAATAATCCTGAAATATATTATATAAATTAGATAAATGTGAGAGACAAATAAATCTCCGGAAACTGACATGAAAAGTTCTACGATCGAGTTCCGAAAGATATCTTTCTATCAACAAAATTCGCTTTACGTGCCCAGAACAGCTGCAATGGTGATCAGACAATTAAAAATCTTATTAATTGCTACCACGCAGCAAATACGAAGCATTTGCCTTTCAGTGTAATAGCATTGAGAATTAAATCCCTAATATTTGGAATACGTTTTCAAAAAAAGATATCTTCATGAAATAGAAAATTACATTGATTCTTTATTGTGTATTAGTTAATCGAACTGCTTCCACGGCATAAAAAGAATTGTATAGCATATTGTACTGTACACATAATGTTAAATAGTTATAGTAATTAATATAACACTCGAAATTATTATAAGTTAAATTAGAGAAAGTCAATATATTAAACTATTTATATAAACATATATAAATGTTTATTCAAAATATGAAAAAATGACGTATATTTGTTCCATATCTTGCCGTAAATAAAAACTTGTGAACGTTCAAAATAATTTTAAGTTCATATTTTCTTTGTTCTACGTCATTATATATAAATACCACATTCTACAAAATTTTTACGAATTAATAAAGAAAAACAAATTTCAAACAGATTAATTAAACCATGTATAGTATTAGAAATAAGTACTTAATAAAATCGGATGAATCAAACGTGCATTCATAACATTTAAATCATTTTGTATTACCATATCCTATATAAATATAATTGAGTGAATAAATACTTCACACATTACAAGTGCGATTTTGAGCTGAATTCACGATTTTATATCGCATAGCATGCAATTTCGAAATTAAAAATCCAATTGCTTATCGCATTGTGATTCAAGAAAAAAAATCGCAGTGTTAGCGATATATGTTATCGCACATTTATAATTGCAACCAGTTTTTGCTGAGTTTTTTAAAACAAATTTTTAGCTTGTGCGATATTCTCATTTGTAACGGTGAACGAATTAAAATAATATTTGCAATGCGTACACGCGGCCTTTATATTCGATTGTCTTTTTTTAGTACTTTAATTCTTTTATCGACATTCATACTTGTAAATGAGAACGAGAACTAAGTATGAACCCACTCGGCATGTTATGTTGCTGAAATATTGAAATATTCGGAAATGGTGCAGAAATATTTCGTTAACATTTCATTTGTAACTATGCATCTGAAATATTTCAGAAATGTACCTGCATCATGTTTTTTATAATATTGCATTAACAATATTTCTGAAATCTTTCAGAAAGTTGTTTACAATATTTGTAAGTTTCTGTAATATTGCAAAAAAATGTAGCAGATGCAATATTTCAGAAATATTTCTGAAACATTATAAAAGTAATATTACGTTTGCATTGCACGAATAATATTTCTGTAACATATCAAACGCAACATTGCATTTAAAATATTTCTGAAAAATTTCTGAAAGATTGCGTAGGTAATGAAAAATTGAATTGCAGGCAGTGAATTTCTACAATATTGCAGAAGAAATATTGCAGATGTAATGGTTTAGAAACATTTCTGATACATGATAAAACTATTATTACGTTTACATTGAACGCGTTATATTTTTGAATGTTTCACATACAACATTGCATTTGTAATATTTCCGAAAAATTGCTGACAGACTTTAGAACTTATAAAAAATTAAATTTATTATTATTTAATATTGCATTTTATTGCATTTTTTCTCTTTTATTAAGAATTTTCTAATATTCCAAATTTTGTCATATGGCATTTTTAATATAAAATATAAAATATTTAATAATATTTAATATAAAATAATATTCGACGCTGACTGGCAAAAAAGATTTATTCGTATATCTGTATTGTTAATATTGTTATGCGATAGCTTTATGCTCACCAAAATAAGCAAGTATAAGAAAGAAAGAAGCGTCAGAGTCAGAAGATCACTACTACCCTGTTCGATCATCGATGTCAAGCAACAAGGCGCCGGTATACTACTTGGATGGGTGACCGGCTGAGAGAGCGGATTTCTTCGGACAAATGCGCGGCGACTATACGCACATGGCTTAATATATTTTTTTTGTTCCGGTAACAAAATATTTCATTTTTCACATATCAACAAATAGTTTTTGCGTCAGTAACAAAATTTTGTTAGCTAATACAAAACATTTTTCTCAGTGTAAAATGTATTTGAAATATTTCTGAAGTGTTTCTGCAATATTTCGTAGATATATTTCAGAAATATTTCAGAAATATTGCCGAAATCTTTCAGCAAAGTTGCATTTGAAATAATTGTGCCGATTGAAACATTGCAGAAATGTTGCAGAAACGGTCGTGAAATATTTCTGAAATATTGATGAAAGGTGTAATATTTCAAATGGAATTTTGCAGAAATGTTTCTGAAATATTACATGCCGAGTGGGAAATTATTAAAAGAATAATTAACAAGGATGTATCTTAAACCAGAGAGAAACCTGAGAGAGGCCATTCGGGTTGATTCGGGCTTTTTCGTGGGGACGCATTTTCCGACGCGCCGCCTGAGAAAGTGCGCCTCAACTACGTCGTTTCGCTCGGTAACCGCACATGGTTTGCGTCCGTGCTAATGGTTCGTGTCCGAACTAGCCAATTAGAGGGGATATGCTGCGGCCGCGGCGGCCGCGCTCGGCCGGCCCGGCGCTCGGCAAGCTTCGAGCGAGGAGAGAAGGACAGATATACGATCTGCTGTCTCCTTCTCTCTTGAGCTGTGACGTCGCCGGCGTTGCCGCTAGCACGCGCCGGCTATACCACGATGCCACGCATTTCGGGTATCGCGTACGGTGTCTCGCCGAGTGCCAAGTCTCGAGTTGGCAAATCGACGACGCGCTACGTTATATTTATAAATATTTATAAATTATATACATATATATATATGTATATACATATGTATGTATGTATATATATATAATTTATAAATATAAAAATTGTAAATAAAACAAAATAAATATTTATTAACATAAAAATTAAAATTTGTTAACGTAATACCATTTTTATTAATTAAGGAAGGAAAGAATTTTTAGGAATCAGAGGAACAGCTACGCATAAATGAAATATATTATATAATTATATATTAATTGTTATTTTATTTAAAAGTGAATTAAAAAAAGTATGTATTACAAAAGTTATTTGAGATAATAATAAATATTAATTCCCACGCTTTTTTTTCTTCTCCAGCTCCGCCTCTGCCTCTACCTCTACCTCTTCCTCTGCCTCTACCTCTGCTAACATATCCGTATATAAGGAAAATTTTCTACGCGATTAGATGACATATACATTTCAACAATCCGATAGAAGCAGCAGCATGTAATCTTGAAAATCTTCTTTAATTAAGAATTGTTAAATGCATGATACTAATTGTAAGAAGCATTTTGCTTTCGAACGTGTAAAAAAGTAGCCTTTATTCAGGATTTTCTTCAGGAAAAACTCCGCAACGTATCGATTTGCAACTTGGCACGTTTATTACATTACGGACGTGCAAAGGTACAACTAAAAAGTAAACATTTTATGTGTAAACTGTAAAACATTAGATATTACATTCATCCGCATCGATCTTCAAGGCGATATATGAATCCCTATTTCACAAGTATATATTGATATTTTGCCATCACGTTAAAAATCAATGTGAAGAGAGAGCAGAGATAAAAAGAGATTACAATAACAGTTTTCTGTTGACGCAACAGTACTGTTTGCAAACATTCTTACAGCCATGGCAGCCGTATCAATGGCTTCGAAGCAATTGCATCTCAGCGTACACGAAACGTTCTCGCTACAGTATAGGCGGAGCCTTTTTTAACGGAGCCTATCCGTTCCCTACGCGACGATCCACTGACCGCTCCAGTGGACCGAAGAACGAAGTTATATGCTACGCCATTTGTGCTTAACTTTTTACTTATGTCGGAAACTGCGGGCCACTTCACTACAAATGCTTTGAAACATTCCTCTTCTTCTTTCTTTCAGTGAAGAAAATAGACTGCAGTCGGAGTTGGATGCATAATTCCACCGCTGCATGTTGAAATTTGTTGCAAAATATTCGAAAACAGTAATGCGATAACAGTAGAGCGTTTAATGCTCTCGAACACATTATTTCATTCAATTATGTGTAATTCTATGAATTTATTGCATCTGCGTTAGTACGCACATCGTTACTGCTAATTGTAAGCCATGAATTGATGGATTTTATATTCCACAATACTAAAATAAAATAATCAAATTTATGTTTGGAAATACGTATCCATTGCTCTTAATGCAAGTTTCAAAAGAGACCTAGCATACTGGCACTTCGTATTAATACATCATATTAAGGGAATCTAATACAGAGGCGTGTAGTATGCAAAGGATTAGTGGAATATACTCGTTAACGACTCATTCATTATAGAGATCATTATCTTTGGAAATATGTAGAAAATGACACAAGTGTAATTTAAATATGACTTTTTTAATTTACTACACATGTTATACATTATATATTGTAAAAATAAAATCAAAATTTAAAAAATAGTAATAATTCAATACTTCTTCTTGGTGTAAGGATTTTGCAGTTATTAAGATAGTATAAACAATTAATTGACTGTGTGCAAGGAGCCCTATCGATCTTACAGTTTATACATGTGTACTTGAGAAATGTGTAAACTACATTTTTTTTGCACTTAAAGGAAGTGCTGCATTTTCAAAACCTGCACAGTTACAATTTTCCATAAACATTCTATATGCTTTTTGCGCTAGATTACAATTAAATAAAAGTAAAGATTTTGCACTAAATATTATGTACAATAATTCATTAACATTTAATACTAATACATTAGTTAATCTTTATATTAATATAATAATAATTTAAATAACGGATCGATATCAACAAATTCAACACGTTTAAAGTTTTCAGTCGGTCTATATAAACGTTTAATCGTAGTTTCTCGGCCGTTTGACGCGAAACATAAGAAGCGCGATAATAGGCGAATCGTTCATTGACTGCGAGAACAGTCAGTAAGCGTGACGGCCGCGACGAGCTTTAAGGTTATAGTTGTGAATATTGTTTAATATTTCGCTATTCGTGCACGGTTCTGTGCAACTTCGTACAGAGAGAATCTTATCTCTTAACGAGATTAGTGTGCTTCGCAACACGTTGACAGCGTGCCGCTGTCTCATCCGACGCGATTAACTCTAAACACCATTGCGTGGTCGTGAGCACTAAGCGTGTGTTTTATCGTGTCGGTTTGAAGATTTGTGTACTTCTCTCGTAACACATAAACAGCGTGTCGCTGTCTCATCCGACGTGATTAACTTTAAACAGCATTGCGTGTTCGTGCGCGTGTGTTTTATCGTGTCGGTTTTGACATTCTTTTCTTTTCTTTTTTACTTCTCTTTTTTTTGTTTAAAAAGTGTTCTTACATTTATTTTTAGATTAGTGTTTTTGGATATATTTTAAGTATATTTATATTTATTTCATAATTTTATATTAACAATAATAATACAATGTCGATATAGGGTCCCCGTGGCCGCCGGCGGGGGAACAGGTGGATCATAGTAAGGGAAGTGAAAAGTGTCCGGAAGAATTGAATAGAGAAGAGGTTGACGGAGAGGAGTGGCGGAGGACGTGAGGAAGGCAAAGAGGAGGTGGAGGAAATGGAGGCGAGAAAAAAGGCGGAACAGGACAAATGAAAACAGTCGGAGAAAAGAGACAGAAGAAAGAGGTTATGGTTGACTGGAGGATATGGCACAGGCAAGGAGATGGTACAAGAGGCGGAAAGGATGTAAGGCGGATCCGCAACGCGAGCGCGCATCGTGTAGCGGCGGGCAAACGGAGTGATCGAGGGATCGAAGTATCGAAGTGGATTCCGTCTTGGGACACCGTCTGAGACAGACGTGAGTCATATGTACTCTCTTCAGGCGGAATCTTTCCGAATGTCGGGAAAGTGACGATCTCAACATTTATCAAATATTTATTGCTGAATATCTGTGATGCGATAGCCAGCCGACGTCTACTGTGTTCCATAACAAATCTGGAAGTCGTCACGTGTGCGATGGAGGGCTTTATACGCAACAGGGAAAAACTGAGTCGTGGGAGAACCTGGAAAAAAAAAATATAATTAGAAGCCACACGTACAAATTCCATTGAGAAGATTAACTGAAAACTACAAGGATCATACAGCTGAACTCTGTGAGAATATCCGTGTGCTAATTGAGTGAGATAACCACATCCTACTGATTTTGCTCTTTTCACGCTTATGCCTTACCTTTCTCTATATTTGTGTTTTTTCATTTAGTTTGTGCCGTTACCAAACTTTCAATTATACCCGCGTATAATTACCAGATTACTTGATATTTTGTAATATTATATTTTCGTTCGTTACCTAAGTATTTTCTGGTTTTAGTGAACTTTCATTATTGTATACGTTATTTAATGAAATTTCACGATCTTATAATATAGTTCGCACGTGTTATTATTATATAGAGACATTTATGATTAATTTATTTCCTTTATAACATTATTTATGGAGAACATTTTACCCGAAGGCTGAATAATGTAAAATTAACGAGTATGTTACTTTGAGAGACCGTTCGTCTTGTTTACATACATAACGGTTTTTGCTTTCTCCTACGGGTAGCTCTCCTCTATCTTGTTTTGCATGTTTATTTTTCACCGTCCTTCGGATAACATTCCAGAATTTATTTGTCTAAGGAAATTTCAGCACTAAATGGGTACCTATTTATTATATGCTATCAACTTTGAATGGGTTACCTATTTAGCACATGATATTTCGTGTGTTGCGTTAGAACTTAAGGTTTAAAAATTTATTATTTTTCCCTTAAACTGAGGGCCTTTATACTATAAGACTATTTGTTGGAAGGAGTTTGGTTGGTCGGATTGTGCCCTTGGGATCGCGGGTTGTGTACGCATATTCGGGCACGCTCACGGGAACACTCATAATCCTATAATATTATATTTATACGCAGATAGTCTTATTTAATTATTACATGCGTTGTCTTTCGTGTTGTATTGGAATTTAAGGACAAAATTTATTCCCCCTACATCTGGGGGGGTTTAATATCATAATATTAGTTGTCGGTATGAGTTCGTCTAATCTGTTCACGCTCTCAAGTTCGCCTTGAAAGTCGGTTCGGCTTGTTTACAATTTGGTCTCTGAGTGCCTCTATGTATGGACGGCGGTGATATTGTGTACATTCATTGCTCGAGAACACTCGGAAGCATAATACTCCTGAATGTGTTCAGTTGGAATTATAGTGTATAATATAATCCTCGTATAATATTCAGTATTGCTTACATTTGAATTTAGGTGTCTTTCATCTGTTTCATGATGACTAAAGGAGGGAACAAAATCGCTCTTCGTCCTCTCCTAAAGGTGATAAAAACGGAAATTCACCCAAGAGATTAAGGAAGAATGACAATGTGGAATTACAAGCTGCGAACGAGAAGGTTCCAGATAACGAGCCCAACTCCCCTAGGCTCCGTTTTATTCGATCTCAATCGGAGAATAGATATACAGATGGATCTCTCTCTCCTTTCTTGGTACATATTGAGAGCGTTTCCAACTCTGGTGATAATGTCGATAACATTGGTAACGCTCACCCAATGAAAATCGGTAAATTATTATGCAGTAAATACAACATCAATACTATGCAAAGACTTGGGAAAAATCTAATAAAGGTTGAATTTGAGGAATATTTAGAGGCGAATGCGTTTGTAGAAAATAAGAATCTTTTGCCTCCGGATTTAAGTGTTTATATACCTAATTATAGGATATTTAGGACTGGTGTCATTAGGAACGTGGATGCTAGTCTCTCCTGCGAGGAGATTCTGGACGGGATTTCATGGCCCAAAGGCTCGGTCAAAATTCTCTCTCTAGAGAGGATGAAATATAAAGACAAGACAAGCGACGAAATTAAAGACTCACTATCAATTAAAGCCACTTTTGCATCCAATCTCCTCCCGGAATTCGTTTATATATGGAGAGTCAAATGTAGAGTTTTTCCATTTGTTAACAAAGTTCGTAATTGTGCTAATTGTCACAGATGGGGACACTCTGTGGCTGCTTGCAGAGGGGAATCTCTGTGTGCTGGCTGTGGTGTGTCGCATCCTGCGACCGAACCATGTACTACAACCCCCTGTTGTATCAATTGCAGGGGCAATCATGCTTCATCTGATCCGTCCTGTCTCTCTTATACATCACACTTGATTATCAACACTGTTATGGCTTACACGAACTCTTCTTTTTCTCAGGCTAAGAGATTGGTTAGATCCAGAGGATTGGAATCTTGCCAGCAGGCCATTAACGAACTTAAATCCCAGGCTTATTACGCCTGGATTAAAGTGGTTCCTAATAGCATTGTCGAGGGTATTAGGTCTTATCGTAGGAGTAAGAGGTCGAACCGATCGGTGAGTGTTAGCAACAGATCCGAATTATCCCCTCCTCCTCCTGATCTGGAGTCTACTATCCGCCCATCCGGCGAGGGGCTTACGCCTGGAGAAAATATGGATTACCAGATTGATTCTGCTTCTTCGGACCTGATCTCCGATTACGTATTACCCTCGTTGTCTGGCTTATACCCGGCTCCTGAAATTATTTTAAATGATATTAGAATGTTATATAAAAGCGAAAACTCCGAACATGTAAGGGCTCATACTGTATCACAGTATTTGCGCGTTTTGTTTAGCAAACTCGGTTAAGCTTTCAGTATGAGGATACTGCAGTGGAACAGTAGGGGCATTACGGGTAAATTCCACGAATTTTCTAATATGATTATCGAATTCGATATAGTATGTCTTCAGGAAACTTGGCTTCATGGAAAATCCTATTTTTCCTTCAAAGACTTTCACTCTTTCAGAAACGATAGACCTGATGCTTTTATTGGTGGCGGTACAGCCATTTTATGTAGAGCTAAACTGGATCCTATTCTTATAAATATTGATTTTCATAATAATCCGGGCATTGAATTTACATGCATTTCGATTCTGAAAAGCAAGTTATCCGATCAACGAATCTTAGTCGTTTCGGTCTATAAACCTCCGGACGTGCATATCAATCAAGCCGGTTGGAAGGAATTCATACAATGTTTCATGGACGCCTCTTCGGGATCAGTTATATTTTGTGGAGACTTTAATTCACAGCATGAGACATGGGGCTCTTCTAAGAACAATAGGGATGGAATTTCTCTTTTGGAAGCGATTTCAGGATTCGATTTAGTTCTTCTTAACAACGGAGACCCCACTAGAGTTTCTGAGAATTCGCATTCTCGGAGTTGCCCTGATATTTCCTTCGTTTCTAGTTCTTTATGCCATGATTGCTCCTGGTCTATTTCCGAGGAACCCTTTGGTAGTGATCATTTCCAAATATATATTCAGTTTTCCTCTGATCACAACTCTACAAATCCCAATAAAAGACCTAGAATGAGCTTGACTAAAATAAACAAGGATTACTTCAGCGAACTGATTGACGAATCTATGAAAGACCTAACTTTGTCTGACATATCTGGTGCACATGCTTACGACCGATGGTCTTCATCGGTCCTGGATTGTGCCCTTAAAGCTGGCGCATCAATCTCTGATGCTTCTGGACACATCCAATATTTCGACCAGAAATCTAAAACTTATAAATCCTACAAGTCCAAATTCAAGGTAAAGAATTGTAAACCATGGTGGGACTCGGAATGTGAAGAGGCCATTGCCCGTAGAAAAAGATCTTTCCAGAACTGCCGAGCACATTTTACCAGAGAAAACATGGAAATATACAGGAAAAGTTCTGATGAGGCTAGAAAGATAATTCGTCGAACGAAAATTTTAACATTAAGACTTTCTGGAAAACAATCAATTCTTTTAAAAATTCCATTTTCTTCAAACCAAACACTTTACCTTCAAGTAGTAAATTGCAAAATATTCACAGATACATTGATACCATTTCACCTCCTTGGGTGAATAATCAATTTGAAAACATATCGGATACTCCGCTCTGTTCTCTTTTTGATGATGAATTTTCTTTACTTGAACTTGATGCTGTTATTGCCTCTTCTAAAAGCTCTAGCTCCCCCGGTCCGGACCTTATCGGTTATCACCTTATGAAGCTACTACCTGTCTCTGCTAAATCAATTCTCTGGGAAATTTTTAATTTAATTATACGGGATGGATCTTATCCTTCTCAATGGCAGTTTTATGATGTGGTGCTTATACCTAAACCTAATAAAGTGGATTTTAGACCTATCTCCTTGGCCTCTAATGTCCTTAAAATATTTGAAAAATTGATCAAGGGCCGATTCGAGAAATATATAGAATTGGAGATGCTTTTACCTTGCAGCCAACAGCCGAGCCGGAGCAGCCGGGAGCAGCAACGAGCAGTCGAAAGCCAACGATCACCGAGCAAAGAGTGCTAACCACGCCCGTGGTAAAGGTAACGAAGACACCGGCGAAACGACTAAGGATGGAGGATGGAGCCAGCACAAACAGATCGAGAGGACCGATGGATCTGGCACCATTGGACAGGACGTGGAAGAAAGAAAATATTACGAAGACTGTAAATAAAGACATATAAGTGTATGGTGCGAGAATAAATGAAGCAAAAGTATTGTGCGGGAAATAAAGAGCAGAAACCGCGAATTAATTATAATGTATTTTGGGCGATGTGCGAATTCCATAAAATAAGAAAATGTTAATTTCCTACCTCTGCGGGGCGAAACCGTCGGGGGAAAAACCGACACATAGATATCATGTTGGGCGACGTGCGAATTACACGGAGAGCAAAATATGAAGTTTAGACCACTGCGGGGCAAAACCGACACTTGTAGCGAGAATGGCGCTAAAGAAGTCATTTGATAAGTAATATTTACAGGGAGTAATAAGAGACCGATAAAGTCAACCATAGGTATAGATATACATGTACAAAGATTAGTTAAAGCGATACTTACCCGATGGGATAAGAACTTGGTTACAAATAAAGATAAGACTGACAGAGTCAAGACATAGGTTAAGTAAATGTTTATTTACACAATCGTTGAGCAATTTACAGAATTAAGAAATGGCGAACGGAAATGCGTAGTTATGATCCGAGTGCGAGATACGTAGGCGGCTTTCGTCAAGTAGAGTAACAAAATGATAAACGAGTACAAACTTGTCCGGCAAGACCGATGACGAGCGACGTAGATAATTAAAAATAGATAGATATGTCTACCTTGAGCCCAACGGAAATGTCTACGAAATAAAATGCACGACATTTACCCTAAATAAGATCACTAGTCATTTCACAACCCGATCCGTAAGAATAAACGACAATGGCGTAACCGCGACCACGTTGGTTGTCGAACGGGCAAGTCAATGAACCGGGGGCAATTAACATAACGAAATTCCAATCGTGGGGGTCTAAAAAATCGGAACAGAGGAAAAGACGCGAACCGCGAAGCTGGGATACGGAAATCCCGAACCAAGGCGCGTGGAGATCGAAAACGCGAACCGCGAGGCAAACGCGAAACGGGAAGTCTCGGGTGTAAAGGCAGAACACACGCGAGGACGGACGGGCTGTCGAAAAGGTAAAATCATCGCGAGTCCAAAAATGGACGAACCAACGCGGTAGGGAAAAATTTGGAGCGCGCGATTCCAAACGGCGGGCGATAGGCGGACCAAACAGGTGCGAGGCAAACACGTCGGTCAGCCGAACGTGGTATAGGGAGTTGTAAAAACGATCGACCCAAAAACAACAAAAAGGGCGAACCAGGGGTGAGCGAACGACAGCGCGAGCGACCCACTTTGCAGCCGAAGTCGGAAAATTTATTGTGAGCGAACGTGCGACTAGAGTCACCATTGTAAACGTGGTGCTTGATCTTCCTAAAGAATTGAGAATTCCAAGAATTCGGCAAAAGCCAGACTAATTATTAAAATGAGTAAATTGATTAAAAGGAGAATCGAGCGACAAGCGTAGAGTCGAATCGAACGTTCGCGAAGGCACATCTGGTATCCAGATGGTGTATGAACGTACGTGATGGAATGCGAGGTACAAACGGCGCAAACACCGAAAAACTCGAATAAGGAATGTGTTATTCCCAAATTCGGTGTGGAACGCGGAAGCGAGAGAACAAAGTGATTGTCAAAGATGATTAACGATCAACGGACCACTGCCATAGGCCCGGAGCGCGAACTGGGCGTGCCTGACGAGGAGTGGGGGCAAAACCGGCAGTCCGGAGAGGCATCGCGAGATCCGAGCATCGAGGAGTCCGCTGGGAGATCTCGACGAGTGCGGTCGACGGTCCTTCTGACGAGTCGAAGATTCTCTTAACCGAACCAGTGGACATACCCGCGTACGGCGCGTCAGTCCGTAGTTACGTCTATAACAACGCGTATTCCTTTTAATGAGCGCGAGGCGTATTCACTCAACGTATAGTGACCGTATCACAATTGTTAAACCTTGTACTCAAATCGGGGAAACATCTTGATCGCTGTATCTGAAAAATAGAGGAAATTAAATTTATACCTTTAAATTGAAATAGATTCACGATTATTTAAAGATACCCGTTCCAAAGTCCGAAAACGCTTAAACGACTTACCGAGTTCCTAAAATTCACTACCTGTCGGCGATCCATACTCACATACTGCTACGGGGAGATCCAGAGGCGGTCCAGCGAAGGTCCCGGGGCGAAGTCGGCGGTGCACAGCTGCAGTCCCAGAAGAGGTCCATGAACGCGAGGTCCAGCGACGATCCACGATCCGGCAGCGAGGGAGATCCTGAAACAGAAAGAAGAGGGGAATTAGCGGGGGCGAAATTAAGGTCAGTTTCGGCAACAATATTTCTTTCTCGGTTTGTTAAAGTAAATCGAGTGGCGGCCGTGATAAAGCGAACAAAAGTCTATGTCCAGCGCGAGAACCGCGTATGATTGGTGACATCCTACAGACCGTTCGGTCACAACCTAACTGCCAATTCGGATTTAGGAGGGGAAAATCATGTGACGACTGTTTGGCTCTTATCAATCTGGTGATCTATAAGGCTTTTGCTCAACGTAATATGACGGGGGCTCTCTTCTTGGACATTAAAGCGGCTTATGACAATTTCAACCCTTGCATTTTGTTTAGTATGATAAACAAACTCAACATCCCTTCCGGATATAAAAGATTCTTTAAAAGCTTTCTTTCCCCTAGGACAGCTTGTTTCTATGAATCAGGCTGCTCGTATGGTAGCAAGTTTTTGAAAAGGGGCTTGCCTCAGGGATCAGTTCTGAGCCCGGTATTATTCAATTTATATGTTAGGGCTATCCTACTTCATGTTCCCCATAACGCGATTATAGTACAGTACGCTGATGATATCGCGATCTTGTGCTCGGACGAACGATTGGATAATATTATCTCTTGTTTGAGATTGACTTTTATCAGGGTGGAGGAATGGCTGAACGACTTAGATCTGTCTGTCTCTCTTCCGAAGACTCAGTTCATTGTTTTTCACCGAAAAAGATCTTTGACCCTCCCGGAGGGTCTGGATTTGCCTGGTGGCATCATACCTCTGAGCCTTTGCATTAAATATTTGGGCTTAGTTCTGGATGGTGGTCTTAGATGGAAGGAGCACATAACTTCTCTGCGAACAAAAACTTTTACATTCGTGAATATCTTGAGATGGCTTGCCGGAAGAACATGGGGTATTAGTCCCATCTTAGCTATTAACTTCATAAATGCTACTATCCGAGCGATCTGTGAGTGGGGCTCTATGTGGTACATAAGTGCCGCTCGGTCTCATCTCAAGACTGTCGAAAGCTTATTATGTTCAGCTTATAAAGTGGCTGTGAATATCCCCAAGTCTTCATCCAATAGGGTGTGCTGGGCGTTTTCGGGACAGAAATCGCTTATTAGGAGGATATCGTACAAATATGATCAGTTTCTGGGTAGATTCAGTTACGTAATAATAGGTTGATAAACAAGGTTTCCAATTTGCATTGGCTGAGTAATCGCCAAAACATAGCTCCTAGTAATATTCCTTTCATAGTGTCTCGATGGCCTATGATCGCCCCGTTTCGCAGTCATTTATACACCTGGGATATACATCCGGTTTTCTCCTTTCCTCAACATATTTTTGCTGTTGATCCTTCCATTGATAGCTCCTCTGGGCAATTCGCTAAAGATAATGGTAACCCTAATCTCGCCTTCACGAATCTAATTTCGTTGAAGAGAGCTTCCTCTTCGGAGATATATATTTTCACTGACGGCTCTAAATCGGAGAGGAATGGAGTACCGATTGCGGGTTGCTCGATAAGGATCCCTCAACAGGACATCACTTTACGGTTCAAGTTGAACAAATTTACGAGCTCCTTTTCCGCCGAATCCTTGGCAATCATTACCGCCTTAGACCTAACGCTTTCTAAGTCTTGGGACTATGTAAATATATGTACGGACTCGTTGAGCGTGTTACAGACCATTGCTAATGTTAAACCTTTCAGTAACGGTAAGCTTAGCCCTTTAATTCCGAATATCAAGACGAAGCTTAGTCTTGCCGCATCATGCGGATGCTCGATCAGATTCTCTTGGTGCCCTGCACATCGGGGTATATTGGGTAACGAGCAGGCCGACTCGGCTGCCAAGGAGGCCTCAATAAACGGCACCTTACTTAATAATAAAGTCTCTCATAAAGACATGTCCTCGCATCTTTTGCAAGCATACATCGATATAGATGATAAGTTTATGGACCATATTAATAACGGTTCGGGCAGGTTTTATATGGATAATCTGGCTGATTTAAACTTGAACTTGATATTTCTTTCTAAATTTAGAATCTCCAGAAGCGATTTTGGAATAATGGCCCGTCTGCTTGCTGGTTACCCTTATACTAATGTTATTAAATATAAGTTTGGTATCGGCGAAATCCCCTCATGCCCGTGCGGTTCCGATTTTCAGGACATTGAGCATGTTTTTTGGTCATGTAGCTTACTTGAAGATAATAGAAAAAAGTTTTTGCAATCTCTATTTGAACTTAAGCTTTTGGCCCCTTTTTCATGTTTGTACTTATTTAGCAATTTAAATTATAAGATAGTTAAGGCTATTCTTTCTTTCATAAAAGAATGTAAAATTAAGTTATAGATTTTTACACGCGTTTATATTGGTTATCGATCTCAGCGAGGATATAATGGCTTGAAGCCTTCTGCAAAATACACAAGAGGGCCCCAGCGTCCCCCTGCGCTGGTCCCGTTGTCTTGTTGAGAAAGCATGGTACTACGGTTCTCATAACCGGAGATCCATAAGGGAGACAAGAAGAAGAAGAAGTATCGAAGTAGGGATGCGATAGAGCGAGGTGAACGAGGTGAGCAGAAGGAAAAATGCCGAGAGAGGAATGGAAAGGAAACATGGACGGAAAAGTGGAATGTAGAGGGACATTAGCAATCGACCGGGAGGTGATAGAGAAGATAGTGCAGGAGCAAGCAGCGAGAATGACGAAGGATCTTAAGAAGGAAATAGAAGAACTGAAAAGGAGGATGCACAGAATGGAGCAAACATCAGGAAAAAGGAAGAGAGACGAGAGTGAGGAGAGAGGGGATAACGTATTCAAGAAAAAATGGGGGTATGAGGATGACAAAGAGAACGAGGAAGAAAAAAGAAGGAAGAACGTAATAATTAGGGTAGAGAAAGAGAGATGGGGAGGAGGTAAGTCAAACTGGGAAAAGGTGAAGCAGTTATTTACAGAAGGATTAAAACTGGAGGTGGAAATGAAGGAGGTGAACGTGATAGGACAGAGAGGAGATTGGTTAACATTGCTAGTAAGGACGGGAAGCGAGGAAGAGAAATGGAAGGTACTTGAAGCAAGAAGAAAAGAAGGAAGTAGAATGAAGGTGAAAATGGATGAAGACAAGTCGATTGAGAAAAGAATAAAAAAAGGAAAAGAGAGGGAAAAGAGATGGGAAAAAAGAGAGGAAGAAGGCAGGAGGAAAGTGAGGTCGGCAGAGGAGGAAATCACGAAGAAGATGGAGGAAAATCTATTAATGGAATCAGACGAGGACGAAGCGGACAAAAGGGAGGGACCGGAGGGAAGGCACTGGAAGGGGTAGGGAGGGTGTGAAATGTATTAGTACTGTTATAAGGTCACACAAAGGCCAGACGCATATATAAGACAATGATTTTTGTTAATTTTTGTTTTTGATTTTTGTTAATGATTTTCTCTAGTGTGTGATCTAATAAGCAAATATGTAAAGGGTTGGGCACGTCCCTACAAAACGCCACGTATTATGTATGATGGAATAAAATGAAATATTGTGTGTTGTACAGGGTTGGGTACGTCCCTACAAAACGCCCTTTCAGACCCCTTGGGGTAATAAAGTAACATTTCTATCTATCTATCTAATAATACAATGTCGAGTGAGTGCCGTGTAACTCGTATTTATGATAGGTGTATGTACAAAGACTGTACGAATACGAAACCTTCTAAGCGCCTATTTAGATTTCCAATGCAAAAGGATGCGAGATACGAAATATGGATACGTAATACAGGTAGGTTGTTGGAGAATAAATATTATTTTTTAATATATTGTTATGCTGACAAAGGAAGATCTGCGTATGTATATCGCGACAATTATAAATATGTCGATATTAAGACCTCGGGTTTTTTTGCGATAAAACATAGTATATTACGTTAAAAAGGGAATGATCTAACCTTATTAAACACGGATTTTGTCTAATTTAAAACATGTTGTATTACTAAGCTTCCACTAATGAACAATAACAAATCTTTATTTATTGTAATCGTCACAACGTTTCGACTGTTGGTTTTGATCAATTATAATTGTCACGATGTTTTCGATCATTGGTTTTAGCCCTTTTCAATCTATTTAACTTTTAATGTTAACAAACAACCTTTCTTTTAAATCACAATAAAGAAAAGGGCGATGTTCATTTTTTCAGTTACATATAATAATTACTGTCTCATTAAACAAGGTTCGAGGAAGTGATTGAAGACTTTTCGACTCTACTTTTTATTATAAATGTTAATATTGGACGCGATTTACCGAATTGCATTGCAATGTCACTTTTTTTAAGTAAACGTGTAATCGTAATTTTAATATGTAGTTTCTTATATTTCTGTTGCAGGAAATACTAAATTGGAAACATTTTCTCCCGCTACCCTTCGATCGGCATCATTGTGCGAGGATCATTTTACGGCTACGTGTTTCACAAACGCCACAAAAGAACGATTGACACGGAATGCTATACCAATTCCATACAATGACACAGGCTCTTCCGCAAATAATGAAAATGTTGAAATTGGACAGAGAGTACAGACAAATTATACAGCAGCATTTTCACTTGATAATGAAAACATGACATTAGAAGAACAAGTGCCTAAACAGTCTGCAGGCTCTTCAGCAAACAGTGAAAATGTCGAAATTGGACAAGAAGTACAGACAAATTATACGGCATTTTCATTCAATAATGAAAACGTGACGGAAGTACGATTGCCTGAACAGTCTGCATTGCGTACGTATAAACGTGGTAATTTAAATTTTGATGTAACTGCGGAAGAGGAAAATATAATGGAATGGATGCATCTCGAGCCACCTATGCCACCCACAAATGATCAACGCCAAGATAATTGCACGCAAACAAATAATAAAGATGCAAAAATAATCAAAGATCTAAATATGGAAAATCGACATTTGCGACAACAATTAAGGCGCCAAAATGTTCTCATGCAACGTATGTCAGAAAAATGTAAAATATTGAAAAGTAAAAAGAAGACTAAAGAAACATTAAAGAAGACTAAACAAACATTAAAGAAGAGTAAAGAAACATTAAAGAAGTCGACTAAACAAACATTAAAGAAGAGTAAAGAAACATTAAAAAAATTAATAAATGAACAAGAACTGCATCCTGTTGCAAAAAGCATGATTCATTTGCAACTGCATAAGCCACGTACAAAATATACAGAGGACGAAAAAATGCTGTCCAAACAGCTGTACTATTATTCAGCATCAGCATTTTGTCGCTTAAAGAAAGCTGGTTGTAATTTTCCTGGACAGCGAACAATTAGAAGATGGATAGAAGAATATGATGTAAAACCAGGATTTTGTGATATTATATTTCACAAATTAAAAGAAAAAATTTCGAAATTACCAGAGGAAGAAAGAGCGTGTGCTTTAAAATGGGATGAAATGAGTATAAAGAGCTGGGAAGAATATTCTTCGAAATTGGACCAAGTAGAAGGTCTAAGAGATTTGGGACCTCTAGGTAGAACAGAAGAAAGAGCTAAATGCGTCTTTCTATTTTGCCTAGATAGCTTGAATGCACGTCATCCATGGCGACAACCTCTTGCGTATTTTCTTCCAGGTAAGTGCATGAAATCAACTGAAATAGTTGAGATACTAAAAATATGTTTAGACAAGTTGAATGAAACGGGTGCTGATGTGCAACTCGTTACGTGCGATCAAGGTACCAGTAACCAAGCCGCTTATAGTGAACTCGGCGTTGAGGTACACAAACCATATTTTTTTTACAATAATAAAAAATATCATGCTTCATACGATTTCCCGCACTTAGTTAAAAGATTAGCTAGTTATTTTAGAACGCATGATAAATTATATTGCAAAGGAGAAATAATTGCATCATATTCCGATTTCGTAAAGACTTGGAGTATCGATAATGCCACAAAAAGAGGCTCAAATTTATTATCCCATATAACACAGGCACACATTCGTCCGAACAATTTTGAGGCAATGAATGTTAAAAGAGCCTTTCAGTTATTTAGTAATAGATTTGCAGCTGCAATAAAAACAGCCGGCGATGGAAAAGAATTAAATTTAAATACGTGGAAAGCGACAGCTGAATTTGCAGAGAAGATGAATAGTATAATTGATGCTTGCAACTCTTACAGCCTTAATGTTACATTTGGTGGGAAACGGCCATTGTCAAAGAAAAATCCCGACATTATAATGTTATTAACTGACTTTGTGCAGTGGTCTTTAGAATGGTCCAAAAATCCCAATAAAATAAATAAAGTTCCTTGCTTCAAAGGTTTTGTAATTACAGTACAAGCTATTCTTAATCTGTATCAGGAATTTGCAAGTAAATATGAAGAATTTAAACTTGCAACAGGTTTATGTAACCAAGATTCAGTGGAACATTTTTTTTCAAAACTTCGGCAACGCGGAGGATTCAATCCTAATCCAACCGCAAGAATGGTCCGACTGTCATTCAGACATATTCTTTCCACAGGTTATATTCAGACGAGTGACAAAGGCAACGTGCAATGTCTGGAGACTGAGACCCTTATTAATCAACCGAGTCAGACAATTAAAAGGGTTGAAAATAATATGAATGCAAACGTTCCTTTTCTTGATGACGATAATGCTGATGCTGATTATCCAGAATTATTTATCAGAGACATTCTGGAAGAAATAGGTGATATGGACACCGAAAATGAAAATACACTTGGTAATTATGATGAAAATGCTATTACATTTTTTGCAGGGTATGTGGCACGACGATGTATTCAAAAAAATAATTGTGATGACTATCGTACAACAATGTCGAAAACACCAATGGATGATGCGACGGCTAATGAAAAATATATTGAATATCGTGAATATCCGAACCCAGACGAAGATGCTCCAACAGTCACGAAATTAGTTCGACCAACAAGCCTTTTTAACGAGATCATCAAAACGCAATTAATGGCTTTTAATAATACATGGCAACGTCACTGGTCATCTACACAAGTTCTTCAGAAAATTGTAAACGAGGGTATGTATGCAACCAATAAAATGCATGCTGGATGGTTTGACACTAATGAAAAGTGTTACAATCATCGCATGCAAGCATTAAAATTCTTAATGACAGTTAAAATATATTCCCGTACACGGTATAATAATGGTGCTGCAAAAGCAATAAATACAGCTAATAGAAAATTAAAAAACTTGTCGAACAAATAAAAAGTATAAAAGTATAACTAAGTAATAAAAAGTAAAAGTAATAAAAAGAAAATATATAAAGTACTAAAGGAAAAGATATACAAAGTCGAGAAAGTTAAAATGAAAGAAAAAAGTAACGTAGAACGTATAAGATTAATATTATATATGCAAATTAAAATACATAAATATTTCCTTGAATATTTTGTTATTATTAGTATCTTGGTAATGTCATTATGTTCAGTAATATGACGGCATGGTAACATGATGTTGCATCTACAATGTGTACTTTGGGTATGAATTTTGCACATCATGCTACGTTACCGCAAATATTACTTTTCAGTAATAAGACAAAGTAATATGAATTTCCCAGTGTCATGGAAGATCGCAATCACAGTTGAAGTAATTGCATAAATCTCATAGACTAGCAAATCTATCACGGACTAGAACAAAAAGTTGTAATGCGATCATGCTGTGAAATTGAGAAATTATATCTATTTTCTTATTACCAATGACATTCTAAAAGATACGAATAATGATACAAATATTTTAAGGAAATACATTAATTTTTTGTTATATTACACGTTGACACACGGTATTCAATATAATTACACAGGGCAAAGTGCAACACGAATACCGTGCAACATATAACATATGACATTCCAAATTATTACAGTGATTTTTATAAATCACTACAAAAAGAAATGCCATGAATACAATTTTATAAATTGTATTTCTGTTAAAAAATGAATTGTATATTTAACAGGAAATTTACTTGTAAATTTCCTCGTGATAAGATATGCTAGTCCTTGATTTATGCAATTATTTCGACTGTGATTGCGATCTTTGCGTCATGCTCATAAGTGTCAACCAGAATTACATTTTCCTCCTTACACTTTTATTTCAATATACGTTTAACGTTACATATAGTAAAGGCCTAAGTACAAAGACTGTCGTAACTTGTTCTCATCAAAATTGCTCATAGTATAAACAACAGAGTACATACCATAAGTCATAGAATAGAATCTGAAACGTACGATAATTTAATGTAATATTATGTTTAACATCAAATAACATTTAAAAAATTGTGAAATGTAATGCAAAAATAAAAAAACATTTTTCTGTAACATTATTTATATTAAAAAATATTTTACAAGTTATTTCAAATGAAGCTACTACCTGGATTTGCGAATAACAGCTATATATTAAAGATTATTTTTGCCATTTCTTGTCGAATATATACGACAATATAACAATAACGTATGCACACTTATTGGCCAAGCCAGGTATTGTGGTATTATTTATTTAAAACCTATTCTATCCATAGTCCTCCTATAATATTTTCTCGTTATCCACACAAGTTTAAAATACATTAACTTTTCCATAGTTTATATATATATACATAAATGACATAAGTTGAGAAGCCTTTTTTTTCACGTTTGGCAAGACGGTAAGTATCATTACTTTTTTCTTTTCAAAGTTTTTTCTCAATAGTTATATTGTTAAATAAATTCCACTTTTCTTATTGCGTTAACTCCTTTGCGCAAAAGTTTGCTGCTGTACAAAAGTTGGTGCACGATTTTTCGATTAATTCTCTTGTACTTAATTTTATATATAATAAAGTTTAACATAATACACTTATTGTTAGTGCTAGAACTAGATCGTGGTATTACATTCTTATTTTATGGGTTGTCTACGTATGTGTATATAAAAAGTTAAGCACAAATGGCGTAGCATATAACTTCGTTCTTCGGTCCACTGGAGCGGTCGGGAACGGATAGGCTCCGTTAAAAAAGGCTCCGCCTACTGTAGCGAGAGCGTTTCGTGTACGCTGAGATGCAATTGCTTCGAAGCCATTGATACGGCTGCCATGGCTGTAAGAATGTTTGCAAACAGTACTGTTGCGTCAACAGAAAACTGTTATTGTAATCTCTTTTTATCTCTGCTCTCTCTTCACATTTACTTTTAACGTGATGGCAAAATATCAGAGGCAAATAAATATACTTAATATTTATCAATAACATATGTACCATGTGAAATCAGTGAAATAGGGATTTATATATCGCATTGAAGATCGATACGGATTAATATAATATCTATAATGTTTTACAGTTTACACGTAAAATGTTTTACTTATTAATTTTACCTTTGCACGTCCGTAATGTAATAAACGTGCCAAGTTGCAAATCGATAAGTTGCGGAGTTTTTCCTGGAGAAAATCCTGAATAAAGACTACTTTTTTACGCACGTTCGAAAGTAAAATGGTTCTTACAATTAGTATCATGCATTTAACAATTCTTAATTAAAGAAGATTTTCAAGATTACATGCTGCTGCTTCTATCGGATTGTTGAAATGTATATGTCATCTAATCGCGTAGAAAATTTTCCTTATATACGGATATGTTAGTGGAAAGTAAGAAAGTTGTACGGGACTAGAGATTGTTTTCAACATCATTGTATATTTATCATATATTTACAACATATAGCAATAAAAATTATTGATATATTTGTGATCTATCGATTTCAGCGCGCGCACGTGCGCGCGTTAGGATGAGATATCGGCAATCATGCGCGTACAGTCGATCACGATACGCGACGCGACGTTCCTTCTTCTTTCTTTGGTTGCGGTGCGAGGACGACGTGCGGTAGGCGACGAGCGATTCTGTGAGTATCATAACCGAAAATAACGATATTTACATTGTCGTGGAATGCAGTGTTATCACGTCCCGTGATTTCGGCCGTGATTCCACAACAATGTAAACATTTAAATGTTTAATTATGTAATGTATATTTGTCATCTGTTTCAGCAAGTATAATAAATACGGCGGCTCGCATCGATCCACGATCCACGATGGCGATGATAGCGACGACGACTTCGGCGGTCGTGACGACCCCGGCAGCCACGTTGCCGACGACAACAACAACGACGACCCCGGTGGTCGTAACGGCCCCCACGGTCACGATGCAGACGACGGCCGCGACGGCTCCCAGAGCCTCGACGTCAACGATGATCCCAGCGGCCGCGACGGTTCCTACGAGTCCTTCGGCTACGACGCCGACGACAGCAACGACGATCCCGATGGCCGTGACGGCCCCCACGGCCACGATGCCGACGACGGCCGCGACGGCTCCCAGAGCCACGACATCAACGACGACCCCGGTGGCTGTGACGGCGCCCACGGCCACGATGCCGACGACGGTCGCGACGGCTCCCAGAGCCACGACGTCAACGACGACCCCGGTGGCTGTGACGGTGCCCACGGCCACGATGCCGATGACAGCAACGGTTCCGACGGCGACTGAGCCGATCGTATTGAACGTAAGTATAAAAATGGAATAATTTTTTATTAAAAATGTTAACACAACACTTCGATGTCGCACATATCACATGTGACGCATACGTGATAGCGTTCGACAAAGTGTTAATAATAAAATTTATTCATGTATATATGTATACGAAAATATGTCAATTTACTCAAAACATTTACTTTTTATTACAGCCTGAAACGTTGAGCTCCCTAGTGCGGGCTGTATATACCGCGATGAGAGGGAGAGGCAGAGGCAGGGGCAGGGGCAGAGGAAGAGGTAGAGGAAGAGGCAGAGGCAGAGGCAGAGGCGAAGCCGGAGAAGAAAAAAAAATTTCGGGCATAAACATATACTACTATCCTAAATAATATGTAAAATCCTTTCAGAGATAATACATACATTTTATACTACTTTCAGTACTTTCATATAATAAACGTTTTGTAATTGATTGGCTTTTAAATAAAATAACAATATATAATATATTTTATTTATGCGTAGCTGTTCCTCTGACCCCTAAAAATCCTTTCCTTCCTGAATTAATGACTACGTTTACACGGCTCGATTGTAAATTAAATGAAAGAAATATTTATAAACATAAAAATTAAAATTTGTTAACGTAATACATAGAAATCCCGATTTTTTTAATACTATTTTCATTGACTGCATTTACACGGCTCGATTTACGCCGAAATTATAACATTGATGTTATAATTACTGACGTTAAATGCCGTCTAAACGTTTTTTTTTATGACGAAGTTATTACATTGATGTGGTAACTTCGTCATAAAAAAGTGTTTACACGGCATTTAACGTCAGTAGTTATAGTTATAACATCAATGTTATAACTTCGGCGTAAATCGAGCCGTGTAAACGTAGTCAATGAAAATAGTAATAAAAAACTCGCGATTTCTATATATTACGTTAACAAATTTTAATTTTTATGTTAATAAATATTTATTTTGTTTTATTTACAATTTTTATATTTATAAATTATATATATATATATATATACATACATACATACATATGTATATACATATATATATATGTATATAATTTATAAATATTTATAAATGTAACGTAGCGCGTCGTCGATTTGCCAACTCGAGACTTGGCACTCGGCGAGACACCGTACGCGATACCTGAAATGCGTGGCATCGTGGTGATCGTGGCAGACGTGGCAACGTCGCATAGCAGACGGAGACAACCGAGACAGTAAATCGTATGTCTGTCCTTCTCTCCTCGGTCGAAGCTTGCCGAGCGCCGGGCCGGCCGAGCGCGGCCGCCGCGGCCGCAGCATATCCCCTCTAACTGGCTAGTTCGGACACGAACCATTAGCACGGACGCAAACCATGTGCGGTTACCGAGCGAAACGACGTAGTTGAGGCGCACTTTCTCAGGCGGCGCGTCGGAAAATGCGTCCCCACGAAAAAGCCCGAATCAGCCCGGATGGCCTCTCTCAGGTTTCTCTCTGCTTAAACTATTAATTGCATGATACTAACCTTTAGCTAATTGTCAAGTTCTCTCATACCCAATTCTCTTATACCCAATCGATGTACGATCTTTCAATCTTTATTATCTCGCATCCATCTTTGCGTGGCTAGAAGAGCTACCACCCTTGTTCTGCTGTATCCTCATCCCGCCTTGCAGCTTGACTAAAAGAGCTTCGTGTGTCTTACCGTTTTACCCGTTATCCACTCGAAGAAGGTATGTGCCGCGAGATCCGGCTCGAAGGACCAATTATGTTTGAAAATGAATTGTGACAGGTGTACTTCTGATCGGTAATAGTCGTAAACAAATCGATAAAAAACACCCTTTTACTAGTATAATATACACGTGATATTTCTTTGCTGATATATGGACTGTATGTAGGTATCTCACAAAATAAGATACTAATGATTCGAGTGCTAGGCGCAAAGTGAAAACGACAGCGAGAGATAAAGATAATCAACCTACTCTGACTGATCATTTAGGAAACTATAAACATTTTGATACATTAAAAGTTTGAGCTAAATAGAAATAAGGGTAATATATTTGCTTAGTTCGGTACATATAAATATAAATTCAAGAAATAAAAAATAAAATATTACTCGAGATAAAAATAACTTAACAATAATTTAAATAAAAAAGTAACATTAAAGAATTAAGCCTTAATATTCCATTTCTAGCGTTATTAAAGTACTTGTAAAATATTTTTCATACGTGAGCATAGCATTTAACTTCGTAAAATTTATTTTAAAAAGATATAACTGTTGATCTTATTTATTTAATAAGAAAAAGTTACCAAATATTAATAGTTTAGAAACCAAGTCACGAATTCGATTGTAACAGCCAATTATTTGCTCTCCTTCCTAAAGAAATTTATAAGAAAACAGGTGTTGGTAAAAGAAAATGTATTAAATATTAAAAAGTTATTATATTGGTTTATTTATATATTTATGTTACAATATATTAATTTACAAAGTTTATGGCTGTCGATAACCGTGAATGGATTGATAACAGAAAATGGATCTTAATTCAAAAGTCTTTTTACAAAAAAATAAAAAGTTTTGTTTTAAATTTGTTTTTTACGAATCTATAATCAGTGCCATCACATTATTTATATAAATTATTCAATATTTTGGAAAATACTGGAATCATCGATATAAAATGAGATAGAAACACAGATAATTGTTTCTACATTCTCCTATAGTAAGTTACAGAGAAATAGTAATTACTAACTGATAACTATAATAAATTGCACAAATATTGTTTTATATATGAAAGGTACAGGAGAAAAACGATCAAAGTCCACTTTTTGTCGAAATTGATCTGACCATGCTCTCTCGTGGCATTTTCAAAGAACTTTCATAATTCTTATCTATTTTGATCAAAAACAGTTACAATTCATTGGAAATCAAATTACTCCGAATGGACATTCATTTTTTTCCCTGTACTTTTCATATGTACATATATCAAGAGACACGGTAGTGTCTCGCGCCAAGTACACGCGAAGCGAGACCGCACCGTAACTCTTTTACGCGACGCGACGAGTTGCGAGCATATTATACGCGTATGTACGTATATTTCATATTATATATAAATATTAACTCACATATTTAACTCACATAGTTACAATTAGTAGCTGTAAATAACGTAATAGAGAAATACGCAGATAAATGTTATGTTTTTATCGCGAATAACACAGTCATTAACTGGAGATAATAGAACATATCAAATTGCATATACTGTTTTGTATGCTAATTTTTCAATTACTAACAGGAACGGATTGTACAATAATTTTTATCTTATTGACTTATAGATTATGTATAAAAAATTAAAAAAATTTTACATAACAATTTAATACAATACACTGGTGGAAATGGAAAAAAGAATACCATGAAGGACAGTAGCAACAAAGATCGAATTGACACTGTATAAACAGTGACATACTCTGATAACATGATGTTAACCCGAAAGTCCGCAGACGTCTCCTATAATTAGGACTGCGTTCACGTGTGCCATTGGTTCGCCTACCCCCACAACACCGTCAAAGCCGCTTGCAGTGGTGCCGTTAAAGGGCACATTAGAAACAGGAGTGGCATACTGTAGTCTTCAGTGATGAAAGCCGGTTTTGTTGTGCATGAGTGATAGATAATGTGTTCGGCGTCGTCCTAAGGAGCGTGGATATCTTGACTCTACGCACTCGTCACACCAGGGCAGGAGTAACTACTATGACTCTTTTACGTTTACCATGCGGTAGTGAAGTGAGGGTCGCTATGGCTCTCTGCGCACATTATCAGCCAACGTCACAGTCTTGGCAGGGGTTGACACGGGTCCTTTGACTCTCCTGAGCCAGCATTCTAGACGTTTATACCGCAAGCAAGTCCCACGGGTTGCAAGAGACAAGGAACGGCATGGCTTCAGCTTCCTTGTGGGAAACATATCCTTGCGAAGAAGGTTTGTCGGGCGTCGGCTGGCTTTACAAAGATCAGGCGTCTGGACTGTGTATAACGTTGTTAGGATCCGAGAATCCGAGTAGTCTGAAAATCACGCTGGTGCGGGCGCTGTCGTATTGTATCGGGGGAGTCAGGCTCTCTTAGGCCCTTGATTCTCTGCACGGGTCTCTTTAGGCCTGGGGTCAGAGTCAGTTACTGGTCTGGTGATGTAAACACATAGCCTCTCCCAGTCAAGTCATGCGCCCATCTCCTAGGGGTCTCGCTGGAACGCTGCAAACGGTGCTGTTCCGGTTCAGTACGACTTGGTCCGATCTCGGTCCGATGTCGGCTGGTCGGCGCGCGCTCTGCAGTAACCGAGTGGTCCAAACTGGATTTAAGTCCGTCTCTAAGGGTTTGTAATAATACAGGTCCAAGTATCGCTGTCCAAGGTGAGTTGTGGAGCCAAGAAAGGGCACGGTTATCTGGGAAGCTCTCGGCTGTCAATCCGTTTGCTGCCCAACACGCAGTAAATTATGGAAGAAAGAGCAAACAATTCTAAATTTCCAGACTCTCGGATGGCTCGAGAACTGCGTGCAAGACACGTAGGTGAGAGCGCCGTTGGTGCGGAGGATTCTGACGGGCTCGTAGCTGGCTCTTCAGAGCGAACCATTATAAATGAAACCATGGTTGAGCAGGACAGCTAAGAAGTCTATCGCTGTGAGTTACGCCCGGCAGAGTACCGGACCATGCGTGGTCTTAGGGTTCATGTTGCCAAGGCTCATCCGTTGGTGGCCAACAGCGTTGTTGATGTCGAGCGAGTAAAGGCCAGATGGTCAGTGGAGGAAGTCACTCTCATGGCTCGCGCTGAGACTGCAGCCATCTTAGCCAGGGAAATTATCTTTATGAACCAACATCTGCAGGACAAATTCCTCCATATCAGGATACCATTAGTTATGGTAGCCGTTCACCTCTAGTGTTCGTAAAGAGTGCTTTAAACAGCAATCGATATGTTCAAGAGATCATTCAGTCTGTTCTTCTGCCATTCCTGGGTGGCTTGGGTAGCACCTTGTTTCAGCAAGATAACGACCACACACTGCTCGTGTTGTACAAGATGCTCTGCGAGAAGTTCCATGGCCTGCGCGCTCACCAGATTTGTCACCTATTGAGCACGTGTGGGACATTATGGGTCGACGTGTTTCGGCTGCTAGACCACTGGCGACTAATCTCGTCCAGTTGCGTGAACAAGTCCTCCAGGCACGGCAAGATATTCCACAGGAACACATTTAACGCCTTTATGACAGTATGCTTGAAGGGTTTAATATTATAGTGCAGCACGAGGTGGATATATCACCTACTAATGTAAGGCACTGTGAATAAAAATTTCTATAAGTTCTACGACCTTGTCTTTTTAAACACATCAATTTTGGATTTCGTGGGATGGGTGTTCTTGGTGTTCTTTTTTCCATTTCCACCAGTGTTAAAAAATATAAAAAATTTTTTAAAATTTCTTATGTAACGCATTTGACTTCATGATTAACTCTTTTCCTATATCTATGGCATAAATAAAGTTAAATTTCTACTGTCAGTACTATAATACTTTCTCCTTGCGTTGGAAAGAATCAATCTTACAAAGAAAAATATATATAAATCGGTATACATAAATCGATTAAACCAGAAAAGTTTATTATTTTCGACGACAATTGGCCGGTTGCCACGTGTAATGTTTCAATATATGTATTGCCAATTGTCGTCGAAAATAATAAACTTTTCTGGTTTAATCATTATTGGCGGAACAAACAATTTCATTTCTATAAATCGATTAAATTGGATAACAAAAAAGTAATTGCGTAAATATATGCTTCTAATATAGTTAAGATAAGTAAATAATTTGTCGTGCGCAATAACTATTTTTAAAAATATCGATTTGGCTTTGCAATAGTTTAATGCAAATTTTATATTTGCATTATATTTGCAAATCAATGTAATTACAAGATAGTTACGCTATTGCATATCGTGTATCAAAGAGTGGCAAATTATTATTTGTTTTAACACTCCGAGTGCTATCATGTCACCTATATCTGGGTGATGCGTAAATTTCCGTAAAATCATCCATTTGTGAGTGACGTTGGGGTCTTATTTATCCAATTTAAGACATTTAAAAAAGCAATAAAATATTAAAATAATGTATAAGATTTATTAAGTTCAATGCCGAAATCAGCTTGGCACTCAAAGTATTAAATTAGAATAATGGATTTGTGGATTACTAGAAATGCATTTAACACCTTGTAAATCTCGTGCACAACCAAACCTTTCAGTAAATTATTGTAAATATCACGAGAAAATGAGAGTTTAGTTCTAAATGACATACATATAATAGTTTAGAAAAAATAATACTTTAATTCTAAATGCATTACAACTGATCCAACTGATTGAACTTTTGAATCCATTACTAAAGTAAATGATAAAACCTAACGAAAAAAACATTAAAATAAGTAAAATAGAATAAGTAAAATACAAATAAGTAAAATAGAAATAAAACTAAAACACTGACTTCTGAGAGAAATATGCAATCTTTTTTCATATAAGTTTCCCTTATATGTATGTTATTTACAACTCATAATATGTAATAATTGAGTGTATTGCATTATCTTTATCTTTTTCTCTTTTCGAAATATTTTTAACATGTTGACCGCCGAATACGAGTTAACTGATAGTTGGTGATCTACAGATGGACGCTAGCTATTCGTCCATTTGATTTTTTGAAGGGGTAAAGTTTTGTATGTTTTGATGAAAAATAAATCCTATATAATTAAAAAGTATATTGAAAAAAAAAAAACATTTCAATAAGAAAATGATGTCGGAAACAAAGTATCTTAAATTGTATAGTGGCCAGTCAATGTGTTAAATATAATTTTAAGTCAGAGTTTCTCTCAGTTTTATATTTTCTTTCAGTATTATGCAAATTATAATATAATATCCTGTACATGCATATTACGGAAAGCGCTCGTTATTCATAGAGTTACGCTTACATTTTTTTTTCGTAATAATAAGTATACCAAATAATTATTAGAAAAGTCCCCCGTTACATCGTAGAATATTTGTTATTAAATACTTAAACATAATTGTTTATAATTAAAGAATGAATCTGGTTCCAAATAACAGCTGGTTGACAGTCGATCGAACAGCTGTTATTTGGAACCAGATCCGTTCTTTGATTGTATCATATCTATCTATCTGTGCAAATTACAAACTAGTAAGCCTTTTTATTTATTCTTTACACAATTTGTTATTCATCTATATCATATCTTTGTTCATATCTTAATGTCGAATTGTCAATGTGTTTGTAAAACAATTTTTTATGTAATAAAAAGTTATCAACATAGTATAATTCCGTGTGATAATATTCTAGCATTGTCTGACATCGTGAAGCAAAATTGTCTGATGTCAAGAAGGTGGCTATCGATATTATGGCTTCGACATAATTCGCACCTACAACATGAATGACTAGATCTTTGCCTTTTGGGACATAGTTTAATAATCGCATAGCATAAAATAACGTCAAGGAACGTGTCGGATTGTGAGTTTTCGGCTGCCAAGATATCGTACATCTCCGAGTCAGTCGTATTCCCTAAAGCGTTTATAAAGTCTTTCATGTTTATAATGAGGAGTAAGATCAATATACGAGCATTAATAGATGTTACGGCAAATTCATATTATATCTAATTTTATATGTATATTATTGTAACACATATATATTCCAACTTTTCACTGCGCGCCGATCACAGCCGGACTTAAAACACAGTTATCGTTAGAACGTTAACAAACCCTTCCCTCCCCACAATTAAATCGACACGATTTAATTATTTAAAAAACTGTAAAGAATTTCTCAATGATGCGAAACGTCGTAAGGCTCTTTTACACTTTATACAACTTAATCGTGCAATGTAACAATTGTATAAGTAAACAACATCAATTTTGTTACGTCGCATCTGATCGAGTAATCTCATAAACAATCAATTTTGCGATCTCTCAGAGAAACATCAAATTTTTTTAAACTTGAAATAAATTTTCATGTTTAGACACGTACCCGCGTATTTCAAGTCAGAAAACAGGTCCAGATGACTATATAACTTTGTTACAGCCCAGATAGCCAAACCTGAGCAGCAGATTCCAAGCAGAGTCTGCATTAAATTTTTGGTATCAGAAAGGCAACAAATTGCACGCGGAAACTGCTCTATCAGACGATGTTGTCAAACTGTAGCCAGAAATGCGACAGAGCCTGCTGACAGGCAATGTGAGCAGATTAGCAACAGAAACCGCGCAGAGCCTGCACACATACTTGGCAGCAGATTGACAACAAAGATCGAGCAGAGCCTGCGCGCATGACTTGAAAACAGAGTGGCAGCAAAAACCGAACAGATTCTTAATTAAGAAAGATGCATGGTAGCGCATCTTTCCGTGATAGTTTGCAACGACGCCACTAAGCGGCGCATAATGGTAAGACGAACTCGTAAGTAAATTTCAGTTGAGGGCTAATATAAGCAGGCTTTCTGCGAAGCAAAATCATGATATCCGCGAGACATATCTTTGTCAGCAATACAACGCAAGGCTCAACCAAAATTGCTGCAATGATATAGATATGCAAAATAATATTTTCCTAAGTAAGATGTAAAGTATATTGTGTGTAATGTATATTTTTCAAATATTAAAAAAATCTTTCAAACGTGAAACAATTATTGCTGATTGGGTTAAACATATTTTATTTTTCGAAGCAATATTTCTGATAGAAAGATTTTACAAATATTATTGTACATATTTATTTGCAATTTTTTAAAAATATTTTCGAAAATATTTTTCTGACATAATCTGGCGGACATAGAAAGATTTAAAAAATATTTTTGTGAATTATTTTAATCTTCCTAAAAAATATTTACAAAATATTTTGTGCTGTATGGGTATGGACAAAGTCTGCTCGGTTTTTGCTGCCAATCTGTTCTCAGGTCGAGCGCGCAGGCTCTGCTCGGTTTTTGCTGCCAATCTGCTGCCAGGTTATGTATGCAGGCTCTGCGCGGTTTCTGTTGGCAATCTGCTTACATTGCCTGTCAACAGGCTCTGTCGACAGAACACGAGCTTAATGCGGACACAGATGGCTATGGTTTTGGTGTGGGATTTTGATCAAATTTGCTGCCAATCTGCGCGCATTCTGCTAACATTTTGCTATCTGGGAGTTAATAAATCTGAACGAAGAGCTATTATAGTCTCAAGGGAGCACATATGTCCTTGTGTTCAATTCCGTCTGTAATTTTTACAAAAGCTGGCAGCACACTTCTGACAATCCTCCAATGACTTAATCCAAACTTCTCAATGTCAAACAATGCTAGAATATTACATCTCAGTGTAGAAATACTTACGACAAATTAATAAATGTTATTTAACATTGTAAAAAGAAAAAAGTATTTTAAGAATTGTTCCGTTATTTCCGTCTGAATGCTGAAATAAATAATTTATTTTAATGATAACAGACATCTATGCTTAACCAGTCAGAAAGGTGACGTCGATTTAACATTAATTTGACGTCGAAGATGTTGACAGCCGTTTAAATCGAATTTGATCGACTTCATCTTTTTGATTGAACGATGGTAAAGTATAATAGCGAATCGAGATATCTGTTTCTTTGACAATACCCAAAGCCTGTTAATCTTTCTCATGCAATTGATCAGTGATCCGTATAAATTCTGCAATACTGTTAATTAGTTTGGATTGACAAAAAGAATTTCCAAGTTCAGATGTGATCCATGTAATCGTTCCTTTTAACAATCTATAAAGTTCATTATTTTTTCTATACATCATCGCGATAAACATGCAATTAATAAGTTAATTAAATAGTTAGAATCGACGAGAACAGCGACGCAAACACTTATAATTTATAATTTCAAAATAAGCAATACAAAATTCTAAATATTATTTCCTTCGAATAATGTACGGAACTTGTTAACCTTTTCTATGTATTTCGGCATTCGATTTGGAGAAGCCGACCCTTGACAGATTATTTCTCATCACTCCTAACCTTGCTAAAGAGTTGATCAAGCCTGTCGGTGACCGGATTGTGTTTTTAGAAAACATAAGTGCACAGAATAAAATACCGGAGTGTACTCAACAAATTAAGTTAGCAGAGGTATGTTTAGATTATACAAACTCTTAATAATACTAATGATTTTATTTTGCTAGTATTACAAGAAAAAGCATTATTTTTCTATTTGCATTATTTTGTTTATTAGGTGAATATTGATGATCAATTTACTACTGATCGATTGGTACGTGACACTAATGATGCTACTGCGAGTGAAAGTTCTTCAACAAATAATGAAGTTAGTATATTAAGCTTTATATTATTTAAGACTTAGTATATACAGTTAATATATTGTTCATTATGCAGCACACATATTTTCAAGTCATGGTATTATGCCTGAGACAAAAGTTAAAGTATTGTATTTTTTACTCACTGAGAGAAATTTCTGGTGACGCTATCCAGAATTCAGAATCGGTTTACCAAACAGTATAGTAAATAATCGTGTAACAAGACATCTAGTTAATAATACCAAACTATCTGGTAAGCGCATTGTCTGGTTAGAATTACAGCAATGTTTAGATATGTTTACCAAACTGTCTAGTAAAGAACCATATTCACCCGACATAAAAAAAATTATTTATTTTGAAATTTTATTACTATTTTTTAACTAAATTTGTTTCTTAAGATGCACAGTCTATGATTATAAATATTTCTCTATTTTTCTGTATTTGAAAAAAACACTTACCTTGGTGGGATTCGAACTCGGGACCTCTGGATCGTGAGCCAACTGCCTTTCGTGGTAGACCACTTCTTAATTTAATGTAAGTGTTATATATAGTCTACATATGTCATAACCAGCGCAAATAAATAATTTTTCAAAAATCATCTTAAGAAACAAATTCAGTTTAAAAAGAGTAATAAAATTTTGAATTGGATATATGATATAATATTTCTTAATGTCGGATGAATGTCAGAAACCAGTGCCGGCTCATTACGAAATTTTGTGTTCGTAAATATACGATTCATTTGATGAGCGTTACGAATAGAAATGACTCGCGGTACCACACGTCTAGAGAAGATTACCAAACTGTCTAGATACCTATGACTAAATGTCTCTGTATCGACTACTATGACGCGTTAAGGCGCCGTTATCAGAATTTTGGATGTATGAACCACATATCGCATACAAGTTCACTATGCTACGTCTCACAAAACGAGTATGGTTTTAATCACCAACAAATTTCTCTCAGTGCTGTCACAGGAAAAAAATGATGTAATCTTCATTGAGTTACCATCCAATTCGGCTTTGAATTCTCCAAGTGACTCTGATGTGTTAACAGTAAGAGTGCATTAATGTTATTGGTTGGTGTTTACCGAGTATGTACTTTCTCTGTGATTTTTCTGATTGTATTTATCAATAAATAAATTTCATAATAATTTCTTCTTTTTATTTGAAAAAAAATCCAGTAAGAATATATAATATTCGTCTTTAAAAAATATTATATAATCTGTATACAAGAGGAAATTGATATTAAGAATAGCAAGATTATACTGTAGATGCAAGACGAAATTCCTTTAATTGTAAAAATATTGTGCTTAGAATATTTTCCTCTTGATTTTAGAGGATTTCTCTTGAGGCCATATATAAGAATAAAATCCTCTAAGATTTAGAGGAATCCGCTAAAAAAATTATTTTTTTGGGTGAGTCATGGCCGTATCGATCACAGTCGGAAACGGGAGCCATTTGTAAAGAAGAAGAAGAAGAAGAAGATGACGATGAAGACCAGCGCACTTCGGACGCTTACTTCAAAACGATTTAAAACTCGAAATATCTCTTTCTTTTGTTAATAAAAATTTGTTAATTTTTCCTATGCATTTCCGCGTCTGATTCAGCGACAAACATTTGTAGAATATTTATAGATCGAAAATTCATAAACAGTTTTGATCGATAAAAGCGCGACGCGGTTCTGCTAACCGCTTTTAGAAGCGACTCGAATCTTGAGATACCCGATTCTTTTGATAGTATAAAGCTTATTAATCTTTTGTACGCGAATAACGATGGGTTATCTCTTGTTGCTGAGTTGCACGGATGCACGTTCATTCATAAATTTTTATTAGTGCATTTTTTGTTTTGTTGCAAAAATCGGAAAATAGTATAGAACAGTACTTTTTCATCTCTTGATAAAAAATTAGCAGTTCTTTTAATTTTAATTGGCAGTCGAGTATAAGAACTAGTATAAGTGGTCGTCGAGTACTGTTGCCTGTACATATAAATATACCCGGTAGTGTTAAGTGCTTGAGTTAATAATCTTGTTAAGTTGAGTTGTTGAGTTAAAAATCGTTCAATATTACGTTGTAGAATTAGACAAATATGTTACGAGAATGTTTTCAAGCAATCAAAATGGTGGTGTCGCAAATATCTAAATTTCGGATGCCGAAAAGACATTTGATCGATACATCTCGGCCAACGATAGATTTTCCTGGACCTAAAGTAATGCCTTTACTTGGCAATAGCTTTCGATTTATGCCGCTTATAGGTAACAATTATTTCGTCCATGTATGAAATGATGAAATACCATTAATCGTTCCTATTCAAATTCAAATTTATATCTAAGATTTCAACAAAATTAGTTGTATTCTATCCTTCAATCGTATAAAAGGTCGATCTACACAAATAACGTCAGCCCCCCAGGGGTCACTTGGCGTTGGTGGCGCGAATACAAACGATACGAGCAATGTAAAATTTCTCGTTGGATTATCGCACATTAATATATTTTGGTGTTTCAGATGTCTGAAACCGAGCGGTGTCTTCGTTGCGGATCCACCGACGTCGAGATCGATCCGGGACGCGGTGATGCAATTTGCAGGAAATGCGGTTTTGTACTGGAGGATTTGGACGTTGGTGGTTTGACACCTTTCAGGGAATCATCCACAGGTAAAGTGTGGTTGTGCCTTTGCACTTTGCCAATGATAGCACACCTGGTAGTGCTACAAATTTCGTTGCGCTTCCCTTTTTCTTTTCACGATAGCCATCGTGGACAGTGCGACGGGAATATCTAGCGTGCCTTCGCCGAGGCCCCTGGGAATATCTAGCGTGCCTTCGCCGAGGCCCCCGGGAATATCTAGCGTGCCTTCGCCGACGCCTCCGGGAATATCCAGCGTGCCTTCGCCGACGCCTCCGGGAATATCCAGCGTGCCTTCGCCGACGCCTCCGGGAATATCCAGCGTGCCTTCGCCGACGCCTCCGGGAATATCTAGCGTGCCTTCGCCGAGGCCCCCGGGAATATCTAGCAAGCTTTCGCCGGACACGGGGACCAAGCGCCCAGATGAGTGAGTACCTGAAACGCTGGTTCACAGGGATTGTGTGTGTGTGTGTGTGTGTGTGTGCACGTATGCGTGTGTATATGGTAGTGTGCGAGTACATGTGCGTGTGCTCGTTTAACGCTTTTGTTAATCTAATTTATCGTTTTTGATTCCATAGCGCTGCAGACGCGGCAAAGTTAGAGGCGCGGCCGATCGGCCCGGGCACCGCCGCCGCCTACCGTCAAAGGCCCGTCGAATCAGCCGCGTGCTCGTCGTCCGACGACGACATTTCCGAGGACGGTTGGCCGGACGGATGGAGGCGGGTACATCGGATAGTTTGTCGATTCCCGTCGTCGTCGTCGTCGTCGAACGACGCTGTTGCCGCCAAGCCGAGCCCTGGCGGCCGTAGCGGTAGTGCGGAGAGCCAGGAGGAGGAGGAGGAAGGGGAGTTTCTCGCCAATGTCTCTATTGTCTCGTTGTCTTCGTCGTCCTTGTTGTCGACGGTGGAAATCGATTCGGACGACCAGGGCTGCCATATTGGGCTATTTAACGCAAATTGGGCTATCTAGAGGACTCTTGTGCGGTATAAATTTTTCAAACGCGGATTTCCGCATTTTGCTATTTTTTAAGCCACGGTGTAAAATATAATTTTTATGTAATCTTACAATTATATCTTACAGTTTCATTACACCGTGTCTTGAGCGAAAATACTCAATTCATCTGGGTTTGAATTTGTGGAAACACCGATAGTTTGGCACTATGAGATTTGCAACACTGGTTTGCAAATCTATGGCTGCATTCTACGCTTGCGCCGCACAGACAAGGAACGCACTTGGACATTGCACAACAGAGATGCCAGGTCCCAGCTTTGCACGAACACGACGAGATGGCACGTCGGTGTGACGCTTCGACAAATTGACGAGCGCCAAGCGCCACACTGACGTGCCTTGTCGTTGTGTCTGTACAAAACCAAGACCACGATTTGGCATCTTTACACAGTCCTCTTCTTGTCTGATCGTTATTGATAGCTTTTATGAGCGGGTAGTTTTAAATTTGTCTTATGGTATCTATATCGTGTGCAATTTAATAAATGTGATATATATATTGTATATTACAATAGTAAAGATGGGTAAATGGGGTAAATATAAGAAACGTTTCCAAAATAAATGGTTAATAGAGCCAGAACTGAAGAGTAAGTATCAAATCTGTACTGTTTTAACTTTATTTTTTTCTGTTTAATGCTTCTATTATATTCTTTGAGATTTAAGTTTATATATGCCCAGTGAGAAATAATAGTTGATAGAATAGATGTTGAATTAGACGTCGAATGCGTCGAAGAGAGGTCTAATTCGACGTCTTTTCATTTTTACTGTGTCCATAGATTGGCTTGAAGAAAGCAATGAGGATGATGTGTTGAATGGCAAGCAGGAAGCGTACTGTAAACTATGCAAATGCCATTTGCGTGCACAGCATAGTGATCTTATCGCCCATAAGAAATCTAATAAACATTGCGAGAAAGAGCAAGTCCTAGACAGAAGAACACAGTCTTCGATGCTACAGCATGGTTTATTATCATATTATATGATTTGTCAATTATTTATTTTGTTTAGTTTAACATACTCGTTGTACATTAAACTTTTCTATCCAAATAAAGCCTATAGTATACAATGCTTTTTTTACCTACTGGATTGCGTGGCACAGAATCACTTTATCTGGAAATTTGCTATGAGCACGCGCAATCGATCTAGTAGATAAAAAAGCTTTGTGTGCCGCAGGCTTTATTCCTATTGCTTTATTTGCTTTATTGTAGACTTTATTTCTATTATTATACAGAATATATAAACAAAACAATGACTAACGACATAAAGACTGTAGATCTGCGGTTAGCTGTCTACATAGCCATGCATACATCTATTACATCTGTGGATCATCTTGGAGAACTTTTGAGAATCTTGGGTAAAAATAGTAAACTTGAACATGTTCGTCTACACAGAACAAAGTGCTCCAAACTCATTTCAGCTGTAGTGTCACCAGCATTATTAACTGAGCTAGTACAGGACGTTGGGGATTTCCCGTTTTCCATTATAGCGGATGAATCGACCGATGTGTCTGTCACGAAGTTTATGGGTCTCTGCATCCGTTTTTACAGTTAGAGAGAAGAATCAATTATGACGGATTTTCTGGGTATAATTAAAGTTACCAAATGCACCGGTGAAATTCTTGCAAAGACACTCTTGGAATATCTTCATAAAATTGGCCTTCCCCCAAAAAATATGTTTGCAATTGGCACAGATGGTGCTTCTAACATGTGTGGGTTGAATAATTCTTTCTATACTCATTTGAAAAAAGAAGTGCCGTGCTTACAAATGATGAAATGTATATGCCATTCTTTGGACAAGTGTGCTCAATATGCTTTCCGCAAGATGCCTGATCACTTAAATTACTTATTGAAAGAGACATACAATTGGTTTGCTCACAGTGCTCTCAGACAACATGAATACAAGGATTATTATAAGGTAAAAAATGATTTTATTTTTAAAATATGTTCATATCTATACTTAGAGATTTTGTTTATGAGACTCTTGACACATGTTGTCTAATTTCAGACTATAAATGAGGGAAAGAATCCCGTAAAGCTGCAGAAACTCTGCGATACTCGTTGGATGTCATGGCTTCCAGTTGCCTCTGGAATTCTCGATCAGTGGACAGAATTGCAAGGATTCTTTAGGATGAAAGCTTCTGAAAATGATTATAAGGCTTTGACTCTTGTGGGAATTTTTGAAGATCCAAGCAATTTATTGTATGTGACTTTCTTGAAGTCAATTTTACGCGAAGTGCATACGGTCAACCTCGCATTTGAGCAAACAAATGCTGATGTCACGAAAGTCTATTCCGATCTTCGTGTTCTGTTCTTCTCTCTTTCTGCTCGTGTGCTAAAATCAAAAACAATTGCTGAAACTAGCAAGCCTGGAGTATTGCGCTCCATCGAGATCCAGATGTTACAAAAAGCTTTGTCAGAGGCACATAATCTTCAGCCCCTGGATCGAGTAAACTTTGGAGATGCATTTCAAAAAGTGCTACTCAATTTGCATATTTCCCCTGAAAAATTAAAAACCGTTCGTGAGAGATGTGCTGATTACATTCTATGTTTATGCAACCAGCTATCAGATAGACTCCCTCACAACATAGAAACTGTTGAAAAGATGAAAAATTTGGCGCCACGCTTTGCTCTTGAAAGAACCGCTAGGCCTTTATTTGAGCAGCTTCCCCTTGATTTAGTCGGTGAATAATCGATCTATAACTCCATAAATGACCCTTATTCCTTGTTTTAAATTCATTTAAATGTAAGATTCTTTTATTTTATTGTAGATTCAGACGCAGACCTAGATCTTTTAGAAAGTCAATGGCGTTCTCTCGGCTCTCTGACACTGCCTGATATATGTCCCCATCCTGATTATAATAGTGATTTACGAGAGATAGATATAGTGCACTTTTGGAGCTGTGTATTGTCACTAAAAAACGCGGGAGGAATCTATTCTTATAAAAAGCTTGCTCTTCTTGCTTTAAAGTGTTTGACATTGCCAATAAGCAATGCAATTGTTGAACGAATTTTCAGTTTTATGGCAGCAATTAAGACCAAGCAGCGGAACGGGATACAGATGCAAATGTTGGATGCACTTTTGCGGCTACGCGTCCACCTCAAAGTAATATTTTATTATCTTTACCATATTGATATTCTTTTAATCTATTAATTAGGCAGTATTTTGAAATAGTAAAGCTAAGACTCCATTCACGCATTTCAGCTACGGCAACGCATGCGGCAGTGTGTATTGACTAATTAAAAGTCTTGGATAAGGCTTTTGATTAATCAATGCACACTGCCGTACGCGTTGCCGCAACTGAAACGTGAATAGAGTTTTAGGGAAATTCTACAATAAATTGCAATTGCCTTGTTGTCAGTCGCAAATGCTATAATACGGCGATGTGATTTGTCAATTACGTCATTTGCGACTAGCCACAAGGCATTTGCAACTTATTGTAGAACCCCTTTAGCTTAAATCCTATCCTATCCTATATATTTTATCCACAGGTTACCAAAGTGTGCTGTCAAACTTTTATTCCTACTAAGGATATGTTGTCTCGATTTAATTCTTCTATGTATAATGCTTCATACTATGCCAATGCTGGAATTGCAAGTAGTTCTGCACTATCCATTGAAGTTGACGAAGATATTGAAAAGGAAGATTATATCGCACTTACTAATTTTGATAGTAATAATGCAGAGCAATACGTACTTTCTCTTCCGGACATACCTACTGAGTCATAAAGTGCCAATACAAACTATCTTTTCACAAGGTATCTTTTCACGCTTGACGCTCATTTTCAGTGTAAAAAGAACATCAAACCAAAAATAAAAATACTGATTCGTCATTTTTGATCACGTAACGTCTTTTGACACTGAAAATAAGCGTCAGCGTAAAAAGGTACCGTACATTGCAAATGTATAAATGTAGATTAAGGCTGAGATTTCATACATCCGACAACGACATTGTCGGATGTAGACGATCTAGAGATTCGAGAAATTTTCTATCCCGCAGCCAATCGCTACGTCCGACAATGTCATTGTCGGATGTATGAAATCTCAGGGCCAATTTCACCAACTACAGTTAGCCTTGTATAAGAGGCAGGAGCCAATAAACCCAAGAAGAAGAAGAAGGTGAAATTGGCTCTCAGCCGTTCTCGTCTCTTCTATAGTCTAATCTGTCTAGACTAAAATTAAAAAAAGGTTTTAAAAAAAGGTTTTATGTATGTTAAGACTAAAATGAAAAAAAGATTTTATGTTTTCTTTTATTATAGTTTTTCAAGAGAAAAATAAATATTAATTCCTTTTATTGAAGATTTTTCACATTCTAAATTTTTTTGAGTTTTACTTGAAATTTACTCTTGTATATCACACTTATTTTTTATGATTATTTTTTTGCCAAATGTGAGATACGAAAAAAAAGCGATATTGGGCTACATTGCTAGGGAATGTGCGAATTTTGGGCTAGCTCAGCTCGCTCTAGCGGCGGTTTCTGCGGCACACATTCTGGCAGCCCTGCGGACGACCCACAGTCGGGTCCCAGCTTTCCGGCCAAGCGTCCACGGTAAGAGAATACGAAAGAGACTGTACCAACTAGATAATATTTTTCCAGCGTGTCTCGCGTTGAACCGCGCACCTCTAATCGTACGACGTTTGATTTCAGAATGGATTGAGCGGTGAGTGGTGCGTGGAGCGGCACCCGAGGCGCGGGGCATCTCGGTACAATTATCGCGTCGATTGTCAATAGATTCGTCTGTATTATATGTGTGTATTATATGTAAAATTTTTTTTCTATTCTTCAATTGTATTTACCTTTTTTTCTTTTTTTGTCCACGAAACGATAATCGCTGTGAGCCGATGTACATGTAATTATACTCAAATATATTTTTTTCAAACGAGTTTCACAAGGGCTTCATTTTACCTTTCACATGCCAATTTTAATGGAGTAGGGGCGATTCTATGGCAAGAGAACGTATATCATTGACGTTAACACATTTTAAGTTGGTTTTTTTATTTTATAATAACATTTTATAATAGATTTGGTTCAGTTAACTTTCTTTTTTTCTATTTTAGCGTATAAGTAATGTAGCGTTATGTAATATAATAATGTAATGTAACGTAATGTAATTTAACAATTCAGTTGAACATTTGTTAAATAAAACATTATCTATATTTAAAAAAATTAAAAAAAATTAAACTCGCGACATTTGTTACGGTGGCAATTAATAATTTGCGATACATTTCAAAATTTCTCGTTCGCAACGTTTATGACTGTAACGGGACTCATTTCGCGTAATCTTGCTGCTATAAAGTTGCCAAAATGCTCCGCGGAGTCACTTTGAGAGATCTCCGCGAGGTTGACTCGACATAGTTTTTTAACAGCTTCAAGTGCCTCTTCTATTAATGTTTCTCGCCTATTTGATTTGATTTTATTAATTTTTTTTCTCACCTTTTTTCATATACAAGTTCTCTTTATTGTGAGATGTTGACGTTGAGTTGGAAGAGGAATAGACATTTGACGATAAACTATTAGATTGAGATTCACAAGAGGAGGAGGAGGAGGAGGAGGAGGAGGAGGAGGAGGAGGAGGAAGAGGAGCAGGAGGAGGACGCTAAAGAATTCGGTAAGTTAGTCTCAAGTACGCGGGATGGAGTCGCATCTGAAGAATTTTCAGGAATATTAGATACGATACATTGCTGAAATTAAATATGTAGTCAACATAATGCACCGTATCATAAAAACTGCTCACAATAATTAAAAATATAAATTTAAGTAATTTTTTAAAAATATGTATTATTTATATATATTATTTATTATTTTGAAATTTGTGTGTGTGTGTGTGTTATTTGTATATTTTATTAATATTTGTATTTTATAATTTATCCGTGTATCATATAAATTAAGTTGTGTTTCGTATCCGTATTATTTTCAAATTCTATTTCGCAATTGGAAAGATCTAATTGTTGATCCAAGTTTGACTGACCGACTGCCTGCCTGTCCGCTTGCCTGCCTGCCTGCCTGCCTGTCCGCTTGCCTGCCTGCCTGCCTGCTTGAGCACATGCCTTTTTTAAAAACAGCAGTTTGTCATAAAGTATCGGTTGTCATAAAGTTGTGTTGCGAATTTCGTCGTCGTCGGACGACACCGTTGCCGCCAAGCAGAGCCAGGAGGAGGAGGAGGAGGAGGAGGAGGAGGAGGAGGAGGAGGAGGAGAGGGAGTTTGTCGCGACTGTCGCGACTGTCTCGTTGTCGTCGTCGTCGTCCTCGTCGTCGTCGACGGTGGAAAACGGTCCTAGCTTCCCGGCCAAGCGTCCACGGTAAGAGAATACGAAAGAGACTGTAGCAACTAGATAATATTTTTCCAGCGTGTTTCGCGTTGAACCGCGCACCTCTAATCGTACGTCGTTTGATTTCAGAATGGATTGAGCGGCGAGTGGTGCGTGGAGCGGCACCCGAGGCGCGGGGCACCTCGGTACAATTATCGCGTATCGATAATATTATAGATACAGAAATTGAGATTCCTAAAGAAAGGTCCAATGACAATATTTCTATTGTAGAAAATAATGATCATTCGCATAACAACGATGTATACATGCCTGAAGATGTCGAAGAATGTAGGACTGATTCTTATTCAAATTATGAAGAATCTGACTTTGTGGAATCGGAATTGAATGACGAATACAATAGTAGTCAGTCTTATGAAGATTTGAATTTATATCTACAAAAAGAATTTCCATTACGAGAATTTCTACGGACGTGGAGTCTTGAGAATAATATTGGCAGTTACAAAATTGCTCAAAGATCTCAGAGTTAATGGACATGAAAATCTTCCTTGTGAAGCACGAACATTATTGGAAACTCCGTCAACAACGTCAATGATTAACAGTAATTCTGGCACTTTCTATTATCACGGATTGCAGAAAGCATTGAAAGATCATCTACAACACACTAGACCTGTGTATAAACCAATTAAAAATCCAATTAAAATCAATTTAGGCATTGACAGATTACCATTGGCAAAAAGTTCAAAAGCACAGTTTTGGCCACTTTTAGGGCAAATTGTTCACGCTGATTATAGAGAAAAACCGTTTGTCATTGGAGTATTCTATGGATACCGAGCGGCAGTGTACTGTGCGATTCTATGGATACCGAGTGGCAGTGTACTCAAGTTATATATGACGAAATAGAAGCGATAAAAAAAGCGGTTTTTACAGTCACTGGCGACAGAGATATTGAAATTAATTGCTTGCAAGGCGTTTTTTAGGGACGTTCCCAACCCTTTATTCAATTCTCATCCAATAATACCCTTCTCTCACTTAACCCTTTGGACCAACGGCTTAACGTCTCTTTCCGAAAGACGGAGCCCAGTTTGCTCCGCACTAAGAGCCTATCTTGCACGGAGGGCGCAGCTTTCGGAAAATAAATTCCATGCTCTAGTGGACTCGAACCTGGTTCTTCAGATTACGAGTCTGGCGCTCTACCACTAGACCACACTGCCGCCCCACTGTAAACCGCTACTGTAAACCGAGCAAACCTGATAAAATTATTCATCAATTTATTGAAGAATATAATAAAATTTAAAATGAAAGATTTCAATATAAAGGGAAAAAAAATAAAGTTTTGATAAATGCTGTAATATGCGACGCCCCGGCAAAAGCATTCATGAAATGTATTAAAGGCCACACAGGATATTATGGGTGCGACAAATGTCAAGAAGAAGGTGAATGGAAATATAATCGAATGGTATTTCTTAATAAAAATGCTCCATTACGCACGGATAAACATTTTTTATTACGACTTAATGAAGATCATCATTTGAATAATTCACCTTTCGAATACGTAGCATTGAAAATGGTAACACAGTTTCCTTTGGATTACATGCATCTCGTTTGTCTCGGTGTCATGAAAAGACTTATAAAATTGTGGATTCAAGGAATAAAGGGTATTAAATTGCGTGCTTCTCAAATTGATCAATTGTCTACAGATTTGAAGCTGTTAATACCGTACATACCCAGAGAATTTTCTAGAAAATCAAGAGGTTTAGATGAATTGGATCGCTGGAAAGCGACGAAGTTTAGGCTATTTCTCTTATATACGGGTTTAGCTACTTTGTGGTCATATTTGCCAAATGATTACTTGAGACATTTTTATGTTCTACACTGTGCAATTTCCATTCTTTGCACTCCTAGCGATTGTAAATACAATAATGAATATGCAAATGAATTACTAGTACATTTTGTACAAACATTTAAAATATTGTATTCTGAAAAGTACGTAACGTACAACGTGCATAACTTGATTCATTTGCCTGAAGATGTTAAGAATTATGGATGTCTGGATATATTTAGTGCTTTTCCATTTGAAAATTATTTTCAAGGAATAAAGAAAATGCTCAGAAAAAGTGCACAACCATTACAAAATTGCAATCTTCCATACTTTCTCTTCCACTATCTTTTCCACCGCCTCCTTCTCTATTATTATCTTCCCTCTGCATTCCATCTTTCTTTGGTTATCTGTTCTGATACGAGTAATACTTTGCATCCCTAGGTATCGTGCAGAACTGCTTGCCGTAGCAACAAAGCACCTGTGAGTTGAATGTGTATTTTCTGCCGCAACAATAACCAAGGTTCTGCATCACGGGATCTATCTCCTGCTCGAACACTTCCGAAAGCTCGGTGTAGTGTTTGTAGACTTGTGAAGTCTTGCGGTTACAGAGCCAGGCATTGTTAAACATCATCCACACGTCGTCGACGTACTTCCACGGATCGCTGTACTTCTCCGTGTCAAGTTTCCCCTTGATCGTCGACAGGTCCATCGGTATACCCACCGGTTGCCGAAACGTTATGCGTTCGGAAGTTTGTCTAGCCAGTTTCTCCCACGTTGGCTTGATGTCGGAAGCGGTCACGCTCTCTTCTTTAATCGGTCGGTCAATTGTAGTTAAAAAAAGATAGTAGGGGAGAGTGGTCCCATACTGACCGGTCCTACCATACCGACCCCCCCATGTTTCTCACAGATGGTGCTGCCGGCCGAATTGACAGTGGCGGGACTGGAACGCTCTTATAATATTGACAATTTGGTCGTAGGTTGCATTTATACTTCTCATTTTGTTGTAATGTTTTCGCGTCCTATTGTGTTTTGACAACAGTGGAATTCATTTCTGAGCTACACGGTACTTCAGTTAGTAGTGCTTATTTGTTTGCAGAAAAATCGAAAGGTAAGTTATTTTGATTACTTATAGCCTCAGTTTCAACGCACGCTACTAAAATTAGATCGCCTCTGTTGCCATCAGTGAACGACGAGCCGTTATGTGAAAAATGTCGGAGTGGTCCGAAACCGACCGCCAAGTGGTGGTCCGAAAGCGACCCCCATTTTTTGGAATCGTGATTGTTTATAGAGTGTTTTTAAGGGGCAAAATGTTATTAAGAATGACTTCTGACGATAATCACACATGTTTATTCTAGAAATGGGACGAACATTTAAAAGAAAAACCCAAAAAAGAGATCCGGCGATTCTGCGGAAAGCAGTTGCAGCAATGCAATTGGGATCGTCGCTTCGTGCAGCCGCACGTGAATTCGGAATTCCTCGATCGACCTTGTTGCTGCATCGGAGAAATAATGAAAATACTTCACCAGAAGAACGGGAAACAACTGAGCGACCGACGGAAGTGAATGTCGACAATATAAACATTGTGACGAATGGCTTCAAAACAGTAAGTTTTGAATTGTGTTTACATTTTCCATGTAGGCATATTACATTTGGTTTTTTCTTATTTTTTTGTTCTTGTAGGTGCTCAACGCACAACAGGAAATTTCTTTGGAACATCATCTTCTTCATTCGTCAGATATTTATTTCGGATTTACATCGAGACAAGCGCGATCACTGGCCTACCAATATGCGAAACAAATAAAAGTTAAATATCCACACTCTTGGGATCGCGACGAAATGGCCGGCTTGGAGTGGCTTCGTAGTTTTATGTCCCGACACCCAAAATTATCTCTGAGAAAACCCGAGGCGACGAGCTTAGCCAGAGCCAGCGCATTCAATCCAACGAATGTTGCTGCTTTTTATGCGAATTACTTTGCAGTAATGAACGAGATCAAAGTCGGACCAAGCGACATTTGGAACGTTGATGAAACGGGCATTTCTACAGTGCACAAAACAGTCCGCGTAATTTCACGTTGTGGTCGAAAACAAATTGGGCAAATCACTTCAGCCGAACGCGGAAATTTAGTGACACTGGTCCAAGCTGTATCTGCAATTGGTATCCGCGCACCGTCATATTTTGTCTTTCCTCGTGCACGTTTTCAAGCACATTTCTTGAATGGCGGACCATTAGGCGCAACAGGAGGAGCAAATCCCAGCGGGTGGATAAATGCGAAATTGTTCGTCGAATTTTTGCAATGTTTTCAACAATTCACTCGCTGTAATCGTGAACACCCTGTGCTTCTTCTCTTGGACAATCACGAATCCCATCGCTCTTTGGAAGCGTTGCAGTTTTGCAGAGATCATGGAATTCATGTTGTATCCTTCCCACCTCATTGCTCGCATCGCCTTCAGCCATTGGATGTCAGCGTATTTGGTCCATTCAAAACTGCGATTAACAAGCAATTTGAAACATTCATGCGAATGAATCCAGGGCGCGTCGTGCAAATATATGACATCCCAGCAATGGCCTCACGTGCATTGGAGCTAGCCGTAAATGAAGTCAACATAAAATCCGGCTTTAGAGCCACGGGAATATGGCCAATGGACTCAGACATCTTCCAGGAAATCGATTTCATGCCGAGTGCTACAACGGATCGAGCAAATCCGAATGAAGCTCCGAATGAAATCGATGTTGTTGAGGAAGAAGAAGAGGAAGAGAATCACCAACAGCAAGAAGTAGAAGAAAACATGCCATTCGGCACATCAACTTCGCGCGCATCAACGTCATCCCTCAATTCATGTCTCGAAAAGCTTTCACCTTTCCCGAAAGCTCCGCCGCGCAGTCTGAAAAAAAGAAGAGGTCGAAAGCCAGGCCGAACAGCGATTTTGACATCCGACGCTGAGATAAAACGAATTGCCGAAGAAAAAAATGCACGAAGTGCATTGGAAAAAATGAAAGAAGATAAACGACAACAACAAAAAGAAAAACAGGAACAAAAGCAGAAAGAAAAAGAAAAACAGGAACAAAAGCAGAAAGAAAAAGAAAAACGAAAAGAGCAACAAGAAGAAAAAAAGCGGCAGAGACAGGAAGAGAAAAAAAGAAAACAAAATGCAAAAGAAGAACGGCAAAATAAAAAGCAAAAACAGAAGAAAACAAAAACAAATTAAGCCATAGCCCTTGATTAATTCATTAACTCATTAATTAATTTTTGTTTCCTCTAAAAAAGCATTAAAATGTATTTGAATAAAGTAACAAACATTTCAATTAATTCCAAATCATCGTGTGTTTTGTTTACAAATTACAATAAGAACTCAAAATTTTACTTCTTCTTGCGATTCGCTAAAAAAAAATAGGGGGTCGGTTGCGGACCATGTGGAGGTCGGTTTCGGACCACCTTTTTTGAGCTTGTCGAAAACGTAGACTTTCGCCTTTGCTCTCTGTATCTCTCAGAACGACACCCATAAACCTTATCAACCGGCGGGAAGTTTAGAGAAATGATCACTCTAGACAGTAAAACTTTAAACCTGTCAAAAAAAGTTATTTTTAACAACTTTATGGCCTTTACCATTTAGGCGGTCGGTATGGGGCCACTCTCCCCTAAAGATAATTCGGATTATAGTTCGGATGTGTTTCGTGTAAACAGACCGGCACAATTGCCGGTAATGTAAGGATATATCATAATATATATCATAATATATATATATATATATATATATATATATCGCATTATATATCATAATGTAACGTTGCATTATGATTTAACATAGAAAGACTATGACATTTTATTTCGTCAGGATAGCACGTAGGAGGAAACCGCGGTGTGTACGGGTACGAACAAGTACAGAATTTAACCACCAAAATGTATTTCCAATGGTACAATGGCCGGCTTTTACCGGACAGTCTAAAGCCCCTTGCACAATGCCAGGCAACAGGCAATAAGAACAGGAAATAACCAAAAAATCGTTAATTACAACCTAAAAGATTCGAATGCTATGATTGGTTGGCAACAGGCAATAGGCACAGAATTTCCAACGTGACGGAAACTCTGTGTCTATTGCCTGTGTCACTGTTTATTCTTGCATTTATACATGATTTCTGATTTCTATTCCTTGTTCCTATTGCCTGTTGCCTGGCATTGTGCAAGGGGCTTTACAATGACTTGCAAGCACATGCCGGGCTTGCAAGGATTGACTTCCCGCCTTCTTCCTCAGCAGAATACCCTCACTACTCTTACTCGCCGGGGAGACAACCAATCCCCGGCCGCCGCATTAGCGCTCTTACATTTAGCGCTGCCGTCGGCAGCGCGGCCAATCACCGGCAACCGACGCGCACGCTACTTCCGGTATAATCCCGCGGTTATTAAGGTGTAACCTTACAGTATTATCTTAAATGCAAAAAGCACAGAAGATAAAATTATTACTAAATAATTATATGCATGTATGACACAATAGATCTGTTCGTTTTAGCTGAACTTCTTTCCAACGTCAAAAGAAAAAGAGGAAAGATGAACTGTGCAAGAAGAAAAGAAACAGGCCTAATTACTTATATGTATAATGGATAAAAGATAAATGCACAGTTCAATAATAATGCAATTTCTAGTGTGTAACCTGCATATAAATTGTAATCAATTGTTGCAATAATTTCTATATTGGAAAGTTGACTTTCATTAAACATTGAAAAACAGAAGCAGTTATTTATTTAAGTAATTATTTAGTGTTTATTCTCAGAATCTCCAGAAGCTGTTATTAGACGATGTGAAACTATCCAGACAACGCTACATGCAAATATTTGATTTCATCTTAACGCGATAGATGCAATTATATGTACGCCTTGCTGCAAGAATCGAAGAAAATTTACCCTCCTCCATTTTTTACTGAAATTCAACTTCACCGACGAAAGAGAATCTGATAAAAGCGAGCGAATTATCTGAGACGCGCGATAAATTTACTTGCGTGAGGCTTGAGTTATTAATGACCTCGTGTGTCCTCGTGTGGCTTCTTTTCCCGATTATTACTAACGTATCTCGTATTACTTTTAACAACCTTTGTTATATTTTGTTGAATCTTCGTTCAGACCGTCTGCGAAATAGAACAAAACGTGAGTTCTTTACCTGACGGATAGCTTCCTCTTCATAACGTTCTTTCGTGCTGCTCGAACACCCTTAACTTTCTCTACTTTTTAAATAATCGACCTTTCAACGAGTGTAAATAAATCGGCAAGCCGGATGTGTCCTGTATTCATTGTGAGGCAAAACATTTTGCAGCTAAAAAAATATCTAACAAAGGAAATTCATTTCATGATTGTTGTAATCACGGTGCGGTGTATTTAGAACCTTTTCCTCAATTTCCACAATTTCTTCGTAGTTTATTTAATGGTAGTCATGCAAAATCTAATAATTTTTTCCAATATATTCGTAGTTATAACAGTACATTTTCATTCGCGTCATTTAATGCTAATTTAGTTAATTTTGAAAATAGAAGACCTGGTCCATATTGCTTCAAAATACATGGACAGATTTATTACCAAATTAATACAGCATTGTATGGTGCTCAAAATGAAAATCCGACTTATAGTCGGCTTTTTATTGTAGATTCTAATGAAGCAATAAATTATCGTCTTAATGAAAACTCAGATTTAGATTTTGAAATAATACAAAATCTTGAACATATAATACGAGAATTGAATATACTTGCTCAATCTTATCAAATGATGGGTGAAGAATTAGAAAATCAACGACAATTAAAAATAGAATCTGGAGAATTGTTGCCAGAATTACAATTATCATTTACATTAAGACCGGGTATGGATCGACGCCGATATAATGCTCAAAGAATTAATGAAGCTGCTGCTATTTTTCGTACAACTGCTGATGGAGAAATTCCAGAATCATACGTAACAATACGTAGTCAGGGTGTCTAGTCGAGTCGAGCGGTAAAATTCCCTGACTTTTCCAGGTTTTCCAGGCTAAAAATCTTAATTTTCCATGACCATTTTCTAACAAATATCTATGTTCACGAGGGCATTAATCCATAATTTGAAAGTTAATAGAAAAGTGACTTTTCAGTAAAATACAGATAAAATAAATTATAATACTCCAGAACGGAAGAAAACATTGTTTTATTGGCGAGGAGTGTTAATTGTCAGAATTTTACAACACATTACATCATCAGATTATCAAAATAAACTTTAATATTAGTGTTTTTTAACACTTAGCTATAATTTGTTTAAAATAATTTTTATATAAACACTCGTTTAAACATTTTATGATTAACACTTAAAATAGTAGTATATTTTTCAATCGAAAAATGACTCGTATCATATCAAGTACCAATTCAACTAGTAATAGTATATGTCAACTGGCGAACTAGTGAAGAAAATCATATCTCATGTAAATTACATAATGAGATTAGAAGGCTTAACATAATAGTGATTCGTAATAGTAGTAGATTCCGTAATAGTTCCATGATTTATTTGCGATGGTTAATCGTGGAAAGAATGCACTCTTCGGAGGGTCGAGAGACACTCAAACAATTTATTCTTGCATCTCTCTTTCATTGATTTTCACGTGCAAGCTCCTCTTTGTACCACATATGCGCATTACGAGCTGCATGTATCAAATCTTTCGTTATGACGAAATTTTCAAGTCCTCCCTTGGCATTGACTGTATCATAGATGGTTCTTTGAGCGATCAACGACTTTTCTTTTTGATTTTCGATGAAACATTGCTTATTTACGGAAAAACCTCGTTCTACGGCAGCGTTTCCGTGAGAAAGAATCATGACGCTTTTCATGAAACTTGACAAATTTTCGTAATCTTTCTTACTGCAACTCGTGATAAGATCGACCCAGAAATGATCCAAACGAATCTCGGATCGCTTGAAAGTTTTAAACTTCTCTTGAACGACGGGGATATTATACTAATGAGATGTCCGTACTCGCGGTCAATTTTATCAACCGTTATTTCCGATATCAAATTATTTTCCACATAAATCCGTAATGCGAAAGACAACCGCTTATAAGCGATTTCTCCTCGACTCGTTATGGCCGGATCCATGCAAGAAACGGCTTTTGTTAGAGGAAATTTGAGAGGAGAGCGAACCATAATCTTCTCTACAAATATTTGAAGACATTGGCGTACTTGGTTTTTAAATTGTAGTATTTCGAGATCCGAAATGCCTTTTTCGTGTTTGAGTGCAACTTCAGTCGCATATCCAACTTTTATGTATTTCGTTGTACCAAATTATCCTTCTTAGTAACGTCGATTTTGGAAAGATCCGTTTCCTTCAAGTTCAGGACATCATCCTTTACGAATCTCCTCATGATAGATCTCACAAGTGCATAAATTTCACCGTAAAGAAATAAAGTCAACGGATGATCGGATTGAAATTCGGACATGAATGGCTGTACATCGCTCGCGAGGGATTGAAAAAAGGTCAATTTAGGAACGAGTAATTTGTCATCTAACGCGGTCGAAACCGTTTCAAAAGTAGCGCATTTCGGAATCTTTTTTTCTTTGATAACTTTTGCCACATATTTACATACATTCGGTAGAATGCCACGAGCTCGTTCAGCAACAGCGATATTTTCCAACCACCGAATTCCACACAAAAAATATATATATGTATATATACACGTCATCGATGTCGTGACTCTTTCTGTCTCAAAGTTTCTGATCCTAATAATTTTTTGCGAGATAAAAAAAGAACAGAAAATGTCATTTTTTAAGTTTTTAACGAAATTCCAGAAAAGTCACAAAATTCCATGACTTTTCCATGACTTTTCCAGGAGCACGCAGATTCCCTGACATTTCCAGGTTTTCCAGGTTTCCATGACCGCTAGACACCCTGAAAGAGACAAAGAGTTAACCGATGTTTGTGATAATATTAATATGAATTTCTTATTACAGATGTACTTGTCTTTCGGAAGTTGTTGTACAGAATGTTCTAAGAACTAAGTTTCGTGACAACAGTAAATGACAGTCTCCTCATCAGATCATTTCGTGATAAAATTATTATATAAAGTTAAGCTTTTATATATTAGGTATATACAGGGTGAGTTTGTTAATGCGTTACACACTTATATTGAGGGGGACATAAGATTCTAGCTGATATTTTAATGCTTTCAACTTCGTCGTAGTTTCTTATTAGACTTATTGTAACTCATGATGTTTTAGCATGACCCCTAATTTCTTTTTATATTATTATATATTGGTTAAGGAAAACTCTGTGCAGTTTGAATCGTTCTACGAACTTTGATTAAATGTGTGTTCTCGTATAAACTTTGACTAATAAGCATTATCTCGATATATTTATGGCTTATTAGGAGCTATGATGACATTTATTGTAAAATCTATTATAATTGCAGATGCAACTGCCAGTAGAGAAGGACGCCAGCGAAAGTAAGGACAAGTTACATTCAAGTAAGGACAAGTTACAAGGTACATTCTTAATAATATAATTGATTTACTTTTTATTTAAAATATATTTTTTTGTTTAAACAAAACTTTCATATTATATATATATATATATATACTCTAACATTTTTTTATAGATAATTATTCATATAACAAAAAATTAAAATATACGGAAGAGCAGCAAACGGCAATATTGGAGAAGTTTGGACATATTTTAAAAAACGCCGAACTGCCTAGCATCCCAGATATACGAGACTTCATAAAAAAAAATCCGTGTTTCAAGAAGAGGAATGCGAAAGCACTCAAATCGTGCATGCAGCGTCATCATATATACCAAGATGCTAAAAAAAAAGAAACGGCCAGGTAATATATATTAATATCGAGTCATCCCTTCTATTCTTCAAACATGAATTTATTTCTATAAGCTCTCTCTCCCTCTCTCTCTGCCTCTCCCCCCTCCCCCAATTCTTTGGAGAAGTAATAGCCTTTGTATATGTTATTGAATTTAAAAAACGCGGTTTACCACATGTCCATATGTTAGTTACTTTAAAATACAATTTCAAAATAACAACTCCACAGATCGCTGACAAATATATCTCTGCTGAAATTCCTGATCCTTGTGAAAATCGTGTTTTACACGACATAGTTATGAGACATATGATTCATGGACCTTGTGGTGATTGGTGTTTGGCAGATGGAAAATGTTCGAAACATTATCCTAAACCGTATTATGAAGAGACTAGAATGGATGAAGATGCTTATCCTTATTATCGTCGACGAGATAATGGCAAAAGTTTAGAACGTCCGGGAGAATATGTTGTTGATAATCGTTATGTAGTTCCATATTGTCCTATTTTATCAATTATTTTTAATTGCCATATTAATGTTGAGATAGTTTCAAGTATTAAATCGGTTAAATATCTGTATAAGTATATTTACAAGGGATATGATGTTGCTGCCATAACAGTTGAACCGATAACAGAAAATGTAATTATTGATCATGATAAGATACGTAATTTTATAGAAACTCGTTATGTTGGACCTGTAGAAGCCAATTGGCGTATAATCGGAAAAAAGCTACAAGATAAAAGTCATACTATAATGCGTTTACCAGTTCATCTTCCTAACGAACAGAATATTATAATTGAAAATGGATCCGATGAAGATGCATTAATTTCCGTTTTAGATCAAGTTACTATGTTAATAGATTATTTTGCATTAAATTCTCGCGATGAAGAAGCAAAACAATATTTTTTGCGTAATATATCAACACACACATATAAAATTTTGTTTTTTTTAAATTATAAATTTTCTTTTTTTATTTATTATATTTTTTTGTTATTATGCTTAAAATCCTAGATGAACAAAATATATGCGTGCTTCCACGCAACATTTCATCAAAATATTTAATAGCAGATTATCCAAACTTGATATTCATATCGCCTAATTTAATTGGCGCGGATAAATTTCTTATAGAAATTCCACGCTATTATACGTTTAAAAAAGAAAAAATTAATGGTAGAAATGTATCGCGTTGGAGTAAACGCAAAAGTCATTATAATTGTATAGGACGAATGTATTCCGTTAGTCCATGTTGCATATATGTTCTTTTATGTATTTAATCTATGACTATGTTACGTTATTGGTATGAGAATGCGCTCTATGTTAATTTTTAGTTCTTGCTCTCTGAGTGTGTGGCGCTTCCCGCCGATCTTTCACTTCCGTTTCGTTATACCGTTGCAACGAGTTCTTGTACTGAGAAATATATTACTATCCAAGAAATATCAGTTTCATCCTGTGTCAAAATCTTAACAGTCCAACACAATCTGAATTATATCATTTTCGACTATTATTACTCACTGTAAAGGGAGCTACAAGTTTCGAGAATTTAAGAACTGTAAATGGAGAAGTTTGTCAATCATTTTCAGCGGCATGTTTAGCTTTAGGTTTGATTGAAGATGATGATGAATGGAAACGAGCTATGAATGAAGCTGTTGAATGGATGATGCCAAGACAGCTTCGTAGGTTATTTGTACGTATATTATTGCACTGTCAACCATTACATCCCGAGGAGCTCTGGGAAAATTTTAAAGTAGCAAGGCGGAAGATTATGTTCGACATTTTGGAATGTTACAAGGACAAAAGAAAGCATATGCACAAATCAATGCTATGCTTTGTGCTAAAGGTAAGAGTCTTGCTGATTTTCCACAAATGGAACAATTGATAGAAAATGACGAAGAAAATGATTATATGACTATTGAAGAAGCTATGGAAGTTGATATCAGACAATATAAACAGTTAAATGACAAGCAAAAAGAAATAGTAGATCTTATATTAAATAGATTAAATAATAATAATCATAATAGTAATTGTTTTTATATCGATGGTCCAGGTGGTCCAGATAAAACGTTTACATATACAACTATCTATCACTTAGCCAAAATTCGTAATAAACATGTATGTACAATGGCTTTTACGGGCATTGCAGCGACATTATTGTCAGCAGGAAAAACGGTTCATAAGACATTTGGTTTGCCACTTCCACTATTTGCAGATTCATCTTCCAGCATTAAAATTCAATCAAAAAAAGCTCAATATTTGAAAAAAAAAAAAAAAAAACAGATATTTTTATTTGGGATGAAGCGCCAATGGCACCACGATATGCTCTAGAGATTATGGATCAAACGTTACATGACATTATGAATATTGACTTACTTTTTGGTGGAAAAATTATCGTACTAGGTGGTGATTTCAGGCAACTTCTTCCTATTAAGATACACGGTACCCGATGTAAAATTGTGCATCTTTCTATCAAGTTTAGTTCTACTTGGAAACATTTTACAAGTTTTTCTTTAACGGAAAACATGCGAGTTCTTCCAAAGGAAACTAAATTTGCAAAATTTTTATTGGATATGGGAGATGGCATATTAAATGATGTTAACGATAATATACAACTTCCAGATTGTTGTATTGCACCTATTAATGCCGATATTGTAGAAGATATATATGGTAATTGTTCAGGATTTTCAACCCGTCTCGATCGCGTATCGATTCGATACATGTGACGTCATCCCTTAGCCGCCCTCTGAACGAGGTGATTTCGTGCCGCACCCCTGTCACTCCTTGACCGCGATTTCTATCGCGTTGCACCCACGACGAGGAAGGTTCGAACGACGAGGGACGAGACGCGGCAGCGGCCGAACGGCTCGTATCGTTGAAATTCAATATACTATTTTTATGCGCGGCGATAGTATATTGCGCAGCGTTCGTCTTCCACTCCGATCCAAATGCCTCGGCGGAGGAGCGAGTCGTCTTGACAAATTTGGCAGAATTGTCACGGACAACGGCGACCGATATCGTCAACATGGCCTATGCGTTGCTCTCGTTCGTGACGCAAGATTGAAAATCCGTTTACGACGATCGAGTACGCGCGAGGCTATAGTTGTGTGTGCGTTCGTTTGCGTGCGTGTGACGCGTCATATTCTAGGAATTAATTTTGTTTCGTTCGCGTACCACAAAGCAGATTTCATCGTCGAATCATAAATGACGTAAAGTATTATTTTCTTCTTTCGGGAAATCTTTGTTCTCATTTGCTCCCTACTTTCAGATTTTTCATGTCAATCATTTTTGTCATTGCTTCGTTGCTCGTCGCATCGTCGTTCGTCGCATGCTCGGAAAAAATAATTTCTCAAAAGAAAATTCAACTTCACGAAGCTGAAGATGACGACGTAAGTATAAATGCATATTTATAACATGTTTATTTTTCATTTTAATACATTAAAAATATTTTAGATTGATATGGCAGATATGGAACTCCTGTTCCAAGAGTCTTCAGATATTTCCGTTCCTCCAGACCGTACTGGTATTGTTGCTATATAGCGCTGACGCGCTATCGATCCTGACATGCCTGGATCGCGTAATCCTGCTAACAAATGATTGGTCGATGCGGGTCGCGCGCCCCGAAAACTCCCGAAACGGGACCGCGAGAGCTCCGGTCTAAGAAGTCGTAAAATGTACTCCGTTTCACGCGATTGCTCCACGCCGTCGTGCATACATAATAGTAGAAAATATTACTCCGTTTCACGCGGTTGTTCCACGCCGTCGTGCATACGTAACTTTACCGTGCCATCAGTTCACCCGCTTATCGTACTTTCAGTGCACCCGCTTTATCGTGCCTTCCGTGCACCCGCTTTACCGTGCCACCAGTGCACCCGCGCTCATTAGTGCATCTGCAAATCACTGCGCCTCCGCGCGCCTGAAATTCACCGTCTCAATCACGCGAACGGTGAATGTCCGCGTCTCTGTACGTGGCTTTCCGCGTCATCGCGCGCCCGCTCAACGCCGTTGCTGCCTCGCGAGCGGAAAACATTATCGCATCTTGTGCGTGCTATTGTGCACCAGTGCCAGCTAGCCCGCACGGGTGCGCGAGAGTGCGAGAACTGTGTATAAGACTGTAAAATAAATTGTAGGTACTTGTCAATCAAAAAAACGAGCGTGCGTTACCTAAACCCACTCTTCGCTAACTCCTAGGCTCTTGCCCCGCGCCCTGGTCAGGGTGGTCCCGGCATTCATTCGTGTCCCGAAAGCACCTCGGCAGAGCACGAAACATTCTCCTTCGAGACGGATCGGGGTAATTCTCGTTACGAGGAGACTTTAGACACGCACATTATCAAGCACAATGAGTGAACAACTGCTAGAAAGGCAGCTCCAGCGACTGCTAAAGGTCAATCGCGCACTGGAGAACTTCAAGAAAATTGGAAAAAATAACCTGACTGCGACGAAGATTCGCAGTCGAATCAGTGCATTGACGGACGTCTGGGCAACCATCGAAGGAGGATATTCCGCACTCCTGGCCGCGATCCTGGCTGCTAAGCGAACGACTCACGCATACTTCCAGGATCAACAGTACGAGGCCTACGAGAAGAAGTATCAGTGCGCTTCTGATTATATGAAGGAGTGTCTGGAGGAACTGGAAACGTATGTAAGTCCGAATCAATCAAATCTCAGTTTCGGACCGCAGTCACCCGCAATTCCGTCGTCCGTGTTTTCTTTGTCACATCTTCCGCCGATAAAACTTCCTTCGTTTGACGGGAAGTACGAAGAATGGGAGAGCTTTCGCGATCAGTTTACGTCCCTTATCATCGACAATAACGACATCTCTAATTTCTCGCGTATGTATTATCTAATTTCATGCCTTCGGGATCGCGCTCTTGATTGCGTGAAAGATATCAGGGTTACCGCGGAGAATTTCGGTATTGCGTAGAACACGTTGAACGCGCGTTTTGAAAATAAGCGTCGTTTGATAAGCATTCACATGTCGATGCTGCTTAATTTGCCAGCTGTCGCGAAAGAATCCGCGCTCGAGTTGCAATCATTACGCGATAAAATAAATACCGCAGTCGCGGATTTGAATAAATTAAATCGCACACCTGAAGAGCTATGGAGCGATATTGGTTGAATCTAATATTCTATCAAAATCCCTGCGATGGACTAAGACCTATAACTGGGAATTTAGCTGCATTGATCCAGATAAGACTCCATCTTTATTGCGAGTGGACGATATACAAAGAGACGAATCAAGTAAAATATTGAAGACAAATTCTAATGAACATACATGGGCCAAACAAGTAAAAAATGGAGAGATGCTTGCAGACGATGCCGTACACCTGCTCATAAAAAAAATGATAAAAAAAATGTCTGCCACATGCCCTGCAGAAAATTGTTAAGGTATGTGTGCCAGGAATATTAAGCACAATAATGGCAGCACCGAAATTTAAAAATCCATCGACGGCGATTCGAACAAATCTACGAGATGTAAATTTCTGCATCCTATGTGATGTGATAGGCTGTATAAATAATCGTATAAATAAAAACAATTATAAACGCATACAAAATTTGGAAGAGATAAATAAAGAAATGTATCGTATCCATCGTATATTATATGTGGGCGAATTAGCTTACAAATATAAAATTATTAATTCGACTGAAGATCTTGAATAATGATAAGAAAATTACTTCGATTGTTGAATTAGACGAGATGGTCGAAGATGGGAGTGACTTTTTAACCGAAGAAGAAATAAAAAAATGGAGAAAGTTTCGGGAAAAATTGAACACTTTTTTACCGTAATCTTAAAAGCGTAATTGAGCACTTTTTAACCGTAATCTTAAAAGCGGATAGACATACGAGGCATTGCATTGGTTGTGTCGTACTGGACTCATATCGGTCATATAGACCCAAAGTGGCAGATGATATTTTTGAAACTATACATTATTCCGAAGTAACTTGCCACATATTTAAATATCCCAAAGTGCCACAACAACAAGGTACCAGTAACGACTGCGGTTTATACGCAGTCGAATATATTCGGAACCTCACCGAGAACAATTTAGACAAGTTGTTCATGGGCCAAACAAGTAAAAAATGGAGAAATGCTTGCAGACGATGCCGTACAGCTGCTCATAAAAAAAATGTCTGCCACATGCCCTGCAGAAAATTGTTAGGGTATGTGTGCCAGGAACATTAAGCACAATAATGGCAGCACCGAAATTTAAAAATCCATCGACGGCGATTCGAACAAATCTACGAGATGTAAATTTCTGCATCCTATGTGATGTGATAGGCTGTATAAATAATCGTATAAATAAAAACAATTATAAACGCATACAAAATTTGGAAGAGATAAATAAAGAAATGTATCGTAATCATCGTATCTTATATGTGGGCGAATTAGCTTACAAATATAAAATTATTAATTCGACTGAAGATCTTGAATAAGGATAAGAAAATTATTTCGATTGTTGAAAGAAAAAGGAAAAAAAGTGGTCAAAAAAATTACACCACTATGGCTTTAACCCCTCCATGTAATCTAAATATAAAGTCTATTTTGTGGATTGTAGAGGATCGAAAATGATATATGCACGCATACATACATTTTATGTTTTTATTCGGCTTTATATGTTCTCATTTTTACATGCATAGAATGAGTGAAGATCGTAGAAATACGCATGCCATCATATGGTTTAAAGATATATACACGAAAGATGGACGAAAAATCATAGATTTGGTTCCTTGTTCAAGGCTTGTTCAAGATAGCAAGAAAACATTTTGCCTTTATCCACCAAAAAGTCAAACAAAACTGATTCAACAATGGTCCGAAGAGTCTAAAGATCCAAATTCAAAATGGGAAAAAAGTCAAGTAGAAGTTATAAAATATGCTTGTAAGTACATTTTTTATAAAAGTTGTTCGACCACTAGAGGGTTAGTGGGGGCTGGACCCCTCACCCCGCAAAAAACCTAACCATAACCTAACCCAATCTGTAATCTGTATCAGTGTGACAATTAATAGACCTGTTCGTTTTAATTGAACTTCTTGCACAGTTCATCTTTCCTCTTTTTCTCTCCAACGTGAAAAGTAAAAGAGGAAAGATGAACCGTGCAAAAAGTTTAGCTAAAACAAACAGGCCTAATAATATTGCTTGTTAAAAGATATACATTTAAAGTTTAAAATTAGTAGTAAATGTATACATTGACTACTAAATGTTACTGATTTCACGTTTGAACTGTTAAATATATCATATGTACAGAGTGTTCCACATCTGCCGTGCTATTAGTCAATAGAGTGCCGCATTAACTTTCCGGTCAGCCAAGTCTGCTAACAGCAGGCATTAAATCATTATTATTTATTTGTAAGATATTTTTTTGTATAATTTAAAAATAAAACTACATGTGAAATGTATTTGTATATGGTTTTTTAAAAAATCACTCATTCTCTTTATTAGATACATTAAAACAACTATTCCCCAATATTTGTGAGAAAGAGATTTTAACAAGAACAAGTCGCTGGTTCTCCGGAGCTCCCGACAGAGATGGTGGCAGAAAAGTCAGACTTAAAACAGTAACACAGACTTAGAACAGTATGTTAAGCTGTCTTTACAATACCCACGTGTCTTCAACGTTTTCTCTTTTTTTTTTTCATTAATATCTTTATATCATACATTGTACTGTACTACTTTGTACGTTTTCATCCAATATGATTTTGGAGAGCCACAGCTTGGCCTCTCACAGCCTGTATTTAATGTAAAAGATTTGCAACCTATTACGTAAATATTAATATCTTTGTATTACATTATATATTATTGTTTCTTGGTTCGATTTACCCATTGTTTGATTTACACAGAACGCAAAATAAATATTTACATCTGAATAGTCTTGTCTCATTAGCGCGTGTGTGTAAGAGTACTAATACTAAATACTTTTTAAATTATACATGAGTTTTCTGGAATATATGTATATATGTAATACATATAACTGGACCAGTATTGTATTTGTTAATAAATAGTATCTAATCTGTAACTGACACAATGAGTTTTCTGGAACATATGTATATATATATGTTCCAGAAAACTCATTGTGTCAGTTACAGATTAGATACTATTTATTAACAAATACAAAACTGGTCCAGTTATATGCCCAGTACTGGTCCGTCCGTTATTGCCAGTATTGAACCAGTACTGGCGATTAACATGCCAGTACTGGCATGACATTACACTCCTGTGTCGAATCTGTACTGGCACAGTACTGGCAGCCAGTACTGACACAACGGCAAACGATACTATCCTAATACTGGTCCAGTTATATGCCCAGTACTGGTCCAGTTATATACCCAGTACTGGTCCAGTTATATGCCCAGTACTGGTCCGTCCGTTATTGGCGTTACACTCCTGTGTCGAATCTGTACTGGCACAGTACTGGCGGCCAGTACTGGCACAACGGCAAACGGTACTGTCCCAATGTTGGGCCGTTTTAACATTTCTACGTGGGTACCTTACGACATGGTCGATTTCACATTACAAACTTTTAATTCGTTCCATCCACGTTTACAGTTTACCATAGAGGTTGGTAACAAAAAACTCAATTTTTTAGATACCACCATTATCAACAATAATGGTCTTATCGAATTTGATTGGTATCATAAGCCCACTTTTTCGGGCCGTTATTTAAATTACAATTCTTGTCACCCCTCGTCTCAAAAGCGTGGTACAATTATGGGACTTATCGACCGAGCTTTTTTATTGTCTCACCCAAAGTTTCACGAAAAAAATCTAGGACTTATTATTAACATCCTTCTGAACAATGATTACCCTTTAGACCTTATTTTTAACACTATTCACGAACGTCTTAAAAGTCTCTTTTTCAAACAAACAAAAAAACAAAATCCTAACGATACCGATGATGACGCTGCCTTTAAAAAATGGTTCACCGTTCCGTTTTTTCCTTCTATTTCTATCAAATTTAAAGATATTTTCAGAGAATCAGATACTCATTTATCATACTACAGTGTTAATAAATTAAACAGATTTATCAAAGTTCAGAAGGATGCTCTTCCTACTTTCGCAACGAGTAACGTGATCTACAAGATCTTTTGCCGCGATTGCGACGCATCATACGTGGAGCAAACTGGTAGACAATTAAAAACCAGAATTTCCGAACATCGTAGCCATATCAATAGAAACAGTTCTGCTCACTCTGTGATAACGGATCATAGAATTCAGAATGATCACGATTTCGATTGGGAAAACGTCGAGATTTTAGATCATGAAAGATTTTATCACAAGCGACTTATCTCTGAAGTTTTATACATTAGACAACAGCGCCATAGTTTAAACCTACAATCAGATACCGATTGCCTACACCACGCATACTTGTCCATCATAAATACTGTTTAACCTTCGGTTTTTCCCTTCCCCGGCGGGTTACTTTGTTTATAATTACGTTTCCGACCTACATACTTGTGACCCTCTTCTCATTTCGATTTCAACCGACACGTGTGTGACTGCAATATTCTCGCTTCTTTTCCGAGATGTGCGACTCTCCGGATTCACACCTGATTGCTACGACTTTTTAATATTGTACTTTTCTGACTGCTACAGAACTTGAGTGGAAATGTCCACCATAATCGTGTGTACCAGCTCGCTTATCACATCTCCTCAGAAAGGGAGCTTGCCGCCTCGAGTTCTGCAGGAATAGATTTCCTCTTGTGTTAATAAATGCTGAAGATGGCTCAAGGGAAGAGCCGAAACGTTCGTTACTTGTAAATTCTAGTCTTTATTTTTATCGCGCACCACGTCCCGCGCTTGACTCGCATCGCCGTTTGTATCGCTGTCGTTAATAGTTTAATTAAAACCTTGGCCACATATTACTGCATTGAGGCAATCACCGACGTCGGAAAAGCGTCCGTTATAGTAAAACTTTATGAAGATCTCGCTAATAATAAAAATAAAAAATCGACGACGCCTCTCTTCATCGTAAAACAGGTAACATATTATTTGAGACAAAAACCTTTATAGGACCATCTTCTAGATGGTTTATTCCATTTATTGAGCAGCAATCCGGGACCATATATTAGGTTCTTTTTCAATTGTCCAAAATTATATAAGATAAGAAATAATTATTTGCAAAGTTTTAACTCTACAATCACATAAACTTTCGAAAAAAGCATCATTAATAAAAATAATTATAATTTTAATGATATTATTTATTTATAATATTATTTATTTAATAACATTATTTATTTATAGCTGAAAAATTTGTAATTCGGTTCTGATTTATTGCCCAATAAATCGTACGATGAGCTATATGGTTATTTTAAGATAAAATAATGCCGGCAGATGATGGCTTCCACCGAGAACCTGATCGGAGCAAAAGGAGATTCTCCACGTGCCGTCTTATATACCGCAGAAGAAGGCGTAGCTTCGACCTTCGTGGTAGCAGATACAAATATAAGGGTTAAAATACCAGAACCTACGGTCACCAAAACCGTCATATGTTTGCTAGCATCATATTACGTTTGGGACACAACGTATCCATTGGCTGGCATATTCGAATGTAATGGGATTCATCGACTATAAGGTGCTTGGAACTGTCTCGAAAAACCAAAGGATCCAAAAGTTTATACGCAAACTGAACCATGGATTAGAAGTCACGCCGCAAAGTGGGATGAAATGCAAATCTAGCTGGACAAAACTAGAAAAAATCAATATTTTTAAATAAATCAAATAACATAGTAAAGTATTATTTATACTTGTATAATGCAGATTATATCATAATAAAGCCTGTAAAATATTCTGATGTTGTTATAACAAAGCCCATAATAACAGTTTCTCAGTGTTCGTCTCTGCCGGACGGCTCGCGCTACGATTCCAAGCGTGCTACCGGTGTGGTGATCCCTTTGAAAATTTGGAGGTGGTTTTGCGCAATAATGTTGCGCGCTCGTGTATTTAACATTTGCATTACGGGCTCCAGTGAGGAGGGCGGGCTGCCCGGGCCGGCCGAGACGAAATAGATGTCTATAAAGTCTGTATCTACCCCTTTGAATAATTTTTCAATATTATGTAAAACGTGTAAAAACAACACGCATTACTACACACTTCACATGTTCTTAATTTACACACGATAAGACGTGTAAAAGTGTCTTCAATAAATAATGCACTTAAAATGTGTAGTGAAACTACACACTTCACGTGTGTTTTTAATTTACACACGATAAAGTATGTAAAAAGTGTCTACAATGAATAACGCACTTAAAATGTGTAAAAATAACACATGTGTTTTTGTAGTAAAGTGATGAGAATCTCGCGCGGGGGGTTCTGGCCATTTCAGGTATAAAAAGGGCGGAAAACGCCACGGAGCGACACATCGTTTTTGGCTTCGGCTTCGTTAGTCACATAGTTTTAGATTTCGGCTCTGTTACTCGACTTAAATCATTTTTCTAATTCTTACTCAATTCCAGACAGTCACTTTCCGACATTCGACTATACGTTCAAGTTCGAGCACTCGCGCTCGATTCTGGGACTTAATCCCTACTGTACTTTTGCATTTTAAGACCGCGCTTCACGCACAACTCAGTTTGTACTAAAATCTAAGAATAAAGGTAAAATAAGTTTGAAAAAAGAATAAGCTTGAAATCTGGGATCTCATCTCGTATTAAAATTCTTAATCAATTACTCCTGAGATTCGACTCGCAGTTTTCGCTGAGAAAGAGCGTGGCGATCTGTCCTGGGCGCTGACGAAGTGTGGCGAACTGGTACTTTCGCTGCCGAAAGGCGTGGTGATTACGGGGTTGATTCTTAGAAATCGCAATAATCATTATTAATTCCCGAAAGTGAATTTGGCCTTTACGCTGACGAAGAGCGTGGCGGATTGGCTTTGAGCGCTGACGAAGAGTGTGGCGAGCTTTAAAATTCATTTTCGAGAACTCGGGCTGAATGACGAAAAAGGGAGGTAGACGAGTTCAAATCAAACGAATTAGGTTCCAGATCAAGCAAGCTGTTACTTCTAATCCTCTCCCCCTCCTCCAGGAATTGCAACAACTAGAAAACGCACCTCCATTTAAACCTATTCCTGCCGAATTCGACATTGATTATCCTAATTACAATCAGATAGATAAAAGTAATCCTCGTTACGAAACTTATGAATTCCGATATTATTTCCCGAGCAATAATAATAATAATAATAACTTTCACACGACTTGTCCAAATCTCTGGTAAGTTGCTTAAATGCATTGACCAAAAAAAAAAAAACGGACAAACAACAGACAGAACGTGACACAAACAAATATAAACATATATAAGGATAAACTCTCAGACCACGAAGTGGCACCAGCGGGTAATGAGGTTACCAAAGAAGGAGAGAAAACTGATAACCAAAATAAGCATAGGGCAAGAGTTCCCTCGGTAGCCTCGTTGGGGAAACAGGTGGAGCAGGTGAAGGGTGAAAAAAGACTAAAAGAGGAGGGTGTGAGAGGAGGTGGAGGCAAAAGAAGGAATCCTCCAAGTCTCTGTTAGAGCTGCCTTTCTTCTCTTTTTATTTCAGAGGAGAACTTGGGTGTGTAAAGTTCGCACCCCTACTTTAAAATTTTTTAGTTTTGATTAGAGTTCCGCTTCTTTTCAAAAAGTAAGAGTATTTTTATGTTTATAAAAAGAGTTCCGGCGATTAACACTTTGAAAAAGGCAATTAAAAAATGGAATGCTAATTTCACACCCAACTTTAAGACCGAATAGTTCTGAACAGCTCATCTGAAGCATTTTGACGAGTACTAGAGTTCCTGATAAAAAAAATTTTAATTTCTTTCAAAAAACAAAAAAAGAAGTTTAAAATAAAAATTTTATAGAGGTTGACTCCAAAAAGAGCAGTAAATACGATATCTGTTGGAAAGAGTCCAACACAAAACAAGTAAACTAAAATCCAAGGAGATGAAAGTCTCCCAGTAAAAATAATGCACATTCAAAAATTGTCACAAGTTCTCCGGGTGTGTGAAGTTGGCACCCTCACTTTAAAATTCGATAGTTCTGATTAGAGTTCCAGCTTCTTTTCGAAGAGTATAAAAGTATTTTTATGTTTATAAAAAGAGTTCCGGCGATTATCATATGAAAAAGGCAATTAAAAAATGGGGTGCTAACTTCACACTCAACTTTAAGACCGAATAGTTCTGAATAGTTCATCTAATGAATTTTGACGATTAGAGTTCCTGATAAAAGAAAAGATTTTTTGATTTTTTTCAAAAAACAAAAAAAATGAAAAAGTCTGATTTTAAGTCAAAATAGTTCTAAGTAGCTCATTTAATTCCTTGCGAAAAGTTCTAAAGTTCCTGATAAGTAAAAAACTGCAAAACCTTAAAATTGTTTTAAAAAATCATCATCAAACGCAAATGACATTCACGGCAGACCTTCGAAGTCAAATATCTTCTTAAAACTCCCATCAAAACGCCTGTAACTCTACCACTAACTACTAGTGATCCGGCCACTAGTTAAGAAGATATTCGAAGATGCAACGGATGAAATTCGACTAAGACCCGTTTCACACGTATCCAACACTGGACTACTGACGCCGGGTATCCGATCGCGAAGTGTATGGATTAACATGGGAGCATTTACATGTTTGTCCGATAGCCGATTTGTAAAAACAAAGAAAATCGATCGGGTACCCGGCATCGGTAGTCCGGTGCCGGATACCTACGTGTGAAACGTCTTAATCTTTCTGTCCGTAAACGGTACGGGCACGGCACGGTTATGTCTAAATCGATTTTAAATTGGAGATATATTCACGGAGGGAGTTCGTTATACGAGTAATATTGATATAAATCTCGCAGCACCGATATATACGCGTATAATCGGTTAAAGATCCAACGATAAGATTATCGTAGACAATATCAACGAGTAAAACGCATAATTTAATGCATCAAGTACAGACATTCATGGCGTATTAAAAAATTGAAGAAAGTTACGTGCAACGTGCGTAATTTTCTTTCATTTAAAAAAGAAATGTATAATTTTATAAAATAATGAGAAATTCTTTTTCGGCTTTTCTTTATACGGCTAATTCACTGCAAAACCAAGTTTGTTATTTTAACTAAAGCTCTTCTTACACATTTCTTACACATTTCTTGTCGTTTTGAATGATGCCATTTAACACGGTTGAACATATTAATACGATTAAACATGTTGATTTAACACGCAACAAAACATGTAAAACGAGCTTCAGTCAAATGTGTCATTTTTAAACGTTTATGCGTGTAGAAATAACACACTTGGATTTACAGTGTCTGTGTACGATAAAACGGCTTGCAATTACAATTAATTACAAAGTATTCTATACATATAATCATTAGTCTATATACTCTATATAAATCAAAAATGGTATAGTTACTATAGTTGTCTCTACGCTATTAAATATTAAAAGATAAAATTTAAACCAATACCTTGAGTTAAATAACATTTTGTTCTTCTTAATTACCATGTGTCAAAATTTATTATTTTAACACAAAGAATGTCATTTTAACTCCATTGATTAGTCAAATTAATAATTAAATTAACATTGTTTTAGTTAAATTAACGATATATTGAGTAGCAGTAGCGACTTATAAGAATGGTTAAAAATAGCTTAATTTGAGTATAATTTGACACTACGAATTTACTTCTTACTTCGTGTGGCCATAATACTAGAAGCGAGTTCACGCCGGCGAAACTGGAAACGATCAGTCAGATTACGTAATCGGAGGCACTGTTGGCCGTGTACCAAACCCGCGGCCGACCGACCGGTCGCTCGCCGATCCGCGTTAAGTACGCGATCGCGTATGCACGTACTCGTTCTCTCGGTCGGACCTACTACCGGTAATCACGCTGGCCACGCCGGCGTCCTCGCTCCCGTCCGCGTTGTGAACAGAGGCAAGACTACTACCTTTTGTAAATCGTGGCAGAAAGGAACGCGAAAAAAGTGGCGAATTCGTGTTAGAATCCGAAGATTCAAGTGGCCTGAACACTACGCTGGTGCAAGCACTGTCGTATTGTATCGAAGAAGTCAGGCTGTCTTAGGCCCTTGATTCTCTGCACGAGTCTCGTTGGGCCTGGGGTCAGAGTCAGCTACTGGTCTGGTGATGCGAATATATAGCGTCTCCTAGTCAAGTCATGCGCCCACCTCCCAGTGGTTTCGCTGGACCGCTGCAATGGGGCTGTTCCGATTCAGTACGGCTCGGTCGCAAGATCTGATGTCGGCTGGCCAGCGCGTTCTGCAGTAACCAAGTGGCGTCAATGGCGATCTGACTGCGCCTCTAAGAGCCTGTAGTGATACGGGCCCAAGTACCGCTGGTGAGTTGTAGAGCCAAGGAAGGGCACGGTTATCTGGGAAGCTCTCGGCTGTCAATCCGTTTGTTCCCCAACACGCAGTAAATATGAAGAAGTTAAGAATGAATCTTCACGCCCGGGTTCTCGGATGGTTAGGGCACTGCACGCACGATGCGAGATTGATGACTCGGTTAGTGCGGAGACACCCAGTGACGCAGTCACTGGCTCCTCGAGAGTAGCCGCTAGTTATCGGGTATAGAAACGACTACGCCTCTTGACGCACGAGACTCATGCCACGAGTAACCGTAGCCTTCTACTTCTTTGTAAATTTTATAGCACCTAATCCTCCTCAGGATCACATAACGGCCAAGAACAAGTCAAAAATAATAAATACAGACTCGAAAAATTCAATCCAAACTCGGCGCTGATTGCATCAGCAATCTTCAAAAATTATTCAGGACAAAACACGTCCGAACATGTCCACGGTCTCGACGAGACTTGCCCCCAGTAGCCGTGTCAAATAGTAATAAGTTATTTCGTGAATGGATATCCATCTGTGTCAAACGCAGTGCACGGGTACTGCGTTTCAAGCATGCCTGGTGCCGGAGGTCGACTCGCAACGGTGGCGGGATTCGCGTCCGCTTCTCCCACGTTGCAAGGCCGGCCAACTTCGACTCCCCGGCTAAAGTAAAAGATAATCGCATGCTTTAATGGGCTTGGAACCCTTAAGGGGGATCGTTCGGCTGATTCGATTCGGAGTCATAGGTCAATGAGACCCCTTCGTCGGGACTGGAATTCGATTGGGCCTGATGATCGATCGAATGATGCTTTCGCTTGAACCGTGACTGACCCGTCTCGCGAAAACCCTTCGCGAATGGATTGTTATTGATCTTCAACTTCGTGATGTTCTCGTTTTGGTATGCCGTCACCGCGATAAATTCCGTCTCCTTGAAAGCGAACAACGCGGTTGGATCAGTAAAGAGCTCGTTGTAGTTTTCGCATCGAAGCAACGGACTATCCAGATCCTAGGAACGTATTTGTGCATCGATGTTAATACCACGTTATTATTGGTGTCGTTGATGTTGTTCGTGAGCTTCAATTTATTGAAGCTGATCGGATTGCCCATCCAGTGGCTCCCCGTTGCCGGACTCTCGGGATGCTTATAAATCTTACAACCGAAGGGCTGTTGCGGCTCTATCGGCCCCGCAAAACTCCAGCCATATTGCTGTTCTTGCCCCCGTTCTGGTATCCACAGTACTTGTGGCGGCGATCGGAGGCCGGTGCTATCTCCATGAGGACATAATAATTCTCACGTTTCTCCATACCGCTTACGTTTATCTGAACGGACGAGAACATGCGCCGACCGCATATAATTACTCTTGGTAATTATAATTTCTGTATTATTTTCGTAGAATTGCTGCCAGAGGTTTCGATTGAGCAGCTCCACGTTGACACCGCGCAGCAATGGGGGTTGAAATACCCATTCGCTTGAATTCATCCTCTCACCTAATTTGCGTTGTAGAGGGATCAGTGACTGCGCGAAGAATGGCGATGCCAGTTGCATATTCAGTTCCAGGGGCATCAGTGCGTTGTTTGGATCCTGAAGAAACATCTCCGATGATCGACGTTTCTTCTCCGACACCGTCGGTGTAAGGTATAAGGCAAACACGGAAATGCTCAGAACGAACGTCGAAATCACGTGCAGTTGTAGAATGGAACTGAGACGACCGGTTCTCGCCTACCAGTGACCTACCACAAAACAGGATCAGTGCAATCCGCCGAAACTAGGCGAACTATATGTGTCGTCGGTCGTTCGGCGCCAACACATGAGACAACTATGTGTCCATGAACCTTTTGTTCTTTCTGCTGCGATTCACAAAAGGTAATATATAAGGTAACAAATAACGTTCACATGATAATTTTAAATGCCATAATCACACTGATCTACTGTGTCAGTTAAAATAAATATTAACTCATTACGCGTTGTTAACCCTTAAATGCCACACCTCTCAAGAATCTCGTAAATGACATATGGGGTCTAAAAGACCCCAGCATGAAAAATGTCTCCTTACTTATTGATTTTTTGATATTTAGTTATGAAAATTATTTTCAATGTTGTTCAAGGCTTAGAAAAGAGAATAAAATGCTTATATTGTAAAAATTTCAATTTCAACATAGTATAAAAAATTAAGATCGCCAACAGTTAAAATATTGGCTCCAAAATAAAAAAAATAAAAAATAAAAAATAAATAAATATGAGCTCCATTTTTGGCGGGAACATTTGAAAATATATCATTGTAAAGGGTCTGGGGTCCGCTGGACCCCGGGTGGCATTTAAGGGTTAATCGATTTGTCGTAACTTTCTCTTTCTTTAACCCTTTAGGGGCCACACATCGATCCCGTTGGAGTAAAATGTTATAATTTATAAAATAGTCTTAAAAGACGTCCCTGATGAAAGTTTTTTTAGTTCTTTTTAGTTTTTTGTTTTGGTTGTTTTTTGTTTGTTTTTTTGTTTCTTTTGTTTTTTTTAATGTACACATTTATGTACACAGACCCCTAAAGGGTTAAAAATGTTCAGATACTGTCTTTTCCTTTTCCGGGTAATCTCAGTAGAGACATCCTGCACTTCTTCAAGCTTCTCATATATTATACATATTTGCCTTTCCGCTGAATCTCGATCAGTCGAACTCAAGATATTAAGATTCTCTAGTGATTCGATAATATTCCAACAACATTCAGACGAAGAAATTATTAGATTAATGCGTGTACAAATGGCAACAACTGGCTTCTTTTATGTACATTTTATATTAGTGTAAATGTACATTAGTGAAAATAATTTTGTTACACACCATTAAATAAAATAATTATAGTAAGTCGCTGAAATATGATTCTGTAAAAAATTTTGACATTTTAGCAATCAGTTTAAGTTCTACATAATTATTTTGATGAACCAACAAAATTATTTTCAGATCTGTATCTAGCTAAATTTTTAGATACTTCAGCAAAATCGTACTTTCCGTGTACTGCATATATACGGTTTGTTAAATAAAAATATGAGTTATATCGATTTCTTCCTTGCTATGCAGCAGCATAGTGCTGCTTATTAACCCTAGGTATGCACAGTGAAGTCTCCAAGACCCCAGCCCAGCTTCCTTTTTTCGCGTTCGTAGAAACTTTTGTCTCATATATTCTTTTCTTTTAACTCGTATATCTCGGAACTCTTTAATTCAATCGACTTTTATGCATTATGGACCTATTCCTTGATCGATTCTTGCTCGATTTAAAAAAAAAATAAATAAACTGAAATTCATTTTTGCTGAAATTACGATGACAATGGGATGAGGTCTCCGAGAACCCACAGTGTATAAGTGTATAGACAAAATAAGACTGTGTATACCTAGGGTTAAAAAAGATAACATGCAATTTATTCACGCTCATGTACAAAGTAACGTCGACCACGCAGAAATTGTTGATAATGTTAGTACGGGTACAAAATTCGGTTTTGTGAAGCGCAAACGAAAGCCGGAGACTTGCAGAGTTTCTTATTCACGCATCATGGAAATGCACGCCCTTAATCTACATACGGAAAGAATGGTTTTCTGTCTGAAAATAATTTTGTTGCACCATTAAAATAATTATAGTAGGTCGCTTAAGTATAATGATAATGCTGTAAAAATTTTGATATTTTAGTAATCAGTTTGATTGTTTTACATAATTATTTTGATGATGGAACAAAATTATTTTCAGATCTGTATCTAGCTAAATTTTTTGATACTTCAGCAAAACCGTTCTTTCCGTGCACCATTCTTCTGTACACTCTTTACAAATATAGAAAGAGGATATCGAAAAATAAAAATGCGTTAGGTCATTACAATGTTAAATTTACGTAAAAATCCATGTACACGGGGAATCTCGAGATTTTTCTCTTTTTCTCTCTTTCTCTGCGGTAACGAAAACTCACGTTTTCACGCCAAATCGCGTGTTACGATATCGTATTAAAACTTATAATAAACGACTGTTTCGGCTTGTACACGTAAGTGAATCTTGCGCATTAATGTATATATTATAAATGTGTACTTGGCGCCTTTTTTTTGCCTTTTTTGAAAATTACATTTACGTGGTATCATTAACAAAACGATATTTTCACAAGCTCGGACTATTCAGTATATCCGCTGTAATCTACTTTTCATTAAAAAGTACTCTTTTGTGAACTATTCATCATCATATACTGTAGGTACCAATAAATTCTAGATTTAGTAAAAACACAAGATAAATGCTATCATTTATCAAAACTCATTTAACCGATAAGCTTAAAGATGCAATTAATTATATGGATTTAATTTTAATTGTCATATACAAATTATCTAATTCTCTAATGAAAATTCGAACTAATTCGACTTAAAAATGACTAAAAGTCTAATACAAAATCTAAATTTGTAGAATATAAAGTTTATCTTTATTTCGCATATAATGGAAAAAAAATCTTATTAATTATTTTGGTTCGTGCGAAGGGAAATTATTTAATTTTCAAATCCAATTAAAGTACAAAGGTTCCAATACCCGGTACCTTTAAGACACTTAAAAGTAAGTAAATGCACCAATGCTTATGTCTGGATACCTTTAAAAATACATAAATTTATGGAAATAAACGTTTGGATACCATAACTAAAGTTTCAAACTACAAGAAAAAATATTTGTATCTTTGTTCTTAATTCGCGTTATACTTATAAATAAATAATAAAAGTATCCAGATAGAGGTACATGTCCGAGTATATTGGTACTTTTAACTTAATTTCTAAATATTGAGCAAGACATAATATATTAACTTCTTAATGGCTAGTTAAGAAGAAGATTCGACTTCAAGGATGCAACGCGTGAAATTCAACTAATTGTAAGTCCGCATAAAAATTTTTTTTGAAAGTTCTAGACGTTCTGATAAGAGTTCCGTTTTTTAGTAGAACTCTAAGAATTCTGAAAGAAATTTCTATGATCGAAAACAATCCGGTCACTAGTTAAGAAAGAAGATATTCGACTTCGAAGGTCTACCGTGAACGTCATTTGCGTAAGTTTTGATGATGATTTTTTAAAACAATTCTAAGGTTTTAGAATTTTTTACTTATCAGGAACTCTAGAACTTTTCGAAAAAAAATCAAATGAGCTACTTAGAACTATTCTGGCTTAAAATCAGACTTTTTCATTTTTTTTGTTTTTTGAAAAAAATCAAAAAATCTTTTCTTTTATCAGGAACTCTAATCGTCAAAATTCTTCAGATAAACTATTCAGAACTATTCGGTCTTAAAGTTGAGTGTGAAGTTAGCACCCCATTTTTTAATTGCCTTTTTCATATGTTAATCGCCGGAACTCTTTTTATAAACATAAAAATACTCCTATACTCTTCGAAAAGAAGCTGGAACTCTAATCAGAACTATCGAATTTTAAAGTAAGGGTGCCAACTTCACACACCCGGAGAACTTGTGACAATTTTTGAATGTGCATTATTTTTACTGGGAGACTTTCATCTCCTTGGATTTTAGTTTACTTGTTTTGTGTTGGACTCTTTCCAACAGATATCGTATTTACTGCTCTTTTTGGAGTCAACCTCTATAAAATTTTTATTATGTCAAATTTATGTAACAATATCTATCTAAAGATTTAATGAATTGAACATAAGCGTATCTATCTTAACTACAGCTTCAGATTTCTTAGGGGTATCTACATTTTTAGCACTGCTTATCTCTGTGCAAAAATTCTCGCTTTCATTTTTCTTGCTTTTTTTGTGGATTGAGAATCCTTCTTAACAACTTTCACGAGTGTGATGTTATCCTCAGAGTCAGACAGAATGGAAACTTTCTTTGACTTTTGTAAGACTTGCGCGATTAATAATATAAATTGGCATTGTTGCGAACAACAAAGAAAATTATAAGAGATTTACAAAAGGAATACCTAAAGGAATTGCAAAGAAATAACCGTGACAAATAAAATAAATGCATAGATATGTAGCAATGATAGAGGTAACACCTTGGTGCGCTTTGCGGACGATTTTGGTTACTCTCCATTCTCGTCTGACAAAATGACGCGTCGCGTCTGAAGCTTCGGATCGACCGGCTTGCTGTTCTTCTTTTGGGCACTCGCAACCGGGGAGAACGTTTTCAAACGCCTCGATTAACTGCAGGATAGTGAAATGTAAAATTCCAAAATTGAGGTGCTAACTTCACAGAGGTGTAACTATTACCGTTTGCAGTAAATGCATTCCGAGTTTCATTGCTGCCACAATCTATTTCGGAATGCTGATTTCAGCAGCAGTACTGTCAATACTTTCAGCGCATTTCGGAAGAGAGCCTTAGTAAATATGTTGCTTATTTATGACGAATGTCATAAAAATCAAAGGCAAGCCGCAGCCAGCTAAACAATGTATGATGGAAAAATTCCAGTTATCTAGATACAGAAGCTCTCGTTAAGGGTTTTTACCATAGTACATTTTTTGAAACCTCTTCTAAGCCGTGGTATTCCCGCTCTCCTTTTAATAAGAAGGAAATTGTAGTCATTAACCACCTCCGTAGCAATCATTACAATTTGAATTACTCCTTAAATAGGAAAAACATTGTTGCATATGCCGCCTGCGAATGCGACGAGGCAGGATATCAATCACGTAATTTTCTTTTGCCCGATTACAAGCCTTAAGGCTTCATTTTAATACGTTTTTTCAAAAGTGAGTCTCCGCTTGCTCTTATTGATTTGTTTCCTCTATTAAAAACTCCTTCTGTTAAATTGTATAGACTTCTTTTATCATTCTTCAAATTCTGTAACATCGACTTATGACATGGACGACCACATACTTGACTGCTTTCTATACTAGTCACTTCAAATTTGGCAAATCTGGAGTACCCCGCCATGATTTCGGTCTGGTGAAACGGCGTTTGCCGTGGAAATAGACGTTCTGCGGCTGCCTACGACAATACTGATGCTGGCCAACTTAGACCCGGAGGAACTAAAGGCCATTATTTGAAGGAAGAAGAAGAAGAAGAAGCAAGCCCGCAGCCCTCTGTGCCGAACGATTTCCTAATAAACAACAGGGCACGATTTTTTTCAAATTTTATATATTTATATAATAGAATTTGTCAACATGGGATGTTACACGTTCTTGTTAGAACGTGTAACAAGACATGGATCCCAACGAGAAGAGAAAACAATTAATGCTGTAAGAGAGGCAGTTATTGCTAATTCGCATACGAGCACAAGAAGTATTGCACATGACCTACAACTGAGCCATACCGAAGTCCATAGAATTATTAAACATAATCTTGGATGGCATCCATTTAAGAGACCTACAACTCAAAGATTATTTCCTCAAGATTTGCGTCGCAAGAGAAGCTTTTTGTGATTGGCTCTCAGAACAAATTATGTTTTGCTTTCTTATTCAATCAAAAATTTTGTGCTTTATTAAATACAATCAAAATTTTAGTTTACTTAGTATTTTTTAGTACTTTATTACATTTCAAGGTCTAGCAGCGCCAAGTTATTTTACAAGAAAAATTTATTTATTTTATTTTAATTAAATATTTTTATTTTGTACTGTTATCTCTTTAATTCTTTGTGATTAAAATGAGTCTTTGTAATATTATAATTTTGTTAAGAAGAATTAAAGCTTGGGTTGGAATGAGAAGACCCTTGAATGGAAATATAAAGATACGTACTACTTGAGTTTTATTTTTTAAAAGTAGTTGCGCAACAATTATATTTCAAAGCAATATATATTGTGTGACGTGACATAGTCACGTCCCCTGTCCAGACGGTAACTGGACCGAGGGGAACGTCCGGCCGGGATGTCGCCTCCGCCGGAGCGGGGCGGGGCGACAGCGTAGGAATCGGTAGAATTTATTGTTTTTGCGAGAATTTCAGATGCCGAGTGGATGGCCGGGAAAGCTTGTAACGGCTTTAGTCGCGCCGTGGGAATTACGGGAGGTGTTCTTTGGAGGAGTTGGCCGGCGGGCGGGTCACGTTTGGGCCCTTTGCCGGTTATGCTTGGAGCGTTTCGCGGGGCGAACGCATCAGCCAACGACGCCGGGATAAGCCCGGAGGAACTCGCCACGGGGCATTGCCGCCGGTCGATTTGCCTTGGCCTGGCCAGCCTAGCAGTCGAAACCGGCTCGGAAGTCGCGGCCTGGACAGCCGGACCCAACATCGTCGAAAATGCCGCCGACGGGCGAAGCAATCAGGAAGGGCGCCGACAGGGGCGGAAAGTCGAGCGCTGCCTTCGCGGAGGGCATACCGGCGGTCGGGCTTGCAAGCACGGCGCGCAGGCGCGCGGGCCCAGCGTGATCCCGCCGGGCCAGAGGATCGTCTGGATCGTCACTGTCGTGTCGGCGTGGCGAGAGACAACATCCCGGAAGGACCGGCTGCCGAGCTTGCGGAATTTGTAAGGCCACTACTCGAGCATCTCGTAAACCACGTCTGGGTACAAGTAAGATACGCCTGGCGGTCGGGGCCCCTCCGAGAGTCGCGTAGAGTCGCGGAAAGCATGTGTTGTCGTCTTGTTCCGCGTTAAAGGAGTCACACGTGTACAAGGGCGAACTCGTCGTGTTCGGCGTTAAGGTATCGTTCCGCGTTAGAGTATCTCGTTCTGCGTTAATGACCGCGTAAGTAATTATCGAGGGAAATACTGGCGGAGGGCCCGGCCGGCAGAGTAATACGTGAACGCCCTGCCCGAAGAGTCGCACGCGGCCGACAGTCGCCGTGTAATTCGTTGTAGTATTCGTTCGTGTATTAGCGTCTCGCGTGATTGTGGTATTCGTTCGTGTATTAGCGTTCCGCGTTCGTGTATTAGCGTTTAGAGTAATAGCGTTGTGTGTAAGGTAACGAAGTGTCCTTCGCGGCTGACGGAAATTGTCGCTGAACGGGGGAGTACAGTTCGCGCAATCAGGTCCCGAGGCGGGAGGCACGAGTATTGGGTATGGTGTCGTGTGGCGAGGTGCCCTTCGCGGCTGACGGAAATTGTCGCTGAACGGGGGAGTACGGATCGCGCAATCAGGTCCCGAGGCGGGAGGCACCTGTATTTTGGGTGTTGCGGACTTCGCGAGGTATCGTCGCGTTGCGGGGTATCTGGCGAGATGCCAGAAATCTTAAAGACATCTTTATGATGGGATTCACCCATCGCGATGGATTCGATCATCCAGAGGACGCGCAAAGGTACACACACAGACACACACACACACACACACACACACACACACACACACACACACACACACACACACACACACACACACACACACACACACACACACACACACACACACACACACACACACACACACACACACACACACACACACACACACACACACACACACACACACACACACACACACAGACACACACACACAGACACACACACACAGACACACACACACACACACACACACGCGCACGCGCACACACACACACACATACACACACATCCCCTTCTTCGCTTGAGACCCTCCAAATCTGACCGTGTAATTATGTCCGTGCGACGAGTCAAACGACGAAATAAATATTCGTCGTGAATGAGTGGGGTGGCGTGCGGTCGGAACGTAGGTCGACACGATCGTCGCGCGCGCGGTTTCGTTCCATGCTCCTACGAGCATCTTAAATAATTCATTTATATCGAGTCAATCGATCGATGGGATATTCGGAGTACTCGTCGCGCGATTGAGAAAATGACGTCGTACGGCGCACATTCGGAAGCGTCGTCGTGGTCGTCGTCGTCGTCGTCGTCGTGGTCGTCGTGGTCGTCGTCGTCGTCGTCGTCGTGGGCTGTGTGGTCGTGTCCAACCTAACGGTCGCAAAAACTTGTGTACAGTAGCGCGACGTTAGTTTTTACGTTCGCGTCTCGTTGCACACTTGCAATTCCGCTCCCAACGTTTCGTTAAATTTGTAACGTTTAACGTTGCGTGCAAAGTACGTTTACTTTTTTTTATTACAGTTCGACGATGTTTCGCTACTCTACGATGTTTATCAGCGTTGTGTTTTAACGTGTTTCTAAAACGTTAATCTATATATATATATATATATATATATGTTGCAGGGATGGCTCGCCGCTCGGGAGAGACAAGTTTCCCCGACGATCGGGATATATGTGACGGTAGCGACGACAAATTTGACGACGGTTGTGTTTCGTCGATCGCGATCAAGGACGGCCGACGATTGGGTTCGTGGGTCGAATGTGTCAAAAGGACATCGGTAATGTCTGCGATACCCGTAAGTATATAGTTTCGTATGTATAAATTCAAAATCTCTTATATCTCTGCGTACTAAGGAAAAAAAAAACAATCGGTGAGAATGTCAATGGTACATAAAAATGAAAGCACCGATAATCGACATGTGAGTCAATTGAGTATTTTTGCTCGAATCGTGCAAAACGATTTTTCACATGTCGAGGAACTTTTAGATTTTGTTCCACTACATGATAGAACAACGGATATTGGACATCTTCGAAGCTGTTAACCAAACTCTTGAAAAATTTGATAGTGATTTTTCCAAATGTTCGGCTATCGTAACTGATGGTGCTAGAGCAATGATAGGTTCAAAAAATGGATTCTTCGGTCAAATAAAGCAGCGAGGTTTAAAGTTTCCTGTCATTCATTGCATTATTCATCAAGAAGCGTTATGTGGGAAAGTTGTAAAAGTATGCACCGCAATGCAAACCGTCACAAAAATTATTAATTCAATTAAAGGCGGTCACAAATTCCTCTCTCATCGAAAGTTTCAACACTTTCTCGAAGAGCATAACGCAACTTACACAGATGTGCCTCTGTATTGTGAAGTTCGATGGCTTAGTGCAGGAAAATGTTTAGAGAAGTTCTTTGCAATAAGAAAAGAGATCTTCCTTTTCTTGCAAAACACATTACCTGCAAAATATGAGGAATTTCGATGTTTTTTTGAAGACTTAGACTCGCTTTGCGAGCTTGTTTTCATAACAGTCATGACAAATCATTTAAATACTTTAAATTTAAAGCTGCAAAAGACCAATCAAACTATTTCGCAATTAGTTAGTCATGTCGATTCTTTTTGCAGAAAGCTGCTACTATTTAAAAATCAATTAGAGAATAATATTCTTCACTTTTTTCCCTCTTGCCAAATTCTCTTTGAAGAACACGGCATAAATTGTAATTTTCAGAAACAAATTATAATAATTGATTCTCTAATAAATCAATTTCATTCGCGTTTCAGCGATTTCGAGACGCTAAGAAAAGATTTATTACTTTTTGAGAATCCTCTCACTGTGCAAATCGAGGAACAAAGCCTAGAATTTCAGGCAGAACTTTGCGATTTGCAATGTGATCTTTCTCTAAAGGCACGATTAGAAGATCATAATAAGTATGAGTGCTACGTATCACCGTACGTTACATCTATGTTCGTACTGGTACTAGGAATCAGCAACACGGAGCTTGGAATCCACTCCCTGAAGGAGCTTTTCCTAATGCCAGTGTTCCAAATCTTAACCTTTTAGGTTATAGAGAACCCGAAAGATTAAATCCAGAAGGAATTCAAGCACTATCTGGATTTGATTTTCCCGACTCAGATGATATGGTAGGGCGGCTTAGATGGAGTCCTGAATTAGTATCAAGAGTTAGCGGTCACTTAACAAACTTTCAGACCGGTATATATAAAATGTTTGTAGGAAGACCTCAACATGGGACGAACTCATCAATAGTCGGTTACAAGGAAGTCCAAATTGCTGGGAATACCTTGCGGCTTTCTGCCATAAATGCACCAGTGAAATCCTGTGCTGCACTCGGAAGCAACCAATGTAATATGGTTGGTCTTTTCGGATTGAAAAGAAATCGTACCGCAAATGCGAAGGGTGTATGTTACACCGTAAATGGCGCTATACCACAAGAATGGAGTGGTTATATAAACGCCAATTTTAACATGCTACGTATTAATATCTTCGCTGCGATATTCGCGCCTTCGATCTCCGCGATCTTTGTATATATCTCCGCTACGATATCCGCGCTTTTGATCTTCGCGATCTCACGAATGTATTCGATCTTATTCGGAATAAATCTTGTTGAGTTTTTGTTTTAACCGAGTCTTGTGTCTTCCTCCGCGCCTACTCCGAACCCTGACCAGCCGCGAGCTAGATCCGCGCTTCGGAAGTTAGGTTGTTTTAACTTGTATAAATTGAAACAAAAATATGAAGCACAAAAGAAAGTAAATAAGCAATTTATGGAATTTAATAATAAAAAAACTAAGTACTGTGCTCAAACTTAAAAAAAATTCAAAAAGAATTCGAAAAATGTTTATGTAGAATACGTTAAAAAAAGTGGCTGCTTATGGCACGCCGTTTTACTTTTTAAATTCTGCACGATATAAAAGTTTCAAAAAATAATTGTCTTAAGAAAAATCGCGATTCTTACTTATGGCACGCCGTTTTGCTATTTATTCATAACATTTTTATATTGAATTAATTTTACGTCAAGACAATTTTAATTCATCTTTATTATGTTATGACATAATAAAAATGGTTCCGAAAAACTATCTACTTCAGTTTAAATCAATTATTGAATTTTTATTTTAAAGATGAAGCGCATAAAATCGAGTGCACGGTCTTCTTTAAACGATATATCGTTATCCTCGCGAGCAAATTCATCAAGAATTGACGTGGATGTTTCGTCCCTGAAAGCGACAAAATGTTAATAAATTTTTTCTTTATAGTGGAATAGGCCTACTGGGGAAACCACTTAAAAAAAACGCATTAACAATAGTACCTCAACTGGGCAGGTGTCACATAAAAGAATTAATTTCGGAGATCCAGGCCAACTATGAAATAAATAAAATAAAAATAGAAAAAATAAAAGAGGACGTAGACAAAATCGACCAGTATTTTGATGGTGCCGGGAACTCCCTATTACACCCTATACACCCGATTACACCTAGGACCAAGGAATTCATGCGTACTCATGTGGTAGACACTTGGTCGAAATACGAGGACATGATTCAAGCGTTAACACAGAAGTGTGAGAGATGCGGTGCAAGAACGCAACAACAAATCTATTGGAAATCTATTGGCATTAAATTTGAACATATACTATCATCTATTTGCGTGATTTGACACACGCACACGCACACGCACACGCACGCGCACAAACGCACGCACATATATATATATTTACAACTTGTGTCCGCTCGCGTAAATATACATCATAATCGTTAAATAATTTCTCTTTTTGTTACAGCTAGAAGATGGATGAAGAGTCGAAAATCTCGCGACTCATACCGCAGTCGTGGACGTAGCAGCAGCAACGAGCATCGCGGTGGACGTGGCCGTGGCCGTGGCCGCGGATCATACGGCGGTAGCAAAACAATCTATCAAACGATTTATAGGTATAAACTTGGTTTATAGGTAAATCGTTTGAAACGCGCGCGCAATTAACATTCCCATTTTACTGTCACTCTTAACTTTATATCATAATAATATTAATAATTCTATTAAAAAAAACAGTGGTTAGCACGCAAGGGCAACACGCACCGAAGCTCCATATAATTTACAGTTAATACCGTCCCTGAGTTCGAGCGTCTTTCGTCTCCGCGAGCAGCCCTGAGTAGCGATCATAAAACTTTTCCCCTAGCGTGAATTGTGAAAAGTGAAATGTGAACGGTGAAAAATGAAACTATTACGTGAAACGTGAAATCATGTGAAATTGAAATGGCTGCTACATCGCTGCGAAGACTGCGTGGTATTTTAAGATCTTTATCCGAGGTAATCTTTTTCTTTCAAGTAAAATGTCATCAAAACGTTACATACATTTACAAGAAACATTTAATTAATGTCATATCTGATAATATAGTGTATAAAAAAAGTTAACAACTATATCTTCTACATGTATAAAATATTTAGAGGTTATCCTTGATTGCGAAAGACGTATAGCAAATGTAACCGTTTATTAAATGTTATAACGTAAATTTAATGTACAAATTAATACATGCGTGAAAGCATATAAATAATTTAATTTAATACAATTTCAATAAGAAAATTTTAATAAACCGGAACCGAAAAAACTGTAATTTACAAAATACCAGTACTTTTGTTAGCTAGAAAACCGAAACCTTTATTAAGTATCTTAATGGACCGAAACTGGAACCGAATCGATAAGTACATATCCACAAAAGCAGTATCCATATAAATAATTTTTTTCAATACAAATTTCAATAAGAAAATTTTAATAAACCGGAACCGAAAAAAACAGTAATAAAAGTCTTATAGTAAAATCTCTATTTAACAACATCAATATTTAAAAAAAATAATTTTTTAAACAAACATGTTTGGGAAGTTTCCTCCTCCTACATGTGTGGGAAGTTTAATTAAAATCAAAATTTTCGAATTCGAAAGGTTCCCTTGTTAGAAGCACAAAACATCAAGGTTAAACAGCTAGCCTCCGTCTCTAAGAAATTTCTCGATGAAAATCCAAATTTAATCTTTAAGCAGGGCTGATAAGGGTACATGTATACACAAAAAAGTACAAAATAATATGTAAAAAAAGGTAAAGTAAGATGGACGGTGAGACTACTGAGTAAAATGGTTCAGTTGTTAAATCTCGTTAGTATCTTTTTTTTTCTTTTAGAAAGTTACCTTACCTTCCCTTATTCATGTATATGTATGGATAAAGCACCACGTCTTGGGCCAACATAGTATGACCATAACCAAAGAAGCTCAAATACAAGATTCTCAATCAGGAATATCCAACCTGACTTGATTATACAATATCGAGAAAGGGTCCTGGTGGTTGATGTAACAGTATGCCACGAGGATGGGGATCTCTTGGAAAAAGGAAAAAGGGACAAGATGGCTGAATGTGCGTCCTTCAAAGCCCCCCTTAAAACGCTATTAGGGGCGAAAGAATGTGAGATTCTCCCGATTGTTATCGGGACGAGAAGCACAATGCCTCAAACTACTGTTTCCTGTCTACAAAAACTGCAAGTAAGACAGAGGCTCACTGCAAATGGGAATATGTCAGAAGCATATAATAATAGAAATCTACTTTATTGGGAATTTGTTAACAGTACAAAAATATCAGCACACGAGCTGTTTATTATAGCAGGATCCTTAGCAGAGACGTGTATAAACCTGAATAATGAAATAAAATGCACGTTGTTGGCCGGAAAAAAAATATATTGAGGAAAGTAGAATGGCGCTTACCAAAATTAAGAATGTGCTTTCGCTATCGCTTCTAGCGCTCAGAAGGTCAGTAAAGTTGTACCATATGTTTATGGACTACAACGCGCCTTTGCTCCTAGACAGCAGTAATGCTGAAGAATAAAACTCTTAACACCAGCTCACTGATGTATATTATATATTGACGAAGGTCTTGGGCCTGATCCATCCAATTACACATTTATTTATTTATTCATTCGGGAGCCATTTACACTCCTGATTTTAAAGCCTTGCCGGCATTTTTGCCGTAGATCAGTGATGCGAGTCGTTCGAAGGGGTACCGAACAGCGGCAGAGCCGTGCGACCGAACCGCCCCGGCGGCGCTCGGGCGGACGCCTCCACGTGGCTCCCCGTGGTAACAGCAAGAAGTGCGTTCAGCGCGCTCATTTATAACCAAATCGCAAAGGGACAGAATTGAAAGCCCAGTTAGCAAAGAATAGGTGGAAAATGTTGAGCAGTCAAAAAATGCACTGCAGGAAATCGAGTCATTAAAAAAACAATTGAAATTCGATCAAGACAAAAAAATATTATAGAAAAAACTTGGAAATCTTAACGAGAGCTTAAATGATCTTTTAAGAAGAATTAACTTTTAAGTATTATTAATAATATTTAAAAACTTAGATTTAAAGATGTTATGTCGAATGATTTGTGTCAATAAGCGACTCTGAATACGCACTCTATACACGTTTAAACATACGTAATATTGCATCGCCCATACGTATGCGCAATTTATTTAGTTACTTTACAGATGTGAATATTTGCAACATAACCAAATCGCAAAAGGACAGAGTTGAAAGCCCAGTTAGCAGAGAATAAGTGGAAAATGTTGAGCAGTCAAAAAATGCACTGCAGGAGATCGAGTCATTAAAAAAACAATTGAAATTCGATCAAGACAAAAAAATATTATAGAAAAAACTTGGAAATTAGGAGAAACTGATCGACACATTGCTGATGAATAGGATTGAAAAGTTCAAGTATCTAAAACAATTTTTTAAAGAGAAATAACAATGACAATTTGCTCATTTTGGACATGGAGTTGAGAGAGCCAACGAACCAAGCGGAAATTCCGAGGAAGTTTCCGCGTTGATATTTGACAAACTTTGTCAATTCCATCATCTCGGGTTCTTGTTCGTCATAAGCGTTGCACAAGTTCACCAACGTCATAAGCATGCCGAAGAGAACAGATTGATCAGCAGTCTCGGCGATCTCGGTCACCGTAAAAATGGCTTCTAGATCCTCGATCAACTCCTCTTTGACTTTGGCATTAAAAGTGAGATACGACAGACCTTTTACGACCCACTCTCTCATATTCTTTTCTTTCTTTGGATTAGTCAACAATCGTCTGCAAGCCTCAGCCAATTTCTTAGCCGCTCCATCCGCGAACGGTCTGATAGTCACGTCTGAGTCTCCGAACCATTTTTTATTGGAAATAAATGAGTATGTGTATTTTCTGGTATCTGTACGTGTGTACAATGATTAAATTTACGCTACAAAAGTTTGTACTATTTGATTAATTTTTGACTTTTCAATACAGATAACTCAAAATGAAGCCGATATCTCAATACCTCCAAAATGGCAAAACAAAGAACTTGCGCCATGGCTTAATTTTCTCGAATGGAGTATCGGAGAAAGTTATATTGGTAACTCGAAAAAATCCAGATGTGTCAATATATTGTATTGTATTGTATTGTATGTACGTTTTATTGTATATCCCTGTAGGGTTCACAATCTACACGGCGTTTTTGTGAGGAACGTACCCAAACCTCTTACATTCTCTCACCCCTTTAGCCTGGTCATTTGCGACCTTACACTTAATCTAATTTCCCTATCCCTCCCCCTTCCCCCTCTGTTTGGCTTTTTCCGCTTCCTCCGCATCTTCTGCTACTTCCGCTTCTGCGTCCCTCTGCCTCCCTCCTTCCCGTCTCGGCTCTTCCCCATCCTCGTTCGGGTCCCTCGGCGTCCTCTCCCCCGTCCTTCTTGCGCTCACGTCCTCCTCCGACCACCCTATACTCCTGTCTCCTTCCATTCTCCTTTCTTTCTCCTCTCTCCCCTCCATTCTCTCCCCCTCCATTTACCTTCTTTCCCCCTCTATTTCCATCATCCATTCCTCCCCTCCCCCCTCCTCATCCAATACCCATCCCACCGCTTCCTGCCAACTTCCTCCTCCTGCTTTCCATCTTCTGCATTCCTCCCATACATGCTCCCACGTTTCTTCCCTATATTCGCACATCCTGCATTTCTTCTTTTCTCCTTCCCAGTACCTGCTCTCTCTCATCTCATTCCCTAGCCTAAACCTCGCCACCCTTTTCCATCTGCTCTCTCCCCATCCCTTCTTCAGATACCCCGGAATACCCTCTCCTTTTATTATCTTGTACCACCTATTATATTCCGATTCCTCGATCCTCTCCCGTCTCTCTTTCCTTTGCTTCTCCTTATCTCCTCCAAATAGCTTATGATACCATTCGTCTCCATCTTCTCTCAGCCTTTCCAGTTCTTTTAGCCTCACTCCTCTGTCTTCAAAGAAGCTTCCTCTCTCTCGTTCCCAGCTTGATCCTACTTTCCCTTCTTTCTCCCTTTCCCTCAACTCTTCCCAACATAGCCTCGCCAGCTCGCTTCCTTTCCCCTCCTCTAACTTTTTCTCGAATCTCCATGCCCTCATCCCCGCCCTCCCTCTTAGCTTCTCCCTTTGCAGCTCTTCCCTAACCAGATACCACGGTGTCCTTCCATCTACTCCCAAAACCCATCTGATATACCTTTCTTCCAATCTTTCCATTCCTTCCCTCTCTCTCCATCCCCATATTTCTGCTCCATATCCCATAACCGTCCACACCAGTCTATCAAACAGCCACAATCTTTTTCCCCAGTCTTTCCCAAATCTTCTCTTCCCTATCCCCCAAACCTTCCCCATCACCGCTGCCGCCTTCTTGATCCTTTCCCTTACATGTGCTTCCTGCCCTCCATTCCTTTGAAACACATACCCTAAATATCGAAATTCCTTTACTTCTCCTATCACTTTTCCTTCCCATCTCCATCTTCTCTTACAGTCCCTCCCTCCTCCTTTCTTAAACCTCATTATTTTTGTTTTCTCCACATTCAGCTCCAGCCTTTTCCTGCCTAGGTAACCTTCCAATCTTTCCAGCATACTCCTCATTTGATCCTCATCCTCCGCCATTAACACAACGTCATCGGCATACGCCAACGTATATATCCTCTTACCTCCTAGCACTATCCCTCCCCATTTAACCCTACCCATTTCCTCCTCCATATCTGCTAGCATTACGTTAAATAGTAACGGGCTCAGCGGACACCCCTGCCTTACCCCCCTCCCCGTCCAGAACTCTTCCCCTACTTCGTTTCCCACCCTCACCCTACTTCTCGTCTCCCTCAGAATCTTCTCCGTCCTTCTCACCAGTCCTTCCCTTATTCCCCTTTCCCTCATTACTTTTACTAGTACCCCTCTGTCTACCGAGTCAAACGCCGCCTTGAGATTCACAAAACATGCAATCAGTTTACCCCCTTTCTTCCCCAACCTTCTATTCACCAGGTGGTTCAACACATAGATATTATCAATAGTTCCCATTCCCCTTCTGAAACCTGTCTGGTTTTGTGGCACTATTCTCTTCCCCTCTAGCTTCTCTCTCAACCTCTCCGCCAGTATTGCCGTGTACACCTTATATAACGACGCCATTATTGTCACCCCTCTGTACTCCTCCACCCTTTTTCCTTCCCCTTTCTTTACAATTGGCGCGATTATTCCCTCTTTCCAATTTTCCGGCCATCCTCCCCCCTTCCACACCCTGTTAATAAATCTCCATGCCCAATTCTCCAACTCCTTCCCCCCGTGCTTCCATGCCTCGCCTGGTATTCCATCCCTTCCCATAGCTTTTCCATCCTTTAACTTCCTCATTATCCTCCTCATTTCTTCTAATCCTACCTCCTCTTCCTCCTCTCCTTCCTTTTCCTCCCTCCCCCTTCCGTCCCCATCCTCACCCTCCCCTCTACTCCTCCTAACAACTTCATAAAGTGCTCTTTCCATTCTTCCTCCTCAATCCCCTCCTCAATTCCCCTCCTCTTTCTTCTCTCCCTATTTACTATCTCCCAAACCTCCGATTCACTCCTTGCTTCCTCTGCTTTACTCTCCCATCTCCGATTCTCTTCTTCCTTCTTCCACTTACATATCTCCTTAAAACCCTTTCTTTTTTCCTTGTAAACGCTGCCTTCTTCTCTTCCCTTCCTCCATTCCCTCAATTTTCTTCTCGCCTCTTTCTTCGCCTCACTGCACTCCTTGTCCCACCACCCCCTCCTCTTTTTCTTACTTCCCAGCTCCTCCTCCACCTCATTTATCGCCTCTACTATTCTTGATTCCATTTCCTCCCAATCCTTATTTAACTCTTCCTCTTTTTCCTCTACTTCCCCTATTTTTTCTATGAACATCTTTGCTCCTTCCTCGTTCCACACTCCCCTGTTCCTTTTCTTCCACCCTCTTCCTGTTTTCCTAGTCGTTCCCCCTTCTTAAAACCATTTCCAAGGGGTGGTGGTCTGAGTCCACTCTATCCCCCACCGTCATGCTCTCAATCTTCTCTCTTACCTCACCATCCCCTATTACATAGTCAATCACCGTATCTCCTCTTCCTCCCGTGAAAGTAAATTCCCCCTCCTCGTCTCCTCTTACATTCCCATTAAATATTTCCCATCCTCTCTCCTCTAAGCAATTTACCAGCCTCCTCTCCTCTCTATCCATCTTCCTATCCTTCGATTTTCTTCCCCCTTCCTCTGCTCTCCCCCGTCCTCTTCCTCTGCACTCCCCCCTTCCTGTCCAGTCCTCGCGTTGAAATCTCCTCCAATTATCGTAAATCTTCCTTCTTCTTTTCCTTCCATTATGTGTCCTAACTCCTGTACGGTCTCCTCCATTTCCTCCTTTTTTGCATATACTCCTATAATACTCCAGTTCTCCTCCCCTATCCTTACCTTCCCCTCTATCCTCCCCTCCCTATCAATCTTTATCTCCGTTCCTTTCTCTTTTATCCCTTTTCTCATTCCCATTACCATCCCCCCCATCGCTCTCCCTTTTTTATTCTTCTTTGCCATTTGCACTCCCCATTCGTACCCTTTTGGTAATCTTCCCCTTATTCTTTCCCATCCCTTTTCTCCTATCCATGTCTCTATTAAGACTACCACATCTTCTTTCTTCAGCCCCTCCCAAAAGTCCTTATCTATATTTTCCAAGCCTGCTACATTCCAGAACACCATCCTCCAATACTTCCTACTCCCCCCGTCCTCGCCTCTTCCAACTTCCGTTTTGCTGATCTCCATCTCCTCCCCTCTATCCTCCTCACTTCCTATTCCCCCGTCTCCGCTCTTACTTCTCTCCCTCTAACCTCCTCTCTCCCCTCTTCATTCTCTCCCCCGCTCTCCTTCCTTCTATTTCCCTTTTCATCCTTTAACACTCCCTCTTCCACATCCCACCTCTACCATACGTTTTCCATTCTTATTCTTCCTGCTCTGATCCACGCCCTCCTTCCCTCTCTCTCCTCTCTTCTCGCTATCTCTCTGAGTTTCCAATTCACCCTCCTTTCCTCCCATGTCAAATCCTCCGTGATTCTCTCCTTTCTGCCCATCAGACTCCTCTTTTTCTCCAACACCTCCCACTTTTGCTCTTCATTCTCCAGCTTCAGCAGCACCATTTCCCTTCCTTTTTCTGCATCCCCCCTATTCTCTTCACCTCTATCGCCTTCACTTTGGCTCCTATTCCCTCCAATAGCTTTTCTGCTTCTTCCCTCCTCCCACCTTCTTTTACCTCCAACCCCCTTATCACTATATTTCTTCTTCTTTCCTCCTTCTCCTTCCTTTCCAACCTTCTCTCCACCGCTCTCATTCTTTCCTCAACCTCCTCTCTCCCGTATCGTACCTCCCCCTTTCTCCTCCTTTCTCCCTTCTACTTTCTCCTCTAACTTTTTTACTCTTTCTTCCATTTTTACCTTCTCCCTCTTTAGCTCTTCTCTCTCCTCTTTCCATCTCTTCTCCTGCTCCCCGAATTCCTTTCTCAACTCCTCTATCTCCTCTCTTGTCCTCCTTCCTTGTTCCTTCATATCCTCCCCTAGCTCTATCATCATGTTCCTAAATTCCTCCTTCATTTCTCTAATGGCCTCCCTCAGTCCCTCTGCACCTGCCTCGTACTCCGTTTTAGGGGATCTTACCGTCTTCTTGCTTCTCTTAAACGCATCATCTCTCTCTTCCCCCATGCTTTTATCTAGTTCGTCTCTCTTCCTTTTCCACAACTCATCCAAAGTTCCCGCGCTCCCCGTGCTCCCCGTACTCCCCCTTCTACCTCTGTCCTTTTCCTTCATCTTATCTATCACTTTCCTTACCTCCGTCTCGCTTTCCTTCTACTCGTTCATCTCCTCCTACTCCACGTATCACTTCTCCCTCTATCTATACTATCCTCTATGCCCTGCCTTGCGCTGCCGCACGCGTCCCGAATCCCCCGTCGAGTCGCCCCTCTATTCCAGCTATCGTCCGCGCCCAGCCGCGTGCCGTCGCCCACGTCCCTGCTCACCTACCGTGTCGCCCCTCTAGCCTAGCTATCGTTCCTGCCTTAACCTCCTCTGCGCCTTGACACTTTTCTTCCCTTTAATCCCCTTTACCTGCTCCTCCTCTATCTCCCCTCTCGCCTCCTCACTCTCTCACCTCCACACCTCCTCGCTCGATCACTCTCTCCTTCCTCAGCCTCCCCTGCCACTCCTTTCTATACGCTTTATCTCTCACTCACTCGCACGCCTGACAGCCTTAATCACTCCGGAAACGGAACTCCCCTACATATATATATTATTTAGTGTATAAAATTTGTATAAAAATGTTGCAGGTAACATGTTTACTCAACCCCAGCAACCCGATATGTTTGGACAGCTGCAACTGCTGCGGAAAAATCAACAAAAACAATACACAAAGCTGCTGGAATTTTACCAGCATCATCAACGATTAAACCGGCAACTAGAACGGCTGTACCGAGCTGCAACCGCAGTAGACTCTCATCTGAATAACTGATCCCAGATGTGTCAATATATCCGTGGCAAAATAAGGAACCACCGAGATGGGTTGAGTTTCTCAGGTACGATCTGTATTTCGGAGAAAATTATATATATTGGTATGTAATATTTGAAACGATAAATAAGATATTTGTAGTAGGGCCTCTACCCCTGAAACTACAAAAGGAAACTCCTATATTTTGACAATTCAAGACCACCTTACAAAATTTTCCCTTGCCATCCCTTTGAGATCCATAACCGCTATTTAAGTTGCTGATGCACTGTTAAAATATTTTATTTGTACATTTGGAGCACCTAAAGTAATATTAAGCGATCAAGGAACAAATTTTATGAGTATGTAGTTATTGGCCACGGATAGAATGTTAGTGTAATGTTCGTATCAAGTGCACTTTATTAAATCGAAATTGTTACAACGCCGGAACACTGCTCTGCCTCGCGGGTGGACTCTTCGGTCGCTCGGTGTTCGGGCTCAGAATATTTTCGGATGTGCTGCCTATTCTGCGGACTGAGGACTCTGGCCCTCTCGGCGATCAGCGTCCTTATATATTTTCCCCATGTTTCGGTTCGTTCTATTCCGAATTCGTCAACGATCAACAGTGACTACAAGCTCGTCGAAAACAAACACGACCGAATCAACGGTCCGCGCGTCGCCTGTTACCGACGTCTACATGAAAACCGCTTACAAATAATTTAATGAAAAGATTCGCTAAGCAATTTAAAATTAAACAATACAGAACTACAGCCCCACGGCGACCTAAGAGACGAGATAAAAAAAGGATCAAACGTCATGGCTTGTCATGCCTTATTTTCAATGGATTCAAAATATTTCTCACTACCTGAGAAATATAATCCTGAAAGGTGGATAAAAAATCATCCTGACCAAAAAAGAGAAAAGAGGCGTCCCTATACCGCATATATGCCATACGGAGAAGGTACAAGCCAACGGAGCTTTGGAACGATCGCATCTAGTATTAGTTGAATATTTAAAACAATATGTAAATAAATTTACAGAATGGGACGATAAGGAATAAAGGGTATTAAATTGCGTGCTTCTCAAATTGATCAATTGTCTACAGATTTGAAGCTGTTAATACCGTACATACCCAGAGAATTTTCTCGAAAACCAAGAGGTTTAGATGAATTGGATCGCTGGAAAGCGACGGAGTTTAGGCTATTTCTCTTATATACGGGTTTAGCTACTTTGTGGTCATATTTGCCAAATGATTACTAGAGACATTTTTATGTTCTACACTGTGCAATTTCCATTCTTTGCACTCCTAGCGATTGTAAATACAATAATAAATATGCACATGAATTACTAGTACATTTTGTATAAACATTTAAAATATTGTATTCTGAAAAGTACGTAACGTACAACGTGCATAACTTAATTCATTTGCCTGAAGATGTTAAGAATTATGGATGTCTGGATATGTTTAGTGCTTTTCCATTTGAAAATTATTTTCAAGAAATAAAGAAAATGCTCAGAAAAAGTGCACAACCATTACAACAATTGCAATCTTTCATACTTTCTCTTCCACTATCTTTTCCACCGCCTCCTTCTCTATTATTATCTTCCCTCTGCATTCCATCTTTTTTTGGTTATCTGTTCTGATACGAGTAATACTTTGCATCCCTAGGTATCGTGCAGAACTGCTTGCCGTAGCAACAAAGCACCTGTGGGTTGAATGTGTATTTTCTGCCGCAACAATAACCAAGGTTCTGCATCACGGGATCTATCTCCTGCTTGAACACTTCCGAAAGCTCGGTGTAGTGTTTGTAGACTTGTGAAGTCTTGCGGTTACAGAGCCAGGCATTGTTAAACATCATCCACACGTCGTCGACGTACTCCCACGGATCCCTGTACTTCTCCGTGTCAAGTTTCCCCTTGATCGTCGACAGGTCCATCGGTATACCCACCGGTTGCCGAAAGGTTATGCGTTCGGAAGTTTGTCTAGCCAGTTTCTCCCACGTTAGCTTGATGTCGGAAGCGGTCATGCTCTCTTCTTTAATCGGTCGGTCAATTGTAGTTAAAAAAAGATAGTAAAGATAATTCGGATTATAGTTCGGATGTGTTTCGTGTAAATAGACCGGCACAATTGCCGGTAATGTAAGGATATATCATAAGAAAATATATATCATAATATATATATATATATATCGCATTATATATCATAATGCGACGTTGCATTATGATTTAACATAGAAAGACTCTGACATTTTATATCGTGTCTCTTATTGATATACGTATTGTAAGGCTGATTTCGTCAGGATAGCACGTAGGAGGAAACCGCGGTGTGTACGGGTACGAACAAGTACAGATTTTAACCACCAAAATGTATTTCCAATGGTACAATGCCGGACTTGCAAGCACATGCCGGGCTTGCAAGGATTGACTTCCCGCTTTCTTCCTCGGCAGAATACCCTCACTACTCTTACTCGCCGGGGAGACAACCAATCCCCGGCCGCCGCATTAGCGCTCTTACATTTAGCGCTGCCGTCGGCAGTGCGGCCAATCACCGGCAACCGACGCGCACGCTACTTCCAGTATAATCCCGCGGTTATTAAGGTGTAACCTTACAGTATTATCTTAAGGACGTTCTCCGGTCCTTATACTAGAGAAAATCGATTTTCTTTAGATTTTCTTGAAACTGTGAATATACGTTAATTTAGGTGTGCTTTATGCGTGGTATAAATTTCAGTACCTCTTCCGGTATAAAAAATCAAGATACTGAGCCTTAAAGTTTCAATTTTTACCAAAAAAATTTTTTAATTTAATTTTTTTTAATTTTGGCATTTTTTCCTTATAGAACTCGACGAGAGGAGCAACTTTGGTCCTTTTGACCAACCTCGTATCTCTTACCGTTTGGCCTGGAAAACCTTTTCATTAGTAAAAGTTGAAACTTTGAGGCTCAGTATCTTTATTTTTTATACCGGAAGAGGTACTGAAATTTATACCACGCATAAAGCACACCTAAATTAACGTATATTCACAGTTTCAAGAAAATCTAAAGAAAATCGATTTTCTCTAGTATAAGGACCGGAGAACGTCCTTAAATGCAAAAAGCACAGAAGATGAAATTATTACTAAATAATTATATGCATGTATGACACAATAGATCTGTTCGTTTTAGCTGAACTTCTTTCCAACGTCAAAAGAAAAAGAGGAAAGATGAACTGTGCATATAAATTGTAATCAATTGTTGCAATAATTTCTATATTGGAAAGTTGACTTTCATTAAACATTGGAAAACAACAGAAGCAGTTATTTATTTAAGTAATTATTTAGTGTTTATTCTCAGAATCTCCAGAAGCTGTTTGTGCATATTAGACGATGTGAAACTATCCAGACAACTCATGACGCTACATGCAAATATTTGATTTCGTCTTAACGCGATAGATACAATTATATGTACGCCTTGCTGCAAGAATCGAAGACAATTTACCCTCCTCCATTTTTTACTGAAATTCAACTTCACCGACGAAAGAGAATCTGATAAAAGCGAGCGAATTATCTGAGACGCGCGATAAATTTACTTGCGTGAGGCTTGAGTTATTAATGATCTCATGTGTCCTCGTGTGGCTTCTTTTCCCGATTATTACTAACGTATCTCGTATTACTTTTAACAGCCTTTGTTATATTTTGTTGAATCTTCGTTCAGACCGTCTGCGAAATAGAACAAAACGTGAATTCTTTACCTGACAGATAGCTTCCTCTTCATAACGTTCTTTCGTGCTGCTCGAACACCCTTAACTTTCTCTACTTTTCAAATGATCGACCTTTCAACGAGTGTAAATAAATCGGCAAGCCGGATGTGTCCTGTATTCATTGTAAGGCAAAACATTTTGCAGCTAAAAAAATATCCAACAAAGGAAATTCATTTCATGATTGTTGTAATCACGGTGCGGTGTATTTAGAACCTTTTCCTCAATTTCCACAATTTCTTCGTAGTTTATTTAATGGTAGTCATGCAAAATCTAATAATTTTTTCCAATATATTCGTAGTTATAACAGTACATTTTCATTCGCGTCATTTAATGATAATTTAGTTAATTTTGAAAATAGAAGACCTGGTCCATATTGCTTCAAAATACATGGACAGATTTATTACCAAATTAATACAGCATTGTATGCTGCTCAAAATGAAAATCCGACTTATGGTCGGCTTTTTATTGTAGATTCTAATGAAGCAATAAATTATCGTCTTAATGAAAACTCAGATTTAGATTTTGAAATCATACAAAATCTTGAACATATAATGCGAGAATTGAATATATTTGCTCAATCTTATCAAATGATGGGTGAAGAATTAGAAAATCAACGACAATTAGAAATAGAATCTGGAGAATTGTTGCCAGAATTACAATTATCATTTACATTAAGACCGGGTATGGATCGACGCCGATATAATGCTCAAAGAATTAATAAAGTTGCTGCTATTTTTCGTACAACTGCTGATGGAGAAATTCCAAAATCATACGCAACAATACGTAGTAGAAATGACAAAACTTTGCAAAACGTTAGTACCATGGATCCAAATGTTGAACTATGGATATATCCATTATTTTATCCATATGGTACTCAAGGATGGAATTGCAATTTAACAAAATTAAATAGGAATAAACGAATAACTAGAGGCCAATATATTAAACATCGTATGGCTATTCGTGATGAATTTAACGTCTTTTTATTAAAACGTCGTATATTTCAACAGTGGCTTGTAGACAGTTATGTAAAAATGGAGAAGGACAGAATAAATTATTGTAAAGATCATCAAAAAGAGTTACTAAAACATATCAAGGTTTCATGCTTTAAAGCTGCAGAAGCTCGAATTGCAACAACAACAACAAGCTATGTTCGAGAGGGCGATGCGGGAGGCGGCGTCAAAAGCAGCACAAAAGCTCGAGTTGCAACGAAAAGCAACACAGCAACCACCACCACCACCATCTGGTCCATCAACACAGCAACCACCACCACCACCACCATCTGGTCCATCAACACAGCAACCACCACCACCACCACCACCACCATCTGGTCCATCACCATCGACTTCGGCGGCTTCGCCGGTTTTACGGAGCCTGCGTCTCCGTTCATCCATAGATATCGTTTCCCATGCTTCAGACACCGTTGAAACCGTCCGGAGAGATCGGTTGCCCAACATGTCAAAAATCATGTTGGATATTTCAAGAGGCAGCTGTTTAATGATATCCAATTTCTTTTGTATAAATACATCAAAATATGAAACAATTCTCCTAAAGGCTTCCATTGCTCCTGATCTGTGACCTGTAGCCTTCGAGAGCCTAAAAGATAATGATAGATCCGCAGTCGATGCTTTAAACGTGCCTTAGAGATCTTAGATCACCAGTGTTTATTCGACAAACTAGCCGTCCTACTTGCGTGGGCATGCGTGCGTACGTACCGGTTAATTTCGGGCTTAGCGTGTGCTGACCAGCCCGGTTGCTAATCGGTTTGGTTGGGATGACGTCGGGCACTGGAGGAGGGAATGCTCGATAATCGGGAGTGCGCCTTGTCGGTGATGCGACGGGGGCGATTGGCGGCCCGCCTGGCGGGGCATCCGCGACGCAGTCATGGGAGCGCGGTGTCTGTCGGCTGGCTGTGGATGTGCCGGTATGGACGGGCGGCGTTGTTCTCGCGTTTCGAGCGGGTCGCGTGCGGATTACGTGGGAGGGGCGCTTACGCGTGTGGTTGCTGCGAGTCCGGTGTAATGCGAAAGCGGGCTCGTGGCTTAAACCTGGGGTAGGTTGCACAGGGAGAGTTTTTAGTGGGTGCGAGCCCCACATAACCCCGGGTGGCCGGCACCTGAAGGATGCGGTGCACGTAAGACCTCCCGACCACCACCTAGGGAGGCGGTGTACACTAGGCATTTTCTCTTCCTATCGCAAAAAAAAAAGAAGTCGATGCTGCTATTTATACTCCTTTCCCTATCCGTCACGTGGCTACCCCGAAAATGGCGCGTTCTAATTGGCTGCCCTCCCCCATTTTTACAATCCAAAACCGTAAGACGTAAATATATCATATTTTTAATAAATATACGTCTTTATACTCACAATAGACTGTTTCTTAAAAAATAAACTCTTTTTGTTTCAGCCCCAAGATGGCAAAAAAGCAAGAAGCCCTCCCGATTCTACAGAGGTGGCAGCAATCGCGGACGTTAGAAAGAGACAAAGAGTTAACCGATGTTTGTGATAATATTAATATGAATTTCTTATTACAGATGTACTTGTCTATCGGAAGTTGTTGTACAGAATGTTCTAAGAACTAAGTTTCGTGACAACAGTAAATGACAGTCTCCTCATCAGATCATTTCGTGATGAAATTATTATATAAAGTTAAGCTTTTATATATTAGGTATATACAGGGTGAGTTTGTTAATGCGTTACACACTTATATTGAAGGGGACATAAGATTCTAGCTGATATTTTAATGCTTTCAACTTCGTCGTAGTTTCTTATTAGACTTATTGTAACTCATGATGTTTTAGCATGACCCCTAATTTCTTTTTATATTATTATATATTGGTTAAAGAAAACTCTGTGCAGTTTGAATCGTTCTACGAACTTTGATTAAATGTGTGTTCTCGTATAAACTTTGACTAATAAGCATTATCTCGATATATTTATGGCTTATTAGGAGCTATGATGACATTTATTGTAAAATTTATTATAATTGCAGACAGAAGTATTGCCAGTGGAAGACGCCAACTCCAACGAAGAAATGGACGATTCACAAGGTACCTTCTTAATAATATAATTGATTTACTTTTTATTTGAATATATATTTTTTTGTTTAAACAAAACTTTCATATTATATATATATATATATATATATATATACTAACATTTTTTTTATAGATAATTATTCATATAACAAAAAATATACGGAAGAGCAGCAAACGGCAATATTGGAGAAGTTTGGACATATTTTAAAAAACGCCGAACTGCCTAGCATCCCAGATATACGAGACTTCATAAAAAAAAATCCGTGTTTCAAGAAGAGGAATGCGAAAGCACTCAAATCGTGCATGCAGCGTCATCATATATACCAAGATGCTAAAAAAAAAAGAAACGGCCAGGTAATATATATTAATATCGAGTCATCCCTTCTTTTCTTCAAACATGCATTTATTTCTATAAGCTCTCTCTCTCTCTCTCTCTCTCTCTCTCTCCCTCTCTCTCCCTCCCTCTCTCTCTCCCTCTCTCCCTCTCTCTCCCTCTCTCCCTCTCTCTCCCTCTCCCTCCCTCCCTCTCCCTCCCTCCCCCTCCCCCTCCCCCCCTCCCCCTCCCCCCAATTCTTTGGAGAAGTAATAGCCTTTGTATATGTTATTGAATTTAAAAAACGCGGTTTACCACATGTCCATATGTTAGTTACTTTAAAATACAATTTCAAAATAACAACTCCACAGATCGCTGACAAATATATCTCTGCTGAAATTCCTGATCCTTGTGAAAATCGTGTTTTACACGACACAGTTATGAGACATACGATTCATGGACCTTGTGGTGATTGGTGTTTGGTAGATGGAAAATGTTCGAAACATTATCCTAAACCGTATTATAAAGAGACTAGAATGGATGAAGATGCTTATCCTTATTATCGTCGACGAGATAATGGCAAAAGTTTAGAACGTCCGGGAGAATATGTTGTTGATAATCGTTATGTAGTTCCATATTGTCCTATTTTATCAATTATTTTTAATTGCCATATTAATGTTGAGATAGTTTCAAGTATTAAATCGGTTAAATATCTGTATAAGTATATTTACAAGGGATATGATGTTGCTGCCATAACAGTTGAGCCGATAACAGAAAATGTAATTATTGATCATGATGAGATACGTAATTTTATAGAAACGTTATGTTGGACCTGTAGAAGCCAGTTGGCGTATAATCGAAAAAAAGCTACAAGATAAAAGTCATACTATAATGCGTTTACCAGTTCATCTTCCTAACGAACAGAATATTATAATTAAAAATGGATCCGATGAAGATGCATTAATTTCCGTTTTAGATCAAGTTACTATGTTAATAGATTATTTTGCATTGAATTCTCGCGATGAAGAAGCAAAACAATATTTTTTGCGTAATATATCAACACACACATATAAAATTTTGTTTTTTTAATTATAAATTTTCTTTTTTTATTTATTATATTTTTTTGTTATTATGCTTAAAATCCTAGATGAACAAAATATATGCGTGCTTCCACGCAACATCTCATCAAAATATTTAATAGCAGATTATCCAAACTTGATATTCATATCGCCTAATTTAATTGGCGCGGATAAACTTATAGAAATTCCACGCTATTATACGTTTAAAAAAGAAAAAATTAATGGTAGAAATGTATCGCGTTGGAGTAAACGCAAAAGTCATTATAATTGTATAGGACGAATGTATTCCGTTAGTCCATGTTGCATATATGTTCTTTTATGTATTTAATCTATGACTATGTTACGTTATTGGTATGAGAATGCGCTCTATGTTAATTTTTAGTTCTTGCTCTCTGAGTGTGTGGCGCTTCCCGCCGATCTTTCACTTCCGTTTCGTTATACCGTTGCAACGAGTTCTTGTACTGAGAAATATATTACTATCCAAGAAATATCAGTTTCATCCTGTGTCAAAATCTTAACAGTCCAACACAATCTGAATTATATCATTTTCGACTATTATTACTCACTGTAAAGGGAGCTACAAGTTTCGAGAATTTAAGAACTGTAAATGGAGAAGTTTGTCAATCATTTTCAGCGGCATGTTTAGTAATCTTCGGGGTAACCCAAAATGACCTGGAGACGCCGTCGGGAGATCTGGGAAGAGTTTTCTTTTCTGTATAAGCGTTCGAGTTCCCTGGAAACCTCTAGCAGGGAGACCCCGAAACCAGACCCAAGAATTTTCATCATGGTCCTCGGCGTCCGACTTCAGCTTTCGAAACGACTCGCCGATGATAGGACGAATGCCCGTGCATAAGAAGCTAATAAAAAAAGTGCCGTCGTCGTCATCATCGTCATCGTCGTCGCTCGACGAGAAAGAATCGAGCAACCGGAGGCCCACCGCCCGTCGGAGGAAAATTATCAGAATTTCCTCGTCGTCGTCCTCGGTGTGGGAGCTGGAAAACGACGCGGATTCACCGCAATCCGGGCCGAGTAATCCCAAGAAACGTCGTCGGTAAGCGAACAAAGCAAACCAACGATTCTCCGATTGATTTCCCCGGTGTGTCTCGTTCGACCACTCATTTATAATGTTGTATTTTTATTTTTCAGAATGGATTAATTTACCCCTCGTTTCGCGGATTAAGCTACCCCTCAAAAAAAAAAAAACATAGTAAAGGCACCTGTGATTAGAGATGGCGCTTCATTACTGAGTCAGTTAAGTCAGTTTGGTCAAAAAATATATATCTTTGGTTAATTTTTCACTGACGAAGAAAAGAATTTGTTAATTAAATAAAAACAATTATAAACGCATACAAAATTTGGAAGAGATAAATAAAGAAATGTATCGTATCCATCGTATCTTATATGTGGGCGAATTAGCTTACAAATATAAAATTATTAATTCGACTGAAGATCTTGAATAAGGATAAGAAAATTACTTCGATTGTTGAATTAGACGAAATGGTCGAAGATGGGAGTGACTTTTTAACCGAAGAAGAAATAAAAAAATGGAGAAAGTTTCGGGAAAAATTGAACACTTTTTTACCGTAATCTTAAAAGCGGATAGACATACGAGGCATTGCATTGGTTGTGTCGTATTGGACTCATATCGGTCATATAGACCCAAAGTGGCAGATGATATTTTTGAAACTATAAGTTATTCCGAAGTAACTTGCCACATATTTAAATATCCCAAAGTCCCACAACAACAAGGTACCAGTAACGATTGCGGTTTATACGCAGTCGAATATATTCGGAACCTCACCGAGAACAATTCAGACAAGTTGTTCATGGGCCAAACAAGTAAAAAATGGAGAAATGCTTGCAGACGATGCCGTACACCTGCTCATAAAAAAATGTCTGCCACATGCCCTGCAGAAAATTGTTAGGGTATGTGTGCCAGGAACATTAAGCACAATAATGGCAGCACCGAAATTTAAAAATCCATCGACGGCGATTCGAACATATCTACGAGATGTAAATTTCTGCATCCTATGTGATGTGATAGGCTGTATAAATAATCGTATAAATAAAAACAATTATAAACGCATACAAAATTTGGAAGAGATAAATAAAGAAATGTATCGTAATCATCGTATCTTATATGTGGGCGAATTAGCTTACAAATATAAAATTATTAATTCGACTGAAGATCTTGAATAAGGATAAGAAAATTACTTCGATTGTTGAATTAGACGAGATGGTCGAAGATGGGAGTGACTTTTTAACCGAAGAAGAAATAAAAAAATGGAGAAAGTTTCGGGAAAAATTGAACACTTTTTTACCGTAATCTTAAAAGCGTAATTGACCACTTTTTTACCGTGATCTTAAAAGCGGATAGACATACGAGGCAATGCATTGGTTGTGTCGTACTGGACTCATATCGGTCATATAGACCCAAAGTGGCAGATGATATTTTTGAAACTATACGTTATTCCGAAGTAACTTGCCACATATTTAAATATCCCAAAGTGCCACAACAACAAGGTACCAGTAACGACTGCGGTTTATACGCAGTCGAATATATTCGGAACCTCACCGAGAACAATTTAGACAAGTTGTTCATGGGAGAAGACGTATGTAATTTTACCGATGAGCAAGTCCAGGAGCGGAGACTGGTGTATTATAATATGCTGTCGCAATACGACGCAGCACAAGAAGAATTAAATCCGCACGCTTCAATACAGATAACTTATCAAGATAAAGCCGATATCTCAATACCTTTAAAATAGTAAAACAAAGAACCTGCGCCATGGCTTAATTTTCTCGAATGGAGTTTCGGAGAAAGTTATATTGGTATGTAATATTTGAATTAATAAATATTTAAATAAGACATTGTTAAAGAAGATATGTTTTTGTTGACGACCGCGCGACCGGAGGTAACAACTGTGTCCGATCGTGAAACTGTGTTTGCTACCAATTGACTGTGAGATGTGTTCTGACGATACTTCAGGCAACGATTCGAATTCTCTTCAGCCTCCGCGTCGCTAATCAGTTCGTCACGGCGGGCGGTCCGTGCAAGTATTCTAGATCAAGTAAGTTCTAGACAGCGTAATCGAATAGATCACATGTATGTTTTGTAAATAAAGTTCTGCGATAGTTGTAAGTCTGCGTTCGATTAGTTAAGATTCATTGCGTTCACATATCAACCTCCTCGAATCTCGTCAAATCTGGAGTTAGAAAATTTCGAAACTAAAGCTTCGAGGCGGGCGGTATGTTTAGGATTAAGGTAAAGTCGTTACGGTGGGGCGTTGTCGCGACAGCGAACGCCCCTGGCGCGAGTACAAACAACCCTCGGGCCTGACCCGAATTCGCCCGAGATCACCCGGTTGTCGCGCCTACTGTTCCAACATGCAAATGTAAAACGCGCACGCGTTTCCTAATTCGCGTATACCGCGCAACGCGTTACATCGCGGATCGATGTGATTCGTCACCTAACTTCGTGGATCGACGTGATTCGTCCTTCGTGAAACAACGACCCCCGCCGAGGGTCTCCTATCGGGACGAGGGATGATCGATATCGATCCGCGCTCTCTTCTGTTTCTGCCTCGCTAAGGAGAAAGTCCAGCCGGCCGTTCGTGGCAATTATATTATCGGGAGTGCCGAAAGTAATTGCGCGAAGGCCGTATAGTTTCATCGCGAGCCGCACCCGCTCGATTGGTCGCCGCGTGAAACATCTCAGATAGCTTTTCCGTTTACGTGAACGGAGAGTGAGCCGGTTTTCGTCGCGCGCGTACCCGGTCGATTGGTCCGCGCGCGAATTCCGGAAGGTTGGGTGCGCTCAGTGCATCCGTGCAAAGGGTTGCATCGTGCGCACCAGTTTCGTCGCGATCTGCACCCGCTCGATTGGTCATCGTGCGAAACATCTCTTTTCCCGAGTTTTCGTCGCCCGTAATACGACGGGACGACGCACACAGACGGATCACGTGATCACCGCGTGCGGTAGCGCAATCCTTGGCGAAAAACCCGTCGACGGCGAAATCGTCACACGACGCGAATCCGGTTTTCGCGCGTGCCTCTATTATCTCGAGCGTCGCGATCACCGAGCGTGAGAGTGGTCGATCATTTCTCATAAAATCAACGCCGGGGGTTCGATCCCGATATCGACCCCGCTCGCGGCCATCTTGTCGTGCCGCGCCGTACATTGTGAACGCGGCTCTGCCGCGCCTCGTATCTATGTGATTTAGTGTAAAATTCGTGCCCGCTATCGCGTCCCCGAGTAACCAAAGTGAGCCTGAGCCTCTCGCACGTCTCCGTGTTCGCGGTCGCTCATCTGCCTCGCGAGCAAGATATCCATCGGTCGCGTGTTCGCGAGCCACGCAGAGAGACCGAGCGACTCAAGATTTCCGCCCGACATTTCTGCGAACGCTCAGCCCGCTCGGGTGCGCAAGAGTGCGGGAACTGTGTATAAGACTGTAAAATAAATTGTGCTTGTCAATAAAAAAAACGGGCGTGCGTTACCTAAACCCACTCTTCGCTAACTCCTAGGCTCTTGCCCCGCGCCCTGGTCAGGGTGGTCCCGGCATTCATTCGTGTCCCGAGGGCACCTCGGCAGAGCACGAAACAAATAACGATTTCACAATGGTGGATGAACTTCATCAATATTACTTAAATCAACCACCAATGAAAATGGATGGCAATCCACTAAAATATTGGTTAATAAATATGCATTCCGATTTAAAAAACATAGCATTGAAATATTTAACTATAATTGCGACCTCCGTTCCAAGTGAATGATTATTTTCACGGGCCGGAAATATTGTCACCGAAAGTAGAAATCGTATAACAGGTGAACATTTACAACAGATGCTTTTTTTAAACTCTCTTTCTGTGGAAGATTGGTTATTGTAGTAACTATATATGTATATATTTTCATATATACTTGTGTATAGATAATCGATGCTTAAGTTAGCGCATATTATAATGTAATTTGCATGTACAAACATAGTCATATCTGTCATATATACTTATGTCAGTCGCGGTCAGAGTAGTTGCAAGTTGCAACACATTTTCTTTAAAATGAGTTTAAGAACGCGCGTTCAGATTCAGAATAAGAACTACTACTTTCACAATCGGTAGTAATAATATTGTCAAACATACACATACAAATGTGTAGCATACGATAAGTATTATGTGCCGCGAGAAATCTGTAATAAGACAGTAGAGTTAAAAGAAAAGTATTGCAACTACTCTGACCGCGACTGTACATTGTCAATTTGTCAACTTTCTATTTAATCATTTACAGGAACAGGTACCTTCTTTTGTTCTCTGTTTGCGTGAATTTTGTATCCAAATTTATTACAATAATTGTAATACAATTAGCATAAAACGACTTGTCGCATATGTATCTGTCATAATTGATTTCTCCTTTCCAAACAGTAATTTGATCTCTATGCCGTTTGCAATACTGTGACTTTATACTTAAGATAACACAGGCACACAAAAAAAAAGTGTCTTGGCCGAGACACTACACTAGTGTATTCCCATGTACTTTTTCCCGCTGAATCCGAATCCGAAGTCAGAATTGTCAGATTGGCTAAAATTTATGAGATAACCACAAAAAAAAACAATTTTTTTTGCCTTTAATTCGTGTTTTTGAGCATTTTTTTGTGGTTATCTAATAAATTTTAGCCAATCTGACAATTCTGACTTCGGATTCGGATTCAGCGGGAAAAAGTACATGGGAATACACTAGTGTAGTGTCTCGGCCAAGACACTTTTTTTTTGTGTGCCTGATGGTGGCACAGGCACTTCTGACCTTGCCACGTTTATGGGTCATTCTGATAAAATTCATAAGGATAACTAATTCCGGCGTTACAAATTTTTTTGTTACAAGACACTTGAGAAGGACCCAAACCCCCGGGTCGAAACGTTGTGATTAAGCGTTATTGTTACTCGCCACTTGGGTCGACTTAATAAAGATTCCTTCTTAAAAAAGGATAAAGATATATACTTTATTTACCCCGAGGGGGCCTTAAAGGGCGTTTTTAAAGGGACGTACCCAACCCTATTCACTATTCCATCCTATTCTATTCCTTCATTCCTATTTCCTCCTTTGGACCAACGGTTTAACGTCTCTTCCGAAAGACGGAGCCCAGTTTTCCATCTAGGGATACTGTATCCATTTGAGATCTATCCGCCAGATGGGGGGGGGGCAGCGTTTTGCTGAGAAAAATTCTCATCGGCCTAGCGGGATTCGAACCCGGTTCTCCGGATTACGAATCTGGCGCTCTACCCACTAGACCAGCCGTCTCCCCCAAGATTCCAGTCTTAATTTCTAAGTTCTTTAATATAAAATTTTTGAAAGACGTTCATTTTGAGTTCAAAATAAAATTATTACTATGTATAAACGTTTACATATAAGTTTGTACCTAAAAAATATTAATAAATAGTGTAATAATTATAGAAAATAAACGCTATAACTTATTTATTTCAAACTGTACCTTTTTCGTACTATAATAACTAATATTGATAGTGATTGATTAATTGTCTATATTATATAAAATTTTGTATATTATTGTTTTATATAATTGATATATAATACATATATTAATTACGACATGTAGAAAGTTCTGTAATAATTAAATTTGACCTCAAATTAACTTTATATTGATTTATCATAATTTATCATAATTTTATATTGATTTATTATTATTTTATATTGATTTATCATGATTTAAATTGATTTATATTGATTTCATATATGATTATTAAGGCTGCGTTTCGATATTAACTGCCAGTACTGAAAATTTATAGTGTATACGTGACGTAAACTATAGATTTTCAGTACTAACAGTGAATATCGGAATGCAGCCTTAATAAACATATATGAAATTAATATAAATCAATTTAAATCATGATAAATTAATATAAAATAATGATAAATCAATATAAAATTATGATAAGTTATGATAAATCAATATAAAATTAATTTGAAGTCAATTTTAATTATTTTAGATAATAATGTATTATATTTTAATAAATATTTATTAAGTTTATGAAATATTTATCGAAAACCATCTTACTATTTTGTGTAATAAATCAAACATTAATTTGAAAGGAGATAATGCTTCTTCATTTTTAGATTTCGGATGCTCAGTTTTAAGTAAATATTAAGTCCATTTAAAGTCTATGCAAGAGTTTTTCATAAAACGATTAATTGAATTTAAGTTAATATTTTGTTACTAAAACAAGCGTTTCTGAAGATTTAATTTGTGAATAGTTCAAATTAAACAACTGTTTATTCTAATGTGGTAAACAGTTACTCAATTTTAGTAGCGCAACATTAAAAACCAGTACATAGAATATTTATATAAATAAATATTTTCTACATTTTACTTTACATATCTCGTATACAATAAATGATTTATTACTTTTCAGGAGACAGTATCTCATTCTGAACCATATTTTAGTTTAATTTAAAGTACTGTTTATTCAAATGTGGTAAATAGTTACTCAATTTTAGTAGCGCAACATTAAAAACCAGTAGATGGAATATATATACAATAAATAAATATTTTCTACATTTCACTGTACACATCTCGTATATAATAAATAATTTATTATTTCTCAGCAAACAGTATCTCATTCTGAACAATATTTTAATTTGATTCCAAATAATTGGCCATTGGTACTATGTGACTGAATTATTTACTCAAAACAAATTATTATTTTTTTATTGAACACTTTTTCAGTGTATCTGTAAAGGAATTTTGATCTTTAAGCATATTTAAATTAAACAGGTTTTCTAATTTACATGAACATGAACTTAATTTAAATATACTTAAAGATCAAGATTCCTTTACAAGTATCTGATTTTTCAAACAGATGCGCATAGTAATATTACTACTCGTTACTTTTATTTTCGAAATACCACTCCTTTAATTTTCAACTTCGTATTTGAAATTTCATATACGGTATCTGCATAAAAACTTCCTACATTTTTATATTATTTTTAATACAGATTTTTTTAACAGTGCATATTTTATAGGATTTTTAGCACTCGGATGGAGAATCCGAACGCAGCCCAGAAAGAGGGCGAAATCAGGGAAGTGTTGCGAATAAGAGAACGACTTCCGTGGCCAGTAATGAATTGCATCGGGGCTCGATGTCGAACGACCGTTTCACATACACTGTCAGAATTCAAATCGATCGAAAATCTTGATTCATCTGTTGTCTGCCGCAAACGCGATACGGAAATCTTGCAAGAGCATCGTCTTGATGCCCTTGCGACGGAGATCTTGTCCACGAGGCAGACGACAATCGCGAACGCGACGCGATGATATAGTGATCGGAGGCGAGCTCACCTGGTGAGCAGAAAGGTCACCCTCGAAGATAGCAGTTGACCGCTCTTGGCGACTCGGAGTATGGAGTCGTGCTTCTCCCGGTTGAGCGGAGGGGCACGTATTAAAGAACGTCTCGGGTTCTTTGACAATCACGCACTTTTAACAACTTATTGGGCGGCAATGCCGCGCACGAATCGGTGGAGACACCACGCACACAGAATATTTGCCGTTTTGCCGAAATCACTTGATTTGGAGACGTACGAAACGAGTCTGCCACGAGGCCGTTCTCTTCCGCCGGGAGAGTTCTCAAGAGGGGCGCAATTATCGCGAACAAAGACACTGCGCGTGTCCGGAGTTGCGCCGTGCTCCAATTCTCGACAACGCCGGCATGCTCGCACCTGTGCGTGGGGCGGCATCGACGCGTGATCAACCACGCAGGGTGGCGTGATCGACAACCCCGGATCGAATACGTGCCACGCGACTGACGGCAGGCACGTAGCGGTCAGCCTCGCGGCCCAATGCTTACATCGAGATTGCTATGTTCGATCCTTAACAACCATTAACATTGAATATATTATAGTTGAATAAAATATTTAAAATCCGATTAATGTGTTTAAAATTTCTTTTAAGCATGGCACTTCTGAGATAATTAATTTTTTATTCGTTTTTCATGAAAAAAAAGTACTAAAAATTAATATGGTAAAAAATGAAAATTACCACCTCAAAGTACAAGAAAAATCCAACATTTTTCATGTATACAAATTTTTTTTGGTATTTATGCATAAAAGGGGCCTCTTCTCCGATTTCAATGACCTTGACATATGTTGTCAAGGTCACCCTCCTGCGTGACCTTCAGAAGTTTTTAGCCGGCGGTCACTGTGTGTTCACGTGTTTACGATACGCACTGCGTGTTCACCAATATGGCGGATCACGAGGCGCGAACGTGGACTCTTAATAATGGCGCGCACTTTCGCCCGGCACTAGCAACGGCGAAACGTTTCGAATTGCGCAGATTTCGCACAGCGTTAGCAACGGCGAATTGTATGACTGTCATTGTATTAATATTTATAATCGCTGTGACAATCGACTCTACAAGTAGATGTGTTGTTTTACATATTTTGTTGCGTTTTTAAATTAAATTAAAAGTTAATTTAATACGTTCAACGGCGTGTTAAACGACGTAATTACGTCTTTTTTTTTTTAGTAGAGAATATCTCGTTTTGCGTGAAAGTTGCTGCTTTACCAAAACACAACATTTAAAGCAGTAAATTGTTGATAAATTGAAGTCTTTTTGTTAAAGCAGAGAATACTTTATTTCGCGAGAAAGTCGCTGCTTTACCAAAACACAACATTTAAAGCAGTAAATTGTTGATAAATTGTATATTGAATATATATCCTTCTAATACTCAAAATAGCTGCTATATTTTCCAAACTTTTTGTTGTTAATAACTTTTTAACGAATAACGACCGCCGGCTAAAAACTTCTGAAGGTTACTCAGGAGGGTGACCTTGACAACATATGTCAAGGTCATTGATATCGGAGAGGAGGCTCCTTTTATGCATAAATACCTTTTTTTACATAGAACTTTTGAGTTAAAAATTTCCGAAAATATCAATTCTTGAAAAAAAACTCAAAATTCAACTGTTGATATCTACTGAAATAACGTCCATAAAATTCTGAAAAAATTGAGAAGGAACCTATTATTTAGTACAATAAAAGATATAAAGAAAACCCACTCCATGGTAGGGAGACTATCCCCTTCTTAATAGAGCAGTATGGACAGGAAAAATTACATCATTATCCCATTGTATCTATTGAAGGTGGACTCAAGAAAATGCATCTTTATGGGACATCCATTCGTGTTTCTCAAGAACAGGCTGTTAGAGACATTGCAGCCAATTTTAAACGAGAATATTTTGTTGCTTACTATGAAAAACACAAAATATTACCAAAAGTAATAAACAATTGGGGGCTGGATAGAAGAATCAGAAGACTTCTCCAAAGAGGAAGACCTGGATCAATCAAAGAATGTTATAAAATTCCAAATGATGTATGGTTCGCTATGGAATATGATCAAAATCACAACTTTAATTATTTCCCACAGATTAGTGATTTATTAGATGATAAAGCTATCACTCCTCATCTGGACAAGATCTATCAATTGTTTGCATGGGATGCTTTGGATGTGATGGATTTAAAAAAGCCTTACACAAGGGAAAACACCAAGTTAATTCTGGAGATCCTAGAACGACCAGTCATCAATATCAAGGAGTTCTACAATCAAGTGGAACAACTAGGGTATATTCCAAAAAATTGGGCAGTCATCCAATTGATGGATTGGGGAAGAAATCTTACCACTCTTCAAGCAGCAATCAATGACATTATCAGGATCTGAGCTAAAACACAAGATGGATATCTTATCAACTCTACCGGAGACTGAGTCACACATTTGGATAAAATTTCATCATGATCTTCAGCAGTGGAATTACACTTTTAGATCATACCAACAAGCGCACTTAATTAATGTACTCTGTGCCTTATTTGGTGTTAGTCATTTCAGATATTTAATGAGTATTTTTACCGACAGTCAATTATAGCTAGTCGTTTGTTATGGCGTTGCAAGTAATATTTTTTACATTTATACAGAATGGCTACGTTTACACCCAGCGACCTGACCGCGGCCTGACCTATATCGTGACCCGAAGTAGGTCTAATCATCATTCGTTTACACCGAAAGAGACCTAAAAATTGACGTCCTAATAAAAAACAAAAAAAAATGCTAAAGATTTTACTGCTTGCGCTAAATGCAAGGGCTTTTTTGCAAAAGAATTTGCAGAAAATAAATGTATTATAGTTATGGGTAGGAAAATTGCTTGTAGATTACATCCATCCGCAAATGAAATTTTAAGGAAAACTGTTTTCCTATAATGCGAGATGAAGTGACTCGTGCTATAAGATATGACAAATTGTTAATTTTATATGCAAATAAATTGTGCATAAAATATAAGTCACAACATCACCACGATATGATTCGTGCTAGATTACGCCTTATTGGTCGTTTCTTTTTGGCGATGAAAGATATAAATACAAACATTGAAAACTTTGAATCAATTTATGATCCCAAAGTATATGATGACTGCATCTGCGCGATTAATAAAGTCGCAAAATTTAATTCGGAAGAAAAAATGTATGAAACTCCTGCGGTAGCATCAAGTTTATCAACATTGATCAAACATATTGGAAATATCCTCATTACGTAATGTATAAAGAGAGAAGACGAAAAAAAGAAGAAACAAGTCAAAGATTTTTTAAAACTACTAATTGTCGACATCGAAACAAGTATTAATACAACTGTCTTAGAAACACAGTAGGGTCGCAAAAGGCATAAAAAAGTTAACTTTCCATCAGTAGAAGATATTCGGAAATTGTACAGACATTTAGAAAAAAAACGAACTGAAGCGTTTGAGGCATTACACCAATCGTTCTCTTATTGCCTCTTATTGGATTTCTTTGGCTGAAGCAACATTAACTTCCATACATGTATTTAACCGACGTAGGGCAGGAGAAATTGAAAATTCTCATAGAGAACTTCAATAACTATGAGAAATTAAATAAAAATATGTATAAATACATTTATAAATCATTGTCTCCAAAAAATAGAAAAATTGCCGAAAAATATATAAGATTTTGCATAAGAGGCAAATTGGGACGTACAGTACCGGTTTTACTGTCGAACAATTTATTTCAAAGTATTAATTTCATTTTAAAATTTCGGAAACAAACTCGAGTACCAGAAAAAAATCTGTATATCTTTGGATTGCCTGGATCTGATAAACTGATAAAGAAAGATATAAGTATCTCAGAGCATGCGCATTAAGGACGTTCTCCGGTCCTTATACTAGAGAAAATCGATTTTCTTAGGATTTTCTTGAAACTGTGAATATACGTTAATTTAGGTGTGCTTTATGCGTGGTATAAATTTCAGTACCTCTTCCGGTATAAAAAATAAAGATACTGAGCCTCAAAGTTTCAACTTTTACTAATGAAAAGGTTTTCCAGACCAAACGGTAAGAGATACGAGGTTGGCCAAGAGGACCAAAGTTGCTCCTCTCGTCGAGTTCTATAAGGAAAAAATGCCAAAACTAAAAAAAAATTAAATTTAAATTTTTTTTTTTGAAACTTTGAGGCTCATCAGTATCTTTATTTTTTATACCGGAAGAGGTACTGAAATTTATACCACGCATAAAGCACACCTAAATTAACGTATAGTAAAATCCTAAGAAAATCGATTTTCTCTAGTATAAGGACCGGAGAACGTCCTTAATACGAAAATTTTCAGAAGGGTGTAATGCAAGTGAATCTTCTACATTGCGTGGCACAATATTGCGAAAACACGTGGCAACATATTGCATCCAATTAAATCTGAATGATGTAGATGTTTCAGACCTTGCCACGTTTATGGGTCATTCTGATAAAATTCATAAGGATCATTGTGAAAAATATCGTGTGCACCATGGGTCGAAGACTTTTTAGACTCGTGTGGTTGCTGTCCGTGCCTTCGGCTCGGGCAGCAAACTTCACACAGTTCACAGTGTAAACTTCACACTTGTCTGAAAAATGTAACCTTCTCCCGTTAGTGCACAATATACTGATAATTTATCGTTTTCACGTATGTTTTATGCGTACTTTTTAAAATAATACCCTGTTTTTTTCTAGCATGTGGATCAAAAGAAATCGGAAATATGATGATGAAAAAGATCAGGCAGGTACTGAGGATGCTGTCGATTCTCAACTATAAAATGGGCCAAATAGTGGAAGATTTAAACAATTGTAAAATAAATATTTTTCGCAATAAATTCTTTATATCAATTTAGATGCTTAAAATTAGCATCAAATGATTTAATCGTTTGGGGGGGGGGGGAGGGATAAGGGATTCTAATGCTCCAACGAAAACTGTGTTTTCAGTCCGACAAAGAATCGGCGCGCGGTTTAGTATGTTGGGAAATTCGTGTACTTGGAAATACACGAAAGATTTAAAATTTATTAAACAAATTTTAAATCTCTCGCTTTAATATCAGAGTATAGCTCTCATTTGCCTTATATCGTGTCTTTGTTTGAGTATCTGAAGAGCTTGTTTCTTGTAATTAATGTAAAATAAATAATATAATGAAAAAAGAAGTTCCTGAAATAGAATGTTTATTTGAAAAATTTAATTTTGAGATTTCATTAATATAATGTAGAAACACGAGAAATTCAAAAATTAATCGATGACTCGATCAATAAATTATTTATCAATAAATGAACAAACAATGTTTAGTATAAACCGAACCGAACCGCGAACCGAATCACGAATACTTAATCTCACTTTAGATATCAAGTGAGATATTCAGACTAAATGACGTGAGATCCAAAGGGACTAATAATATCTACACCTAATTAATATCGCAATCAATATAATGAATTTATCAAGTTCTTACGCTGTAACATTTGTCTTTACAAATTTTTATATACATATCTATATAAATATTTCGTTATTATAACGCAAATTGTTATTCAATATCAAATTTATATTTAATATGACATATCGAAAATACGTATCTACAATTATATTATGTATTTTAATGTAATATAATTGATATGAAAACTACCAACTTTGAGATAATTCTACATAAAAAATGATTTTGTCCCACAACAAAATATTCACTGAATCTCACGTTATTTTATTTTACTTTGTTTATACAAAGCCAAGCTATATGGATAGACTATAAAAGATTAGGATAAAATCGGTGCATTATGTAAACAATAAAAATAAATACGATTAACACTTCTTAGTGTGATCTATATATGTATATGTACAATAATTAAGATTTATGTGGAATATGCAACATGAATCAAAATATCTTTTGGTCTTTTTCATTTGTAATGCATGCACATGAAATTTATTAATACATTTTGCTTCTTTGCACCAATTTAGGTAATATTTAATCCTGGAGGAATATTTGGGATAGGAAGAAAGAGAAAGAGAGAGAGAGAAAAGAAAATAAAGAAACACATTTATTAATTGTGTTTTATCAAAAATTGTCTTATCTATATAATCGTTCAACTTATTATATTTTATTAAACCTATCTATACTCTATCTACAGATACCTATATCTCTTAATATTTTTTAATTCTTTAATTGTAATTAAACTATCTGTTGTCTATCTATAAAACAATACTTATTTGATTAAAAGAAATACTTATTTTATTAAAACAAAAGCATGATGTATTGAATTAACAAGATTATTTCCAATTAGACTAATCCTATTGATACAACATAATTTTTTTCTCCGTGTATATTTGCCAAATTTAAATAATTTGCCTATAAATTTCAGGTGACTGGCATATTCTGCGATACAAAGAACATTAGATGCATTAATAAATAATGCACCGACATAACGTATGTGCTTACGGGTGCATTCTCCCGTAAGCACAATAAATCGATAAATAATGATGCTCCAGGATTAATTATTTAGCCTAGTCTGATCTAGTCTATCCATTTTAGGGCAACGGATCTGTGAGAAGTCGCATTTATCTATAGTACTATTATATGGATACAATACATAAATATACCTAATATTGGTCTCGCAAATCCGTTACCCCATACTATTATAAAAATTTCGTCACTCACCGATCCGATGCGCAACGGGCGGAGTAATTCAGCCACGTAGCTACGATGATACTGTAACAAAAACGAAAGATATAAATTAAAGAGGCGCTGAAAATGATTAAATGTTTCAAAAGATACACATAATTTTACGCGCATATCTAATTTGTCTTTTAATTAGATTCACTGATATAATTATCTATATTCCAGAAAAAATATTTACAAAAATAAATTTTTATAAAATTTTAAATGATTTCTTTTTTTCTAATTATTTTTATCGAAATAAAACAGTCCGAATAAATGGCAAAAACCTATTAATTTTATGCAGATAAGAGATGATACTTACCCCAAGGTTGCTCCGCCGGTGCCCGATGTCTCTCTCGGACCTCCTCCTCCTCTCAGGACGTCAGGTCTCTCCTCCTTCTCCTCCTCCTTTCACCGCACAGGACACTCGCGAGGAACCTTCAAAATTAAATAAAAGAACTTCATAATTTGGAAATTTATTTAGAAAATAAGAAAAAGAAGAAAGAAACTGTAAGTTGAGAATTTTAATAATAATATAAGTAGATAGAGTTCGTTCTCTTATTCGTCGCCCAATCAGTATAGTAAGGCGCATTAATCGCGACAGGTGTCTATTGAAAACGGACACGATGACCAAAATAGCGGAAATGAGCCGGCTCGTAAACACACGAAACATGTATACTCACTCAGTTTTGTCGATAAAATTGTAAAATTCACTTTCACTACTGTTTCGTGCCCGGCCGAGATGACCTCGGGACACGTAATTGAATGCCGGGACCACCCTGACAAGGGCGCGGGGCAAGGTCCTAGAGGAGTTAGCGAGGAGTGGATTTTAGATGACGCACGCCCTTTGGATTTGATTCACAAACACAATTTATTTCGACACGCGGTATTTTACAAAGTTTTCTCGCACTCGCGCAATCGAGCGGGCTGAGCATTCGCGATAAATGTCGGAACGGAAATCTTACGTCGCTCGTACTCTCTGCGATGGCTCGCGAAACGGAGATCTTGAAGAGCGATTGAGTACCGCCCTCGCGATCGGAGATCTTGAACACGACCGGCGGATATCTTGCTCGCGAAGCAGATGAGCGACCGCGAACACGCGATGACTCGCGAGATGCTCAGGCGCACTTTGGGTCACTTGGGGACGCGATAGCGGGCGCGAGTTTCACACTAATCACAATGAGAAGAGTAACTTAATGCAACGAGACGCGGTATTTCCGCGGTAACGATGAGAACGGCGCGGCACGACAAGATGGCCGCGAGCGGAGTCGATATCGCGATCGTACTCCCTGCGCATATTGTACAAGGACTGGACTGCTCGTCTGAGCTTACGCGCGGTTATCACAACGCTCGAGAAAGAGGCACTCGCGAAAACCGGGTTTGATTCGTGTGACGGTTTCGCCGTCAACACGGTTTTCTCTTGAAGAATCACGCTACCGCACGCGGTGATCACGTGATCCGTCCCTTCGCCACGCGTTGCTGGCGAACGGAAAAACTTGCGAAATGAGAAGTTTCACGCGGCGACCAATCGAGCGGGTGCGCAATTACTTTCGAGAACACTCCTGAACACTCCCGAGATGCTAATTGCCACGAACGACCGGCTCGACTTCCTCCTTAACGAGGCAGAAACGGAAGAGAGCGCGGATCGATATCGATCAACCTTCGTCTTCGTCCCGAGAGGAGACCCTCGGCGGGGGTCGTTGCCTCGCGAAGGACGAATCGGGTGATCTCGGGCGAATTCGTGTCAAGCCCGAGGGTTGTTTGTGCTCGCGCCAGGGGCGTTCGCTGTCGCGACAGCGCCCCATTATACCGACTTTACCTTAATCCTAAACAACTACACTGATTTCTGATTTTTTAAAACAATTTTATCGACGAAACTGAGTGAGTACACATGTTTCGCGTGTTTACGAGCCGGCTCATTTCCGCCATTTTGGTCATCGTGCCCGTTCCCAATAAGGCCGATATTCATAGTCCGATCTTATATTCAAAATCTTCTTAACCCTAACATAAGTTTCATAGTACATATAAAATAAATTTTGTTATTACTTTTCAATAGTATAATTTAATTTTCCTTATATTTCACATTATTACATGTTTCATAGGAAAAATTATTATACATTATAAAATATATTCAGTAATTTTTCAATAACTTCCATTTCACTTTTCATCGATTTCATGGTGCTTTCAGCAAAATTCTATCAGAGCTATCTGCTGAAAATATTATGAAATCAATGAAAAGTGAAATAAAAGTTATTGAAAAATGGTTGTATATATTTCAAAATAAATAATAAATTTTCTTCTAAAATGTAATGTATTACTGTAAAATATAAGGAAAGGATTTTTTTAAAATTATATTATTGAAAAGTAATAACAAAATTGTTTTAAGGTATCATGAAATTTATTAAATTTAACTAAAGAAACTAAAATTTTTACTAAAATATTCATGGAATAACGATGAAATGAGATCAATTGAGAGATTTCAGTAAAATTTTATTACATTTTTATTTAATATAATTTTATTATATTTTCAATAAAATATTTCCATCAATTAGCATTATTTCAAAATGCTATATGATCATTTTATTGGCTGAATAAAGTATTAAGACCGCCTATGATCAGACTAACGACAAGACGATCTTAAATATAAGATCGAACTATGAATACTGTCCTATGATGATTCGCTTCGTCGTACTTAGAGGGGAATTCAAAGTATGCGAGTAATTCGCAGAACGAGGAGCCGCTCGCTTACAGAGAGGACAATCTTTGGTGATTTCCCTTGTTAATCAATACACATAAGTCTGAAAATCAATGTTTTCGACATAGAATGCGATTATTAGTTTCGTTAATTCTAAGTTGCTTATACTTAATGTTATTCAAATTCCACGATTAATTTCCCGATTAATGCAATTGATGTAGGTGCCTGATAAACAGAAAAGTAGGTAAACTTAATAAAAGCATTAATCAATGGCAATTTTTTAAGTTGTATACACGGAAAAAAAATTACTTGTTGCAAGTAAATACATTTTCTTGAAATATAATTACTAAATTGAAAGAAATAATAACTTCCAACAATAAATTTTTTCTTTTGGTTCAATAAAATATTATCTCCAAAACAAATAATTTGTCAATAAAGAGAATATTTTATTGAAACAAAAACCCAATTACTTGTCAGTAGAAAATCATTTTATCAAAGCTAATAAATGTAATTACTTAAACATAACAGTCGTTAATAAGTAACAAATTTTGGGAATTTATGACATAAATACTAGAAATAATTCATTGATTACTTGTATCAATTAATACATATACAAACAATTATTTCTTGCCGCAAGTACACTTAAGAGAAATAACTCGAATCTTTTTCTGTAAATTAATGTTTTATACAACTATAAATGAAATGAAGAGCTCAGTGCAAAATGGTGTATCTCACATTATACAATTATATTGAGAGAAAAGTGTGTGAATTACACACTTTATGTTAATATATAAAACTGTTATATCAATACATAAATATAATTGTCAAAAACTCAGTATCAGCGCATTATTTACTTAAGACGCGATTTTCTTAATCCGTATGTATATGGAGAGCTACATAGAAATTTTCACAAGTAAGTATATTCTAAATTCTAAAATGCACGAAACTTATACATATATGTGAGATGTGACAAATGACCGGCGCCCTATTATCACCTTTCACTAAGAATAACTTTTACAGTTATTTTATCATAATGGGTTATTAGTCGTTTATAGTCAAAAATGTATGTCGGTCCTTCTTCTTTCACTTATAGAAAGCTCGTACAATGTATCAATTATCAATGTATGACGAATGCGAAGCTTTTCGTCATCTCGTGTCTTTGATCTTATTCAAATAAACAAATATTTTTATCAAATGAGAGGGCATGTGTGGTTCAAATAAAAATTCTATTAAATTATATAAATTTTTTTATTTTAATAAAATTTATTTAAATAAAATCAGTTTTCTCGAATGTTCCGTCGTTTCGATGTCGTTTCAGTTTTAGGAAATGTATGATCATCAGTTTTAATAATAATGTTTTTATAATTGCGATTGCAGAAAACAAAATTGGAATTAACCAAATTGGAGAAATCACGGTGGATATTCTTCTTTTATTAATTGCCTCGACTGGTGATCAATTACGATATAAGAAGGCTGTCGAAGCTCTTAAAGCTAAGGTAAGCTTATAACGTTTCTCTTCAACGAATTATTGCCGTTGTTTTTTCATCTAGTAATGTTGAAAACAGTTATATATCGTATTTGTGATAACCATCTTTGATCGTTGTCAAATAAATTTTAACAATCGTACACATGTATAGGTTATGTATTATACATACTTCTTTTTTGTTATTCGATTAAAAAATGTGAGAAATGGAAAAAATGTCGACATTGGTCGGTATTCATATAGTCCTTATTTCAAGCCTGTCTTATAAATAATATCTTCGAACGCCAATACGGCTTTGATTCGCAATAATTTTTCTATTGGCGTACAAAAATATGTATATTTAAATATACGCTCTTTTACTACTTAAATCGCACTTTTCGGCGCTTATGACCTTTTTCTGATTAATCACGCAATATTTTAATCCCATATACAGATTTCAACCGAAAATAATGCACCGACGACTTCTAATACGGCTGAATGCATAATTAAAGTTATCGATGCACATGAAAATATCTTGACCGATTATGAACTGCAACACTCGAGTGCATTCTGTGACGAATGAAATGTGCTCGCTGAATTGGAATTGAAAAATGTATCCCCCTTAACACTAGCAGATGAAAATCTCGAGAATCTTGACAATCAGGACAATGATAGGTAATGATGAACTATCGACGAAAATTAACACGCATGAATGAGAAGCATTATATTACTGTTCCTTATGCCGCATAATTAAAAAAAACTTCGATTTGTTATTAAATTAACTATGTATAAAACTGTAATTGCATACTTTTATACTATGTACTATATATTTTTTATACTTTAAGTTTATTTAAAAAATTGTATTTCTTTAGTTTTAAGTTAAAATAAACCAATTTTAAGCAACGTTGTTTTTTATTTGATTTTTGCATAAAATTAGAAAGCAATAGGCCTATATGAAAATCAAATATATATTTTATTTAAAGAAAAAAATATTGTTGCTACAAATAAATATTTTATTAGATACTAAGAAAGTCATTAAGTTGACATTAAACATGTGAACTTAGTATCTAATAAAATATTTATTTATAGCAACAAACATTTAGCCAAATAAATAAATAAGCTTGAAATTAATAAAATGCTATTAGGCCGATATATAAATAAAAAAATTTATTAGTCTGAACAAAATTTTATTTGTTCTGAATAAATCTTTTCTCTGGGTGTAGATTCGCGAAGTTAGCACAGTTTTTAAAAATTACTCACCGGCCGATGCACAACAGCGGAGTTGCTAACACTGCATTGATCTGAAACATAAATATTTTTACATTAAACCAGTGCCAGATAATCGATACTTAAAGTAAATAATTATCGCGCCCGTTAAATTCTTAAAACTGGATTACACTTTAACACATAGCTGATTTTAAAATACTAATTCAACTGCGCGAAAAATATTTTACGATGACTAGAACTATCGAATATCGACTAGCATCTCACCCTTATCTGTCTTAAAATGCATTTTCCAGGCAGTATTAATTATTTAAAAAATAACACAACGTTGGTAGTGCTTAGAACTCTGTAGGAAATTGTTAAATACGTTCAGAACTGCGCGAAAAATATTTTACGACGACTAGAACTATCGAATATCGACTAGCATCTCAGCTTTATCTGTCTTAAAATGCATTTTCCAGGCAGTATTAATTATTTAAAAAATAACACAACGTTGGTAGTGCTTAGAACTCTGTAGAAAATTGTTAAATACGTTCAGAACTGCGCGAAAAATATTTTACGATGACTAGAACTATCGAATATCGACTAGCATCTCACCCTTATTTGTCTTAAAATCCATTTTCCAGGCAGTATTAATTATTTAAAAAATAACACAACGTTGGTAGTTCCCAGAACTCTTTAGGAAATTGTTAAATACGTTTAGAACTGCGCGAAAAATATTTTACGACGACTAGAACTATCGTAAATTATTTTCTACGGAGTTTAATCGTCAGAACTATTGACAGAATGTGTCTAGACTGGAGAACTCTATGGAACTTACTACTCCGTGATCATGTATTCGAAAAATACGATGAGATGCTATCAGGTGTTTTTGGAAGTTAGCATCTCATTTCTTAAAAACGCGATTTTAATAGTAAATTCATCAGAACTATTGTTAAAACTTATCAGGAACTGTAGAACTATGCTGGATGCAAGTGAATTTGCAGTTTATTTGTGAGATGCTAACACTTGAGATGCTAGCTTCACACACGTGCGCGACACGACGACGACGGTAGCGCGAGACGCGAATCAAGTTGACAATTGAGAAAATCGAGACCGATCGTCCGAAAGAACGTAAGCGAAAGTCAATATTATAGAATACATTATATATATATGCCTCGGTATCCGTATTAAATTCCGCGAAGCACATGTATTAAATAAACATTTCGATTTATCACAGTTTTCCGTAATCTGAACCGGCGATTCGTATATTATTCGATGTTTATCTTCATTTTGCATATAATAGAAAAAAGAAAATATCTTATTAATTATTTCGGCTCGTGCAAAAGGAAATTATTTAATTTTCAGATCCAATTAATTTCTAAATTGAGCAAGACACAATTATATTAACTTCTTAATGGTGATCTTCTTGATGTTAGCAAACACCAATAAGTAAAACATTATTCTTCGCATATTTTTTCCGATTTATCGTTAATCAACTTCAGTCGGATTTCCGGCAGATGCAAAAGGAAAGTAACGTGTGTGGAGCAGAAACAGCAAGAAACGTTAGTTACACTCTATGTGCGTCGAATCAATTTCAGAGATGTTTCAATGTAAAGGGGAAGAATAATAGCATGGGGGGGTAAACTAAATTTATATCCCTGCATCCAATTTTTACAACGGTATATAGTCTGCAAACCGTAGTAGACTTCGGCCCGTATTCTCAGTTCACTTTTATCGATAAATGCGCGCATTTATTTCTAAGATTCTACAGTACATGTAACGTAAACTATATGTTAAATGCGCGCATTTATGATAAAAGTGAGCTGAGAGTACGGGCCTTCGGCTATTGTTTATTGCTTCGTACGCTTTGATGTTGTCATCATAGCATGCGGCGAGACAGCGACCGCGACAGTGCAACTCATTTACGTGGAATCGAATTATCGTAAGTTACTACAAATCCCCGTTTACGCGGAGGAATTTATCGTAAGTTACTACATATCCCCGTTTACGCGAAGGAATTATCGTAAGTTACTACAGAAGTAACGCTCGCGTATAAATATTTGTCCCGTCACCCGAAAAAAACGACCGCGACGAGCGTCTTCCAGGAAAACGGCGCTGACGGGAAACATGGCGGATGTACATCGCGCTCGCGACGAAAACCGCGCGAGCTTCTCGACGGGACGACATCGACATGGCGATCGCATTCGCGAGCGCAATTACTCGCGTCGAACGAATATGAAGCGTTGCGTACTTACAGGAGAGGCGAGGCACGGTACTCGGATGCCTCCGATGTGTACCTCGATGCAAAATTGTCTCGAACGCCGGCCTCGATCGCGGGTCGATATTCCAGGGATTCCACCGTCATGCGCGAGACACGGCGACGAGAAAACGCAGGTTCCGCAAGCGTCGCGTACACCATGCTGGACGACGATTAACCCGCATTTTTCGCGATAAGCGGCCATGTCGGCCATTCTTATTGCGAGATCGTCGAACGTACTCGCGAACACCATGTCCCCTCCGTACCTTCGTTACCACATCACACACATCACGCTCGTTCGCGACCAAATACGATTACGTCGATTACGATCGAAGCTGATCGAAGGTCGGAAGGATCCGCGTCGCAGCCGTACCGCGCGGTGTCCTGATGGGAACTGTCCCCCACCCCTTACATTCCTTCGCGCAGCCGGGCGCGGGGCGCGGCGTACTTGCCGAAATTACTACGCGCGCGATAACGAAAACACGGGATTGGCCCAAATAATGGAGTGATCCTCGAGCGTTTGAATTCCGAGAAAAGCTCCCTGGCGACGAACGCAAACGGCAAATAGGAAAAAAATACAGCGATTTCCGCAAATCTATATGTATATATGACTTCTTTATGTAGATTCTTTCGTGTAGATTCGACCGCACGACCACTGGGACGGTATTAAAATTCGAAGCAAACATTAATCATTAATCCCGTAATATAGCTGTATGTTAGCTGCGTTTAATTGCAGACATTTAGCGATACGCGAACTAAGATCTTGTGGGAAACGTAATTAATATATGAAGCTTTAAACGATCAGTATAATTCGTGGTAGAGTTCCATTTAGCACTTTACGTACCGTGTAATATATAATAAAGCATTTAAATAATTAGATAATATTATAATTTTCATGTATCTTTATTTTATGTTTGATGCATCAATATCGATATGTGTCTATGTCACTTTGTAAAGAAATACATTTTGTCTTACACAAACATAAAAATTCATGAAAATAATATGATTTTGTTTTCTCATTTGCCCAGATTTAAATAAATATTAACATTGTCTGCTGGTCCCCTGCATTCAAAGTATAAACAAATACTAAGATAAGTTTAACGGTCAAGTTATTCGTATTTAATATCCATATTCCTTGTTTATTTTATATATAATATATATATATATAAGAATAATAAAAATATTCTCTCGAAAGTTTGTTGTGTTGGAATATAATAAGAAACGAAACTGAACGAAGATAAATCGTGTTACATTCGACATCATTTCTTTATCGTCAAAAATGTAATTTTACTAATTTAATAAACCTATCTATATAATATCTATATATAATACTTTATATAATAAATCTAATTTGATAAATTAATAAAAAAATTCGGCTAATAATAAGCGATATCGTGTAATAAAATATAAAAAAGAAAAGCGCTATAAGTATATATTCTTCTTTAGTATAGAAATAACAATTAATATAGATATAAATTAATACTATCAAAAATGGAATAAAATTATAAAAAAGGAACTTAAATATTAAACAAATAATAATTGTGGAACTTATTATAGTTACATTAAATAAAATATAAGTATAATAGAAAAGTTCTCTACTATTTTGCGATTTTCGCAACAAAATGGAAATGCATTAACAGAAATTTATATTATTTAATTGATTCTTTTCCTTTAAAGTCGATTTTTTATTTTCTCATGAGCAAATTCACATTATTCAGGAAAATTAAGCCGGATTTGGACCAAGCAAAGGAGAGTTTCATTACATATCAATTTCTTGATTGCTTACGCGCTTTTAAGAAAAATATCCATAAATATGAGTTTGAGTGTGTTAAATTATTTATATATTGATAATGGAGATATCGGGCCAATTCCTTTTAGTGACACAAGTCGACACAAGTGTCGTTCTGTCTTTGTTATTCATTGAATGCCAAGAAGGATAGAACGATGTTTGTGTCGACTTGTGTCACTAAAAGGAATTGGCCCATTATGTCTATGATACATATGTATATTAAAAATACTATAATATTCAGTTTTTATTTAACACTGTACTTTTGCTGTTATCATCCGGGGTTGGTAACTCACGCAGATGATAACCATGAAAAAAAATATAGTTTTGCAGCAACATACAACGACATTATTGTATCGTAAAAATGTGTGCTTATTTATAACACATCTGTATAATAATAAATTATGAATTCAATACTATTATAAATTGTTCAGATATTTATATATCGACGCTTGAGAAATTTATTTCAACAGTCGATAATATCCACATTCTGTAAGTATCGCCGGATTCAACAGACTTATTTTGGTCACGAAGATTTGCCCAGAGATGGCTGACCTTAATAATATCTCGTCGGTGCTTGTTGCGAACTATTTGTTGGTAAAACATTTACGTTTCTGAAATGAATTTCTAAATTAAATCGAAATAAATCTATTGCTATTCACAATTGCAATAGATTGTTGGAATTAAGTTTATATGTTAATTTTTTCATCTCTTGCTCCCAATTCGGCTGAAAGTCGGGGGGGTTGTAACTTTAGACAGTTTTAAAGGCGATTTTTTATTTTTCACATAATTTTAAACTTGATTTTTTTATTTTTTAGTTGATTCTGTTATTTTAAAGTTAATTTCTTAATTTTTTTTATGTGTGTATTTCACATTAGGAATATTAAGCAGCATTCGAACCAAGCAAACGAGCACGAACAAACACAAATGTATAATTGTTTCGATGAGTGTCAAGTCGGGGACACTCGCCGGAACGAGTTTTGCTCATTCGTGTTTGTTTGTACTCGTTCGACTGATTTGGTTCCAGTTTTAATGTTTGAATAAATTTGAGAAATAATTTATGAATGTTAAGCTGTTAAGCGCTTTCCAAGTATGTCAAAGCAATTTGGTCTCTCGAATGTTTTACAACAACGTGGCATTGTTACGCAAATAATAACGCTCGACGCAAGTCGATATTTTGCGTTGTTGAATATACATATAATAGTATGCATACGTCTGCAATATTGCACGCATTTTTTCCGCGACGCGTTCGTTTGTTCTTTCAGCGTTATATGTAAAAAAAAAAGAGAGAGGTGCTCAACGCAACGGCTATTTTTTTCGCTTCTCGAAGCTTATAGGCCCCAGTTCGATCGCGTTTCAGGCTCTTAAAAGGGTCGTCAAAATGCTAATTCCAAGCGACGCGAAAACCTAGTTTAACACATGCCCAGCAGCGTTTAAAAGTTACGTAGTTTCGGCGTTGTTGCCAGTGCCGGTTCTTCAGTAGTTACGCTCCGGAATGAGACCGGATTCTTATTAGCTCTAGTTTTGCGCAGGTCATCCCGACAGTATTTCAAAGATTGGTCGAGTAAACGTAAAAATAATTAAATTATAATAACTATAGAATAGGATATACGCTAAGAGAATTCTTTAAACGCACCAAAAATAACACGATCGTCAAATTAATATTCAAATATTAACTAGATTGAAATTAACACGATAATCACGTAATTACTAATATATATCTGATTAATTTAAGAATTAATTATATGAAAATATTAGTGTACCTATCTATAGTTAAACAAGATTATCGTTGTGTCAACACGCAATCCGTTGAAGAGACTCGATACTTTTTTTCGAAGTTCCGCCAATTTTTTTATATACAAAAGATTTTTTTTCTTTTTTAATGGAACTCTGTACCGCATCGCGGGATGGTATCAATTTGTAAATGTAAATTTTGATCGTAAAACCGGAATCTTCGATCGGCGCAGATTATTCATTTGTAAGCGCTTAATACGCATACAATATAGCGAATCTCGCGCGGACGTATATTCTCGCCGATTATTTCGCAGAGGTGACGCGATGGGAAAGGGAAAAGAGAACGCGCGTGCAGAGGCGCGTAATAGGGACCGGCGCAACAAACGAATAACATACTTTGCCGTTCCCACTCGCTGAATACTCGTAAATCCCGGCATTCGTGTGAATCCCGTTCATAGCAGAGGGTTCGCGATCGGTCCGTCTAAATTGGCACGAGAACTATAACGCTCGCCGATCGCATGCTTCCTGTCTTTTCTTCTTCCGCTCCCTCCTGTCCCTCCCGCCGCTATGTGCGGGCATGCAAAATGAGTGAAAAAAAGAAGAAAAAACGCGAAAAAAATTGCTCTCGTAATGCAGCACATAATATCGGAGCAATTGCTTTTCCGTGAAAGCGCGGGTGCGGTGCGGCGCGCCGACGAACCCGCGGGGGTTGAAGAGAGCGATCGCGGAGCGGACATAGAAGAATGAGGATGGTAGCATCGAAACGCACGATCAAAGAAAACTTGTAAATCCAGCCGCGGAATTAGCCTGACACTAATTCTACAACCGGCGGGAGGGAGAGAAGCAATGTGGGCAAGGCTAAGAAGCCAGTCGGAAAAGATTGGCCTAAGGAGGCGGAGAAGGTTTCCTCCGGGGGAGGGAAAGGATAAGGCGACCTCGCGTGATACCTCATACCGACTTCGCGTGTCGAAGTCTGATTTGCTTTGTTGAATCAAGTGTACACGAGCGGGGGGCCTACGTCTCGTAAAAGGCGAAGAGAACGAGATAGTGCGCAGCCCCTCCTCCCTTCCATCATTTTCGTCGGCAATTAGACTGCCGATGGAACTCGTCCATCCGACTTGTCAGTCTCTCTCTCTCTCTCTTTCTCTCTACTGTCGTTCCGCGGGAGGTATTTTAAACTGACGTTATCGCCGACCGACGTATCAGCTGCATCTTTATTTAACTCACTCGTCAGACCAAATCCGCTCCTTCTCTTTCTCTCTTTCTTGATCGAACGGATTGTCGGTGTGTCATTAATTACCTACGTTGGAACGAGATCCGAAAGCGGACTGAAAGTCCGACGCGCCACGATAAGAATTTCACGCAAGTATTCCAAGATCGTTGGAATTATATCAATTCCTCGGACATTTTCAGTATTAACGCAGGTTCTGTGCAAGATATATGACTTCAGATAACGGTTAACTCGATTTCGCGTTTCGATGACTTGCTTATTAGCGCCGCAAATTGCGACGTAGCGAGAAAGATGTTCTCGTTCGATGGCAGGTTTAAACCTAATGACGAATATACTCGAAGGTATAATTTCGGACGACGAATTTTGCGGCCGATAAATAAAGATTTATTGAGCAATAATGGACCAAGCAGAGACGATAGATTCGGAAATTATCTCGCTCTGCGGCTCATTCAATGGAGCATAAAGCCTGAATGGAAATAATGGTACAGGAAACGTAAACTACGTTTATTTTCGGGATCTAATCTAATGCAGAGATTTATCGTATCGCGCGGCTGTCGTGGCTGTCTTCACGAATGACAGATGAATTGAAATCCGGATTTTGCTTCATCTGCATGCAGCAAGGTCGGAACAATATTGTCGCGTAATAATAACACGATTTTTAGTCCAGATTGTATCTGTTGCTTGGGCACAAGAAAGATCGACATCACTTTCGCATAAATCAGCCCGCGGAGCGCCGAGTCCGCGCGGCAATTAATTATAGAAGTGCCATGCAACCGTCATATCTAGGTTGCCGGTTCAGGGCCGGTTCGGCCACACGGACGTGCGGTTTTGATATCTCTCAAACATTTTGTCAGACGGCGAATGTGTTTTGTGTATATGTGCGTGCACGAGTGTCTCTCTCTTTCTCTCTCTGTGTGCTCGTATACCGTGGCAAGTGGCATCTACATGGATTCCCTTTCGCATTACGCCCGGCATTTCTGCTCATCGTACCGGAAACAGTATAGTCTGCCTGCCTCTATCCCGCGGATTCTGCACCCCTTCTCTCTCTCTCTCTCTCTCTCTCTCTCTCTCTCTCTCTCTCTCTCTCTCTCTCTCTCTCTCACTTTTCTCTCTCGCTTTCCCGCAGATAAGTGGAAAGCCAGTACGACGTAGGTCCAAGTTTTGGTGGATTTACAGAATCTCAAATTCGTACCGGCGTAAGCGGATCTGGCCTCTTTCTGGTCAAACGAGTAAAGGTCGACCTTGTCGCGGGCGGGTAGTCAGCTTTTGCGGCACGAGACGGGAACGTTGATGGTCCACCGCATAGGGAGAAAATACGAACGATGGGACGAAGAGGATGGAACCAACGTGGACCCAACATTTGCCGCAGAGTACGGCTGATGAACCACCTGGTGGATGTGCACACGCGCGCGCGCGCGCGCGCGGGCCGCTTCGAAGAGCCAGAAAGCAAAGTTCCACCAACATACATCCTGGCATCCATTCGCCTAGTCTCGATCTCTGTCGCCCCCTCTCCTTCATCAGCCTTCCTCTACCTACGCTTTTCGACATCCCTCGGTCGTCTTCGTCGTACGTTTCATCCCTTAATGCTTTTAACGTTGGACCTCGGCGCAGTTAGCATGTAACGATCCAAATAATGGACCGTGCACAGAGATTTGTCAGTGTCCGAACGGTTTCGTGACGCGTTTGCACCTTCGTGCGTTTTTCGGTGGATTCACTAGTACAAAGTTTGTCCCATTAAGGGGGAACAAAACTGTTCGATGCACGGCAATTGCGCGCGGACGATTATCCCTTGTATTTTATTTGCATCTCGCGATTAAATGTCGTAATTTATTTCTCCTTTTACTAATATCTCGCATATTTCTAGTAGAATGTGAAAAGAAAAAGGAGATCATAATAAATTATATAAGTTTTATTTCATAGTTATACAATAAAACTCAAAGATCGTTTGAAAGCATACAATGGAAATTCAGTATTACATATTATATAAGCAGTGATACATTTAATTTTTCTAAATCTAAATGAACTAAATTTGTTTGCGAAATAATTAATCAACCGTTTAAATTTTCATTAAAACAATTATATAATTTACGTGTAACATTCAAACTTTGCTGTTAATAATGTACTTGTCTCAGTAGTATTGATCGAAATATTTATACAGTAAAAATTGACCAATTTGTTAAAGTCCTTCACGTTGATTTTAATCCTCTTTTTTTTAAGCGCATATTTTTTAAAACTTTTTAAAATTTATTTTAATATTTGTTTTAATAATATTATAAAATACACAATAAAGGGAGATAATAGTAAATATTTATTTGAATATTATTATATATGGTATATAAAGTAATTACTTATAATTAATTAATTACGATCCACGCGCGAACTAATAGTTGGAATGTGAATAATTTTGCAATATTTTTTACACGGCAATCCCGACATTTGAATGTGATGCGCATTTATTACATTGCGATGAAAAAATGAGAAAAAGATGCGAAGCTGCAATCCGTTCAATGTTCGCGATGTTTCTTATACAATTCATGTAATGAGAAATATTTACTTATATTATTATATTATTAATAGGTGCAATTAGTATATAGCAACATTTCATTAGCTTAATTATCTAATCCTTGTATTATTTCGCGTTATTGTCTTCAAAGTGTAAAGCAAATTACATTTGAAACAGTGAAAAATTCGAAGCGCGTAAAATATACTCGAGTTTAAATGTCTCTGTGGAAACAATTATCGTTTGTAATCATCGTGAAACAATTCTCCATCGTTTGAGTTTCCAAATAAATAAACCGTGCGAAGTATCGGTTTCGTAATTACGTAATCGTTATCTCAGTACCTTCACGACTGGCTAATAACCGCGCGAGCTAGTAATCATTTACTGTAACTATCGTACAATTTGATACTCAGCCATCGACATCAATTCGGCCAATTTGACTGGGTAGATATGATTTATTATATACTCATCGTGATTGCACATTTCGAGAAGAAACGCGAAGATACGCAGAATGACGCGCACTGTTACCTGCCTGCCTGCACAAGTGTCAATAGGTGATGACTGCGCGTAAACTCAACGCACCGACACGTGTAAACACAACGTGTCATACGGCGTACAGAAAAAAAAACACATTCTAAAGCCACGTACTAGACAGTTTCGCAGAAATATTTAACGGGCATTACAAAATAAACGAACGAAATAAATAATCTATTCGTTACATTTCAAGTATCTCCGATAAATGGTCTATCATAGTACGTGTTATACTTTATTACGTAGACTTATCTATATCTTAGATACTTTAATTGTTGCGATATGCGATTATTAATTCGCGCAATTAAAAATTGATACATATGTCATCGTGACAATAACTTATCGAAGTAGATATTCCACAATCCATTCTTTTGCAATCGAAACGGCGTAGAACAATTATCTCACCTGACACGTTTTTAAAATTCAAATAATAATCATAAATATGAGCCTCACAAGTAATTTTAATATCGCAATGCACCTCCCACGCTGATCATAGAACGTAACAACGTGAAGAAAAATTGAAACGCCACGTAACTGGCGTTAAAAAACATAACACGATTATAAATCTCTCCGATATCGCGCCTCTTTGAATATCGTCGCTAATCTCAATTAACCGGCGCGGCCAAAAAAATAAGGACAAACACAGTTTCCCGTAACACGTGAGCGGTATAACGAAACAGCGGTCGATTAATCATAGATTCGGCACGGCTCTCGTCTCCTTTCTCCATTAATCTTTGATACCACGGACAAAAAAATGGGACGCACACGATCGGCCAACGTTGGTACTATACCCCGGTAATATTCGCAAATAACACCGCGCGAAAACAAGCGTTTCGTTTATCCGCGGGTAAACGCGGCATACAGAATTAGTATTCAAAGCCCCGATAATATCGAGCTTAACGAGACTTCTATATCAGGAAACCCGCGAGGTATTGATTTTACAAAGTCGCCGGGGCAAACCGAGCCGACGGCACACGAGACTCGCCCGTTCATCGGCGAATTAGCATCGATGAACTTTTCTGAACCCCGCGGAGTTGAGTCTGGACTCATCGAGTCTTTCTCTTTCTCTCTTTCTCTCTCTCTCTCTCTCTCTCCCTCCCTCTCTTTCCGTATCCCTTCCTTCGGATATACACGATCGCTTAAGTAGATGGAACGAATTGCAAATAACCGTCGGCGCGATGGCGGGCATTCCGTCCGAACGGGCGTAATTACGGCTTTGCGATCCGCGTAAATTCACCGCGGTAATCGCGGATTTTTGCGCGACGCATAAAAGAGATTTGAGAACTCGTTCGGGCGGAGGCGCGCCCGTAGAGGAGAGAAAAGGTTCGATTGTTGGAAGAACTCCGGGGTAGTTTCCGCGCCGAGAGTTTTACGTAATGCGATGAGCGGGCGAGTGTGTGTTGCGGCAACTTCGGGGAAACACTGGAGTCCGCTTTGATGCTCTTTGAAGAGTTCAAATCGCTACGCTGTAAGACCGAGGGGAGTGAGTTAAGGGGCGCTTCGGCGCATCGTAAATGCAAATTTTTCTAAAGAACTACACGGCCGATCGATGTACTTATCCCCTTTCGAGGGTATTGGTGGCACCTCTCTGGAATGCTATCTGCTTAAAAATTACCGCGCGCGGATACGCGATGTCGCGTATGTAACGCGCCGGAGAAATGGTGTCTCATTCCTTCGTTGGAGATGAGAATTTATATTTGTCAAAAAAAAAAAGGAAAAAAAAGGGAGGAAGGCACGAGGGCCTCTGGGATGGTTTCCTACGTCGCATTACGTTCTTACGTAGTATGGAATACGCGTCCCAGCAGACGGCTTCGTATATCCCTCATAATATCCTTCATAATCAGTACCGCACGCCAAAGTTATAGCAGCTCCGTGCCGCACGCACATAATTTATTCGAGTGCTCTCGTTTTAGGCGCACTCTATAAACACCGTTTAACGTCGTCGCATTTTTCCCCCTTGCCGCGCCGTGTAATAAGTTAATAAGTTAAGTCGCGCGACGAGATGTGAACACTCCTTGATGACATTTCAGACGGATCTTCCGCGGTTAATCGCCTGGTAATAATTTATGGCGACCGAAGATTATCGCTGCTGCATTTCCGAAATAAATTTTTCGGTAAGAATTCCCGGTAATTGCCTGATTAAACAGCGATTATATATACGAAGTAATACCCGAGAAAAAGTTTTAATTCTTCTCTTTTATAAATATCACTGCGTGTCAGGCTCCAAGTTCTTTGAAAAGTTCATTCGCGCGTAATATATTTTTAACGTGGAATATTTTTAACGTAAATAGGATGTCGTTATTCTTCAATCCGTATGCTCTATAAAAATTTATAAAGATAAAATATTCTGGCGAGGGTGTGCTTATGTAAGAATAAGTTAGTATCCATAAATTTAGCCTTACTCGTCGGATTAACTCGTTACCCCTGATGTGATAGACGTTACCTTATATTTACGGAAATGATCTTACATATCCGGTAGAGGAACGTCGAGTTCGCAAGATTCACCGGTCGTGAATACACGGCGGTGCGCACAGGATTCTACTTATCAATCTAGGATTAGTCTGCACCCTTGCACACAGGTTATCCCGAGGTAATGCTCTCGTAATGAACGTTACTCATCAGCATGCAGCGGTATTATCCTGGTAGGAATATCGCGGGCCATTAATATCTGCTTCCCGATACGCGGATTATACGAGTTAACTATTAAAACGTGTTTGCATAACGGCGCGGTGTGCGTGTAAATGTGAAACCGCTAAACGGAACGCTTTCTTGTTTATTTTTTTGGCTTTAATGAAAAATGCACGGCAAAGCCTCATTATTTTTTTAACCGATTACACAACACCGCGTTCGCCGCGCCCGGCGATGAATCGACGACGCAGCTGTTGCCTCGCGCGTCATCGGCTTTTTTTTTCCTTCGATGATTTCATTTTCCTTGATGACCTACCGGGTCGGCCCTTGATCTCCGACCGACGCGCATCCTTCCCACACGTCACATTTATAAACACTGTATTCGAAGCGCCGACCCCTGTTACTAACGAGGGCGGCTCATGAATGAAGCCACGAGGATGCCCTCGCGTCGAGCACATTGAATTATTTCTCGCTCGTGTGAATTTTTACAACGTAGTCGTAATATCATGAATCCGTCGCACACGCGTGGGACTTGTGACCTGGGTCTGGGCAGATGCTATTATTGTTACAGAGGCAGCCCACACAAAGAGCTAAATTCTTCGATGAAAGGCGACCTTTGTGCTATTATTACTTTTTATTCTCTCTTTTTATAAGGCTGCCAGCGGAGAATTAGCTCCCATTTAGCTTTTGCTTAATTTAACTTCGAGATCTGGGGATCTACACTCGTCTACACTCGTCGCGTTATGATTGTTCAAAATAAGAGTCCGAAGATCCAATTAGGCTTGATTCTTCAATAGTGTTACTGTCAGAGTTTCGGGGCGGACGTAGGAAACGCGTGTCCACAATCGAAGAATTAATCAATTCGTAGTTACAGAAAAATTGGATGCAAGATTTAACAACGTGTAAATTTTATTCTATCGCATATGCATATAGGCACACGTTTTTATGTATAAAAAGCCCAACAGTGTTACGTTAATTAGTCATAATTAAAAGAATTAATTTTGACAAAACTGTAACGACTGTATTATTTCGTACATCTGCACTCAATCTGTTAACCAATCTTTCCTTTCGAACATAGGGACGCATCTCGCATACATAAATCCAGGATACATATCGCATCAATCGGTGTGAATGGAGGGCGTAGACGACGCCCACGTGTACACACACACACACACGATCGACTTTCATTCACGTATCTACCACGCTCCCGCGAAGTCTTACCCTAGCGTAATCACAAATGTGCCTAGACAGTAGACGTCATACGCATACATATGTATACGTTAGAATACGCGTTCGATGGCTGGCTATCCACGTGCAACTATTATATCGAGTGACTGACTATTATTAGTATACAACACTCGCCACAGGAGGATAGAATAGCGGGAGCGTAGACAGCTCCAGTTTGAGTAGGACGTGCGTTTCCGTGCACCCCCGGTTACGGGGGTGTATCCAACCGATCGGATCGCACGATCACGCGTTCTGCTCGTAACTCGCTTTTTAAAGCCGCGATTAATAATAACTCTTCCCCCGACGCTGCCCCCACGTTAAACTGTCAATCGTGCACTCCTCTTTTTTTCCCGGATCGTCTCCCCCCGTTTGGTGTGACACACAACTCGTGCTTCGCTAGAAATAAAATTTCTCTCTCTCTCTCTCTCTCTCTCTCTCTCTCTCTCTCTCTCTCTCTCTCTCTCTCTCTCTCTCGCGCACGATCGATTTCTACTAATCTCTCCAATTCAGCGGAAACTCGCTCGGCCGTGCGCACTTCAGTGTGTAACGCCGCGAAAAGTTATGGCTCTTATCTCTTATCGAAGTATGATGTATGGCTGGCCATATGTTGCGCGCGTTTATAATATAGTTTAACCATATAATACCATCGCGCGAATACGCCGCGCGCAGCAAAGCTGAGGAGAAACTGGCACAAAACTGATATTACATCGCTACCACCGCCGCGGCCGTTTAATCTTCTAATATCATTCTCACATTTCGTTATTTAATCGCGCGTAATGTCCGCTAGATATTCGCGCGCGGTCGTTTATGTTGTATATCGTAGGCAGAAAATCTAAATTCAAAGTTATAAAAAAGTTTGCCGTGGATCTTCGTCGTACGACTCTCTTCTCTCTTCCGTTGGAAAATACGTGAAATCTTGGGCGAGAGACATCCGCATACAGATCGGCCATCAAAATGACACGTATTTTACAAAGAAATTTCAAACACTTTATGCACGCTTTAAACGCGCTTTTCGCAGAAATCGCGGTGTGTATTCGCATGAGAGTGCGACATATTGGTTCTGATTGAACCACGACGCGGTTCAACTGCTTTGCGCCACGCTGGACAAGCACGAGGCAGATGAAAACGTGAATACAACAAAATGAAGGGAGAATCTAGCTGGCAGTGCGAATTGGATGACAAAAATAACAGCTAGGGCTTTCACTTTTGACGTGTGTAGTGGTAAATACGCTCGTCGGGGACGCATACATGCATAAATCTACGCGCGCGCGCGATACCGTCTCAAAATGGGAAATGCAATTTCATATATAACGCTCGATTTGATAAGCTACGCCGATTGAAAAACGATAATAATATCGAGAAAGGAGAGAAAGGCCATTATTAATTTTGCAGTTTTCAAAAACGACGCTCTCAAAAATAGGGGTAGCCTCGCAGGAAAAATTCTATTCGACATTCCTGACACTCTTTTTTTTTATACGGAATCACCGTCCGCCCGACCAGTTACGGGACGTCATGTAGATCGAATTTGAAATATCCTGAATGTCTGAATTTGCTTTGCGCTCCATATTTTTTCCGCGATAGGAGATGGTACACGATAACGCAATTAAAGGAACAGCGTGCGGATAAAATAATAAAAGATCGCCGCATGGTGCGCACGGGAGGGATCGAACGGCGAACAATATTTTACAACCGATACTCGGCGGCGAATAACCGGCGCTCGCGACTATGACATAAAAAATCGGGCCGGGCGATTTTGAGGTTCGGAACCGGCTGTAAGCGCGATTGCGGAGCAGTAATCAAGTCCGGATGGGTTGCACTGATTGACAATTTTCCGCCGACCCCTACTCCCTGATCAACCTCTACGTTGTCCGCCGCACTTCTGCGCTACGAATTCGCGAATATCGTTTCTAAATCAGCTCTCAAACCGATGGCCACGATGATTTACACGTTTCTCACGGGACAATTGATAAACGTAACGTAGTTCCTCTAACACAAGAGGAAAAAAATATTATCGTTTCTTAAATTAAATTATACCATTGTAGATTAAAATTATTGAACAAGTGAATCTTTTCTTCCGCGAAGAAGGGACGGATGATGGCCGTTAATTGATGAGTTGGTTTTGTGTGATAGGAAGTATTAGCTGTCGCATTCGTATGCTAGATTAAAAAGTTGAAATATCGGTGTGAATGATTACCAATTAGCGAGCGGATAGGTTGCTCTCACCGACAGACGGGTAGGCAAATGGATCTGGTCTGGACGCGTCTTTAATAGAGTCAAGAACCGATTGCGAGACAGAAAGAGAAAGAGAAAGAGAAAGAAAGAGCGAGGAGTCGTAGGAAAAGTGAACTATACCATTCGTAAATTGGAATATTTTCCATATTCGTCGCATGAGCAACGACTTCGCTTTCCATTCATTTGGTCCTCTATATTCTAGAGAGTTTCAAGTGCGATCGAAGTGAATACGTCAGTGATTGTTCTTTTAATATATGCATGCAGAAAGGGTGGAACAGCACAAGATGATGCGTCTTTAACTAATTAATTTTTATTAATTTTATAATTTATTCTTTTAATATATGCAGAAAGGAGGGAAAGATACAAGATAAGTCCTTTAAGGAGGTATTCTAGTTTGAGAAAGGTCGTAAAAAAGGTACTTTTCAGAAATTTTTTGTACGGAAAAAAGCGAATAACGCTAAACTTTGCATGTTTTTTAGCCTTATTTTAAGAATATATTTTTATTTTTAAGTAACAAAAATGCTCTTCTTTTCTATGTTATATCCTGGTTACTAGGAGGTGTAAATGATTCTAGCTGTTCTAGGTATCTGGAAACGCAAAAACCAAAAATCTTATTTTGAAGCAGTGTGGTTATTGTTTAAACTAGACCAATATTCCCATTCTGGACAAAATGGCGGCCTTTTCATTAAAAATATTATATTTTTTCACAAAATTTTGTTAGTATTTTATTAAAAAAAAAAAAAAAAAACTAATAAACGTATGATGTTTATTCTAGTTCATTTATACCTCCTAGTGACCAGGATGTAATATAAAAAAGAGCATTTTTGTCACTTAAAAAATAAAAATATATTCTTAAAATAAGGTTAAAAGAACATGTAAAGTTTAGCGTTATTCACTTTTTTCGTTTCCCTACAAAAAGTTCCTGAAAAATACCCTTTCTCACGATCTTTCAAACCAGAATACCCCCTTAACTAATTAATTTTCACATTATTTCGATTAATTTTCAAGCGGACAGTTATATATCGCGTGCCTGTAACATCTATCTCGTTTTCTCGCGTTCATTGTCTTACAAATTGACGACGGCCTCGTTTCAACCTCTCGAACTTTGCCATCTTAAGTAGACGACATGCGCATTCCGTCGACAATGGCAAGCAACAATGGGTGGTCGGATTAAAATGCAAATTAGTCCATAAGTCAGGACATTATATAATTGTTAGCTGTGCCGGCTGGCGGTTATTGTCATGGCAATAAACTTTCAAGATTTAAGGTGTCAGAGCGAGATAGAGAGAGAGCGGTATCCCAGTGGTATACGCTCGTACTTAAAAGATTACATACACACATACAGATCCTTGGTATTGTAGACGTCTATCGGTCGTCTCTTTCGCGAACGCTCTCAGTCACTTGAATTACATCTATTTCAATTCGTGAAAAGAGTTTCAATCAATCGAAAATATATCGTTACCCACATCTGCGCGGAAGTTATAAGATAAATACACTAGATATCTATGTATATCATTTTTATTTCGATTTTTAGAACGTGTCCTGCTTTATTCAGATCTCTCGATTAGTTCTGCGGAGCGAATATTCACAGCTAAATATTGCAGAAACAATTTAAACGTTATTTCACGGAAATACACGGTGGAAGCTTTAATATTTATTATTCCTTTTTTTTTCGAGTGCCAGGAGAAAAAAGCTTAGGGCCACCTATCTCATTCGACTCGCGCGAGTCCATTACCCTGCGTATTACCACCCGCGAGTAATTAACATAAAAGCGATAACTTGAGAGCGCTGTGGAACACGACGACAGCCGGCGCTTTTATGAAAGAAACGGTTTATATTTATAAAAAAAACAGCAAAAAAGCGCGTTTGAAAAAAATTTGCAAAAAAACTCTCGCTAGTAACAGTCAAACAGTTTCAATTTTTGTACAAGCTCTGCTTTAATATAATTTTTCGATATTGAAGTAATGGTTTGAACATCTTAATATAACCACTTTAATTGCGCAGAAGCTTTTATCGAAACAAAGTTGTACGATATTACGAAGCTGTTAGAAAATGTACATATAATTATAGTAATGTCGCACATAATTCTTTGATCAATTATGTAACCGAATATCGACGTTACGTTACGATACGCGGAAATAATCGACAATATAATCATTGCTTTCGTGTCGTCACGTCGTTATAGCAACGCTACTGTCTGTGTACGCATATTAAGTTACGTTCTGAGGAGATCAGAGGTCAGTGTGCCGATGTTCCCGATATATCGGCAGTCACGTGCTCGTCACTCACGGTTCCCGAGTTAATCGTTAAGGCTATAAGCACTCGCGTTTGTCAAGAGAGATGTGCCCGTGCTTAATATGCCATTAATTATGCAGCAACGTAGTCATAATTGCGCTGCATAATTGCGCTCTGAATGTCCACGAAAAAAAAAAATAATAAATACACTTTTCTGTTAAAATGTATATACGGTTACACACAATATTTTTTTCACATACATCCTGATAACAGTATTCTGTGATTTCTGCGTAAAACAAGCTTTTCCTGCTACAGCACTGTAATGACGAACGAACGTCATCGTATAGTGTTTAACGAGCTTCAGTTTCGATTACACTTTGCAACTCGACAAACATCTCATATACCGCGCTTTATCTCATTTCTCGATTTAGATATCGAACATGCGACCGTTGTACATCGTGATTGCATTGCGTACGTATACATAGGCAGACGTTTATTTTGGAGTAAAATTGAAAACGGAATATTTTTTATCAATTTTTCCACGCACAAGTACACGTAAACACGTAAAGAGCTCTTGGGTATAATTATTGCATGCACGTAAGAATAATTGAATGACAATAACGCAATTTTCGTGGCATTTCGATAAGGGGCAACTTGTGATGCTGTAATAATTACTGCAATGTGCACAGTGCCTATTTTCGCGATGGGTATCGAGGATGTAGCCGCGTGCAATTGCGAGCACTGCGACGAGGAAAGAGTGATCGGTTTGGGAGAGGAGACGACTACTCAGGCCATGTACGAGGAGGACAGTGATAATGATGGTAATCGGACAATTTGCGCCAGGAATCGCGATTTTAACGATCGCACGTTCCAAAGCGTCTGTTACATGCTATGTTACAATCGTTGCACGACATACCGAATGGTGGCAGTTAAAGAGAATGACATAAAAAAGTATGTCATGATTGCATACAGACCAAGTAAGCATTTGAAAAATTATAACGATTACAGTAATACAGAATTTTCTGTAGTAGCAGTTTCTGTTTCGACTATATTAAAAAATTTAAAGATTCTAGTGTACATTTATTACAATATCATATTGAGCCTGATTTAACTTTTAGGAAATTATGTCATTATTAATAGCTATAATTTTTATGCAGATTATTATAAATTAAGAGACGGAGCGTGCTGAAAGAGAGGATTATTTGTGCTTTCGCAGATAGTAATCGAAAAGTTCGACGTGTGGGACTATTATAGAAAAGTTTAAACAGCAATTTCGCAAAATTTCGAATTATTTATTAATACGAAATATTAATATAGATATTAATATACGAAAAAATGTTTATTTCAGTAGTTTTATTGTCCAATTATCCTCAACGGTTTATTTCGAATGTACTATCTCTGATGTGGATGTAACTCAAGATTGTTAAATATATTTTTTGAAGTGCCCACTTCAGTGCACGACGAGTATTGTGTTTTCCTGTGATCAAGATTTCATTTGACGGTTTGAAATAATGAATACGGTAAGGACACGAGAGGAAGCATATATATATATCAAGAGCAGCGCAGAGGTTACCGTGATCAAGAGAGCAGTATTTTCAGGTTTTTTCCATTGCACTACGAACCAAATTTTGCAATATTTTTAATGTGGATACCTTGGACGCGCTAGTTTTTACCGGTAACCGGAACTGTACTATTCCGATTAATGTAGTTATGAAAATATTAGTCTGCCATTTGTGATATAGTCCACTTTATAATTTCTAACGGAATTTTTATTAACAATATTTATATACCGTACATTCTGATGTACATATGCGTGTCTATTAGTGTGCAAATTATTGAGTACTTTCCAGTTAACGAAACAAGTCGACACAAGCGTCACTCTATCTTTGTCGTTCATTAGATGTTAAAAAAAGAATGACGCTTGTGTCGACTTAAGTCGCTAAATAAAAAGCACCCATTATAGGCATATTTTCTAATTTTTCAAATGTTTTATATCGCACGTAAAATTACGGGTAAATTCCCGAGTTTTGGTAATCTGCGTCCACGTCGGCGGTTTCGGATACAATTTAATTAAACAAGAAAAGAATTTTATTTAGTATAAAAATATAGGTTCAAGAATAACACACTATATTATTTAACGTAGCTTTCGGATGAACGCTGAATAAAGATTTGTCAATGAGCAGTCGCGCGGAAGGATGTGCCATTATTACTGGAGAAACTGCGTTGTAAGAATTTAATTGCAGTCCGAGACGAAGTATCGGTTCGATAATTGTAAATTTACGGCGTACCGCGGTTTCATTATTTCCACCGCCGTTTCAGCTATTTTCTCGGTCTCATTCACCGCCCCGTGCCAGCCGCGAATTATGTTAAACGACGAACGCGATCCGAATCTCCATTTGCACTCCGACCTTCTCTTTTTGCCCGCGTTTGGCGGGTTGGTCTGGCAATCGGGAGGTAGCCATGCGTAAAAGATCAGACGTAACAGAGCGCAAATAATACTCTCCAATTAAGGGGGAACCATGTGAGGGCTCGAAGGGGAGGGATAGAGAGAGGGGTGTGTCGGGCGTTTCCGTATGTCCGACGCTCTCGAAATGCGCAGGAAGTTAACAGTCCAGCTTCGGGGTAGCTGCGGCGTTGGCGGAGGAGGTGAAGCAAGAGAAGCTGAAGGAGGAGGAGGGGCGGAAGTGAGGGACGTGAGGTGGCCCGCGGGACGAAGGAAAGGAATTAACCAGACGCGGAGTCCTCTCGCAAATTGAGTTGCATGAAGCCGGAATTTAAACATTCAAATTAACCTATTTAGCAAGTCAAAGAGGCTAATGTGTGCGCGCCGATTCCGCATGCCCCGCAGATCCTAATATTCAATCGATATTGCCTTGTATCTTGCCCGTCGACTGCAGGCCCGTCGCGGTTTTTTCTCCCTCCTCACACCTCCCCTCCCTTTTATATCGATAGCTATTCGATTCGCGGCCAGAAACGCGCCCCATACCCCCTCTTTCGCCGCGGAAGCGGTTACATCGGAGATATGGACTTTTTTTAAACCTTTTTTCCCCTCTTTTTTTTAATCAAATTGATGCAATATTCGTGAGGGCGAATAAGAAGCGGGGACGGTATAAAATTTATTGCTCGGCCGCACGAGCTGCGCTACTTTGTAACACCGGCTGGTCGCGGTGATGTTTTCAAACATTCCAATTAATTCTTCCCTCGGAGCGGGCATTGTTTTACGCGAGATAAACGCGAAAGATCGTCCACGTCCGACAATCCGGTACGCGGTGCGCGCGGTTGCAAACCGCTCGCGTAAACAAAGGGTGTCGCGCATGATGTTACGACGCACGTTGCCGGCATGACGTGCATGAAAAAAATATCGCTCGGAAATCGATCCATCAGAGTGGGGTCCTTCGAGTATTTCCTATATCGGGATCCTCGGCCACGTTACGGTGAACGCAGGGTGAACCGCGCCTTTGAGTACAATTATAACTTTGTACAAATAAATTCTCAAGAGGAAGAGGGGGGGGGGATGTTCGTTAATAGTCGTCCCCTCGCAAAAGTAAGTATATCGTTCCTCGCGCACAATTCCCTCCTTCTCAGGCAGCCGATTTCGAGTTCTGGGGCATTTCAATAAAGTTCAATAGTGTTGCATTGCGCTATATATCGAGAAGCTAGTTTACGGTTTCGTAGTCTCGTTAGCGTGATCGATCGCACGCGCGGTGGACGTTTCCGTTTTTCGAAAAAGAATTTGGTCAGCCAGCGTGAAATTAGCCATTAGAATATCGCATGTGCGAGCGCTGTATCGCGAAATCGCTAGTGTCGTTAAAATGGATTAGAAATTGATTATCTAACGGAATAATTAACATATCAATATCTTTATATTCTTTATCGTGAACAAGATATTTTTAAATTGTGATAAAAATATGAATAATTAAGTCTCATCCCCCCAGTGCAGTAATATAATCTAATAAGTACTCATAACTTTACTACATAAAATATTTCATTTCGCGTGCAATATATTTTCATTTTTAAACACGGGTTTTTTATAATTTACGTTCTCTTTAGACACATCGTATAATTTTGTACGAGAGCGTTCCTGATCTGCTCGCGCGGGAAAGGTATCAAAGTTCCTTTTTCCGTCGCCGAATTAAACAGTCCAGTAAACCGGACTGTCTCAGCGTTTAGGTTCGACGGGAGAAGTCAGATGGCCCGGCATATTTATATATGTTCGCGACTCATACGTACGTACATTTATGCGCGACTGTGTATACGCTGAGTTCTCAAAGGGGGCCCACCGTGATCGTTTCATAGAGGGCCAATAAAAGGTAGGTAGGACGGAATCCAATAAAATCCCTACTCCCAAATCACACGGATGCCTGCTTCACCTGATTTCGAGTAGCAGCTACAAATTTTCCATAAGACGGCGCTCGTCGTCTTTGACAAATATAGAGAGAAACGTGGAGTTCACCGGGCAGAGAGGGCCGTTTCGGGGAAAACACCATTATATACATCGCATACGGATGCAGGATGGGAAATATTCGAAGCTTTACCGACTCTCGAAGCTATATCCACGTTCATTTGTAACGCTCAAAAATTATTCTTGCGTCTCGCGTCGCGTCGCGTTCCGTCCTTTGTCCCGAATCGCGTGCTCGGCTCGCAACCTCGCGTCATTACGCGCTACTCTACTAAAAAATGACAGCCGCTTACGGGGCGAATGCCGACGACGACGACGACGACCTGGTTCGACCAGGTAACGCCGTAACGCGCCGTGCAGCGATAAATGCGGCGGTACGCTGCGAATTTTACATACGCCAAACGCAAACCATCGTTCGTCGTCGTCGTCGTATTGTTCGGAGGGATTCGGAGGAAACGCGGTCACCGCTCGACTTGGTTGGCTTCACTTATTCTTACTTACGGTACCTCGCACGTCGCATTTCCACGTCGCCTCCTTTAAGGGGGTGACTGAACATTTGTCTGGCTTGCCCCGCGACTAACTACGAGCCGCCACTACGAGGCGAAATCTGCCGCGGCGGAAATCGTTTCTGACTGATGCCGAATGATCACTCAACCACCCCCTTTTCTCAACCGCCCCATTGTTCCGCTATCGTCGCCTTGATACCGATAGTTCGCGCTCCTAAGACTTCGGTCCGATCCCATTTCTCGGTTCCGGAGCACGGACTGCGTTTAAGTCCCGACGGTCGAAGAAAACGAGTTTTTTCCTTCCTTTTTACAAATCTTTCCTCGATCGTGAAAGAACATCCTTTTAACGGGCGGATCCCCAAAGATCTGCATTGAACATTGGACTGACTGCGTTGATTAAATGTGCTTGCTAATTTGAATCTTTCTGAACGCTTCCTTTATGCTCTACGTGTAATTTTTTTATACTACACGAGTATACGTATATTATATTTCTTATAAAAAATTTAATTTAAAAAACAAAGAAGAGCGCGTGTCGATATTTGCATAGAAAGCAAATTAATTTTCTAGCTGAAACGTATCGTGTGCTGTAGAAGAATATCCGGGAGTTGCATAAGAATTGCGCCGTCGTACAAAGTGGACCCAAATACCCGTGCATTGACGATCGATCTGCAGGCCACGATATGTCGTAACGTTAAAATTTTGTGCTATACCTTTATTACGTCATTATGCAATCAGAAGCAATAAAGACGCGCAACGATTTTGTAGTTCAGAAAAACATTAGATTGCCAATCGCTCCCGGCTTAGGAGCAAACTCGCGGAGAGCACCGACGCTAATGTTTCTTTTCCATGAACTGGATAACCCACTGGATAACCCGCTCGTAAAGGCGACTGATTGACGTGGCGGCTCGTAGGCACGAGAATTGCTCGTCCCGGCGACCTCGTACGAAACTCCGCGTGGAAGTATCGTAAATGGAAACTTCGGGATCGCGTGCGTCAAAACGGCTTTGCGCCACGGCGTTCGTCGTCGGCGACATGGTCACTGGCGTCTGCTCGCACGTTCTCGGAGACATTACCGTGAAATATCCGTGCGAAAGTTGATTTGTAGATTTCGATGAACGTCATCATTCAAGCGGGCGAGCAAAATCGTGAGAAAAGAACTTTCGATTAAATTCGTTCTACCTACGAGAGGAAATTATTTTGAATTTGTCCAAGTCGAAAGAAGAGAGAAATGAGAAAATAAAAGAATAAAGAAGAAAAGTATTTTAAGACATTTTACATGACGGTCAATTACCTATATCTGACGTGTCATAAAAATTTCTAATATCGGTGTATTGCACCGTATTTGTCGTGACATTTATTATGTGTGTTTTTATAGAATAAATGGTATAAAGCTCTTTAACTCTTATAAATTTACGCCACCGAAGCCATATCGGAGCTCGGCAAGATCCTAAAACTTTAATAGCTCATAATAATAAGTCAGCTGACGCGGGAACGACGAGAAACGATGGGGCTGAGTTGTGATAATTTTTCCGATAATTTAAATTGTCAACGATAAAAATTGAGATGGTTTAAAGTAACTTCTAAGATGTGTGTTTTATTTTGTCATAACTTTCAATTCACAAGTTATACGAAAGACGAATGTATTTTTTAAAACTTTTTTTTTATCTTTACGGCTTTGAAATTATTTTTATTCGTTGTTTCCAAATTGTAAATAATAATTAAATAACGCTTTTGTAGTTATATATTTAGGTCGTTACAATTGTGAAGTTCATTCTGTTGTGATTACTTTACGCATTTATATTTTTTGCATCGTAGCGAGTATCAAATGACTCGGACACTCGAACGAATCAACTATCTCATTATGTTTTAATGATATTTTTATTAATATTTTAACCCATTAAGTCTACACTGAGAAAAAAATATTTAGATCCAAAAAAATATTCGTTAGGTTGGCTTCTAACAGCTTATTTATTTAATATAATACACATATTTATTTAGAATTAGATATTTTTATTTAAATTGAGTAAAAATATCTAATTTTAAATAAATATGTGTATTATATTAAGTAAACAAGCTGTTAGGAGCCACCTAATAAATATTTTTTTCTCAGTATAGTCCCTATACGCTGTTTTGGTTTTAAATTCTTATATAACTCAGGTTCTAATCTGAATTCTAATTGATATTTAGGAGTAAAAAGAGTTCTTTCCAAAAATATAGTCGGCGATGCGATAGGATATTTTGGGGAAAAAAAGATTGAAAGTAGAAGTAAAAAGAATAAGTAACACCTGCCTTTTTACTATCAAATATTCAACTAATAAATGATTTTGTCTTACTTTTTGAGTAGAATTTTTATTATAGATCACTCAGATAATAATTATATTGATTTATTCTACTCAAAAAGACGAAATCATTTATTAATTAAGTATTTGTCAGTAAAAAAACAGGAGTCACTTACTTCATTTTACATCCATTTTCAACCTTTTTATCTTCTTTTTCAGATATTCTATTCCATTGCCGACTACATTTTTGGAAAGAGCAACTCTTTTTACCCCTAAATATCATAGTCTAAAAGTTTTGAATAGGATCCGAGTTACAACAGGATTTAAAATAGAAAAATGCATAAGGACCTCCTAGAATTTAGAAAAATCTACAGTGTATGTGATGCAAATTATAGATTTTCAGCAGTGAATATCGACACACATTTAATATAGATTATCGTGATAGAAAGAAATCTTTTTGAAGAAAATGAGTAAAATCCAATATCATCTTACTTACCAATTTCGAAAGCTCATCTAATTTCGAAAGCGTCGCTCAGTTCATGTCGCAGGTCGTAAATGCGTTGTCAATGCGTAACCAAATCACGAGCGCTTTATGTTCTCGCATCTTTTTGTCAATCTGACATGTTCCTGCAAAAGAACATGGTATATGAGTTAAATACATGAGTTTCGCAAGTTTCGTAACTCACCAAAGACGAACGCCGAACGAGCCAAACGTAAGTGAACTAACTTATTCTCGTGATAGTCTGATAGCTCACTTACGTTTCACGATTATTTCGAGGATATTACTGTTTCCATAATGTTTTGATTTCAACTTTTCAAGGTGTCCCGCAGACAAACACGATCCTTGCACGCGTAGCGCGTCGCGCAAAGTTATGCGAGTCACGTGATTGAAACTGCCGCGCACTTTGTGTCGAACCGTATCGCAACCGTTCCGCGTTTTTTCATCCCGAGTTTTGTGTATAAACAACGGGTGTCTGAAGTGCCGAACTGCCGAATACGGGCGGCCATCTTGATATGTTAATCGGCTCACACGGTCTCGCGGCGGTTTCGATGATCTTTTTTAGATAAAACGTGCGAAATCCAACATCATCTTACTTACATCATCTAACTTCGAAAGCCTCGCTAAATTCTTATCGCAGTCTCGCAGGTCGTCAATGCATAGCCGAATCACTTTACGTTCTGGCTTCTTCTTCTTGTGTTATGGCCTTCGAGCTGTACAGCTCCAAAGATGGCCAGGACGAACCATTTACGTTCTGGCGTCTTTTTCTCGGTCCGACGTTCCTACAAAAGAACGTAGCACATGAGTTAAATAGGTACATGAGTTTCGCAAGTTTCATAACTCACCCCAAAGACGAACGCCGAACGAGCCAAACGTAGGTGATCTAACCTCCGTAGTAGGGAGATATCTCCCTACTCTCCGTGATAGTTCGATCATTTCGAAGATGAAGATATCACTGTTTCCGTCAACGTCTTGATCTCTTCTTCTTCTTCTAAGTTATTGGCGCAGCTGTTTCCTTTCCGGTCAGCAACGGCCATTATTCAACGTCTAAGAGATCTCAAGGTGTCGCGCAGCCAAGCGATCCCTAGACCCTACGCAGTATACGCACTGCTAGGCACCTCGAGAGCCTTAATTCTACCTACTACGCACGTTCACGTATTAGCGCGTCGCGACTCGCGACTCGGACTCGCGCGAAGTTATGGCTCCTGCATACGGGACGCGGAGACGCTTGCCGCGCGGTAGCCAATAAATTTCTGGTTCTCACGAAAAAGCGACACGTTGATTGGTTACCGCGTCGATTGGGCGAGTGACGTGGATCCGAGACTGCTAGACCGGGAGCCAGCGAGAAAAAACATGTGTGATCGGCTACACGACGAAACTTTTTGGGACGATAGCCGGTGTCATGTGGAACACGAAAACGCAAATATGGCGGCCTGGAGGTGTCGCCTTTGCGCAGCGTAATTTTTTGAATGTGTTAAAAAAACTGTGCTTGTGGGGAATGGGCACCAATCTGATTCTTGTTTTATATTGTTTATTTGTGAGCAAAAGTACGCGGGCCGTATGCGCCATACCGATGCCGCGTCGCAAACAGCCCGCCATACTGATGAGAACGTGTCGTTTTTTTGATGCGATGTTGAATTTCGTACACCAAGCTAATTTTTTATGGAGAGCTAGATTTTAATTGTTTATCAACGAATATGAACATGCCATACCGTTTCGGCGTCTCTGAGTACTCGCCATACTGACGCAAAGACGTCATTTTTTTCACTAGTGCATGTATCTTAGGCACCAGTATGGCGGTTTATTTTTATGAAGATTATGCTAAAACGTGACAAGTGACTTTGAAGAAAAACTGAAAAATTTCTTAATACAACTCTACAAAATATAATATAACTCTACAAAAACATTTCTTAATTGTCATGTAATTACCTTAAAAAAAATTTTTCTTCAAAGTCTCACAATTTGTTTAATTTTCAATATTTAAAAAGTTTTTTAGGTTCACATATAAAGTAATTACATGACAATTAAGAAATGTTTTTGTTTTTTTGTTACAGACATAAATGAATTTGACTACAACGTAGAGTCAGATAGAAAAATTTTTTAGTTTTTCTTCGAAGTCTCACAATTTGTTTAATTTTCGATATTTAAAAAGTTTTTTAGGTTCACATATAAGGTAATTACATGACAATTAAGAAATGTTTTTGTAGAGTTATATTATATTTTGTAGAGTTGTATTAAGAAATTTTTCAGTTTTTCTTCAAAGTCACTTGTCACGTTTTAGCATAATCTTCATAAAAATAAACCGCCATACTGGTGCCTAAGATACATGCACTAGTGAAAAAAATGACGTCTTTGCGTCAGTATGGCGAGTACTCAGACGCCGAAACGGTATGGCATGTTCATATTCGTTGATAAACAATTAAAATCTAGCTCTCCATAAAAAATTAGCTTGGTGTACGAAATTCAACATCGCATCAAAAAAACGACACGTTCTCATCAGTATGGCGGGCTGTTTGCGACGCGGCATCGGTATGGCGCATACGGCCCGCGTACTTTTGCTCACAAATAAACAATATAAAACAAGAATCAGATTGGTGCCCATTCCCCAAAAGCACAGTTTTTTTAACATATTCAAAAAATTACGCTGCGCAAAGGCGACACCTCCAGGCCGCCATACTTGCGTTTTCGTATTCCACATGACACCGGCTATCGTCCCAAAAAGTTTCGTCGTGTAGCCGATCACACATGTTTTTTCTCGCTGGCTCCCGGTCTATGCCGCGCACTTCGCGTCGAATCGGATCGCGACCGTTCGGCGCTCCGCGTATTTCGCGCTTTTCCGTTCGTCCCGAATGAGCTTCGCGTGTAAACAGGTGTTGGGTGGTGTCGGGACTGTCGGAGGTGCCGAATACAATGACGGGCGGTCATCTCGGTATTCTCGGCACATTAATCGACTCACCTCGCACGGCCACCCGGTTTCAATCGTAGATCGCAGCGGTAAGGGGATTAATCGAGGCAGGACGCAGGAGATCGCCACTCGTTCATCCGCGTGACGGTGACTGGTGAGTATCATTTACATACGTCATTTAACGCCGAATTTTGTATCTCTCGACGAGCGATCGCTTCGCGTTTCGATCGTAGATCTAACGGGACGACTCCGTTTTCTAATAGGTACGCGCGCGTTCGCGGCGTCCGATCGACGAGTGTTTTGTGTGCCATCCGGCATTCGGAGCATCGAGGAACATGAAGCTTAAACATTGAGGAGCACCGAGGAGCAGCGGTAAGGGGATTAATCGAGGCAGGACATTGCCGGCTCGTTCATTCGCGTGACGGTGAGTGTTTACATACGTCATTTATCGCCGAATTTTGTGTCTATCGAACTTTTCTCCACGATATGGAATCCGTCCAATAGTAAGAGAACGAAAATACTTCCTTCTATCCACTGGCGGATCCTGGGGAGGGGGAGAGGAGTTAAAACCCCCCTTCCAAATAAAAGAAATCAGAATTATTGAGTCCGTTAAAAAAAATCTAAGAAAAAATGCATTAAACGTTAAAAGCAGGATCAAAAGTTTCCCCACGTCCTCGTTGATCCTGAAGTATAAAAGTTAAGCGTGATACTACAGCAATAAGAAAAATATCAAATCAAATAATTTTGCAGATACGTCAGGATCCGCTAGTGCTTCTATCCTTTTTGATTTCCATAAATCTTTCCATAAATATATGATAACATTTCTTTAAATTCTCCGAAGTACACTATTAAAGAGAAATAAAGATCTCGACGCGATTGGGCAATTTTCATGCTCGTTTTCAGAATTTACATATAATAAGAATCTTATCGTTGTGTATGCACCCATGAAGCACGTACATACGTGCTCGATGGCGCAATATTAAATTATCCGTATACGATCGATATAGCGATTGAGGGGTAAAAATTAAAAGTTTGGCGGAATATCGTAATCGACAGGGCGACAGGGTCGGTTGCAGAGTTTCGTGAGTCCTCGTACTTCGATCTCGGTGAGGAGGGGGAGGGGACAGGGGGCGCAGAACGGCACGCAATAATCGGGGCCGGGGCCACTATCGCGTGGCTCGATCGTTTGGGGGCTCCGCTATCTGGAATCTCGATCGCTTCTGATCGAGCAATTATTCCGTGGCACTTCAATTTTCCACGATAAATTTTTACCGCGTAGCGATCACCGGAGCCGGAGGACACGCCAAAGCACGGGCGACACGCGGGAGGGAGGGTAGCGGGAAAAATTTGTCGGAAAAACGGATAGCCATTGTCTTCGGTGTCAGACGGAAGGTGCGGAGACGAAATTGAGCCATCGATTATCGTCCGCCCGGTTTGCATAGAAATTGGCGGGAAATGTGAGAAACGATTTTGCAATATTTCGCGACGAGGCACTGATTCATTTGAATAAATTAGCGCGCTCCTTTCAATTCCCTTTCGCGTGCAACGCGCGTGCACCTTGATCAAAGTGTATCAATCTCGTCTCGCAATTAGCAAAGCCTCTGGGCGCATAATGCGCCCAAAACTGTCTCGATAATCAACGGCGATGCGGTTCCTGTCGGACGAAAACCTCGAAATCGCGATTCGTATGGCGCAAATGCAAATCCAAATGCGGATTAAATTAATGCAAATATCGCGGCTATAGATTGCCATATATGTACTTAGGGTACGTACATAATATAAGCAGCTTTCCTCGTTCTCGGACATTGTACACGTGAGAATACACATTTCGCAACTTCTCCGCGGTATACGTCCTCCGCGGGCGGGCGGGCGGGCGGGCGGGGAATTTACATAACGGCATTTTATCCGCGCCAGATATCATGCGTGCAATAGTCAGACGTCAGACTCGTTCGGCCTCGCATCGCATGGCGAGAGTATATCGCAGATGCGCGCGTATAATACACCGGGCAACTTGAGGAGCCTCCAGGCTGATCAACGATGTGTGTAATCGAGCGACATTGGTTGTGCAGCAGTCAGGGAGGGCCGCGCCGGGATGGAGGGCCGAGGAAGGGAAGCTGCTTCGTTGTATGCTTGCCGGGGAGTTTCGAGGTTGTGTTGAAGGGGATATATCATCGGGCCCCCGTGATACAGTGTCCTTCATGCGCGTTTCGTTGGATCGTACATCACCCGGATGTTGCTAGCACGCCGCGCTAGGCGCGGGCGGGCCTCTCTCCCGATAGAATTACATAATACGACATCTTTGGCCTAAAGCGTTCTCCGAGTTGTGTGGCCTCCCTCCCGTATCGAAGACGAACGAGAACAAAGTTTCGCGACAGTCTACTTTTGACTGCGATCGCGCACACAGCCTCCAGGAGGACCGGTCCCTTTATCCCGGATCGGCCCTCCAATCTGTGTACGGACAATCGATAGTCTGAAGTTTCGCGCTCGCCGGTTTTTCCAATTACTCGTCAGGGTTCCTTTATCGGGCTGCGCTTGGAATAGTTTTCCGTAGTTGCACGATGGTTTCCACATCGGGAAATTTAAGTAAAATATACAAGCCTCTGATGTAAAGAAAACTAACTTCCGATTTCATGCAATCTTTCGTTTTTCCCTCCTCCCAGCATTATGTTGGCTGATCGAGAGAGGAAAGCGCGCAATTCTGCTGCGAGTAATCGAAACAGTTATCGAACGCGTTTCAACTTCAGATAATCTTCGAGCGAATCTACGGTTTCGGTGGTTCAACTAGAATACTTAAAATGTGATAGGCTGATTGACAGGATTCGCTTTGATGGCGCAATGTCGGGACGATGATCCAAATAGAGCGACTTTACATATGTATCTATATGTTAGTTATTTTGATTTACCGTATAACCAATGTATATATTATGTGCACAATCATTTTTTCTAAAAATATTACATGTATTTTTTCTTATTTCTTTTAGTATCACTTTTTTTTTAGAATTTTAGGTCACAATATAGTTTCGATTGACTTCAATAGCAGAAAGTCTAATATTATTGTACTTTCGATACAATAAAATATTAATCAATCAGAGACGTATCCGAACTAAAAACATTAATGTTTTCAAGCATTTAAAAATGAATTAAAAATAACATGTGAAATAATTGAAATCAATTTTCTTATTTCCAATAAGTCACAATGAATTAATTGCAATCACATTTGGTTCGATCATAATTTATTAAATGAGATTTTCATATTCAATAACTAAAGATCAAAATCGACTAACAATGGCAGAGAATATGAATATATATATATATATATATATATATATAAAACTTAATGTATTATACTTCAACTTATATTATATTCTATAAAGTTACATTGAGACCCGATCGTGTTCGAAACGACTTCTTAATTTTTATTTCCCGGCGATTGATGTACGCTAAGTAAACATAACGTAACTTCAAAGAGCAAACTCCTCGTTGTTGGATAGTCCACTTACGTGCCCTACTCTTCGAGGGGGAAATCTCTTTGTTTGTGTTCGTATCAGTCGCCGCGAAAGGAGCTCTCCTTTTTGATTTGAATGTTTTATCGCATAGAGAGAGAGAGAGTGGCATCGATTCCCGCTGTTCTTATGCGACTGCCAAGAGAGGAGAGATGTAGAGCGTCGGGGCGCGCAGAATTTAAATCATTTCGCGCTGCATCGCGCTACGCAAATATTCCACACTTGTGTCTTTACACGGGAGAGGCTGGCGCTTCGGCAAAGTAAATATAATTTAACTCGAATTATAAACATCACGCGCTGCACGCCCGTGAGAAGATATCTTTGAACTTTGAGCGCTATAAATCAGATTAATAAGGCAGCCTCGACATTCAGCCGCTTTATTCCGCGATATCTTCCTAATCTTTCTATTCAAACTTTATTATCAGACTTACTTTGCCTTGGCGCATTGGCGTTGTGATTGATTGCTTCCTGAAATTATTATCTTATCCATTTCTACTTTTCTCGCGGGTGTCATCCCGCGATCCTTAATCTCTATCCTTCTCATTATTTCACCGTATATTGGCAATATTCTATTTTTATCGTATTCTTCTCGCGCAGGAGACGTACAAGAAATAATCAGGTTTTAATATCATTTAATAATAGTTGATAGTTTTATTAAAAATATGATAAATGTAACATTCGTTGTTACATTGATATTGTAACATGAAATAAATTCACCCTGGCGTCGACTAAGTCCAGGATTCTGTTTCGTTCTGTATCTTACTTTTCTGCCTCCTTGCGTCCCGGCCTTAACAGCGCGTCGAGAAGGAAGCGGCGCGCTCACCTGTAGCGACGCGTGAAATAAGTCCGACTGCGAGAGGCTTAACACCATGGGCGCCCTGGTCCCGCCGTAATCACCGGGCTCTAAGTAAATCCAGGTGTGTCAGCGTAACTCAAAGCAAAGCTCGCCACGCGCACTCGGCGAGCGAGCGAGCCAGTCAGCTAACCAGCCAGCCAGTCAGCCGGCCGGCCGGCCGGCTAAGGGAACGTCGGCGCGAGTGGCGAGTGGTGCCCCGTGACGAGGGGGTCTCATCCCCCTCGCGGGGGCCGCGTCACGGCACGTCGAAGAGGGATGAACGGTGTGGGCCGCCGCCGTGTGGTAGGGATGAACGGCGCGCTGGTCGGAACAACCCCTCCGGTTCGGTCTCGCTCGCGCGCGCGACGGGGGTGCGATACGATAGGGAAACAGGGGGGGAGGGGCCGCGCGGGGGAGGGGAGGGGGTGGTTGAGCAGAAGGAGGATGAGGCGAGGGGGAGGGCGAGAAGGGGTGACTTGCCTCGTGCGCGTCGGATGTACGTAGCCTCGCGGCAGGTCGGGAGTTCAGTCTCGACGCGGCAGCGACTACCCTCGTGTCGCGCCACACACGCGTGCGACTACACGTGCGACTATACCATGATCATGGGTGAGAAACGTGCCGTGCCGTGCCCGCGCCGACGACAGGTGCCCCTTCTGGTAGTGACCACTCTTCTGGTAGGCGTGCGTACGGAGCTTGTCGGTGAGTAAAGCGATGCATGACGCGTGGATGCGCGCCTGCTGTAATGCATTCCATATTCCACGTTCGCTGCGTTCGACGGTGCCCGCGCGCGCGTGTCGTCGATCGTCAATCTCTCAGCCCCCGCGGGGTGTCGTCGCGCGCGTGCCGGGGGAGATCACGCAGATGACACCTGTAGTGCGCCCGGAGATCGTTAATTACGCCGCTCGTTAAGCGTTTATCGGCCGCCACTTGTCGAAGCGCGGCAGCTCGTGGGAACTACGCCGGTGTTTGCGATACGCTCGCGAAATCTGTGAAGGAGTAGTAACGTCTTCTCCGCTTCGCGAATAAGATTACATCTGCGATGCGTTGATACTTGTACGATAAGATCAAAGACCGTTTAGCTGTGATTTCGAGCAAGTTAAGCAAATTAACTTTCTCTGGCTCTTTCTTTTCTATGTCAAGTAAATTTGACCTTTTTTCCTGGCTGAACTATAATTATGAAGTCTAATCGTCTTTATATAACTGAAATTAATATATGATTGATTTTAATAAATGTTATCGAATGTAATGAAAATGAATGATGGTAAGATTTCTTGAATTTTCGATTGCTCCACCTCGAGTTTTAATTAAAGATTGATATAATCTTTTAGTTAAAGATTCTAAAATTATTCAGGAGTTTTAAAGATAGAAGAATTATGTCACTGGGACAATGTGGGCGATGTAGACGAGGATATATATATCTCAGGCTTTTATCCTTTTATGCAAGTAAGATATTGATAACACCCTTCCTATAATACAATAAAGACGTCCTCCTCATATAATATACTTAAGATAATACTCCATTATAATGCTCCGTAGTGGTATTAAAACGAAAGTAGGTATACGCGTAGACCTCTTCACCAATGAATTAGTCAAATTAGTGAAATCAGGAGTTAACGTGGAGGTCGATCGGTTTTTACACGTTAATTGGCGGATCTAATTGAGAAGGTTGGCGTGACAGGAATTTCGATGCTCGGTTTGTGTTATGGTTTTAACGCGTTCCGATTTGTTCGCGGGTAGTCGTGCGACGAATAATTCATTTCATTGTCCTCGTCGCGTTCGTTTTTGCTACTCTTCAGTTGTTTATGACGTTTACGAGAGAGCGCGGTGACCGCGATGATTTGGCGTTACGCTTTATTTTCAAATTACGAACGTAACTGCTATCCGCGGTTACATGTGCCGTGTCGTGTCATACCAGATAGTGCCCAACTTCTCTCTCTTGCACGGGATATTTGCGTACCTACACGAGAATCGTAATTAAACAGATGTACAATGATACAAGTGCGCGAGGATCATTATTAAGTACGAATAAAAATTGTTATGTCACTTTAAGTGTAACAAAAAGTAATTAGAAATCTTGCGAAAGGAAGCAATCGTATACTAATAATATAGAATGAAGAAAAAGTAATTTTCTTAGATTATATAAAAATACTCAATTCTGGCTTAAGTGTAATAACGACGATGATGTTTACAAGATCATAAAATTTCGACATTGCACGATTTAATTTGTATAAAAAAAGACTTCGTGGATGCTGAATATCTTCTTCTCTCTTGCATATATGTATATTGATGAAATTTTTCACATGCCGATGCGTCACCGTGCAATTCTATACTCGCCTCACAACGGGAGTATTTTTCGTCGCGGAAGAGACGCGTTTATCGCCCGATTCCGTTTTATGCTGTACTTGACAGTTCCGACTCGAAACTTTCGAGATCGAAATTGTTTCATATTCGTGAAAATTACGTTAGACGAGGTAGGTCGTTCCGAAAAAGTGCGATACGCGGGGATTCATTTCTTAACGATCTCCCAGCAGTTGTGTCATTATCTTTACTGCTGTTTCTCTAACTTCGTTTACGTTCTAATTCCGCAAGAGAATAGACCTACGTTCCGGTAATTATGTCACTAGACGTTAGCGTAAAATAATAACTTCCCATTTTTGTAAAATAATTATGCGCGATTTTTTTTGTGCACGATGAAGGATATCCGAGCGGAATAAGACTGTTTGCCATTTATTTAACCAATTATAGCGTTTCTTTTTAAATCCGGGCATTGTATCTGGGAACGTGCACATTATTATTAATTAAGGCTGTTGAAAAACCAGGTTCGCCGTGTTTATCGCGAATGTGTATTCTGGAGGAAGAAAAATTGTGCGCGAGAAGAATATTTATGAATAGGAAGCTTGAAGTTTGGCCGTAACATTATCGCGTTAATAAAGCATCACGCAAAATGCTTAATAGGCGTGTAAATTGAGTTGCGTCTTTATGAAATTATAAAAAAGTTGGCACGTGTAACAGGTGGTTTATAGTGGCGATTGTTTGACTCGATATTCGTAACGCTGATCTAAACTATAGTCCTATAAAACCTCCGCGAATGGGATTTGATATAACGTCACTAGTAGAGATTTTGTCGATCAAATCATGATAAATTGAAATAATTTAATAAAGATAACGGTGGTTTGGCCGTTGTGCTAGATAATTTTCAATGCTCTTTCTTAATCTTTATTAATCTTGCTGAGAATTTATTCGCGACACAACTTCAGCGCCCTGGTTTATAAAGATTTAAATGCTGTGAATAACGCTTTCGCATTACTCACGATGAATTACAAAACGAATTCAACGTTCGCGTAGATTGTTATATAGAAGAATAGAAGGTTCATCTTTAAGGATAGACGATCCCTCTGTTAAATCCTCCCGCATTATTACATCGGAGCAACCGGAACGCTTTAAAAATGTCTCGAGCGTCGGTCCGCAAGACGTAAGACCCGAGCAATCGTGTATTTTAACAATACTCGAGGTTTCTGCATTAATAACGCGAGATAGGAGAGTAACGGGTAACGGGCATTCGGACGGTTAATATTGTAAAGTGTAATTTATCGCGTGCCCGACACGCTTTTCAAATATGAGATACGACGCATCGTTTTCTGACCGTTTTTCAAGGAGTTATTTATGCTCGGGTCTCTCCCCAGAATACGTCGATGTGCGCACCGACACACTTTTGCACGGGCATTTTTGCCACGCTGGTATGTAAATCACTTGTCGTACAGTGTGTCGCGAGCATTATCGATCCGCCGACGAAGAATTCAGCGATTCATGTTCCACTAATTATTGCTATCTTCGATCCGCCTCTTTGGTGTGCCGGCCACGCGCACGAGAACGGAAATAGAAGGAACGCTGTAAAACCGTATCATTATGTAGTGGTTTGCAAACGAATGCCAGCTTTGTGCGTGCGTTTTGTAAATGCATCCGTGCAACGCCGAGCGCTTTGTTATCACACTTTGGTTCGTTACTTTTCCGGACACAGCTCGCTAAACCGTAATTTTGTAGTTCTCAGTGGGAAAACGTCTGGCAGTCTGTCGTCAAATTTAACCGTTTGTACAAGCGTTCGCGTTTTGCAAAGGGGGAAAACTGGAAAAGACGTAGACTTTAAATTTAACATTCATTTATTTAGAAACTATCATGTCGGACAGTTACAGTAAGTAATGTGACAAGTCGATATGCTTTTGGAAATAATTTGGGGAGAATATTATAGGAATACGACAGAAATAGTACAAGATTATGTGAAATATGTATTCTATGGCTTGACCCGTTATTTCTGTCTATTATTCTCGCGACTTATTTCTAATATGAGCATGTAGGTTTTCAGATTTGTTACAGAGTATTTTGTATTGTATTTATAGGCAAATCCTGATTTAGTTTAATTTTGCAAGAAATCACTGATATCCTTCGCGATCTTTTCCGAACAACTCACTACTACAATTTGATAGTTTTCAGTAGAAAAAACGTATAGCAATCTGTCCTAAAATTTAGTATTAATAAATTGTAATATTGCGATAACTGTCTGATTGATGTTTATTAATTAAATGTACTTAACTACAATCTTTGATTAATTCGAATAAAAAATTTTAACAGGGAAATATTAAAGATTAAAGTAATTTTCAATTTATAAATGATCAAAGCATGATTTACATAAATTAAACTGTTCTCGATTTTTTATAGCTTAAGACGCTTAAGTGATATTGATTTTTTACAGCGCAATTGATCTTTTGATTTCCTAAATATTACGCGTACATTATGGCAATCAGCTGATATCGGCAAGTTGGTAATTAATAGCAAATTTAAACTGTTATAAATAATTCAATCTCTTATGCAAATAATTTAATTGCTTTTGAAAAATTAAAACTAAATAATTGTTTAACTACATCAATATAAAATGAATTACTAAATTTAATATTAATATGATCTTTAATAAATTAAAATTTATCTTTAGTTGTGTGGGGAAAATGGAAATTAATTTACTATATCACTTTTTTCCAAATACTTTTTATATCCTGAGATGCATAAAATTCCGTCATTTTAATAAATCATGAAAGTAAGCTGTCATATTTTCTACGATTCTCTTTTCATTTTCTTGATTTATTAAAACCGCACAAAAATTCTTGTTTAATTAAAATCATACACGATTTCTCTTCTAAAAAATTTAACGTAAAGTAATAATAATTAAATTTACGCAAATATTGTTTCAATTAAAGTAATAAAGGAATTTTACTCTTTAAATATACCTACATAAAGAGAATTACCGTGTTTATTCGACCAAATTAATTTCAAATGCAACATACAGAATATTTAGTATTTATCTTACTTACAGTATGTACGTGTTAAATATTTCGTAGGGATGACGAATTGGCTAGTATGTATACGGTAGTGCAGGGCGTTCATTTGTTTATACTTTGCGGCATACAGTGCGCTGGGTGTGTATATATATGTGCCTAGTGCCTATGCGGGTGGTGCGTGTTGGTCCATGCATCGTTACACTATCTCTCGTGGCGCAATCGCGACAAGTGTTAGGAATCGCCAAACGTGATTTCCTATAAAGGATTACCATGATAAACTGCGCGATTTGATTAACATTTGCTATCAAGGATTCCTATTAAGTATCGAAGCATGGTCAATTACGAACACATATCTACTAATTATCACAATATGACAATCGCGCGACGCTGTCCGTTAAATCATTCACGATTCGGCGCGCGTTATATGCTTCCGCAATTTATTCGCAAGCAAGAATCGAAATGACAGAAAAGAGGAATTCTATAAGGTTATCACTTTTTGTTGCGATACTCAGGTGCGTTAATCATTTTTCTAACGACACTTGGTCTCGCGCATATCTCAAAGTTTACGTTTATCATCAACGCAAACGTAATTTATCTGTCTATTTCCATGAATTGATAACGCAGACCGATATATGAATCGCCGAATACAGTTTAAATACAAAAGCTATAATTGTCAACCGTTCATTAATATTTAATATGTAATTTAATATGTAATATATATGTGTGCATGTGTGATGGATTTAAAAAATAAATTATATTAAATATGTATTTATAATATGTATGTAGAGATATGTATGAGATAGGTAATGCCAGAAAAAGACAAAAATTCTCTCTTTTATTTCCTCAAATATTTTTTAAATAGAATTTGAAATTATTAATGTGCAGATCTTTTTATATGTATATCCAATGTTATATATCATATAAAATATCATATAAAATGGTGCAAGTATATTCAGAATCTTTATTTAAAATTTATGTTTAGAGAGCTTTTTAATATGTATGTGTCATGAGCAGAAAAAAAAGAGTGAAAGAAGTATTTTGATCACATAGCATATTTTAATTAATTACTTTTAATTAATTTACTTATATCTATAAAAATAAAGGTGCTTATGATTATTTTATTTATAATTCTATTTATTTAAATATAGCGCACCAATTATAGAGATTATTTATTATTATCTATTCATATCTATCTATAGCATTTAATTTTATATCACTTGAAAGAGTAAAATAACATGAAACCCGATTAAATTTATATAGAATATTCTCGAATCAAGTATTATGTTACATGTGTTAATAATATTAAAAGATAAAATAAAATTATATAGATAAAATTGAATTGTTGAATATAATTTTTTGATTATCTCTTCCTATAAAAATTTGTTATAAAAGTTTTATAACTGAAAAGATAATAATAATTATGCATTTACGTTGAATTTGCTTTATAAGAAGAGAGTAAGAATCAAAAAGATTCTCTGCGATATATAGCGTAGGTAACACATAAATTAAAGAATTTTAACGTAATAGTTTAAATTCTCTATTAATAATCACAATAGTCACAATATGAGCTGGTTCTATTTATTAGTGTATGTAGTATTTGCGCATAAGAAATTAAAATCATATAAGCCATAAAAATTGATGTTATTTGAATTAAAAAAAATGATATGCGTACGATAAGCACCAGTTACAGATTTGAACACGCGAATTCTACACGAATTACCTTACGAAAAATAATTATCGCGTATATAAAATAATTCTAAACAACCTCAATTTCTAAAATAATATAAAAGGATTAATAAATAATAAACTATTTTCCCTAAAGCTTGCGGAAAGTAAGTATAAATAATAAATAAATTTTAATTCCTAAAGTAATAGAAAGATCAATACATAATGAACTATCTCTCCTAAGCTTGCGGACCATTATTTTCTCTCTTACTTCTCCATTGTTGTCTTTTTATGACACTCATTCGCGAAGACATGGTTAATCACGTACTTGTCTTCGCGTCGAGATTTTCGGTTCTAATCTTCATAATTCGCTATTAAACTATTATGGCACATTCCACGTATTGGAATTAGGTTCGCAAGAATAACAAACGCGCGTCATAAAATTGTTAACGTTGGCTGGAGAAGGCACGACATAATTTTGATGAGAGCCAAAATAGACAGATGCTAGGTTCGCAAGTATCATCCAAATCCTTTGCCCATAAAATTGATCAAATTCTGAGATACGCCGCACCGGCAAACGCTTTGGATCCAATAAAGAGGATTAAGTGTACTGAGCTGTAAACACGGTGTGATTGAATTCTGAGGGCGCACGAGGAAATTCCTCCCTCATGCTCTCTTTCTCTCTCTCTCTCTCTCTTCGTCTCCCTCTCCCTCTCGTTATATCTCTTTCTGTTTCTCGCTTTCCCGTTTGCTTTCTGTTTCTTCTTCGCTGTTTTCATGCTTTTCTCGAGTGTTATAGTTTTCTCCTTTGTTTATGTGCCCTTACACGGCCGTGTAAGAAAACAAAACGGTCGTGCCAAGCTTCTTCCACTTTCATTACCGTGGGAAATGTCGCGATATTTGTCTTCACGTAAATTGGATGCCCTCGTACCATGTCCAAGATGGTACGCTGAGTTTTATACGAATCTTCGTCTAATGGAGTGTGTGATTGCTCCTGTAGTCTGATATAAACGGAGTTGTCTGACGATATCGGGACAGAAATATGAATAATTTAAAATCGCCATGATTCATACAGTATTTTAATGATTGAAAAGGCGCATACGAAACTAATTGAAAACCTTCGCTAAAATTTAAAAGATTATCTCGCAAGTAAATCTTTCAGCTTTACAACTGGAAGATTCATTTGCGAGAAATCTTTTGAATTTTAGCGAAGGTTTTCAATTAGTTTCGTATGCGCCTTCAATCATTAAAATACCGTACGAATCATTGCGATTTTACATTATTCGTATTTCTGTCCCGATATTATCAGAAACGAAACATTGCGAATTATAACGGCTTAATATCATTTCGCACATTTTCTGGCAGTTACCAAACGTTGCGTGATACATTTATTGATGTTGTCGCAATCCCTTTTCAATACCAACAGATTATCGGTTGATTGTGTGTTTTTGCGAATATTATGCAGAAATATTATTTAGGCAATATTTTGCTTCCCGAGTGCCACCAAATAATTTATATACATGTGATTAATTTACGAATTTTGTCGAAATATATGTGAAGAAAAACAATTATGAGTTTATTATAAAATCATACATATATCTATACAACAGTAGATATCAAATTTATCGCATCAGTTGACGTTCTAATGATTATACGAATATTTTAATTTTATTCATTATTTGACGATTGTCGTTTAATCAGTGATTTTCAAGTGTCAATCTCGCACGATAAAATTCAACAAAATAATATGTAAAACGCGAAATGTAATTTATAATAAACGCGCATGTTTAAAGAATGCATATGCAGACTTAGCAATTAACGCAGTAATTAAATTAATGAAATCTCATACGCTCATAATAATGTCAGAATTTCTAAAAATACCTTGCGCAATGTTAACTTTAATCTGAATTTGTAACATCATTTAACAATACTGTATTAAAACATGATTTAACAATGTACATATATAATTAACTTCAAGATTTATGATGCATGCGGTATGCAATTCTGTGAATCTATAGCAGAGCATTCTTTCGCATAAGGCACGTGAGACGCAAGATTTTTGTTTAAATTATTATAATTAACAGAAATAATGTCGCCAATAAAACTTTTTACCATCGTTTGTTTAAATAAATTTACGAATATTTTAATTAGTCATTATTAACAAGCTGCTGCGACTTACGTTTCTATTAAACGGCTACGCTCCAAGCACAGTTTTATCACTATTTCAACTCCACATTCGACGATAATACTCATTTCGGGCGATCGCGTTTACGGAGGAGATTTATCGGACGGAGCTGCAATCGTAGACCGATACGTCACGTGCTCCTTCTTCATAAACTTCGACATTCTTTGCACGATTTCGTGAGTCGAATGTGCTAGCAATAGTTTCCAGCGCGCGGGAACGATGTCCTTAACCCACCCACCCTTCCCCGTCTCTCCCACATCTACTCACCCCGTCATCGGCTATTACAAGGATTCTGTTAGCGGCGAAGTTTCAAAGTGGCAATTCCCGAGGGTACAATTATTTGCGGTTCCCGCTGACGTCCCCCGGTTGCGACGGCTTGTTCCGAAGAATTGAAATTTTATTGAAACAGATTGTGTCTCGCATTATCCCCGTAGCCGTATCGGGGAAGTCGATGCCGCGCGCGCGCGCGAGCACAGTTCCCTCATCTTTGAATCTCGTATAAATTCATGACTCTCGCTTTTTCGCCACAATCTCTAAAAATGTATGAGTTCCGTTTCCCATTTAGCGAAACTAATATCGGCCGGGGTCGCTGTATCTCAATTGTTTCGCCGGTGTCTCTTGATGTTTTAGGTTTTCCCTTATTGCGCGTTGGCGACTCGATATAGCGGTGTAGCGTAGTTTCGCTATCACAACAAACGGATCCGAGATTCGTATAATACAGCGCGGCCACACGATACAAGTTTAATGAAATCGTCGGATATTCAGCGGGAATAAATGGACAGGGGAATGACTCCCCCGTTTGACAACGCGTATAGCGCGTCACGGAATTTCGATCGCGTGCCACGCGGTCCCTTCACCTGCGATCGATATCACCCGCTGGCTACCGCGAACTTGCGGATATTCAAATCTTGCGGACTCATACCCCCGGCCCCGTATCATACTCGCGAAAACCTAATCAGACCGGTCGGCGAACGGGACATATGTATTTCGTACACGGGTACGCGGACGGCGACGTTTCTAAATGTCGGAGATTCATCGCCGTGGCATGAATTCTCGTTTCTTTCGAAAGATCTAGAGACTCTGTAATAAGAGATTGGCTATAAGACAGCCAGTTTTGATTGGTCCACCAGTTTTGTCAAAAGCAAGAGAACAGAAAGAGAGATATAAGAGAGAAAGAGAAAGCGATATGAATATCTTTCTCTTTCGCACGATTTTGACAAAACTGGCTTTATGGCCAGTCTCTTATTATAGGGTCTCTAGAAAGATCTCGCAATTTGTTTTGGGCGGAGTCTTTCGCAAGAAAGAAGAGGAGGGGGGGGAGGAGGAGGAGTGAAAACGAAAATGAAAAATTATTCGTAATTCGTCTCATTGTAGGCGCGCGCGCGGTAATGGAGAAATAGTGTGTCAGGCTAATGGACGTCGTTGTGTCTACTTTCCTTCGACTTTAATGGCGCTGGAGTTTATTTGCGGCGGAGGTAGATGAAATACAATAACCGTACTTATAGATACCAATATGGCGGGACATTTTATCTGGTGGCGTCGAAGTGCTTCAGCATTAATTTCAATTGAGATGAAATATTTTCAAGCGGGCACTTCGTATACTCGCCGATAACTGCGACGAAAGTCTTCTTTATAAAAAATGTGAAAGCAACCGTGATGTGATTATTTCTTTTTTTTCCGTTCGCAACAGAAAGTGTAATGATGAGAACATATACCATGATGGTATTTCACTTAGCATAAACTATATCGAGATGAAATTTCAGTCGCGGGTGATGGGTAGGCACATCTGCGCCTCATACGATGAGTGACGTGTGTATTATATAACATGAATTAACGCGAACTGTCTGTCAATTTCGGAATAATCATTTCAATAGGTAAATGATGATGCGTGTTAATGAGCACTTTTAACCTAATATATTACTACATTTTGAAGTATCTGTCGAGTGTTTGCAAAAAAACATTTTTTAATCTCTTGATGTGATTTTTTAAAATAATCCTTTATTTCTCTTTATGTCTTTACATTTAAATTCCTTGCGCGTTACCTTCATCAATGACGTACGAAAGTATATCCATGACATTTATAATCTGAGGAGCTTTTTAATGAAATTTTGACGATTTCCAGACAAGACACATTAATTAAGCTTAACTCTCCAACGTGTTTAAAATGCCAGTTAAAATGTGCCAGAGGTCGTGCAAAATATTCACCGCGCTGATCGCAAAAATGTCGGATTGCCGATGGATGATTGTACATTATAGCTAATTATCAGGCGTGATTGCCCAATGTGATAATATAATCTGCACGGAAAATGAAAATAATTGCCTTTATCGACATTACGCACGCATCCCTATTTGCCGTACAATCTAATTTGGCCAGATGCGCGAATTCGCTCTATTGTTGCAGATCGCAAACAAATTGCTTGCATTCAACCTCGATAATCTGATAAACGGTTTTTTCTCTCTCTTTCTCTCTTTTTTTTACGTTTATCTACATATTGTGTAACTCCTGATATTATATCTCTTTCGAGAAACTCTTTTGTGCGTTTCTCTGTTAAAAAGTAGCGCTCTTGTTAATTATACATATATCAGACAGAAAATAAAATGGAGAATTCAAAAAATTGTACTAACAATAAGTGTAAAGTCAACGAAAGTTGTATTTCAGCGGCAAATAATGAGAGCGTGAGATTAATCAATACACGATAGCAATATCAGGCAAAATCCAATCCACATCAATTGTAAACTATCACGTAATTATTATACGTAATTAAACATGCTGTTAATACTATAATGGAGCTACGGAATTTAACCGGTACAAATTATGCGTAAATCCATAAACTCGCGCTTGCATTGTCAGAATTTCTATACCTAGATGGTAATGATGATACATCTGTACCAGCGTAAGAGTTTTACAATTAGCAGTAATAAATCATTCAAGATCACAAATCAAGGTTTTATAATACACGCGCAGATCTCTTGTTCTATCGAATAAACCGTCACAAAGAAACCGTTTGTGAGGGTCTTAAGGAAGATAACATTTATTGAAATTGTAACGCATTTAATATCCAGATAAATGTTATTATTTAGGAGTGATGAGTAACGTGGCTCTCATCGGCAATGGCCGAGATATAAGCCCTGAAAGTTAACAAAGTGCGGCAATGTAATTCGTTCGTCTCACAGCACCGGTAGTCGGGTTGAGTGATTTCGGCGTGCGCTCAGTGAGCGGCGGGAATAATTCATACGAAAAGCGTACTGCGGCGGGAACGTGTGTTTGACTATAAAATATGCCCTCCTGATATTGATGCCTCAGCATCAAGCGCGAGGGTTTTATGCGGTCCGCGGGGTATATGTATATATATACATACATATATAATGGCGGCGCGCGGGGTCTGATCAGGCCGAAATATAAAGCGGAAGAGCGGTATAAAATTTTACTCGGCATCGCAGGCGCAGATAAACCCGTCTATAAGACCGGCGCGGCGCGCGTGGTGTCTGATTTGCGATTGCCTGGTTTCGCTAAGCCGTGATATAACGGAGATATCGATTTATCGATGCCGGACAATACGCGATGTCGACGTTTTATTCGAAAGCTCGCGGTGAATCTGTCATCGCGTTTTCACGCTTTCGATTTTAAGTAACGAAAGAAAAACTCGGCGCGAGGCCGAGTGCGTATATTGAATATTATATAGCTGAGTTGACTTAAATATTTTGGGCGGAATATAATTTACATCAAATACAACACGGTTAGTCGGAAAAGCTATATTGCAAAGTTTATGATCGTTCAAAATTTAATTTAAGCTATATACACGCTACAAAGATATGCCGGATTTAGGATAGCGAGCTGGAGGTGTTTAGATATTGGTTTAATAAAGAGAGACAGAACGCTCGTCGTCCGTAAATCTAAATGCCTCTTTCGGCGATATTTCTTATGAAAATTGAATTATAGGTTCGTAAAGCCTTGAATGGCGCGGTAGGTATAAACAAGTTTGTGGGTCTGAAAAAAGTATATGTGTCAAGGAGGGACGGCAGTATCGTAAAATTGGGGCTATATAACGTAATATGCAATAAAAATCGAATTATCTACTATCTGCCGCGAGTAATTTCGATACGAAAAATTATAGGCGAAAAGGCAGGATTTTATGACGTGTTGGGTAAAATTTCGATTTCGGGCAAATCGGGTCGGAAATTGAGATGGGCGAGAAGATGACTATCTTTTATTAAGAAAGTAAAGAGATTTTTGATTGAATATTACAATGAATATTTATGATTATTGTGTCTTGTTGTGTCTGAATTGCATCTGAACGTATATCTACTATTATGCAAGTTTATCAATATTTTTTGATATGTTAACGCTAATTATAATACACTGGAGGCTCGTTACTTGATGAATATCCAAATAAAGTGTTACGGGAGGCAACTGTAAAACGGCGATACCTCAAGAAATTAATATTTAACTATCGGAACGTGATCGATATCGTAAAGTTGTATAAAGTTCTCGAGCCTGGATCGCACCAGGTAATTTAATTTTATCGTCGGTCTACAATTTTATCCTCCCGTTCGTGTCGCGCGTTCGTGTCGATTCAAACGTATTAGTAAAATTAACCTCCGAACTTCCTTTACGATTCCTTTCGCTTCTATTAATGAGAGTGTTATCACGTTCGATTGGCGTGTCGTTCGACTCTCGATTTCGCGACGGACGATTCTTCGATCCGTCTCGATTCGCGATATTGCGCGTACCCCATGCCTTACGTAAACATCGCGTAATTTCGGCTCGAATTTATCACGGAGAAACAGTAAAATATTGGAAGCGTGCGAAAACGTCGAGGAGATAAGGAGATAACGGATGTTTGCGGTGTAGACCGCGTGTCCGATTTGTCAAGGTGCTTTTAACAGTAGCGCTCAAAAATTTAACGCCAACGGCGAAACAAAGTTTGCAGTTCGATCACGCGCCTCTCGACTTCCATTAATGGACTTTTGTACTCTCCGGACTCCGAAACAGTTCTGATAGCAGTAGTCAGAGCGGGAAGGAGAGGGGCGGAGGGGGAAGGAGGTAATCGTGCCAAACCGCATCTGCTAATACAGCCCGTGCATCGGGCTAAAGCAATTCCGCTAATCTAGACTGTCCGGTCCGATAACGCGGCGGGAAGTGAGGCAATCGCGTGGGTACCCGGCGCGGCGTCCCGTTTCTCATTTTCCTTTCGCCGATAATCTGCAGAAAATCGTTGAATTATCGAGGTGGGTTTCTTGACAGCTATCTCTTCCCCGCTCACTTTCGCGGACTCTCGATTATTATTTCCAGATCGATAAGTGTTTCGTTAAGCTTACTAACAACCTGCCGACACATTCGACATATCTTGGACGAAAATCGATATCGAATCGAAAATTTGACGAGGTGAGAAGACGCGCGAGACCCCATCGCGGCGAGACGCGCAGCGATGGTTAATGAAAAACTCATTTATGAAACTGGTGTGGTAATGCCGCATGTCGGCACACGGAAGCATAAATACTTAAGTCGCAGCTGGTAGAGAAATAGATGCTTCTTATATATGTATATACATATATACAATATGTATACGTAAGACGCGGCGGGATAGAGACTGAGAGGATGAGAGACCTCATCTCGTGTATACTTCATATCTCGCGGTAAATAACGCCTTGTGTATCATTTATTGTCGCGAGGCAAAGATGGAATGGAAGTACCTTGATTATGTTTGTCTTAGTATCAAAATGAAGTGCATCCCGTCAGGGAGGGGAGAATAGGTAGAGAGAAAATTCCACGCGACTTCCGTTTTACCGCACAGGATTGAAATGTCGGCTCGTACTCGCAGACTTTGACGCTTCCTCACGCTTTCGAATCACGAATTTGGTCAGAGATTTTATGTTGTTTCATTAAAATTAGCCTTTCATCTGAGTTATACGTCCAGTTAAACACTTTAATTAACGAGAGAACGTCTACTCTTTGCGTTTTATTTACCGTGGACGCTACGTTACATTTATTTATATAGCAGCCGTTTGCAGCAAACACGCCGACGTTTTTTTTATTATCTTGATTGACTTGGCGCTCGATTAGCTTAATTATGCTTATAACGGCATCTAAATGAAGGCCAATTGTGAAAGAATAACTTGCATTATAAACTAACATAGAATTATTTACAGTATTATAAAGCAGCCAAATGATAACTTGTATTTACAATTTTGGACGTCAATACGAAGGGAAAATTTTAAAATACGACACGAGTAGGAAACTTTGTGCTAACATAACGTTTCCTGAGAGACGAATTAGTTTTTTTTTGCCGATAAAAGTAGTTCACCTGAAAAAATTTTTAAGTACATTTGCTAAAACTGCATACGGACATACAGATTGCGCTGATGGATACCTCTCTCGATCTTCGATAATTTTGCAAAATCCCATTTGCTACATTTTTACCCGATTTTTTTGCGTGGCCGAGGATCGGTGATCCCTATCGTTATCGATATTCGCTTTAGTTCGTGTCAGAATGCGTTACTGCCGGATGCAAAATATCCGCGCTCCACTTCTTCAAAACATGAAGAACTAGATTCCACGATTACACTTATCGCGATGGAGATATGCAGCCGCGTATAGACGTCTATAATCTCTTTCGCGGTTCAGATGACGATTTCAGATAGCCTTTCCTGTGATGGGAACCGGGTATTGATCCGCCGACTGAAATTTACCTTTAAGCTAACGTCGAACAAATCGAGACATTGTTATATAATTGAGAATTTTATATGTGCGATAAAATCAATTCTCTATTCGTGAAATTGTGCAATTAAGTAAAAATATCAATACTATCGGATTATCAATTAAAACTTGATTTTCATTCGATTTTAAATTGTCGTTGAAATCCAGAAGTAAAGATTAACATTTGTTCGCAAATGGCGAAGGTAAAAAGTTGAATTTAATTATTGAATTTATATTTTAAAAGTCGCGCATTTGTTGCGAACCTTTTTTTTTTCACTTATCCCGAACATATTGTGATGTACTAGACTCGGCGGTTAGAATTGCATCTCAATCGTATAAAGAAGGGTATTATTTGCATAGCCGCCTGGGCGGAAACGCTCTTCTAATTGCAATGCGCTTGCAAAGCAAATCAGGGAAATTAAGCTAGCTCCGGCATGTATTTTGTAGCGGTTAATGAAATATTTATTACTGGTACGAAATTTACTGCGATAGGAAATGGATATCGATCTATCAATCGGAGTTTACTTCGGGACCGGCTTTACCGCGGAACTCTGAGAGGCGGATATTAAAGTTTCCAGCTTGACGAAGGTGGTTGGAAAATTTTTATATGATATTAAAAAGTATGACTTTTGCAGAAATGTAGAAATCTGTAATTACGTTTAAATCTGTCTACAGCGGCACTCTAAGAAGCCGGGATATTTTCTTCGAAAAGCCTTTAATGTGTTTTGGCATAAATTATAATTATTTAAAAAAAACATTTGTTAGTTTGTATTTTTGTTTTATCAAGTTTGTACGCAAACTTTGTCAAGGTTTGTTTTAAAAATTGTAAAACGGTCGGAAGCGAGATACTGTTAAATTAATATACGGGTATAATAAAACACAAATAAAACTTTTACAGATGCAAAGTCCGCAATGGTTATTTCTAAATGAAAGAAAAATAGATATATTGCCCGACCCGTGACGTAACGAATTCAAAATTTACATTTAACAATTCAGCCGCGGCTAACAATATCCTTGCGAAAGTAACGTTTTTGTTCACGGTCGTAACAATGTGTTCCGCTTAAAACATTGCTCGGGCGGGATACTAAATTTAATAAAAAGAAACAAACGATTTCCTGAGCCGGCCCCTTACGAGCGTTAAATGTCACACAGGAGTCCACTAGAAACGATTCAGAGGCGGCATGGTAAATTTGCATACGGGCAGTGGGTTATCTCCTTTGCCTTCCTTTGAAAGTCTGCGCGATACAGGCTGTCTTAAAAGGTATTTGATACACAACCTAAATTCTTTCGGACAAAATTTGACTTAGGTTCGACTATATTGGACCTACAAAAAGAAAGAAGTCAAAATAGAAGGAAATGCAAAAAAAATATTATTATAGTAAAAAAATCTTTATTACAAGAAATAATATTAATTATTTTAACCCTTAAATGCCACCCGGGGTCCAGCGGACCCCAGACCCTCTACAATGATATATTTTCAAATGTTCCCGCCAAAAATGGAGCTCATATTTATTTATTTATTATTTTTTATTTTTTTGATTTTGGAGCCAATATTTTAACTGTTGGCGATCTTAATTTTTTATACTATGTTGAAATTGAAATTTTAACAATATAAGCATTTTATTCTCTTTTCTAAGCCTTGAACAACATTGAAAATAATTTTCATAACTAAATATCAAAAAATCAATAAGTAAGGAGACATTTTTCATGCTGGGGTCTTTTAGACCCCATGTGTCATTTACGAGATTCTTGAGAGGTGTGGCATTTAAGGGTTAAAATAAAATATAATTCATCACTTGTTTAATTATGGTGTGTGCGTAAATAACGTTTTTCGAAAATATTTTCTAATGATGAGAAGCTCCGGGATAGAATATCCCCTAAAACGAACGTATATGAGAGAATCTCTGCTCTTTCATTGTTTCACTTTATTTCTATTAAGAATTCAATCTCTCCAAGATTTCAACTTCGAGTGAACAGTTTTTGATCGGGCTCTATAGATGAACGAATATAGAAGCTCGATCTGGAAGAAGGAATCCGGAGAATCCGTTGACCAGACCATTCGCAGTCAGTTCATCCCCGGTACTTCTGGTTCGTGCGACCGAGAAGACGATGATTGGATCAGTTTTACGAACCCTCGCGGGATAAACAAGACGTCGAGAGATCTCGCCCTCCGCTACCGTGTGTGTATATACGCCGCCGTGCTCACACTCTCTCGGGAAGCGTTCGTATGTATTTTGGTTTCCTCCCCCGGTCTGTGATATTGGCGGCGCGCACGATGGGACAATATTTATTCGTAGTTTTGCCCGGCCCGGATCCTCTTTTGATCCTCACCCTTTTCGGTTTACTTGTTGGCGGTGAGTGATGATTCCGCAGGGTATTTTACATCGCTCGATTTGTTTTACTCGCCTGAGACCGAGCGGCCCGATTCAATTCCGTCCGAACCGCAGATATCGCCGGGCGACTTTTATTTTCCGCCCCTTCGTATACCTACCGTGATGGCAGAGATCGAAATTATTTGGATTTCTTTGTCTACGAACAGCTTTCCCCCGCGGAGGAAAATCTTTTTGCTCTTTCGCTGAATTGCTCCTGCCTTTATGAACATTAATAACTTCTATGGGCTTTACGCAATTACGGCTATCTTTTAAACGTTAAAACCCCCAGCTCCATTTTTCTGATTAACCTGATTACGCGACGTCCATCTTTTAGCTCTCTTTCTTGTGTCCGTTCACTAACGATTCCGCGAAATATTTTGTATTTAAAATTGTCGGGGTGGGCTGGCCTCATCCAATTTCCTTTGCTTATTTCATCCGAATAGTCTCCGGCCAGATCCGATTCCATCAGCAATATTATTTCATCTGCCCTCGTTTCGAGCTTCATTCCTCGGTTTCATCCTCGTCGCGCGCGCGGGTACGATTTAGGGGTATTATATCATGAAACTACACCGTACTAACATCACTCGAGAATATTGAATCCTGATTTACCGCAGGCTGACTCGCCGCGCGCGCCAACCCGAAAGTCCGTTGTCGATTTACAACATTGCACGATGAACACATGAGTTGTACTGAACAATGATAATAACGCGCGACATTGCATCCGTACGCGATTTATAATGAATGCAATATTCTTAAAAGTAAGCGAGACACTTTTTAATAAAATGGATTGTAAGCTTTCGTTCCGTGTTCACGTGGTAAACACTTTTTGAAAAGAATCGCTGCCAACAAAACAGCCTTTCAAAGCAAAAATCTAATTTCCATGAGGGCCTGTACAACGTTTTGCATTTTTTATTGCAGACCGTGTAATTTGTGAAATGTTTGCGCGCGCGAGCCGACGCGGAATATTCGCGAAAGGGCAACGCGGTATACACACACCGCGGAAAAAAAAAATGTGAAATGCAAAATACAAAAACTTTTGACTGGATGCTCGCGCATTTTCCATCGCGCGGACGATCGGAACGGGCGCGCGCGATATTATTCAGCGAACTGGTTGTGGCGAGTTACGCATGTTATACTCGCTATGATTCGTCTCTCATATCGTACATTTGGCAATGCTTTCATATAGCAATATGGAAATATATTTCGGGATCAATAGAAGTAGTTGAATTTTTATAACAAGTATAAATGGATACCATTATAACTTGATATTTGTATGGCATGATACGAAAAATGTAACGTGCACTTACGTCTGCTGTTCGGAGAAGAGAGAGAAAGATTCGAAAATAGAAGCATACTTAATGCACACTGGCGAAAACTCGATTAACCTTTGTCATTTATTATTATTTTTATCGCCTTAATTGACAATATTTTGTTTTTAGTGTCTCGCGCTATTATTATAAATATTTATTACAATTAATATCACATTTATATATTATGGAGACAGTTTTCTAGGAAAACGAGGTTTTGTGACATTCGGAATTTGCATTGAACATTTAATAAATTGCAGAAATTTCTAAAATATATTATTAATTGTGTCGAGATAGATATGTCATCATTTAACATTTGATATGTACATATCAATACATACATACTACATTCAATTTATCGGTATTTTGTTAACAAAAGCAATTGTATTTTGTCTGAATAATATTGCAATGCCACTTTCTCTTCCGATATATTACCGATGGAAATATTGAAATTCTCGTAATTTTAAACATTATTATGAGAAATAATCGTAATATATAAAGTAACGTTATGCAAAAACAACACTGTTATAAAAGTCTCAAGAATTGGAAAGCGTTAAAGGCATACTTGAAATACCACGCGTGACTAGAAATTCTATTAAATTCTATTAAAATTTGCATTTCGATGTCATAATTTAGTCTCACACTCGGTTAGATATTAATATGTATGTAAATTATGCCGCGGTGTTTGCAAAAGTTATTCAACCAAATTATTAATTTCTTAACTTTTCCTGAGCTCGAAGTAACTTAAGTTTTGTACAGGCTGCACCTGTCATGAGTTCGAAACTCCCAAGAAAAAATGCGATATTATTAGAAAAAACTGAAGCTGCGACTTTCAGTGACGTTTAACTAAAAATGTCATTTATTTACAATCCGAAGAAAGGTCTGACATTTGCGTGCTATTGCCGGTTAACGAAATTCAAGTGCGTTAAAAATTTCTACGAAAAACTTTATCAATCCTCCTCTCTTAGGAGATTCAATTAGCAAATTAATGCGTAAAATTGGAGAACTCGTTAAACAGCAAATTCGCTTTTAATTACATCTGCGAATATTAATGGAGAGTAACACTGAGCGCCGTTATATTGCATGCAATTAAAATGTCACGGATACTTTGTGCGTTAAAGTATCGTCATATGATAATGCATTAATAAACTTTAATTAATTAGCGCTATTAACATTACGATGATGGAAAGCATTTATTGAGCTAATTAATGAATTAATTTAGTGTCCCTTGCAAGTGCCGGGACTACTTGAATAATAACTTTTTTATCATAATATAATTTAAACGTTAAAAAATTTCACGCCTGTACGTAAATCGATAATTTAGCATAGCTACGGTATTTTTAATACGTTCGCCATTTTTTATGCTCAAGCTTTTCATATGTTTGATATATATCTGTAGTACGTATCTTTTATTTTCTACTTTATCTTTATACAGTGTTTGTAATGGAAAAAAATGTATTTGTGTGCGGGAAAACTGTGTTGCAATTGCTATGAATAATGAAAGTAATGTTTACGCAGATGAAACTGCATCGAAAACTTACTCATGTACTTGCGCATAGTTTGCCACCGACGAGATACGAAAGTTGGAAGACACAATGAAGTTTAACGAAGTTTAACCGAAGCACTACTGTGCATCTTCGTCGATATTTGCATAAATTATAATATCGGATCAAAGCAACGCGATCTGCTACGTGATATTGCTTATCGACAATATTATCAATTTACGTTATATTCTTGTCTCTCGCAACAGACTTCATTTATTGTCGAAATTTAAATTTATGCACGTCACGAATTGTCAGGATAATTAACGGATGCTTAATGTCGCAAGAAAAATAAGTTAACAATGCCAAATGTAGATTGTCGAACGTGATTTGAATAAAATCCGGGTGTTACATCGGTTTTTATCTAACAAGATAAATCAGCGCGTATTAATGTCAGCACTGCGTTTGCACAGATTTAAATTTAATTTCGTATCCTGCGTAATATTAAAATATCGAACAAACGTCGGAAATGTGAGAATGCCAGACTATTTTTATCCGGATCGTATAATAATTTAATCGCACCTCGCAACCTGATGGCCTGGCTGTCAATTGTCGAATCGTTTTCATGCGATGCATGAAACACACACAGCGCGTATTCAGTTCATTAGTTCTCTGTAGAGAAATGCCGAAAGATTTTACAACGCAAAATACAGACAAGTGTGAATTTGGTCGTCGTGTTTGCTTGACGATAAAATACAACTGTTTTTGACATTTACGAATATGTAGTTACACACTGTTTGTTCACATGTGAATGGCGTTGGGGAAGTTTCCTTTCTTTAAAGGAAAATTCAATACTCGTAATTGCTCTTTCTTGTAATCCTCGTCCGTGCAATTTGTAGATGGGCTCTCCGCCGTTTCGTCAGTTTGCGGCTAATGGACTAGTTTTGCACAATTTATGCCGTTTCAGTTTATTCTATCGTCGGAATATCTTGCGGTATACTTAGCTAAGAATTCTGTTTTGGTTTTCTCGAATTTCTCGATATTTCTCTAAAATTGACAATTACTTTGCAAAGTCCCGGGTCTCTCGGTTCCGTTTGAAAATAACGTATATATAAGCTTGTGCTTTCAAGTCGGATTCAGACTAAGCGAAGAGCGCGAACAAACACGAATGAACGAACTTACTTCAATGAGCGTGGATAGCGCCACGAGTACGATCGAGCTCAAATTTACATCGACCCCGCAGGGATGACTGATTCGCAGTCATTTGAATTTAAGTGAATCCACGGATCCAAGCTCTGTAGACAAACACCTATTTACACTCATATCGTGTGCTCCTGCGATTAATAGTTTTATGAACATTTAAGAAAAAGTGTGGAAGCAAGACACAACAAAATGGAGCAGAATAGCGAAATTATTTTTTATTTACGTTTTTTTTTTAAATTTGTCGGTATAAAAGAAGAGTGCTTCCTGCACTCGTCCGGGTTCATCCGTAAATTCGCTCGTGATCGGTTGTCCTCGAAGTAGCTCAGTCTGGAGCTCCACCTTCATCATGCAACGAACACGAATCGGGCACATGTAACTTCCTATCCGCGGCGCGTCGTTCACGAGGGACAATCAGGTCGATTTCCTCTACCTTGCCTCCCTACCCACCCCTCTCCCACCCTTCTGCCGCCTACCTTTGGCAGAAAACGCGATATCCGAAACGTTGGGTACTAATTTTCAGCAGATTGCCCCGGCTCGATTTAGCAGGCGATTCAACACCCGCGAGTACCGTGTCTACATTCCCGAATTCTCGCGTGGTAGGAGGCCGTAATGTCAGCATCGGCAAAGGTAACGTGCGCGCCCTCGCGTATACACCGGCACCCTGTGCATACACAGACCGCATTCTCGCGTCCCACTTCTTGCCCGGTTTCCTCCTTTCCGGAACGAAAGCCTCGCAGCTTCGCAAACGTTACAACCACTCTCGTTACTCGTCCTCCGTGTGTTTCACGCGCGCGCGCGCGCATGCCGATGCTCGGGAAACGCTCCAAGACCAAGAGCGCAGCTATCTCTGCCGGGCGTTTGCGAAGTATTAATTAACTAATTTGCTCGTTTGCGCATTGTGAGTTCCGGGACCTTAATGGATTTATCCCTTTCAACGTTCGGCGTACCGAGAGTTTTGCGCTTGTGCTCCTCGCTGCTCGCGAGGAGACGGGGCCTGAGAAAACGGCAAGCCACGAGTATCGGCACTCCGACGAGAAGATCGTCTTGAAAAGTGTACGGAAAATAATTACAAGACCGACGAGGTGGAATATAATTGGCGGAAGGAAACGTAACTGCAACGTTAAGATATCTTTCCGCAAAACGTTGCATAGGCTTTAAACAGGGGGTTTTAATTTTAAAAGTTTAAGTATCTTATCGATTCCGTGTTCCGCCAACTTCTATTATAATCTCCATTGTAATACAACTTCTATATAATGAACGTAGCGTAGAAAGGATAGTTTGTGAATGATCGACGAGCACCGTTTGCAGTATTAATCGAATCATTCCTAATTAGTCTTCGTCATTCGCGAAAATCATTTCGGTTCCACAGATAAACGTTCACATTTTTCAGTTTTGTTTAGATAACGATCGTTTATGACGAGCCTACGTCCCATTATGAGTGGACGTCCGTTCGCTTTGTGGGATCTCACACTGGGCGCACACGTGCGTGCCGCAATTAGCGCGCGGGTTGCATGCGCGTTCGCCACGTGATACACGACCATAGTCGGGGGTGGGGGGGGGGGGCCCGCGCACACGCGTATGTGAAACTTAATTCTTTATTAAGTAGACGCACACCCTTATACTTGACCGATCGAGAGATAGCAACTTGACGGGCCGTGAAATTCGCCAGAACTAGGCACTCGTCGGAGCATGAAATTTGTCCTCCAGTCCTTCGTACACGTTAACGGTGATACACTTCGCCGTGCCGCGCCATTATGCGAACTTAACAAAGCGCAGTCGACGATAATTGCGCCTAAAACTTTCGGCTAATTCTTCGTATTCTTTCTCGACTCTCCTCCTTCGCAGTTGAGAACTTTTACTGAAGCTTGAGGTTAATTGTGAGAAAGGGACAAATTTTAATACTCGCAAATGTAAAATACAAATTGTAATAAGCTGCGCTACCGGTTGCTATATATATATATATATCTACGATATACACCAAAGGAAGACAGAATTAAATTTTTTATGATAACATAAAGCAAAATTTCTCGTATAAAATATTAAAATTTGGTCGAGCAGTATATCGCGACGAGATAGCATAAAATTTTGCGAAAATTTTTGTTATTTGTTTTAGTGCGGGGCCATTCTATTTTTTGCAAAATGAAAGTTCCAATGTCTCTCAAGTGAAAGACGACCCTGGAATCTTCACGAGCTTTTTTCCTAAATTTTCTTTTAAGTAGCTCTACGTGCGGGCTCGCGATGTAATTGTCGCGAGTTCTTGTTATGGGCAGTGCGGAGAAGCGTACGATGCCTTTCGCGCCGACATTGCACGAGAACGGCCACGCGAATAAAGAAGGAAAGGTGCGACGTAAATATTCGCCGACAATTATAATGTCGGGTATGCGACCCCTCGTGTCTCTCGCGTGCACGGAATTGTCTTATAATTAAAAGATGTTGCTCGAAGTTAATTAAACGTGGAAACTCTCGGCTATAGTCGTCTCTTCGTCGAGTCAGGTTCGCAGAGGAGAGAGTAGACAGTTGAATGTGGGATGCATGACTCGACATGTAGATGAGATAAAGAATTTTTTCTCCGCCCGAGTTAATTATGCGTGTTACATGCGGTTCCTTTTTCCAGACGAGCACTTTTGTTTGTTGCCAGCCGTCAAAGTTTTATTCGCCTTTTTACGTTACGTTACCAAAATTTGCGTGAGAAAATAATTTAACGTTGAATTACAATAATAATGGCTGTTAATTAATTTACGGCATAAATAATATACAATTTTAGTGGCATAATTCGAAATGCAATTTAACGACAAGTGGCCTGTACTTTATTTGATCACAAATTCGTAATTATCGTTATAATTTACGAACGTACCCAATTTGCTGAGGGGAGCAATTGTAAAATATCCCATCTCTCTCTTCGGTGGCAATTCATCGAAGAGAATTCCTAGAAGTTTGTAAATCGCTGGCTTTCATTAAAATAAATTTATTCGACCGCGCGCGCGCGCGAGAGAGAGAGGTGGGTACCGCGCTTTAAGATCTACCTTCGCGGCAGAAACGAAAATTACGAACGGAAAGTTAAAAAGCAAGCCGCGTGGTGCGGCTGGAATGGGAAGAATATCCCGACCCCCGCCGGAGACACGATCGTCGAGAGATCCATTCCGAAGACCCGCGAGATTAATCTGCCGATGAGTTACGTTTGTAAACGTTGGCCGTTCCAGTTACTTGACTGTCACGGCAGTTTGCCGAGCGTGGAGAGCCTCCGGAGACCCTTGAATTACCACAACGCCTGCACCACGCGGCCACGGCGCGATTCCGAGCTGCTTATTATGCTCGCTGAGGCTGCGCGTGTAATACTGTCTTGATAAATATAGATATTTAAAAACGCTCACATACAAATATCTACATGCATTTACGTTCCAGCATTCTTTTCTTAAATAAAACAACGCAGAGCAATACAAAAATACATCTATAGATTACAAATTACCCCAGTTAAATGATATTCTCATCACATATTTGACCAACTTCATTTATTACAAAACTCGTACATGATCTAGAAATGTGAGATATAAGAACGAGACAATTTAGCGGTAGACTAGAATATACGATGAGAATGTAGGGCGTTATTCCCAACAGCTCGGGTTCGCAGTCATGATCGCTCCGAAACGTAAAATCGCCAGATGTAACGCGGAGCATAGAAGCGCAAGATCGTGGAATATTGCGTCGCGTCGACATATTGTGTACCGTCTTGCGGTCCGGCTGGCTTGGAAGCCCCGCATGGACGAACACACTTCGATACACCTGCCGCAACGGCAGGCTTTACCCGTCGGATGTAGTTTTCGCTGAAAATCGCTTTAGCATACCGCACGTTGCGCGGCAGTCGGCTCCGTTACCGGCACGTATACGCGCACGAATGACGCGCGTTAAATCGCACCGACAATTATCTCATAATGTCGGGTTAACGGTTATATCGGTCGCGCGCTCGTTGGCGAACGCAGTATAATTAGAGATTAGGAAATCGTCTCTGTTGTCAAAGGGATGACTCCTTGATAGCTGTCGCTTAATTAGTCGTTAGTTGAAACGCATAGTTCCATCGGCATCCATATTTACACGGAGAGCGCGGGTGAATTGGATGTGCTAGCTAGAACGCTCCAGTTTGCTCGTTGATTTACGATGTAAATATTGGTCAACGTAATATCGGAGACAGCTTCCAATAGCTTTTGTGATGTAATCATTAATATAGGTTGCCACGCGTAAGTACGGGATAGTTGCACAATTTGCCAGGTAAATTACTCCCGGCAGATTGCTTGGCACTAATTAAAACGGAACAAATGTAAACAGTCCTCCTGCACTAGGAGGGGAACTAAGGAATTTAAAAGACGGAAAATATATACCGCTTTCGATAATCCTGATTAAAGCATCATGCAAATATTTATTCAAATTAGATAGAAATTATTCCCGCGCAGATGTAAACGTCACCGTGCGCGCGCGACGCGACTCTTTCGGTATTTTATAAATATTTATTTCCGTAAAATTACATTTTTATCTGTGCCACATGCATGCGGCACACGCGGCCGGCGACCGGTGATAAAAATTTTCCCGGCGGAAAGTGGAGATTGCGTTCCCGGATCGAAACAGTCTGGTACGCGGCATCCGAATTGATCGTACGACGCGACGCGTTCTTTCTCACTCTCCCGCGTGCGAGTAACGATCTCACACGTATCCATGGGATCATTAAAGAACTCGTGGGTGCAGTACGGGACGTCGCGTTTTCGTCGTAACGTGACTGCCGGGGGCAGTCTCACGAAGGTAGTTCCGCAAGGACGACCGCAAGTTTAACGGCTCTTTCAATTCCGCTCCTTCGGCTCGTTCGCCCGGCTATCCTTCGGCCAATCGGCCCGGTCAAAGGCGCGTCGCGCGAGAGTGGAATACCGAAGTAGCGTCCGGCCTGGAGACCGGAGATCGCAGCATCCTTAGCATCCCTTTACCGCGCGGGTTTACGGACGCACCATCGTAATTAGCGGCGCAATCGGGTCTATGCGGTATGGTTAATTGAGTATTCCGGTATCAGTTCCTCCCTTGAACGCGCGCGCTCGCGCAAGAGAGAACCTGACCTATTCAGAGCGTTTTTATTCCACCGTTTTAATTCCGAGGGCGGTTTCATTCCAACGTGACCGGTGGAGAAGTGTCCGACGGCCGCGCGCTGGACTATTGCCGAGGTAAGCACTTTCCGTCCCAACCACCACCACCACCACCACCACCCCCCCTTCTCTGCACTTTGCCGTCCGACGAAACTCAAAATCTCAACCGCCGTTCGGGTTGCAGTCAGGCTAGATAACGTTACTTTATTGTAACGGCCTTTAGCCGGTAGGCAGATGGCCGCGGGACTAAAGATTCCGGCGAATGACGTAATTCTGAGCTGCGGTCGCGTTGCACGAGAGCCGGCCTCCGGCTTTATGACGGTTCGACAATATAATTCATTGCTACTCGCTTAATGATGAAATCGCGCGAATATCATTGCTCATTTTAAATTGGCGCGTCGCGATTATATCACGGATATTATTTAATATTAATATTATTTAATAATTCACCCCCGACATATTAATCACGACGTCAATTTTTGTAATTATATACTTTGGGCTGAAACTGATGTGATATGCGCATGTAATTGAGGAGCGATTAATAATTTTAAACTGTAGATTTCGTGTCAGTCAGTCTGCATTTGCATTTGTATATACGTTCAATATTCAATAATAACGATTTATATCGCTAATTGTTGCGACCGCGCGATATAAGCAGGGAATTCCGTTAGCAGTCAATCAATTTATTAACATCTCGATAGCTCAATTTTGTCTGCCGCAATTTTGCCTCTACACTGTGTCACTCAACGCGTTGTTTCCGATCTCATATTAATATTGCAACGCGTTCCGTTATGATTTCTTGGTAAGCTGTGACAGAACTTATTAGCTAAATCGGGGACATTCTGGATTAACTTCTAGGAATTAGAGTACGTACAATAGAGACATTATGTACGTACCTTGACATTATCACCTCGTTTAAAGTGACATAAATCAATACCGACTACAATAGTGCACACAAGCTCTATCTCTCGTATTGTTATCTTATCGTATAGGTAATTAAATAGACTCCTTGCTATGATAGGATCCGCAAATAGTTAAATATCGCGCACGTCGCTAACGTGTGAAAAAGTGGACAACTATTGGCCAATCGGGCTCCATTTGACCATTATTTCGCTTACGTATACACGTGTTGAGATTTGATTGATTGCTTTACATTCTTATCGCGTATCCGATACCGATGGCATGCTCGACTGATGGCAGTCCAATCGAGAACACTCCATTTGACAGAAATTTTCCAATATCGGCGGGTTGATGTTCTGTCAACCCGATGGAAACGAATCATATGAATCCCTTCGATTTCCAACAAATAATTACCAAAGTTGTTTCACATGCATGCTCAATTGTACTTTGTTACGTGTTCTCGAGTTTTCGAAAAAAAAGCACATCAGTGAAATCTAATTATGCGCAATGCGATAAATTGACAGGTTAGAGAGATAAATGCTGAATCAGCTATCAATTATCGATATCGTTTATCGATTGATCAAACAAATCTTTTTTTATTTATCAAATATATTGATTAAATGTTAAAATCGTTCAACTCTGTTTTATATATCTATTTTTGGAAATAACAAGTTTTTCCCTTCGCTTTTTATCTTGTTTTTATTTTCGACACGCAACATGCAATTTCATAAGCGACTTATTTTTAATCTGAGCTTGTCCGCTGTTTGATAATAGGTCTATTTTTCCATTTCATTCATTTCAAATTGTCTGTCCTCTCTCAGAAATATTTGAAATTCACGGATTTACAGTATAGAGTATTAAAATCGCTTTATCCTTTATTCACGGGTATATATACATTGCGATGGTACTATTTGTTCTCTTTCCTTTTTTTAACACATTCCGCATGGATGCAATGATAAAAAAGTTGTTGTAGTTAACGAAACCTTTTAGCCGACCCGTGAAATTTGGAAAATATTTATCAACGCTGGCGCGATCGAACGACAAGTTACTTTGCATTCTTCGTTTCGCTGTGTATCATCAAACAATAATCAAGAGATGACGAGGATGGTATCAGCGAACAAATACGGGTTGGGCATGTGTATATATTTCCTTATCTATACCTTCGTTGTTGAGAATGTGCCGCAACATATTACGCGACGAGAATATCCCACTATATACCTACACATCAGCGCTTTCGTGCGGTACACGATGTAGCCACATTGTCATTTATCGATAACGTTTCTTTATAACGGTCATGAGATAAATGCTTCCAAAATATAATATATGCATGACACGGATAGCTCGACTGTGTCATAAATATTCCTTTTACTTTAAGCACTGACCGAATTACGGTTGCACCTTCGTGAATTAATTTTCCATTTAGAGCACATCGCCAACCCGAATCGGATCGAGGTATAACGCGAGTCTCATCGCGATGAAGAAAGCGATAATCCGGCGTTAAGTGGCGCTAATTGCGCGATAAGAGCCAGCAACTTGGGGCAATAGTCAGTTCGTGGCTAACCGTCTTTGGGGGATAACTTAACGCGCGCCCAACGATATAATAGCGGGAGTTATTACCGCGGCGATACGACGAGCACGAGCGCGCGCCGTACGTCCGATTCGAGAATAATTCGCGAGCCGTATATACGCGCGAACGAAAACCCGACGATGGTATTCAGCCAGTAATGCATTCCGGCTTCCGCAATCCCGATCGAACGAAATAGCGTGCGGTCTAAGGTGGTGCCTATAAACAAGCGCCTTGCACCGTAACCAGGCCCCCGGTATCACCGAGGCGTTTGCGATATAATGTATTACAAGTGCCGACACCGCGTAAGAAAGGGTTAGGCGGCCGAGGTAGCCCCGTCGCCCAAAAGGGGTTGGCAGCTTGTGCCACACGCCGTTACAGATAACATCTCATTGTTACAGTACGGCGCGCGAATAAATCAGGGGGGACGCGAGGGTCCGCAGTGTGTCCTCGCAGGAGACACTGCGGCGAATTCACCGCCGGCCACGAGGGTAGTAAACGAGGATATAACAATCGTCGGTATGGCCAAGCTAGGGATGACGTAAGAACTGTCGCAAGGCACACGTAAAAGGGATACGAAGGTTGAGCGTTGAAGATTGATTTATCTTCTTTAGTTCATGAGAGACCGCGAGTCTGTAAGGAATGTAAGGACTTGGAGATAGATTAAAGTATATAATATATGTACGTGTTATATTATTTATATTATACCTACCGTTAATATATGAGTGTTACATTATAGATTAATTCATTAATATCTTGAATATACATTTGAACATAGTTGAAATCTGATATTTTGCAATATCTGTGAAGATAATTTTCTTCCTAATTTGGGAGAATTGATCAATTCTGCTAAATTTTGTCCGCGTTTTAGCTATGCCATTTCCGTATATTATCAGATTTCTATTTAATTAATTGTCTCTTGATGAAGACACCTGTCACGAATTGTAGGAAGGTCTAGATTTGAATCTTGGCTGAGGTAATTTTTTTACATTAAATTCTTTATAGTGATTTAAATAGAATGCTGATTAGTATTAAAAATTAAATTGTCTATCGATTTAGATGGATTTAATGTTCCAATAAAAAGCTGTGTTTTGAGACTGACAAGTAATCGGCGCGCAATTTACTGAGTTGTAAAAAGTATGCAAAATTCACACAGAAATATTATTATTAGGCTACCAAGATCCAGACCGATCGAAAATGGCATTTTTTAAAATTAATTGTTAATTTATTTTGTTTTCAAAAATTATTCGATATATTATAAATTTAATTACAACATGGATGACTTGAAAACATTTGCAAACGATTGCAAATATTTAATACAAATATGAAATAATTAAAATAATTAAATATTTAATTGGGATAATCGTTTCATCGTAACAGGATTGTTCCAAGCTGTAGAAACCGATCGGAGAGAGATTCATCGTTATATAATAATAACAACGCGAAGGAGAATATTCTATTCTTATAGTATTCTCTTAAGTACGCGCCGAGGTACGCGCAATCAAATCGACTGTAATATATTTTTCTTTTATACTTTTTCCTCCTATCGCAAGAAAGTTTTTTTTAAACAAATCGTCGTAATATTCGAGCAAATTCAGCAGCAAGTACTCTCTTTATCTTTGCGTTATCAATTCGTGTGTATTAAATCAACCATATAGAACGAGCGTCTGAACGTAATCCGATCTCGCGAGTCCAACCGTACGCGAACAAGTATAGCAAAGTTAACGGAACCCGTGACCCGCATGCAAAGGTTAGATCGTGGAAATTCTGGCGCAACGTTATCTCAACGATCCGCACTCGTCAGAGAGTACCTAAATTAAAATCACCGCGGCCGACGACTCACGTAACGCTATAGGTATACGTGTCGCTCAACCGCGTGCAATACCAACCCCTGCCGGGGTCCCCCTCCTCGCATTGTCGACGGTGTTGCGGAAGGGTGGGTGTTATTCAGGCAGCAATTTTCCAGCGAAGAAAGTCCCGCCGTTGCAAAGAAGCCAGTTGTTATACAGATAACATCGTGTTGTCACACGACACAAACGACCGACTAAATCGCTGGACAACGGTCAACCGGTATGCTTGCCAGATACTGGACGTGCGCCGTGTATAACGTGTAAGCGGCCAGCGGCGAGTCGTGTATCGTCGGGTGCCTTGTTAATGAGGGAATAACAATCGCGAAAATGGCGCGATCGTGCGGGGAGAGGCGAGAGGGGCGGCTTAATAGGCTCGTGAGGAAATTTCCTTCAATTATGGTGTATTCTGCGCGACGTGCATCAATCCTGTATCAGCTCCTCAGTATAATAATGCATCCGCTGTTTCTCTGGAGGTCCGCCTCTTGTCGATCACCCCCGCGCGCTATTATTTTCGCGCCCGTAGCGCCGAAACAACGTCGTCCCGCGAACCCACTTCCTCAAAGGAGAGAACGCTCTCTTGGGAGACGCAATTTTCGATATCGAACGTTGCGAGTAATCGGCGCGCGCAGGAGGAGTATCGGGATATGCAGCTCGCGCTCGCTCGCGATCAAAGTCTCTTAGTCGTAGGCGATCATTTTCAATTACGACGCGGCGTAATTACAAAGGAGCGCGTAATTGCAGCCCGGGGGCGCACCGTTCACCGCGGAAATCGCGAAACGCGCCGCGACGTGCGCCCCTTCGTAAAATATCGTCCCGGCAAATGGATCCTTAAGCCGCGCATGCAGCGCATAACTTTATCTGCATCGATCTGCGCTTATATCTGCCGCGTTGCAGCAATACGCGGATCGAACCCGTCCACCCGCCGTTCGGAGAGCGTTACATCCGCAGTACGAACGGTATTCGCGCAGTCGAATCGCATGTACCTACATATAACTGAGGGCTCCGTTATCGTTACATCGATTAATATTACGCGTAGCTTAATTTAATGATTACAATGTATAATTATTCAGTAATGTGTAGCCGGATACTATTAAATGCGTGCAACGCGTTTAATCAGGCTTCATTTACTCAACTTTTGTTATTATACGCGCGATAATTGTAAATTGTTTCGAAGCTGTACGCAGGGATAGTCCATTAGAAATAACTTTCGCGAGGGCGATGGGAGGAGAAAGAAATATTCATTACACGCGCATGCAACCTATTCGTTAGCGGATGGGGAACAGCTGTTAAATTAAGAAACATTGCGGGTGGCAAATAACCCTTAGGCGTAAAAGTTTCCGCGCGCTGCACGTTGCAGCCTTGGAAAATACGGACCGGCGCCGCGCGGTGCATCGCGGCTATCCGCGGAAAACTACGGCAAAATGAATGACACTCGCCACGCCATGAAATAATTCTAAGTCCGAGAACAGTTTGTGCTCACAAAGTGAATATCAAACTTCTCGCGGCAGTAAAACTTCGAACTTTGCGACTCTCTCGACTAGTTAATGTCCGTCATATTTTTAAGTGAGTGATCTCAATTAATTTTTGTCAGTGCGATTAAAATGTTCAATAAAAAGCAAATAGATTTGTTCTTTCAATAATAGATCGAACGTCGCGTTTTGATATTACCTCTTAATTTTCATGCATTTTTAATCTTGATGCAATTTAAAGGAGAATATTTCAAATGTCTTGAATCTTTTCTCTCTTAAATCTTCTTCGCATGTGTTTTAAATAGCGCGTGTCCAAGGGAAATCAAACTGATATTTCCTTCTTCACGATGCGCTGAAGGAAATGACGTGCCAATGAATGCACACACACAGATGCGTCTTAGCAATATTCAGCGCTCGCTCTTTCACACGTGTTACGCGCGAGCAGACAGTCGCGTCGGAACACGCGAGACACATTAATGACGAGCACAATGTCGCGTCGCCGGCATAATTATATTTCCCTGCTGAGTATTCCGTGCAGGATAAATTGTATCGTAAGTGCCTGCCCATTATGCGACTCCCGGTGTATCCGTGGCGCCGTCCGTGGCACTTGGTGACGTCGCCATTCGCAGCGCGACCCCTCGGAACTGCCGAGTCAGAGGGGGGTTCCCTCAACCCCTTCGGTTCTGCCGATGCTCCGCGCGCGTCCCCATGCGTTTTACGTTCCACCCCTCTGTCCACGACGTCTCTCTCATTTCGTCTCCGTCTCCCCGTGGAGCTTTAATTATCAACAAAGCGTTTTCGGCCACGTGCTGCAGTCATCGTCCAGAGTGCAGCTGGCGGAAGACTTTCGCGAGGCCTTTTCAACGTTTATGGCTAATTGTGATTTATGCGCGGAATCTGCACCGGTCAGGAGATCCCGAAATTAACGTCGTTTGATGTATGCTTGGATCTCCCTTGTTATTTACTCTGGCGAGGGGAACCCGTTATATGTTTAAATTGTTTGTAGAGGGACCGCCATCGAGTTCGGCGGAGATTGGATCGGGCTTTACTCAGGGTTGTAATATAGATTATTATACTTCGAAATTATTGTATCATGATGGAAGTTACGCGGCAAGCGATCTTAACGTGGTATAGTTTTGTAGCGGAATCGACTTAAAATCTGCAAATTCCGGGCTGCGGTGCTATTGCTCTGCGAAGCGCGTCGAGCGTTTATTTGACACTTCAGCGATTATATTCAGGCCGTTGAGATACAAAGCGCGAAACACCTCAGTTTCGTGTTCAGCTACTTCTCCAGCATTTTCCCGTCTGAATTTAACATGTTCCACCAGCTGCTGTGATCACCTCTTATATATTTCCTCTCATATATTACGTAAACGAAATTTCCGACGCTCTGAAAGTTACGCAAGTTTACCGTTATCGAGGCACTCTCAATATGTTTCTAACGCCCGACTTCACATCTAACAGAGATTTAATTAAGTTTGGAAAATGATCTTGCTAACGTAATACTCGTTGCTCGAAATATTCCAGATTTATATACGCACTCGAAGAGCGTATCGTAATTTTTTACAAACAGAATTTTTTTCCGGCTGCAAGCCGCGGTTCTTCGATATCGCCGCTGGAGGCGAGCGTGTCGATGGGAACAAATTCGATAACAATGAGACCAGAAATAACAGTCAGCGCGGTTCAAAAACCCGTAATATCCTACGGAAAAGACTTCCAAGGTGCACACGTCGCCGACGTAATAATGAAATATATGTCGCGTTTTCCAACCGTCCGCTGCGGAAACTTCTCTGTAAACGTTAATTTCGTCGTACGAGCGCGAATCTGATAATAGCGCGTGACTGTGGTAACTGTCCGGAATTTATTGTATTCGAGGACTCTCGCGGCATTTATATTTCTCCGACTTCGTGAGAAATATCGACACTATTTTACCAAATATTGTAGATATACTGTTTAAATTTGTTTTTCAATATTAATGATATCCCCGCGCTGCAGCTGAGGCGAATTATTGAATCGACCGACTGAAGAGAATTATTGAATTGACGATCATCTCGACGGTGTATCTCTTTTTGAATCTTGTCGGGAAAACTCAAACTTATTTCCTCGAGAAGCAGAGAGAGGACCTTGATAATATGTACTACCGCCAACCGCGTCCCGCGCCGCGTACCTAATGTTCTATAAGCCGCTATATTTGCAAGCGCCACGACCGCTATTCGCCGACATGAATTTTGGTTTCTGGCGCGAGCGCACACGAGAACAGGAAACGTACGGCGCGGCCGTAATGCTCTTTTAAATCGCGGTCCCTTCTAACCAGATTCCGCATGATATACCGTTTTAATTTTCATACGCTGACGGTAACCGCGAGGAGAAACGTCTATTGCCGCAAGATTGATTTACGACGGTACTGTTGGTGCAGCCCGGGCTGTGCTGCTGCAAACTGCGTGTATGCATAGGTGCGTAGTTACAACACGGCGCGCGAGGTTGCGGGCGTTTGCGATCCCGTAACTTCGACCCCCGCGAAACAAGCGAGCAGTTTCTTCGCGGAAATATTTCTGCAATTATTACAGTTTTTTCACATCTCGCGTAGGAAAACTTTTAGTTTTGCAGTATTACCGTAATAATGTTGCACACGATGGTTATTCTAAATTAGCCCGGACAGTCTCTCAGTACTTCTTTTTAATTATATTAATTAGAGCAGTTTTATTTCATATTTTTGCAAAAATGTTAGTTTTATTATATTCTCCTTTCCTCTGAAGATTTTAAAAGGATATCATGATAACTTCACGACGCGCTTTCAAAGCTTGAGATATTGTTTGCATAAATTATGTCACCCTTGTTATAAAATACGCTATTAGTGATGGTTCATTATCAAGCATATTTTCCATGGAATATAAATGAAAACTCACTATTAAATAAACTCGAGGTTTTTCCATTTAACGAGTTTAGGTGGCAAAAGTTTGATAGGGTTCACGCGATAGGAAAAGTGGTTCTATAAGAAGGAACCGGTTGATCGCGTAAAGGATCATGGGACCCTCGAGAAGAAATAGTGTCAGCGAATCGTGTACCTTCCAGCTGACTCAATGTTCTACAAGGCAATCGAATCTCGGCTGAAACGCATTTCTCGTGACGCAAAAGGGCAATGTGGACACGAAACATTATTTTTAGCTATTTGATGATTTATATATATGATTGCAGTTGAACGTTATATTCTCTCAGCACGTATACTTTCGTACGAATAATAACAGCTGTCGATATCTGCGGTAATTGGTACACGTTCACGTTGTTTAAGATATTTTAACCGACGTTTCGTGTCGTGCGCGCGGTAGCATGTTATTTATATAAGATGTTGATTTAATTTTACGCTTGAATCTGAGCGTACGGATTATATTGCCGCAAGATATTAAACTAGTAAAACTAAATAAACGAACCGTGAGTCATTCGTAATTCAATTACTTGGACGATATCTGGGTTAACATAACATATAATACGACCCAATATATAATATTTTAAGACATGACTGATCTAAGACAATTAGAACAAAATTCACCGAAATACACAAACGAGCGTCACGTGACAAGAATAAGCTTGTTCCGAACAGTTTCGAGTTTAGTGGCAGTTGATAGAAAAGCCGAGAGAAAATGTTCACGGACAAAATGCTAGAAAGGATGACGCGAAGTGAATGAGGAGACCCTAAACGGTTTATCACTCAGAATAACGAGGGTTTGGAAAGCGAGGATTTAATGAAGGATCTGTAACCGGGATATAAAAGGGGTATCTATTCGGAGAAAGTTGAATGGATACGCGATATTAAATCGTCGTGAAGTCCTAAGATAGCGGGTTCCCCGCACAGATCCACTCTTATTTCATAATTATCGTTTTCGTATCGAAGTACCGCAAGAATCAATGTAACGAAAAATATTTAATCGCGACGACACGAAACGCCGCATCTGACCGTATTGAATTACATTGCATATCGGATAACGACTCTGTAGGTCGTTATTCGGTCAGAATAACGGACAGAACTTTTCGTTATTTCAGGAAATAATGGTATATTCGGAGAGGATAAAATATTTTTAAACAAAATGCGCGATGGTAGCGTAGTCTTCCTCAAGGTATGCTGCCCTAGGCCATTGCCGGTCCAGTTTTACGTTTGATGGGTTATCGATGGCTATACATCTCTATGAAGATAGATTCATCAATTATTTTATGCAACGTTGCACATATAGACGCGCACCGCGTTCTTTCTCATATTCATTCGATAAGCTCATGCACGAAGAAAAAAACTGAGAAATCTTTTCTGCAAAATTTAAAAAAATTTTCTATAAGAGCTGCAGCGTTTTTTCTATAATACCATTTACTAATGCGAGATATATCATTATAATGGTATATAAAATTTATATTCCTTGAACTAATCACACAGGTAGTATATATTGCTTCTCATAAAAACAGATAGAAAAAAAAATCTTTGAGAGAAATCGAACTTGGTGATAAAATCGCTATTTTCTCATATGAATAATTTTTTCAGATCGCATCACTCCATGCAGTTTCAAACAAGTTACACTTACATTAAAATCATCTTCAATCCTCGACTTCTATTATCGGGCCGAGTCTCTGAAACCAATCGCGTGAAAAGGTGCAAAGAAAAATCGAAAGCGGGGGCAAACAGCCGGTCGTCGGGACGACGCGAATTCAATCAAAGGGATCGGTAACCGCGGAATAAAAGTTATCTATGTGGGGTGGTTGAAAAGGTCGGTGTGTGAATGACAGGTTCGGCACAACGTTCGGCGCAACACGCAACCGTTCGTCGGGACGACTTCGCGCTTCGTGGTACAAATGACCCCTCTGTGTTCTACCTTTCAGTCTCTTTTAATCTACTTTTGACGAACATGGCCCCCGTTTCATCTGCGTTATCATATCCCCCCGCTCGAAGTATCTTCGTGGCCGACACGTTTTTGCTCAGTCTTGGGACTTGCTTTTAGCGATCGAATTATATAATCCGCTTAGAAATATTACGAGAAATTTCTTATCAGTGCCTTGTCTCCGTATCGTCTTTCTGCGACTGTAAAATGATCATATTTATTGGTTACATAGTAGAATAAAGACAAATTTTCAGATAACTCCGCTTTCTAGCGAAAAATCGTCGCGAGATTGAATTCCGATGACGTGATTAAATTGGATTATCTACGTGGAACGCTTTCTCCAATCATATTGATGATACGATCGTTGAATGATTATCTTAAAGAGAATATTTGCGATAGGCGCATTCTTCTTTTAATTAATCCGTTAGAGTTTAAAGACATTCTTATATATTTACATATAACAAAAAATAGAGCAAATTATTAATGGTATCGACCACAAGTCGAATGAGACTCCCCGAACCGAGAGAACCATTCTTGTAGCTTTAATCCTCTCATCAACTCTCCCTCTTCCTTCATTGGTAACCACGCCGAACACCGACAATCTCCCGCGATCGTAATTCGATATTATCCGACGTAAATCAACGCCGTACAAGCGAGCACACACTTTCTTTGGCCTGCAACACGCGCACCGGCTACTCGTTGAAGCCGATCGATAGCGCATTGAAATTTATGGGCCTACGAAACGTCGCGAGCCGAGGCTGCTGTCGGATCCTCTCGACCGCCGGTCAATCTCGTGAATCATAGCGGATTTAGTCGGAGGACTTAGCCGCGCGCGCGTGCAAGGACACTCAAACACATCGAATTTCATCAACGGACCCGAGCTCTCACGCTAAAGAATTAAATGATTGATGATTTCGGGAGCGTAGCCTTAAGAGGCTATCGTCAATTTATATCCGTTCCTGTTAAGACTCATTGAATAATTAATTTCAATTTTCCTTTACATCCGGCGAGCTGTTATCACTCGAAAATAAAATTATGTATCAGCAAGACTGTTAGTTAATTTTGAAGGGCGCTAGATTAATGATACTTGTTGCTTCGAAACCTTTTCGCGCCGCCTGATCAATCTTGCGCCTGCTAGCAGGCAGCTGCAGGCACGCATCGTAATACCTTTGTGAGAAGTGCGCGACATTAGATGCGCTGAAGTGGTGGAAGAAAAATGGCTCGACTGAATTTAAGTCAATAATTCCGACCTGATCTGACTGAATAACTGTTATCTGCCCGTTTGTTTTATTTATTCAACGCGCTCATGAAGTCGATATAATTCATTGCGAGTGTGTCGCTGAACCGTCGGATTTCCTTTAACCGCTGCAGGTTAATCTCGTGAATCATAGCGGGTTTGCCCGCAAAGATTGATCGTACGAAATAAATTCTAACCGCGACATTATATCTGAATGCCATTTTCGTACAGGATGAGGCGCGAGAATATTGATAACCCGTTGATTTATTATCGATGCCACGAACGAAATATCGAAAATCTTTTCGAGCGTGGTTCGCGCTCGGGTAAGACAACGAGACTATTTGTCATAAACGGAATACCTACGTTAATAGAGATTTATTAGTTTGGGTTTATTTCTCGGTGCGTATACAATTTATTACAATCTCTACTCTTTCATAATTAAAACTTTTCCAATATCAATGACACAAAATTAGCACCGGATTTCCAACTTAAGCATATAATAAATCAATTAGATAACACGTCTCTGATAATAATTACTACAACGTGTTTAATTAAATTATGCTGTTCTGCAGAGATTTAATTAATGGCAATCTTTTTTGACACCTCTATTCAATTTAAAGCTGATATTAGAATGAAAACAATTTAATTTTAGTAAATTATGTCAAACATTTACACTTGACTGTAAATAATTACGCAGCTATTGACGATTTCATAATAATGAAATAAATTTTGTCTCAAATTATCTGTATACTATCGGTACGCAGAGGAAAGGAGTAACACTAATTAGAAAGGTGCAAAGGGCAACGATTCCTCAATTAAAAACTTGGGAGACTAGGATCTTACTATTCGACCATGGAGCGTTAGCACGAGTTTTAATGAAAGTGAAGAACCGAAGTTAAGTCATCTCGCCAAAGTAAGAAACGTAAATGAAGTCTTCTTAAATGCGGCCGTCTCGATTAAAAGGCTCTCTCTTTCCCCGGTCACTTCTTTTTCCGCGGCTTGTCGCATCATATCGCCTATATGCAGACGAGCAATTCTCAGGGAACAAAGGGAACACGACTCGAGATTAAACTTAATTGCGATTCATTTCCTCGGTTTCGCCCATCGGAGATCTGTCGTTATCAAGGCGCACGGGAGAGGAGGGGGGGGGGGAATTTCCTTAATCGGTTATACTTAATTAGAAAACGGTAAGTGGTTATTAACCAGAAAAAGAAAACGCAAGATTATCTCTTATACGATGTAATTTAAATAAGACGACGTGGCGTGCGCGTCCAGAGAGTTTGTTAAACTTCAAAATTGGACGAAGCACGTTCCACTCGATCCCGCTAGCAAATAGCTCCAAAGCAGCCTGCAGCACGAACGATCGATCATGGGGCTGAAGTTCATCCGCAACTTACTACCGTAATTATTGCAAGTGATGCCGACAGCACGAGATTAAAAGTTCTTATAAACACGAGTTAGTACAAGTTACGTAATCAATCTAAATCATATAATTTGCTTATTAGCGTGTTTCTAATATTTTAAGAGAATATTTTAATAAACGGGGGTAACGTGCGGATATTATAGGACGATGCCAAATTAATGGAATTAAATAATTTAATTAAATGGGGACACGTACTCGGGAGTAAAATTTCTAGCCGGTATACACTTTGCAATACCTAATTCGCAGTATCTGAGATCGCACATAGGATCGCTTCCTACGGGGTACAAGGTTAAGGGTTCGCATTATGCAAAACGCGGATAAACCGTACTTATGTAACACGCCCCAAGTTTCGCGACTGGATATAGACGTAGCAACGAGGCATCGCAAATTGCGCCCTGCGGGATGATGAGGCGAACTATCGGTTTCCTCACACGCGGTATAGACTGTCTCAAGTGAATTACTACATTTTCCATTATCTATAGATTCTTTGACCGATTTAAGAGATCCCGTTTTTCCTTAAAAGATACCGAAAGACGTATCAATTGTTTCCGATCCAGAAACCGCGGACGAAAACAACCGGGGACACCCGTGATTTGCGATCACTAAATCACCTCTCGAGTCCGAGTATTTACGACCCGGATTCTCGATCGCTTATTTCAATCTTTTCACGCGCATCGAAATAATACTCGCGGGATGTAGTAATGTTTGGATGACACTCTAAAGGCACTACAACGTGACGCACAGCGCTCAATGGCATTATGCCGTGTGCTGTCGCGCGTGTTTGTTTGCGTGTACGCAACGTGACTGCGTTCGCGCTCGTAAACCGTGCTCTCTCCGTGCTACCGGGGTCTCATTAAACGGAATACATATTTATGGAGACACTGGCAGGAATATGCGTTCGCGGTTTTGGGGGACGACGTGTTATGAACAGAGGGAGAGAGAGAAAGAGAACGACAGAGCGGGAGAGAAAGAAGGGTGAAAGGGGTAGAGGTAAAGGTGCGCGCGCTCATACACACACAGAAACACATACTCAAACACAAACACACATCCTCTCGTTGTGCGTCTAGCCGCGCCGTCAGGCGTCACAAATCTCAATGGCGCAATCCGTACCCCGATTACCGGCACACGCCTTTTGAGTTTCGTCCCCTAACGATCTAGCGACTAGCGAGTTCTTAGCGTCGGAATTGTCGGGCGCGCGCCACTGGATGGGGAAGGGGTCTGCACGGTCTGATTACGATCGTATTTCCCTAAGAAAAGTTTTCGTTAGCTCGAACTCACCCCCCACGAGGCCTGAAGTCTCGGAGACCGGCTCGAGACCGATTCCCTCTCGAACGTTGGAAAAACGGTCCTTTGTGGTCCCAACGATTTCATCTTCAGCCACCGTACTTTTCAGCTACCGAGGCTCTCGGTTAGAAATGTACGTATGAGATTTATGCACTCTACACGGTGCAACTTCGATGTGGTTTAATTTCAGTGCCAAGAATTCTCTATGAGAGAAGTTTAAAATTATATCCCGATAATCTCCGGTAAAAGTATTTTTGGCGAGAAAAATGATGTATAATGCATCTGGAAGTATTATCTCAAAGAATCTCTGCCTAATAAAATTATATATATGCATTATGTATGTGCATATAATTTTATCTATGTAATGGAATTATATATGCATATGTTTTCTAAAACTTTTTTTTATATGGATAGGATTAATAGGCGACAGATAATAAGAAATTGTTCCAATTCATTTACGATAACTATATATGTAACTTATTATATATAGCTTATTATTTACATAACTATAAAATACTTCAGGTTGGCTACGCTTGCTGTATAAATTGTCGTTTTAACGAATGATACAATCGTACGGCATGATAACGATAGCCAGTTTATATCCTTGGAAATCGTATACAATGCGCTGTAATATACGCTTATCTGCGTGCAGCTAGCAACGATCAGATAAAGTGGCAGTGTGAGTAAAAACACTATGTGAGCTCCTACCGCACAAAATTGCCGTTAGGTCGATACTCCGTTACAATCTATGTTAAACCTTGTTTTACGTTTTATATCGCGTATTACATTTCTTTCCCAGGACATTAACATGTCATGAAGCACGCGTTTTTTTGCATTTATATAGTTAAAAGGATAGAGAGATGGGACAAGACGCAAGATTCTTTTCATAAAATTATATTTCGAAAATATTTTTACAATTTATTTTGCAATATGTACACATACATACAGATTTTATATATAAAATGGATAATTTGATTAATGAGGAACAAATGTAACTCAACTAAAGTTTAACGTGGATGAAGGTACGCCATTGAACTCAGCCACTCCATTCGAAATAAACGCAGATTTGCTGGAATATTTAATAATCTTGTTTTCGGTATGTTTGCATGCGACGTGCTTGTTGAACTTTGTCATTACACGACTTTGTTCGCGAACTTTGTTCTAAATGCGCCACGATGAGCTGAAACTCAGCTACGAATGCACTAGGTTAAGTTCCAGGAAGATGATGTAGGTCGCCGCGGCTATAGCTGACTCGTTTTCTGTACTTCTTACCAGGAAATCACGGAATACGGCTCGAAGAATAACGCTCGTTCTGCAGTTCAGCGTAAGAGACCGTCAATATTATCGAGACACGATTAATACATGCACTGGCAAGAAAGTGATAAGATATTTAAAAATTAATTACTATGTTATAGCTAAGGGAAGATCTACTTTTATTCTTCTAGCGTGCAATTTATTGTGACAATGGCATTTCTTTTTATAGAAATTGTTACGTATATATTTTGTAAGATACTTTTAACATGTAATTCTTTTCGTTTTTATCGAGGACACCAATCTCGTTAAGCGATTAATCCGCCAAGTGACCCTTTGATATATGACGTTTAATTCACGTTACTTTACCGAAGTATTTTCCGCGATTCGCGTACGTCTGCTGTTGCTCAACCCGTCGCGAAGTAAGCTGGCTCTCGCAGTTAAACCTGATAACTCTCGCAAAATTAATCTCTGCAATAATTGCGTTCGTACTAGTGCGCGCAGCCTGCAGTCGCGCGCCCATTTAGCTAATCGCATTTAGTAATTGTAACCGCGACTGGCGCCGCAAGATTTCTGCTCTGACTTGATCAGGCAGTTGTTAAACGCGGAACCGGATTACAACGTAATACGCACCGTTCGCTTGTTGCGCGGATTTACCGAAGATCGGCTTACAGTTGGGATAAAATATTTAAGATGGATTCATGAAACCAATGTTCATCCTTCGTCGTATTAACCTCGACTCGCCCCTTTCACGAATACGTTAACCGCGCGAAATAAAATACACAAGATTTATTAAACGACGACGAACGAGTCTGGACGCGATTTACAATGTGCGAAAGCTTCACATCCGCGAAATAAATAAAACGCAAATCCCAGCTGTATCCGGCGCGTCGCATTTGACACGTCGAGGTTCACAGCGCCGCGGACAGTACGGATTATAAATATCGTTTTAATAAATTTCAGCGAAATATAATGCGCGTTGCAGCATTCAAGTTTCTTATTACTCGCACAGCTGTGTATAAAGATCACTGTAAATTATATATCGCATAATGCAGTAACAGCGCTATTTTTTTCCCCTTCATAACGTTACTAATTGTGAATGCGTCGCGGAACGCTATAATTTTTCTGTGCCCCCCCCCCCCCCCGCACAGGTCGGCCAACCTCGTTCGGTGTCGTCTTTCGCAATTAATTCGGACGGGCATTTTCGGGGAACGAATTCGCGGATTAACGGCGCAAGTTTTCCCCGGTCTGAAATACGTTTTCGAGGCAATTACCCTCCGCGCCGGCGACGTATTCGCTAATTGTACCCGCGACCGCAACGACGGCGACGCGACGTTTTTCCTTTTCTCTCGTGTCGCGCCCCCGATGCGAGTTATTAAACGTAGAATCTCTTCGTTCGCCCCGCCTCTCCTTGCCAAGATTGCAAAAACTTGTTATCACTCGCAGTTTTCGTTTTTTTTTCCTTTCGGATGTCCCTCAGAATTCGCGAGCGCACGCGCGCGCGCGCGCGTACATCGGTGCAAATGGCCCGGGCTCTGTGTATACGGGTGCCGTTAATTCGCTTACGTCCTATTCGTGCTCCAAGCAAAAAGGTAATTATTTTCATTCGGACCGGAAAGTGCCTAACGAAGCGAGTCGTGTGTCACTGTTCCGACGGCTCGCGTTCCGATTGCTGCTTTGTGTCACTAACTAGGAACGTTTGTCGGGTCTCCGGCTTTCGGTTTTCGGACCGTCCGCGTCCCGCGGCGTTGTGTAATCATAAGCGATTGTTAATGCAACGCGGCAAACACGAGGAGCATTAAAACGCGCCGTTGTATATAATTTCTGCGATGAAAATCAAACGCGCACCGTTTATCTCGCGTAAATCGTCGTTCGATATTTCTGTCGGCGAATCGGCTCGCTGTAGAATGTCCCACATTTCTAAAATAAAAAGTCGCAATGACGTAACGAGCCAACATAATATTATTTATTATTGTACACCTTTTCAAGTATTCTGTCTAGAATCGATCTTGATATTAGATGCGACGCGGAGAGAGAAACTTGACGAGAATTATTCGTTTCGGGCAACGATTGTAAACTAATGTATTTTTATGCTAAGACGATACAGTTGCTTACTGTATTAAACCAGTTACGTTATATGGTTTACCCAGGGATGGGAAAGTTACTTTTTAACAGTAACTAATTATCGTTATTTGTTACCGAGTCAAAAAAGTAACTAGTTATAGTTACTGGTTACTGATTCTCAAAAGTAACTCGTTACCGTTACCATTAATTAAAAAGTAATGATTTATTACTTTTTCCATTACTTTTTTAATGTTAAAACGAGATTACAAACTAAAAAATTTACTTTTGCAATATTTTTTTGTTAAAATATTAATAAAAGCAATAAAATTTTATCATTTAAATTACAAGATCACAAAAAATTTAAGAAGAAAGGTTTTATAATGCTCAAAATGCAAATAAAAAAATTTTAGTTTTTATTAAATTTATACTTTTTTGTACCCTTAATTTTATATTGAAAAATTTTAACACGAAAAAGCGCAGCGCGGCGATAAGGCCGGTATTCATAAAGTTTGTTCTTTTATTAATATGGCTCTGTAAGGTAAATGTATCAATACCGGGACACTTAAGACCTATATCTGGACACCTTTATCATTTTAGTTTTTAAATGAGTATGACGCGAATTAAAATCAAAGATAAAAATATAACATAAGAAAAATATTTTTATCTTCGATTCTTTGATTTTAATTCGCGTTATAACTTACTTAAGGACTAAAATGATAAAAATGTCCAGACATAGGTACGTGTCAAGGCATTGATACATTTACCTTAATTGGTTTATCATAACCTAAAACTATTCTTAAGACAATCTTAAATATAACAACGGAATATCGGTCGAAGACTGAAGATTGAATATGCAAAAATTATGTCATAAATAGATTCAAAATGTAAAAAGTAACGATAAAAGTAACTGTTAAATTCGTTACGGTTACTGAAAAAATATAACTACGTTACCGTTACAGTTACAAAAAGAAAAAAAATAACAGCGTTATTAGTCCGTTACCAAAAAAAAGTAACTGTAACGCCATTACAAGTAACGCGTTACTTCTCAACCCCTGGCGTTTACCGATAGCCAAGCAAATTGTTACGAAAGACCAGTTACCAAAAACTGTTCCGACAAATACTTATACAAATACTTTTTTATTATTGTTTACCGCGACGAGCCACGGAAGTCAATACAGCCGTCTTCCGCCATCGAGATTGCACATAAATAACGAAGCGAGACCTCGGGCTCCAATTATAGGGCGCTAAATCAGATATGTCGAACTTACAGTCGCATTATTCGCGAGACACATCGCGACATAGCCAGGACGATTGCAATTTCTGATAAGCCTTTAGTTCCACAGACCGAGTCACCCTTACGTTACGACAGTCGCCCCAACTGCAATGTCGCTTTGAGGACTGTCGGACTATTATTTCTGAACGAATTAGCTGGAGGACGAAGTGGGGGGATGGAGCAGTGCTTGACGCGCAGCGCGGGGCGAGCGAGACGCTCGTTATTTTCTCTTTCAAAGTCCGGCTAAGCCTGCGGGGAATTGGACGGTTGGGATGAGGGTTGGGCTGAGGGTGGTGGAGGCGGAGGAGGAGGAAAAGACAGATTGGAACTTCTCTAGGACGCGATAGATAGTAAACTGCATTGGTGGTGGCTCTCGGATAACTTTAGACAGACTGCAACCCCAACGCGTTACGAAACTATCATTCTCCAAATTGCATAGATGTGTATGTGCCCTGGTTCGATTTTACCCGATGCGATGTGTCCACGTTGACCGATTTTTCTTAAAATTTGTTATATTGACTGTTGGCTTTTTACATTATTTTTATTTTCATATAAGTGAACTTAAAAAATGTACTAATTTACCAAATTATAAAGCGAAAAATAGATTTATCTGACCCGGTTCACAAATATCAAATTAAATATTCAAATGATATTGAAATCTTACTTTTCTCTGTCTCTTATTATGCTTACTATATATCGCGCTTTAGCATAAAAATTCATGACATTATAAAAATTCAGATAAATTCCGCGAGCGATGAGATAACATATTTCGATAAAATTACGCTTCGAAAGAGAGTTGGATTTCAAAGCGGCATTATTGGTCAACTCGTTTGCCCTCTGTTATTTTCACCGTTTACAATTAAAGGACAAAAATTTGTAACAAAAAATATTTGTCTGTGCGGTGCTCGTAACTGTTAATTTTTCCTGCCTCAGCCAAGCACCGTGCGCTATTATTATTTAGTTTTTGCAAGACTCTACCGCACAGAAGTCTCACGTGGTAAATTACATCGAGACTTCTTTTGTTAACGCATTGGCCCGGTCGGCCGTTGATTTTCCTTCGGCGAATACAATGGATACGAGAGGTGTTTCCGAAACGGGCCAGTCGTGGGAGTCGGGGAAATCAAACGGACGATTACACGGACGGATTGAACTCGTCGAGTTGAAACAATTTAAGGAGGACAGATCGTGACTCGTCGCAAGTCGTGGCGGACCCGCGATCGGACCTCATAATGATCATCGGGCGCTACGGCGATTCGTATGCACGGCCACGCGTATTCCGCTCCCCCGCCCCTCCCTCCCGCGTTAATGCGAAGTTTTACGTGCTGGAAATTACGACGAAAGTTTTAATCACGTACCGCCATTAGTCATGCACTCCATTCGACGCGCGCGCGCGCCCGCATGCACATGCGACGACTTCGCCGCCGGATTTCGCGGTGGCGGCGGAGCGCGGCGTCTGGAGACGGTTCGGGGGCACGTGTAACGTACCTCGTACGTGTAAGCTATTCTCGGGGGCCCGAAACCGCGCCCGAAATCGCCAGAAATTTCACGATATCGTCGCGATAAGGGCTCGAGTTTCGGGGTGTCGATATACCATCGGAAACCTGCGAATCGGATCGAGCTATCGGGCCGTTTGGATTGGATTGCGAAACGTCGCGGAGAAAAATCCTGATATCAGAATCTCAACTTGGAATTTCATTTCGCGAAAGCCAGAAATGCATCGCGGCACATGTGTGCGGGACGTTTTACGTTTTGAGAGCGATAGACATCGCGTTTTCAGACGGTGCTTTAGATAAATAAAGTATGAAAGAAAATTAATAACTCTCTCTCAAGGGAAACCGCGGACGTCGTCGGCGAAAAAGCGATTCGGATGTTAATTTACAAGTTTGAGCGAGATAAGAAAGAGAGAGAGGAATCACAAAGTATTCGTCCTCGAAGTTAAAACAACGCAATGCAGAATAATAAAGCAATTTAGGGGATGTTGCTTAATGCTTATCCCGCGACACATTCGGAGAAAATTAAAACGCAATTTATGGCGGACCGCGGTACATCTTACCTGCGCGAAAAAATTGCCGTCTCGGAGGAACTGCTAAGCCTCTAAGCTTCTTAGCATGTCGCTGACATGACTCATTTTAATGATACCTTCGCTCGTTCACGCATTACATATTTTTCCGCCTGTGACGTCGCTACTTCAATAATTTTACGTAATAGGATAGCCGGTGATAGCATCGCCGTCCGCGCGAGAGATTGTGATAATAAGATCCCCGCCGAAGAGTGTATTGGACTTTCATGCGGTCTGGCAAATCTAAATGTATTACAAATTGCGTCCGCAGATCTGCGCCGCGATCTAACACGCCTAGGCAAAAATACTTCGCTGAAATTTCACGATCAGCCTCTGACGCTATCCCTCGCTATCGCTATCGCCATCGTCGCGGGGGGGGGGACGACGGATCTTATCGAGCATCGTGTGTATGACGTCCCCACCTCATTAAAGCTACCACCCGCCCGTCCGCCGCCCCCCGTCTCTCGACCCCTTCCCAATCCGGCGGCGACCCCGTCGTTTACCCCGAAAATGGCGGCGTAGTTCCTAGAAGCGGTCAGGAATCGCCGAGTTAATATCGGCAGAAGCATTAGTGTGTTTGGCAGGGGGTGGAAAGAGACGGTGGCATGCCGCGGGTAATACAGGCGTCATGCAACGGCACACGCAACCACAAAAATCTCGTGCAACACACCCTCGCGCTTTACGCCCACTTCGGCGTGCCCCCTTTTCTTCACCCATCCGTTCTCCGACGACTACAACTGTGCCGTTCGCGCGCGCGCGCTCGTGTTCCGTTTGTGTAACTCGCGTTACAAGCTTGCAGAATGGTTACCATCACACGATGCCGCATAACGGTTCACGTGAATAAACGTCCGTCGCACGGACAAGAAAGCGACGGTTGCGACACCGAGGCGTATTAGGGGTGCAGTCCGGGGGGGGGGAAGCAGGGACGGGGGTTGTTTCGTCGCAAATCATAGGTGCCGCGACGGCCGTGCGCACGATCTGGCCAACGATTTCTTTGTAAACCGCCGTTGTCGCCACGAAGACTCATTATGTCCCTAACCCCTCCTGACCCCGGAATAGACGGCGCGCGGAACCTTATTTTTAGAAAACACGGCTCGGTGAGCCGAGCGCACACGTTACGCTCGTAAGAGGAGTCGTTAAAATACGTGCCCTCCCGCCAGAGTTCGGGGGACGCCGCACCCCCGTTTCAGGTTCTCTCGACGCTGGTCGTTGTTTTTTTTCTCCCTTTCTTAGACGAGGCGAACTTGTTTTGCGGCGCGCGCGTATCGCTCAGCGCCGATCCCCTCCGGGTAAACATTTGCATCGCGACACCTTTTCCTACCTGAACGAGCAAAGTGCGAGATTAATTTCCGCATTATTGCGTCTGATACATGCGATCGCCTGTAATTATCATCCCTCTTATATTGTTTACACGATATATCGTTGAAACTCAGAATCAGACCAACCACGTTTAATATTGACGCTACAACGGGGACCTGTGGTCTCGTGGACTAATAACAATTTTTTTAATTACAGCAGAATAGCTTTTCGATATATAAAGGGTTTGAGAAATATTAGCAGATTTATTTTACGTTTTTAAATATATTTAAATATAGAGTATACAATATAGAGTATATTTAAATATAGAGTATTATGACAATTCACATATAATTATAAAGGTTTGAAAGATCTATTACTATGTAGATATATATCTCGTATATATATATATTTTTGCATATTCTATTTATGTATAATATGTGACACTTGACGCAGAATACGATTAGTCAAATCGTGCAAGATAATTTTATCTATTTTGGTAATTAATTATTAATCTATTCTGATCTAATCGGTCCAATATTCAAAAGAAAGTGTCGGCAATTACGAATCAAAGGATAATATCTACATTTATTATTCGCAAGTGAAATATTATAGCATATATATAAAGTTCGCCTTTTATAAGTAAATGCACGATGTAACACGACGGCGAGGCGATTTAGGAATTTCTCGTATTCTCGTAAAGCTAGGCGGATCGTGGATTCCTGGGAATCCAGAGTGAACCTCTAGAGATTAATCGATAATTTGGGATATGAGAATATAGGTATTCCTCTCTCCTTTATATATTCTATTCGCAAATGTGTGTAGCTATACTGTATAACATTTCCACATGTATAATATATATCAATAAAATGAGGAACATATAATATATATATATATATATATATATATATATATATATATGCACGAATATAAGAGAAATGGGCTAATTAAGAGCCAGACGCGATAAATGATGCGCGACAGTTATTTTTATTTTAAATTTTTACATATTTTTCAACCTTATTATGTGATATTAACAACATCGTTTATCTGATACAATCTGGTATCTCGTTTCGCTCGTTACAAGATAATGTTTTTTTTCCATTTACATATACGCTCTCTTTCATACGCGATCTTAAATTTTTTCAACCTGTGCTTTTTAATGATTCGGATTCTGCCATTACAAGTAAATGCCATTAAATCCTCTGAATGCAAAATCAGAAAAAGAACCTTCCCGAAGAGGGGAGGGGGGAGATGAAAAGGAATTTCATCGCCAGTCGCGTTTAAATTTGCATCTTCTTTTTCATATTTCTAGTGGAATATTGGTTTGGAACGGTAATTTGGTTAACCACATTTTGCAACTACAACAAACCGCCGGTACCGTTCGTTGCGACCTCAAAACAATATTCAGATAAATGTACTTTTCGCATGGAATCAAGTGGCAGCGTATTATACTGCCATATATATTTGCACATACATATTTATCGATACACTCCGATTATTTGTCCGGCGCGCGGGTAATGTTTTCCGCGCGTAAACTTCTGAACCGCCTGACGTACGTATCAATATTATTAACGCGCATGGTCTCCGCTATATTTATTCTTTTTTTTTACTATGGTTAACATAGCACAATTGTATTATCAAATTTCAATAGATTAAATTCAGTGGCTACTTATTGATTAATGCTCCAATACAATGCATGTTTAATTAATACATTTAATAGTACACTCATCATTTTCTGACCTCGTTAATTTCATATTACACGTGCTTGGAAAGTTAGCCATCTTATACGTTAAATTAGAGCAATTATATAATCATGACGTAGAATTTCGCGCCGGGAGATAATAATTAATTTTAATGCGTATTATTTTTTTTTATAATTGTGACAAGTTGTGTTAGAACCAAAGCAGGTTGCATTTATTATAAACAATTAGGAGAGAAAGATCAGTATGACAACGCTTGAAAATTTTATTTTTATCCGTTGAAACCGCATCGTCGCGGACAGGAACGGTCGGAGTCGCTCGCAGTTACGAGCACGTGATCCGTTCCCATGGATGTGAACTTCCTTCACGGGACATCCGTTCACGTCTTAAGGCATATCAGAGCGCCACGAAAAATAGTCGTGGAAATTCTCGGCTTGCGCGAGGAATAAGATTGGTATCGCGCGCGAAAGAGCGATATCGAACCGAGGATCCGAGAGATAATGCGCTCGGCGGCGGCGGCGGCGGCGGGTGTAGTCACCCGTTCGCGTACGCCCATCGATCACCCGATAAATCGGATTGAGGGAACGCGATCCACCTCTCGAGGCCGCCCTTGATCCGGTCCTTGTCCGCGCGATAATTGGCGAAACGACGCTGGCGCGGCGGCGGTTCCTATAATCGGAAACCGGCACGGCGCGCAATGTCAAAGGTGGTGCGCGCGGAACACCGCGTGCACGCGCACGTGTACACGCGCGTGCGTACGCGAAGTTGATTAAATCAACTCGCCGAGAGATTCGGACGGGAGAGCGCGCGCGATAATTATCGCTCGTTAGCTTGTTATGTTATCTGAATTTGTAATCAATACCCAGGAGGAAGTCGGAAGCGTCGGTCCCCGTAGTACGGAATGCCCACGCTTTGATGACAGTCGTTAATTAGACACAAATTAAATTGTTAATTTATTTCGCGGTCGGCCATTTGCGTCTACTCGATCTTCTGGTTGATTCTATCGATTCCCTTCCTTACACAGCGAGTGGTAAATGGTAGGGAAAATTAATTGCCTATTGAAGCATTAATGTTTTTCAGACATTTCGATGATTCCGGGGGTTAAAGACGAAATAAAATACATACTATTGATTAAAGTAATTAAATACGCGTTTTGAAGCAAAATATTTTGTTAAACACTTTAAAAATTTCTAATTTGTTTGTAATTTATCTCGTGTGACTAAAAATAGGAATATATTAACCTCTCCCCGGGACTGGAAGTCTAATATTAGGTGCTGGAGTGACGCCGTCTTTTTCGTAGTTCAACCCACTGACAAGGACAAAAATGTTCTAGCACCAAAACTAAAAAGGTCGTCCAAAAAAGGGGCCGGTCCTGTAGAGGTTAAATATTAATTAACTCAGCAAGCGTAAATAGCGACATGTTCGAATGAGATTATTTCAAAGATAAAATAGTTAATTAAATGTTCTCGATCAGCGTTGACTACTTGGTGTTGATAAAGTATGAACAAAACTGAAAAATGTGTTACAGCTATAATTTCTGGTTGTTGGCGAACAAAAATTTAGCGAAATTTTTAAATCGTTTTACTGGAGAAACTCCTAAAATTTTCGAAAACAAACTTTCTCCACGCACTTCGACCGTTTCGCACGGTATGAAATTGCGATATCGTAAAAATGACTCCAAAGAGAAAATTGTTGGTTGACGTATATTATTCTAAGTAGAGCACACCGACGGCACCGTTTAATTAAACGCAAATTAAACTGCTAATTTATCTATCTGACTCGGTCGACCGGCACACCGATGAGCAATGGCTGTTAGAGCTCGATGATCACGGAATCTGCCGCAGCTGCGAGAAAGAACTTTCAAAGTGCGCGACGACTTGGCAACTCTTGGAAACTCGAGCGCTGAGATTATGATACTAGGGGGGATGAATTTGAGAAATCAAGGGAAAACAAGTGGGACAGTGCGCCGTGTTCAATTGCAGAATAAAGAAAGGAAAGACTCGCGAGTCGTCTTCGGGCGAGTTTAATTGTATCTCGCAGTCGCAAACTAATCTCGTAATCAGCGCTGAGATTAGTTTAATTCGATAGATATACGGTACGGCGATATATTATCTTCGTTGCATTATACGCGCATGCGAAAGCAATTTGGAACGTCTCTACATATATATATATATATATATATATATATATATATACATACATATATATATACATATATGTATATATATAAATGCACGTCTTTTCACTCAATTTATAATTTACGGAAATTCGTGCGTCTCGTAAATTCAGTGACTAAAGTGGCAATGAAATATGAACGACTCTACGGTGAGATCTGAAAATGTCTCGCGTGCAGGTTGCGAGCGCATTGAAATTTTCTCAAATGTATGTATATGGATGCTGAAAAATTATGCATTTCCGTCGAATGTATTGCCGAAATTGCCAGCATTCAGCAACCCCTTTTGTAAATATCAAACATATTCCCGCCGTCAATGGCATCATGTGCAATATGAAAAATTAATAAACATTCCTTTGTCGACGTTTACGTATTTCTTCAGTCATATATCTCGTGCTCTCAAAATTTATTCGATTCCCGATTCATTCAATCCGCGCTAACAAAATGGAATGAATTTCATCACCAGTTTCAATCGTAAAAGAGAAGAATTCGGTAATGCGCTCAAAACGATTGTTATGAATTTTTAGAAGGATACGATAGAAAAATTTATACATAATAGCACCGCGGCTGTAACGAGTTTTTGAATACTCAATGCCGTCGGAACGCGAGAGATCTCCTTCATTATTGGCGACGCAGCAAATACTCGTATTATTAAAAATTACTGGGCATGTTATCCCGACGAATAAATTTCGATGAAATTGAATAACGCCGGGCTTTTTCAAGAGCTGGATAATTAGACAGCTTGAAAAATGCGCCACTTCGCTCTGGCAGCACGAGCTTCGCTGCGCGCCGATCACGCAGGATACTCTATGTAGATGTTAAAGAATGCTCGAGCGGTGTTGATCCGAAAATTGTTTCCCCCGTGGAAAAAGTGAAAGACATTTTTATAAAATTTTTCACGTGTAAAATTTCATAAATTAACTGTAACTCATAACTCTGGCAGCATTATTTCGATTAAAGAAATGCGGAATTATTAAAAAAAATGAAAAAATACAAAAATAAAGACAAATGAATAACTTACGGTTATCACGCATGGATCAAAACAGATGTGGACATATTACGAATATTTTATGGCGGCATATGGAGTGATTTACTAGACGCATTTACGGACGCGGAGCGAACAATATTGGCTCTTCAGGTGTTTTCGCTAGTAAAACAGGTCAGAGGGCAACGTCAACGCTATACGCAAAGCACGCTTTGAAACGTTATTCGAAAATATGTCGCAATAGTGCACTCCATTTAACAAATAGAGCTGCTGTTTAAAATGCGCGAGTCAAAATTCCTGCCGTTTAATTGTATAATTAAGACTTCATTAAAATTTACGTGATCTCTTATTTTCATCATTTTAATCTTAATTTGTCATCTCTTTATCATTAATGTATTACCGCGATATTTTATTTACGTTCACAGAGTAAAAAGATTTTTACTTTATTTTATTTACTTGTTTTCGTTTTATTTTACATATACAAGCGCATCGTTATGCAAAATAAAAATGCAACAATCGCGTTTCACGCTAAATGTGAGGCCAGAACGAAGGCGTGCATCTTCAGCGTATTCTGCATACTAACTGCACTCTAACGTCTGACAGTTCTGAGGAAAAATGAGAGAACGCGACGAATAAACCTTTTCTCTGAAGCAACCCCGCGAAAATCTTGTTCAAAGACGTAAAACGCGTGCGCACACTTAGCGTGCTGCGAAAGCTACACGAAATGTATATATGTAGACCACCCGGAAAGATCTATTTGACGCGGTGTGTGTAGCGGGTGTAACGTTTATTTTCAACGATAAAAGTTTTCGCACAAACGCGAAATTCACAGACGTTTTTCACATTCTCCCTTTTCGGGCGTTAATTCGAAAAAGGACACCGTCACAAATTCGGCGCGTCGCGATTCCGAATTTTTGGCTTTCCTTTCGTGGAGTTCCGATGCCAGTGAATCCAGGTGGATCGTGTGTCGAAAGCTTTTCTCGGACACCCGATCGGAGAGATTTTCGTTTAAATCTGTCTGCCTGATAACGATCGTACTGACGGGGAGGTGCGCCGATGGTTGGCACATCGACGCCGCGCTAGAGACGAGGGTGGCAGCGGCGGCGGCGGCGGCGGTGGCGGTGGCGGTGGCGGCAACGGCGGCACGGTGGTTGGGCGGTGGGTTTAAAGCAGATTGGCTTGCATGGCAGAAACTCCCGAAGTCGGAAGCTCGTTATGTGCAGCACGCAAACACACGACTCGAAATTATCTTCGTAATTAACTGCACTTCTTAACATAACGCATGGCGTGCCAGGCCGGCCAGACGGCGGGAATACGTATTTGGCGGAATCTACAAAGACGATACGTAATCCGAAACTGGCACCAGCTGCTAGGCGTCTTCCAGGCATGCTCCGCTGAATTACGGCGAATTTGCTCGACGATCATTCCAGGCAGGATCAACATCCGGTTTATTCACTGTTTGGATCGTTCTGTATTCCACGGAACGATCCAAATACGACAGTAGTTTTTGCGCAAATGATATTTCAGTATTTTTAATCTGATCTTCCCACTAATTATTGAGTAATTGCCTACAATTTTCTTCTAGAACTCAATTATAATTCAGTATATATATCTGTACCTTATATAGAGGTAAAGAATCGAGATATCTTCAGTTTTTGTCAAAATAGAGCTAATATATTTTTCAATATAACAGGAGCTTAAATTGTATCATGGTAAAGCGTCTTATGTCTATTATTACTAGTTCCTAAGATACATTGTTTAGAAAAAGTATTGAAAATTTTTATAGTGCTTAATTTTTAAACCAGGTACAGTGTGCTATTGGTTGTACTATTAAACATGTCCGTTAATTTACTTTATTAAAAACTTAAAAAATCAAGTCACTACTTTTATTTTATATCTAAAAAAGAATACACCATTTCCCTATTTAAAACTTTAAACCTGGTTTCCTCTGAATGTACAAAAATAACACACGATCTTTTACTTCTGAGGTACAAATGGAGGGGTAAAAACCATAGGTGCAGTAAGTCAAATTTTTAAAAATATTTTCTTGTGTGCATAGATGCAATTTATATTGTACAGATTGCATCTATGCACACGAGAAAATATTTTAAAAAATTTGACTTACATCACACTATGGTTTTTACCCCTCCATATATGTAAGTCTGACTTCCGTTTCTATTTGCGTGATGAAACCTTCCAACGTTCTTAATCGGGATTGGAATACTTACATGTATCACTTTGTGTGGTCAACCGACATGGTTCATCATTCAGAGCGAGAAAAAAAAACTTTCTTTTTTAAACAGAATGTTTGCAGAAACGCGTTTTCATCCTTCAAAAAATTCGAGCTCAATCCATTCTCTTCGATCTATTAAAATTCCGCACTTTTATGATCACCCTTTATGAACTCTCTCACATTCGTTTACCTTCTTATGTCCATTAATTGCTCTCTGCACTTCTCGCTGGCCATTTTCACTCGCTACTTGTTCTAATTTACTTTGAGCACAGCGGATTGGTAGTCATTACACGTTCGAGACATTGGCTTCCGAGTAGAAAGAGTCCAGTGACCGTAAGACTTGTTTACTCTCTCCGTGCAGTGTGTGCTCGCCAAACGCGAGCCGAACTTCTTCGATTACCCATTTCTGCTTTCCGATCGGGACTTTTGTGGGGGGAAAAAAACGTGTGTACCGCAAATGTGTAAAACATGTCGGAATTAACGTTGAGAGCACCGTAATCAAATTAAAATATGGATTTTCAAGTTTGTAATCTACGCGGCTAAACGCGATACATAATGGCTTCATTATCGCGGATCACTTACATACTTCGCCAAAGTACTTTATCGCGAACTTCAGCGGCGAAAGGTAAATTGTAAACCTCGCTTGTTGCGCGCTACGTTATCGGGACGGTTTATCATATCGAATCGTTTCCAGAAGCAATCGATTTCTGACCCTTCACCTTACAACGCCGCGCGCCCGGGGAAAAAGAATGCGCGGAACACGAAAGGGCGCGGTAGACATTTTGCGACACGCTTTAAAGATCGCCTGTACTGTAATTCCCGAGATCGCGTAGCGCGGTCGTTTCCGTGAACTCTAGCTAATTTTAGAATGCATTATAGAATGCAATGAAACGTGACTTCGCTTAACTCTTTTTTTATAAGCACGGAATTTATGGAAACGAGATTAGTGTTCAGTTTATTATCCGTACGCTCTCTCGGAAAGAGGTGCGCAACGCTATTTTTAATATTTTGACATTTTCAAACGTAGGCGCTGAATTATGCAATTTATCTTACTCCTGCTGCTCTTGCTCAAGTTTCATTTTTTACGCATTACACGGTATAAACATTAACAGCGCGCGCAGAGTGCTTCCATATGGCTTCTGAATCATTCCTCCGCGAAATATTTCGATGCATTTTCTCACCGACAGAGATTTTCTGAGGTATATCGCGCAATTTCTGTACAATTTTGTTATACAATTCGCGATAACCGCGGAATGCCGCGGAATAGTTCAAATAGTGCGAGGAACGTTCCGAGCGTTAGCTTTGTGCGAGGATAAAAGAGGACGACCCTATAAATTACGCTGTTGTAAATCCAACGCGCTTCCAGGACGTGCAGACGGAAATGGATTAAGCTCCTCGGAAAGTTGTATCAAGATGCGAGGAAGTTCTTGATCTTGCCGGTAACTTTTCAACCGACCTTTCCGCTGACGCATCTGTGTTGTTCGCACGTAGCGCGCGCGTCAATGTCTCATTCTTATTTCCATTTTTATCTGCGCTCGTTGATCGACTGTTTCCATTTACAGCGTTATTACTATTTATAGCGCTAAATTCGCATACGGAAAAAAATGATGTTGCATCAACAGCATTATTTTTTGTATCAACAGCATCAGTGTTATTGAGATAAAATTTATTGATCAACCTCAATATTAATGAACAAAAAACATCAGATAATTTTAATAATTTAAATATTTGGTCCAATAATATCCAATTGAATTAACTATTTATTGAATTAACTATTTTTTGCCAATCGTCAGTCGATAACAATAAATGTTTCGTGGTTTATAATCATTGGCGGAATAAACAATTATTTCTTGTAACTATTTATACTTGTGGCAGCCCGTGACGTCGACGTTTAATTGAAGTAACTTCATTTTTTTTCCGTGCAGTAATCTAAAACAAGTCCCGAAAATCTTAATATAACACATATAACTGTAACATGTTAAATATTTTTGCAGCTTTTTATATTAAGTATGTCAGCGATGTTGTTTTTAGCTAATATGACATGATAGTCACGAAGAATATTTCTGTACCTTAGAGGTAAATAAGCGTATCTCTATAGTTTTTGTCAAAATCGAGTTATTACATTTTTCAATGAAATAGGAGCTTGGTAAAGCGTCTTGTGTCTATTATTTACTAGTTGCTATGATACAATGTTGAGAAAAACTCATATTGAAAAGTTTTATATACAGTAATTTTTCAGCTAAGTACGGCGTGTTATTGGCAGTTGTAATATTAAACATATCAATCAAATTACTTTATCAAAAACTTATTAAATGAAGTTGCTATACTTATATTTTATATGTAAAAAATATATATCATTTTCCTATTTAAAACTTTAACCCTTGTATTTGTTTTATCTGAATTCATAATAATAGAGATACGATTCTTTGGCCTGTATTCTGAAAACGCACTTTTATCGATAAATGTGCGTTTATTTCTGAGATGCTGTAGTTCATGTTACGTATGTTATTTATATACCTTTACCTATAAGATACAGATTTATAGAACAATCACAAACGTTAACGTTTTCAGTGAACTGCTCTTCGTTTCTACGACGATCGCGCCGGTCACGCCGGTGTTATCATTCGGTCGCCCTTGTTTTCACGCGAGATCCATGCGAACGCGCCGCGCCGCGCCGCGCCGCGCCGCGCCGGCGAACGAGCCGAAGTCGCAATACAACGTCAAGCGGCATCACGCCTCCTTGCGAACGAAATTTACGGAATTTAATATCACGCGATAACTGTAGCGTAATAACGTCTTAACTGTAACGTCTTAACAACTGCAGTGCGCGCGCGCGCGGGGGGAGGGGGGAAATTCATCTGGCGTTTCTCGCACGCGGAAGGAAACAAAGGGTTTTTGGCACGCCTGTGCCGAAGGACGCCAGCTTTTCTACCTCCTGGCTTCGAGTCGCGCGCGAATGCATTCTATTAACGCGCGCGACGATACATACGCGACAGCGACAGCTGGCTGCACTTGCCGCCTTGCTTTTGCTCCCGTCTGATTTCTGACGAGGGAGTTAAGCGTACGCATCGAACGTGAACAATATTCGCGCGCAATCATGAGGCGAGGGCCGCGAGGGGACTCGCGGGAAATGCTCGCGACACGAAATACCTTTGGCGCGCGCTACGTTTCCGGGTTTATTGTTAATCCGGAATCGCGTCGCGCGGCTTATCGACATTGTCGAAAAGTACTCGTGTCAATTAGTCGCGCGATTACGCTCGCCGCCACGCACGGGGGTGAGGGAGAGGGGCGTAATTGACTCGCGTCGGCGGAGGGTGCGAGGACGATTTCGCGGAAGTAAGGGTAAGTCGGTTGACGTGGAACGGGGAAGGGGTGGGAGGGACGATGCGGGAGGTAGGGTGTGCTGCGATGGGGTATATTGCGGATTTACAGACAGGGCGGCAGACTGCCGGGCGGCCAGGGGTACTAAATTATTTACCGTCTTGTCTATCCGTATGTTAGATACTTACCGACACGTGTTGCATGTCTATAGATGTTTGTCTTTGCGATTCCCTTGTATCGGAAGCACCTACGGCACGGTCACGTACCACCGCAACCGAAGTTTATCATTACGAGGCTACGACAAATAAATAACGAGGCGTCGTCGTCGTCGACGTGGGGTCGAACTCGGCTTTCTCGGAAGAAACGTATCGATGGCATATATATGATACGTGGTGCAGCCACGAATAATAAGAGGCAACGATGGTTTATAATAGATACGGGATCTCCCACCAAGGGGAACCCGTGTCTGAATTTATGTAAGTCTATTCGAAAAGGATAAATTGGCGCGAAGCGTCGCGTCGCCTCAAAGGATGCAAACTGGAAATTCTCGCGTTAATAATAATTTTAATGTTTTAACGATTTTATATTTTAATATTTAATAGCAACATAATAATTTTAACGGAAACGCAAATACGACGATGTATAGTTCGTACAATATAACTCTCTTTATTTTTCAGACGTAATTTTAACGCGTTGCTGTAATAAGAATTTCTACAACCGAAAACTTCCACACGTGTTTTTTAATTACAGAATTATTTAATGAAATTGTTACATACCATTGTGGCAGATAAACCGGAGTAACGTATAATGAAGATATATCGGGCCGCTTTTACTTGTTAAAATATGTGTAACAAAATTATGGGAACGTCGGGATATTTGGTAAATAGTCGTATATTTTGCATGCAAACATCGCCATACAACGTAACATGTAACATTTACAGTCCCTCTTCTATTTACAGATGTAAATATTTATATACCTTTGAGTACACCTGACAGAATAAAAGTACAATATTTCCCATTTAACAAACAAGTACAAAAGTCTACTACGTAAATATGCTTTAACATTGCATTTAGTTTCTGTTACGAGTGTTGTACGTGGGGACAATTACATAATGTTAATGTAATCCGTTTAATCGGTGTGTGTATCGCTGTTACAACTTCAAACGCGTTTTCTCTCTATTATCTAGAGCGAGCGTAACTCCATTAATTTTCGAATTGAATTTTATGCTGCTCGCGTTGTGTCGGCGTTCTACTGTACAGTCATACGCAAAACACACGGGATACTAATTGATCGATCTGTGGAATTAATTAAAGCCGAGGCCGCTCATCGCCGCCGTAATCGTTTAGTCCAACTTTTACGCGAATGCATGACGGCTTCCGCTTTAATCCGCCTTATCCGCCGCTCGTTCGGCTTCCAATCCTAATGGCCGACTCATTCTTAGGGCATCATTATCGAGGGTTAGGCTCGCCTCCTTGTCGATGAAATCTCGTCTTGCGTCTCAATCAATCCTATTATTGTTCGCCTTGTCAATTTGTCCCGCCATTTCTCCCGCGACGTTGTCGATCGTTCCGAGTTTTCTTGCTTGTCTGTTACCTAACTCAACGTTTACGTCAATGTGCCCGTTGCATTCGGTGAAATTATCTAACTCTTTCTCTCTCTCTCTCTCTCTCTCTCTCTCTCTCTCTCTCTCTCTCTCTCTCTCTCTCTCTCTCTCTCTCTCTCTCTCTCTCTCTCTCTCTCTCTCTCTCTCTCTCTCTCTCTCTCTCTCTCTCTCTTCTCTCTCTCGTCTCGGCCGACACGTTATAAAGAGCTTCAAAGAGATGAAAACTCATATATCTTGAAATTATAATAATTATTTCATATTCCAGCTTTCGATGATTGCTTCTGTACATGTGGTAATTGTAAATGTTACGAATTAATAATTATCAATGTGAATTTATTGCATTTTGCAAAACGGACGAATGTAATTTTAGGATTTACTTAGCGTGGACCGCGCGCGTGCGAGGGGGATGGCTATTCAAAGGGACGTTCTAATTTTTTGCATCATTTTGTCGTCCAATCGATGAGATTAATCCGATGCCTCGTGTTTCATTCAAAACTTATTCGTGTTCTCCGTAATACGCGTGCATCGAACGTTGTTTCAAAATTCATGGATTATAATTTCATCGGCTTTAAGAACTGCATTTAATTCTGTTAAATATTCACGTGCGCTTATCGAACGCGATTTTGAAGCTTTGGTATTATCAACCAGACGAAAGTTCAGCTATCAGCATCGAAAATCAAAAAATATACGTCAGCCGAAAGATGTAATATTGTACAGTTTCTGCATACTTTGTTATTCCATTTATTTGTCGCCGATTTATAATCTTATTTTTGTGATTAAAATAATTATACAAATAATGTGTTTTTCAAGTTTTAATCAGCAAATTCCATTCTGTATATTCATTTTTTTAAAGAATTTAATGAGTACCATTTTTAATACATTATGGTTATATTTGAGATGAAATAATTGCGTTATCGGTGTTCCATTATTATGGTTTATATATATATATATATATATATATATATATATATATATATATATATTAAGATGTTTAAATAAAGTATAATACTTTTCTTTTACATAAAGCAGAATGAGATTTAACTTTGAAACTCGTATCAATTCGGGAAAAAGTGATGATTCTAAGAGAATCTCTTCTTTAATTATCGTATTTCACTGCGCACTATTATCTCTGGTATTATAGCATATCTCTAACGTGCATTTTTATTTTTTCTTTTTAGGTGAGTAGACGAGATTATGGCAGAGCTGTTATACGGGAACTCGTAAGTTGTAAGTAATAATGGATCGCAATTTGGGATATGGAAATGTTGTTAAGATGAATGAGAAATAACAAGGCGTAATAGGAAAGTAGCGGCCCTAATAAGGTTAATGCTTTCCCTTAAGTGATGGAGGTTGACTCGCCTCCGTTGCCGAGAGGAGATGCTGTATTTTGAAGTTAGTACTTCAATACTTTAGTAGGTAATTTAGATCTGCTATCAGAGATAATTATGTATTCGCTTTATGATAAAATCGAACACTGTAATATATACATTTTTATTGCACATAATAATATATTTTTTTTGTAATCCGTATTAAAAGGCCTCATAAAACTGAACGTACGCTAAAATAGTTATCTTTCTTGCAACAATTTCCTTTTTCGTAGTGTTCTCTTATCCAATTTTATACATTGTAATAATAACGTAAAAATAAATAATAAAAGTTAATTATTAAACTAATAACTAAAAGGGTCAGAAGCTCTATCCGACGCTTGGGCAAAATTATTTTTCGTTGAAGTGCGGGGCCTTAAAGTTTGGCGCGGAAGGATCGTATATATTGAAAATGAACGAACGCTGACCCACATAAATTTTCGGTTACTACGGCATGTCGTCTGAAAAAATGCGCTGACTTTGCGTCTCGCCATTCTACCCTGCGAGGAGCCAAAACAAATGCATAGACTACGGGAAAGTTCCGGGCACCGAATGGAAATCACGACCGGAAGTGGTTATGCAATATTAATGACTTGTACCTACGTTGAGTATTCCTGTATAATTCGCTCATTTCGTACTCGTTTAATTAGAATTGATTTATTTTTATACATAAGAACGTAACGACTTAACTCTAATTTCCTTTTGCAACATTTATTTCGTCAATATGTTGCAAATTGAAACCGATTGCGAATGGGGCGTTTTATCTGCCATCGAGAAAATATTGGCCATTAATTCATAAGAAAAATTCTTGTCCCCGAGAAATACCCTTCCTCTTCGCTGGAAATCACAACGTTGTGACTTCTCGTTGTCGAACTTTGCGAGAAATCTTAATGCCGTAGGTCTTGGCACAATGTAATCTGAAACTCTTAACGAGGCGTAGAGGTAACGCCGAACGGGGGCGGGAGAATGCACGAGTATTTTCAAAATAAACCATCGAGTTGCCGCGAGAAAGTTTCTTAAGTTTGGATTAAAATTTGATTCCCCGATGAATTCGAGATGATTAGATACTTGAGAGTTACATATATAAATAATTTCGCTGATTGATGAAACCCAAGAGGATTGCTTGCGTGACCGTGATTAAATTTTTACTTTCCTGGCTTTTAAACTATACGTAACCGTCACTTGAAAGAGCATAGTTAATTAAGGAACACAATATACGTTATTTAGAAAAAAAAGGAACAATTTTTTCAAGTTATTTTCTCAGCTTGCGTTTAAAGGTATTAGCGGTGTCCGCCAACTTTCACATTTCCTAATGCAGTTAATCCGTGTTCACGTTATAATACGACGGCTCGCCCTCGCCGCTTCCTCTAATTAGTGGTTCGTTTCTGGCGCACAGCATTGTTTGCTCCTAACTATCGTTCGAGGCGCGCGAGATTATGGTCGGTCAGAGGACGGGGGTTAAGCGGAAACAATGGAAGGACTCAAGAAGCAGATAAATAATAAACCCCCGTGCCGCACTCCTCTCTTTTTAGATTTCGGTCGTCTTCCGTTATGGTGGAAAACAATAAGTCTGAGAGAAAAGTCAGCGCGCGACAAGAGATTTGGAATGGTGATTTAAGCGCCCGGGAGAGAGATAAGCATGTCTTATTAATTGCGCCGAAAGGAATCTCGATTAAAGGGCTCGTTCATTCCCTTGCTGTTTTATATCCGTTAACGTGCCTGCACGTGCGACCGTGAGCGCGGACATTCCTCGGTTCTTTTGCTGAAAAGTCGTGGCTGTTCCACGGAGACAAGGCAATCATTGGTGGAATTCCCGGGGAAACGTTGCGAGCGAAAAATTTATCGGCGATTTATTGTTAGCGGAAGATCTCGTAAATATACCTAAAAAGCGCGGTTTTTCACGAGGCAGGCAATCGGGGAAAAAAAGTATTGACACACGTACGCGCGCAATTTATTAGTGAGATATGAAGATGTTTAATTAAATGTTTTGTCATTTCACAAATTCTGATAAAAGTTTCATCGGCAAACAACGGAAAAATTGTTGCTGCAGCGCGTTACTCCGGGGGAATGCCTTCGATCGCGTTCAGCGTTGCGGTACAATCATGACGTGAAAAGCCTTCCAGCAACAGTTCATCACGGTATCGGAAAAAGAGTAACTGAAATACGCGAATGTCAGTACACCGCGAATGTTTCATTTATATACGTGGTGCTAATAAATATTGTAAAAACGACCGGTTCTTAACGTCACTCGAGGTGTCTTCCTAATTCTCCAGAGCTAATTTGTTTTCTTCGCCAGTAAATAAATATTATAAAAATAAAATGAAAAATTAAGCGACTTGACTGGCCAATTCTCATTTATTATAACTCACAACGTTTCAACGTTAGATATTATAATTTATAATACGCAACATTAAACATTATGCGTCGCCAGACGTTGTATCCTAACTACATCGTACGAACCCCAAGATGTTTAGTGCGTCAAAGAAATGAAAATGTAAAATTGTAAAAATGTAAAGAAAATTAAACTGAACATCTTCTCCACTATATCTGTACCGTGCCATAGTCATTATCATTGTGACTTTGACTATCTCTTTGAACTATCTCACTTGAGAAGGACCAGATTATGGTTGAAACGTTGTGAGTTATAATAAATGAGAATTGGCCAGTCGGGTCGCTTAATTTTTGATTTTATTTCTAATTCGTTTTCATCGATACATTTCGATTAATTTACACGCTAATTATTTGTTTACTGTAGGAAAAACAGCGTAACGAGCGGGAGCCGCTCCCGGACGCATTTTTTTCCTCTTCTTTTTAAATGCCCCGTGCCGGGCTTCCGCGGTAATAAATACATTCAAAATCCCGCGATAACGGGGTATATCGGCGTACAAATTGACACTTTCGCGTAACGACCGCGTGTTCGTTGCATCGCGTCGCGGCCGATTTTCCGCGGGGTTTTTCATAACGACCATTAAATTGCATTACCGGGCAAAATATCATTTCTCCGCGGCAGAAATTTCGAGATTAAAGCAGAGCGTTCCCGCGGCCAGAAATTAGATTCTCTCACGGCGATTGTTTCCCGCAGGCCGTTACGTAGCCGAGATATTATCTCTCCGGCCCCTAAACTCCCCATTCGCGCGCGGTGACTCTCGAGTTACTCGAGTACCGCAATAATACACTCCTCGCATTCTAAAATTTGTTATCCGCAATGATCGCGCTAAGAATGACTTTTTAACGTCATTTTACGGCGTGTTTCATTAACGTGCGACGTAAGACGCATCACCCTGTATGACGTTGGGGCGGAAACTAACGGTACGAGGAACGACCCGGCGCGAATTGCGCTCCTATAACGCGTCTTCGTAACAACGTTACCGCAGGGATAACAAAATAATTCTCTCGCAGATAGTCCATTCCCTTTATGGACTCCTATAATAAATCTCGGCCTCTATCACCGTGCGTATTTCGAGCGAGCCTTCGAAAAAGAAAACGGAATTACTACCGCCACGGGGCAGTTTCGCCCACTTTCATCATATATATGCCCCTCTACACGTATCGTTACACCGTGTAATAATAACCGCGTAAAAATAATATGGATTTCCCGGAGCAAGACCGAGCCGCGCGGCAATAAAACATCGCCGCATTAGGGTTGCGAGGTGTAAACTCCTCGTTCGAGCGGCCCGCGCGTGGAAAATGGCCTGTAGGACCTCGTCGAGGGATTTCAAGGGGGGTGGCGGAGAACCGGTGGCGAAGGGGGCTCACGGTGCCGGGAGGGAAACGTCGGCAGCGACGACGACGCGGGTGGGTTTCGAGCGGACGTTGAAGAAGGGGGCGCGGAGGTTAATGGGCGTACATAACGAGGGCCTACATTATGCAAATAGCCGTGGATGGCCACCAGCCGTCGACTTATATCTTATCACTTTGACTGCCCGGTCATTCATATGAATATCGCACCCCCGAGAGCGAGAGAAAGAGATCGCATCGAGCGTTAGGAATGGTTTTAGGTGCGAAGGGAAAGGGGGAGAGAAACGGTTTCCTTCTCCTAATCCTATTTTTCTCCGGCATAATCGAGGGGCTGTTCCGCGCGCGCGTGCGGACTCGGCGGGGAAAATTACGCCTCGGGCTATACCGACGAGACGGGTTTTACATAACAATTTTACACGGGTCCTACAGCGAGCGCTGTACGAAAACTTTAGATGGAAGGTGAAGAAAATGGTAACGCGCGCGCGAGTCATCGTTCCGTGCGAATTTCGATTCGGCCGGCAAGATCGGCGCTGTATCACGCGAAATATGCCTCGCGGATAGCAGCGGAACAACGTTCATGTTTAGTCAATATTCGGCGACGCTCAGAACAAAGCGAGCGCGCGCCGGTAAGTTACTGCACAAACGTGACGAAATTCGAGTTTGCGTGTGATTTTGCGAGGGCAAACTAGGGGGTTCGGGCTATCTTGCATACTTTGATGCGGGGGCGGTAAGCGCAGAGATTGTTTGCCGAGGACCGATATTTCTGCATGCAACACCGACTTTGATAGTATATCGCATCGACACAGCGATATTCACCAGCGTTAAATTATACGTATACACGCGACAAAGAACAAGTCTGAACGATGTTGGATTGTTCTAACTTTCTCCCCCCCCCCCCCCCTCGAAGATTATGAATTTACCGTGGTCTCGAGATTTCACGATCTTTGTGTATCTTTTCAACACCCCTATTTCGCATATTACAGTGTGCTTCAGTACAATCGTGTGAGCTCCGATATTATTATTATTTAGCTTTAAATAATCAGATTACGCTCTTTAACAATACTGGAACTGGGGCGCACATGTGCACGCGGTGTGTGCAAATAATTGCTCCTTCATGTGAAGTTGGCATACGAGTGAAAAGGTTTAAGTATGGTTATTAATGGAGAAGGAAACAGAGTACACACACCGCGCGTTGCGTGCCTTTGTTTCTGCTTTTGAGGCGAGCCTCGCAAAGGACGTGATGACATATTCAAAGTGGAAACCAACAGAGACGTTATTTCCTCCTTTTATCTTTGCAGAAAACGCCGTGCAGACGTCAACACTCGCGACGTTGGCGCTCGTAGTACTCGGTGTCACGATCCAATACCGCGATCGGGCGAGATTTTCCCTGTATACCAATGAATTTCGAAGCGCTCCTATCCCCGCGTTTAATCCTCTCACGAGCTAACAGGGGTTAACACCTCATTTGTATCAACCGGATTCGCGCGATACCGCAGATCGCGCGCACCTTACACGCGGATCGCGCTTTGTCACGGCACGCAAGCGGCGCGCGAGCCCTTGCGTCGCCCCTTATCGAGCCCTTGGTCCGCGATATAGCCGCCGCGCCGGCTGCGACGAATTACCGTCGAAACGATATTAAGTCTCGTGAAACTCGCGGCCGCTTCGAGGAAATGTCCGAGTCCCGACTTTCCATCGCCGCGCGCACGAGTTGTTTCCGATCTATTTGATTTGTGGCGAGCGGAACGTGCGCGATTTTACACCGGATGCATATGTACGAAGCTTTAGTTTCTTGTAGGTATGATAAAAATTTACATAGTTCTTAACTGGATAGATATGGAATTAGTTTGTGCATTATTAAGAATTATTCTTGTACATGTGTAAGATAAGTCTGTTATCACATCATTTTTCATAATTCTGACGCGAAAATTTAGACACGAAATAACGCGAGCGAAGTAAGATAAATATATATATCGAAATTTCTTGCAGGCAAAGTAAATGCGGATAAAATAACGTACCAGTTACGACGACAATGACTCACGGTCTAAGTTGTAAAGTAAATTCCGCGACATGAAACGTTGCGTAATAAGCGCCGCGTGATACGCTTTGCTAATTTTATAGAACAAAGTATATCGCGGGAGAAAATTCTGATACGCGAGTACGCTTGTTATTATTCATCTTAATTGAAACACGAATTAAATTCAACATCTTCACGCGCGGATCCGTTTTCATCATAAATTTAAAGTGAAGTTTAGTAGGTAATATCCTCCTCTCTTCGCTCTTGGCTTGGTTGACCTGGGCGGAAGTTTGACGAGTCCAAAGTGTGCGTGAGGAGCGCGAGCGTATATCTGCCTTTAGTCCAGATTATTCTGGATACAGCAAACTGAATTTTCAAGGGAGGAAACCACCTGTTAAAACTCGTTACCTCGCACGAGGTCGGAAGAGGAGGTACCTATCTGGTTTCAAACTGGCAAAAAGGAAGTGCAGTCGGATTTCCTCGCGAAATCCCGCCCTCACAGCGAATACTCAGCGTCTCTTGATAAATTCAATCGCAATGTCCCTTTGACTCACACCGGAGATATCTGTCGAGGAGTTAAGATATTATCCCTTTGACCGCGTTTTCCCCGGCGATGGAGAAAAGTCTCGACCCCGACGGAAGGTTAGTGCCGGTTGAACGGCCCCCACGGCCGACGCGGACGTGGGCACCTACGATTATAATGTATTGCAATATGATATTATGCAGCACTCATGAGTATGACAGGGTATTATCCTCACGCAGCGCAAGATTTCCATATTGCGGGGTAACATGGTATTACGCGAAATCGGCCGCATAATTGCGAATTTACCATTAAACATCGTTGACCACCGTGCTGTGAATATAAATGCGCGTTGCGCGTCTCAATACCAAGACTTTTCTCAATCAAGCGGGATTAAATTAAAATCTCGCCGCGCCTCATATTAGATTTATAGTATGCAATAAATAAAATGATTAGCTATATAATGCAAAAGGGGGATAGGGGATATATTTTCAGGTATAAAATATGCATTGTTACTTGTATCGCCGCTTATATCGATTCCGATTAATCGCGTTGAAACTTTAACGGCGGATATTGCTGCTGTTCTCGATCAATAAATCTGCAAAATATTTTCAGTGCATCGCATAATACCATTTCATTTATTCCACATTAATAATAATTATTCGAATAATGTTGTTAATAATTTAATACGCAAACCAGAAATTAACAATGCGTACGCGGATTAGAATATTAAATGATATAACTTTTGGCTAATTCAAAATTCATATATCGTTAATTTTATCAAATTTACTCTGTTTTTCGTTTTCATTCGAATCGGACACGGTATAAGTATATTTGATTGCGTCGTACAAATACGAAGCTATCCGGACAGGAAAGTTAAGAATCCGAATGTTAGACGGTTTTAATAAGCTTAAAATATTGAATTGGGAATGATCCTTTTCGCAATTACGCACTTGGTACAAATTAGATAATGCAATTATTTATATGTATAATTGAACTTTATTAGATTGATATATCTCCTTGGAATTTCGCAAATATCACGCTGTTGGCGTTAGAGCGGTAAAACGTTATATTGAAATATGGCAAAGTTATACTTTGTTAAACTATAAGAACGCTAGAATGTGCTTTCCAAATTTCGTTTATCCGCGGCTCAATCTCTCGCTCTCTCGCGGATTATAACGCGGTCGGCGAGCTAAGAATGAGCGTGGGCCACACAGTGGGCGCGCGCGACGCGGAAAATAAGTTTCTGCATTTCAGATCGTTCATTCCCGATGTCTTTATTGTCCACCGTTCTCCAAGTTATATTGCGGCCCCGGTCCGTAAGTTCGTCGGTTAACAATAAAGCTAAACCTCAAGCGGCAACGCGGCAGAGTCACTGGGTGATTTATCGAACTCCTTCCGTCACCGGGTCGTTAATCTTCCTACGCGCTTTGTAGTCATCAGCGTGCATGAAGATGTGTATTTCGGGCTCGGGTACGCTGCACCCTCCCCCGTACAAACCGATTTAACAACTCGCCCCGGACAAAATGGGACGAAAAAACAAAACAAAAAAATTAATTCCCGTCGCTCGACATCGTACAATTGAGAATTATTTCAGTCGCGATGCCGTTCTCATTGATGTCGCGCGCGCCTCGATCGATACGTTTGCGCTTTACTTTATCGCCAAGTTTACCGATACTATTTACATCGGACTTCCTAGTCTCGGGTTTTGCGGCTTCGTCGAGAAATAATTTATTTCAACCAATGCGCGTTGCAAATGATCTGTGTAACATTTCGAATTCGTTCGTGTAATAATTATCACTACGTGAACGATAATGTTTGATGAAAAAGATATAAATTGTAATGCAAATGATACAATTTGATAAAGGGATGTTTAGAAAACAACGAAACTTGTGTACAATACGTATTTCATGAACGTGATGATCGGTCTAACCAAAAAGTTATCGTGCTGATATCCGAATTGTAATCATAATGTGCAAATGGGAAAAGTCGATATTCAGGCGTATATTATATAGTCGCTCGATTAAAGATGTATGTCGCTATAGCTATATGTAGTATAATTTTGTTTTCTTGATTAAACAGTGTAGAGCTAATCTCAGAAATTATTCATAAACAACATGGTATCATTGGGACAGAAAAAGCGTAAAAATCGCAATTTTGTCCCATTTTTGTACTTGATATTGTTTAAATAAATCATTAAAAAATTGAAAAAATATATATAAACAGAAAATCTTAAAAAACCGTAATTGCAATTCTCGATGTCATAGAAGTTTACTATAAAAATTTCATTTATTTTTGCCGTACATGAGCAGAGATACATATTATAATATTTACATGGGAAATATATCTATATATATACAATTTCTGTAACTTTTAAAGCAAATATCTCAGAAACAGGTCGGACAATCGATCGCAAATTTAACACAGGTTTTTGGGATATATAAGTGCACAATCTCTGTAAATTTTAGCTTTATCCCTTTATTTTGACATAAGCGACATACATCTTTAATCAACAGCTGGGTGCCCCACATTTGCAGACTTCTCTTTTTTTAATTGTTATGTCTGTATAAGCATTTAAGAATCAAGAAAGACCGAAAAACTTTTACGTTCAGGTCTGACATTTGATAATTACCTGGTTAGAATCCACCGGATAAATTAAAATTTTACTAACTTTTGAATTAATCGCGAGTCCGTCGCTATTGGAATCGTTCATCCTACGCGTATATACATACATTCGAATCCGTACGGAGTACGCTCTATGAAAATTTAAAAGCGACGCAGCGAATTATTAATTTCTTACCCGCACTTTGAATATTGTAATGAAAACCGAATGTGAATTAAACCCGACCTATATACATATATACGCGCGATCAGTCGGACCGCTCTATCGCGGTGTCTTTAGTCCCTGGATTTTGCGCCGATATATAATTCACATTTTTTATTGTATTTTCTCGCGCATCCCGTAATCCTCAGCACACGTAGGTTCCGGGAGCATAAATTTAATCCTCTTGCTTTTTTGCAACCGCACAAAGTGTTGGCATCATTAACAATTAATCTAATTAACTTAATATCGCCTAATTATTTACGTGCCTCGCTCTGACGCGCGTCAGTGTTTATAGAGTCATATATATTATACTTTTATGAGGGTAAACGTACATTCTACGCGGAAAGAAAATCGATATCAATAGTTTGTTATCTATATCCTGGACGGATCTCTGGACTCTTCCTAATTGGATCTTTGACGAGGATTATGGATCACTGATTAATTCAAAGCAAGAAGATGTCTCACTTCATTGAGTTAAAGACGATGCTATGTCTACTCCGGGAATTAACGTAGTTAGTACACTTTAATAATTAATTGATGCTAATGAGGCCTGATGCGACAAACCATCTCTAATTATATCATAGATAAGAACCGTGATATATCTATTACTATAATAATGTCGCTTTATTATACTTATTAGCTGATATTTTTTCTCAGCAATTTACGATGCATGCACGAACGCGATGGGTTTTTACCAAGTGATTTATAGAATTACCGCGACGACGACGACGACGACGACGACGACGATGACGACGTCGTAGAGGCGAATAAACTGCTCGGTCGCGCGCGTTTTCTTTTTGCATGTTAGACGTAATGGCGGGCCTTAATAATTGCGTAAACCCGGTATAATTGGCAACACGATACCTTTACGCGGCAGGAAAGTTTGCGACACTTTATATAAAACACACAAACACAGAAGGTAATTATATTCTAGACTTATTGCCAGTCGCCAAGTTTCTTCTGGCCAACTTTCAGCCGCCGCTCTCGCGGAATTTATTTATAAAAGCAGAACGCGATAATCAACATTTTTGATATAAGTAAGAGTAAACTCTGGCCATTATTATGTACTTTTATTTGATTTTAATAAGTCGTACAACACCGTGATGCAGTTAGGAAAGTAAATTAATGTGAAAATTGAAATTTTAGAAAATATCTAATACTAACTTCTACGTGATAATATAGAAGTATTGTGTGTGATTATGTCACTTAGATATTATAATTTGACTCGATATTAGATATATCCTAAAATGTTATGTGATACACAACACGTGTAAATTTTTTTTATTTCTACATTACGAGCGAAATTTAATCCTACGGTATTCCGACAACATACAGTTCCGCGCTATGAGATTTATTTATCAAGTGTCAGTACTTGTCGCGCGTAGATTACATTTTTCCTTTTACCGGCCAGAGCAAGTTCGGCGAAAACTCATGTAACTCGCCGTTATCCTTCATACAATAGCGTAGAATTAGCAGCGCTTTAATTAATTGAATTAGCGCGGATGACCGTAGTTATTGAAGGATAATGATAGATTTTCCCTCGGTAAAAGGTCGTCAACTGGGTTATTCAACTGTGTCGTATTTGCTAAACCCCAGGAATAGCGGACTCCACTCCATCACTTAGGCTATTCTCCCCGTGGAATTTCTCGGACTCCTGAGATCTTGTTTCATGCAAAAAGTAAACTTCCCACCGGTCAACGCTGGAAATACGCTCCGAATGCCCCGCGCACACATAAGTTGCATACGTGCAATCTAGGTCTTATCGATCTTTTCGTACACGGAAAAAATTGTTTCCTCTTTCTGTTTGCCTTTCTCTCGCGAATCTCGGATTGCATGTTACGTTGGACTCGCGGAATGTAACTTTATTTTTTTTTAAATTTTTATCAGAAACATGTCGCGGGATTCTTTTCTTCGCGGAACGCGAAACGCAGTATTTAACTGGAGGCGGAGGTGAATTTATTAGGCGAAATACTGAGCAAGTGGTGAGTGGTGTCATAGATCAGGATGCTCCACGTCGCTTAATACAAAGCCGTTCGCCGTTCCTTACCGGGAGATAAGTTATCGTCATCGAGATAACTCTCGTTACGTTGATTCATTACAGCTTTCCCGTTTGAGACGCTCGGAATCTTAGAGAATTATTTAACGGCAACGGGGGGCGGCGAGTGTAAATTCAGTACATTCTTTCGTAGATGCGTTGAAAGAATTATCGGAATAATCTAATGAGAGTAATACATTATAATTTTACGGCGCTCGTGGAACGTTTAGAAACGGCAATCAATCTTGTAATATCAATCTTCCCCGGTGATGTTTAATTTTTACCGTTGTACGAATTGAATATTTGATGTAACGTTAGCTTCAACTTCAAGAAAGGTTGCGTGTATCCTTGATGCTCAGCAGGGCATCAAGGCTCAGGTCAGTAACTGTGAATCAATCCTAAGGTGGCTGGCAGCCATTAACTAGCATCGTTTCGCGCTCATATCTTCTAAAGCAATCTTGCATCGTTTTACAGCGAACTAGCCATATAAGCCAGAGGTAGTTGGAATTTGTTACTACCCCCGTGCATTACCTTCCAATAAAATGCAGCATCATGCTAAAATTTATTGCCACTGAGATAGTCAACATTGTCAGCGAGAAATAGCTATCGTGCTGTATACCCAGTTTGACTTGATTAATTTCGCGGGGAATACACGAAACAAAAGAAAACCACAGACTGTTCCAACATCTGAATATTCAGTTGAATAAACGCCGACTGTCAAACTGTCTCGTCAGAAATAATTAGCGTTATTTCCGCTGATCGTTCGCGTGAGCTTGCTCATGGTAGACGTGACGCGTGGTACTGGGTCGTCGCAAAACAAAAAAAAACACATTTTTTAGCGAAATGACCCGCACATGTCCCGTGCATGGCAGAAACGTGCCGAAAACGCTTAGCGGCGCGGACCTAACCCGACAAAAAAGCCGAGGGGGACGGGAAAGCCCGGTCCCTGGTGGAGAGGGTTAGCGCCGATAACAAATCGGGCACGGGTCGTCCGGTTTTTGCCGAACATTAAATATTTTCCCCGCGATAATGGTATGCGCCGGAATCGACACGGATACAGTCGCGTGCAGTTTGCAGTCGCGCGCAGGCAGGGGAGCGGAAACGGGGAACGGCGCGGCGCGGCGCGGCGCGGGAGGGTGCATGTCGCGTAACGCGTTTTGAATGCATATGAAGCACGGCGCGCGACGGTCGAATGGAGAGATTTAAATCAACGGGGCACGAGCAGCTCCTGCCGGCCGTATAGATAATGCCGGGACGAGTGGCTGCACTCCATAAATCCCGGCAAAGAAATTTAACTGCGCGAGCGTGGAAAAAGAGCGTTCGGCCAAGAACCCCCTCCGGCATGCACACGCGATCTTGTCTGCGCGAGAAAGAAGTGTCAGTTAAGTCGTCGGCGCGAATGAGCTTCGCGGTGGCTGGTGGCTCGCCGTTTGGGAGTGGAGTAGCGAAATTTTATGCGGGTAATTAACCACACGGCGATGGCGCATTATGCACAATTCATAAAACTGTAAAATTACCGCTACATCTATTCCGCGCGACTTAACTATCGGTATCTCTAATTATATAGGCAATTATCCGCCGACAGATTAATTTAAATGTTATCGTATCGAGCTACAAGCGAAATTGTGTAATAAAAAAAAATATATATATATATATATTTGCTTCAATACCTGTATCTCTATTTGGCACAATAGAGGCCAAATGAGGTTCCATTTTGTCCGTCATGCCCTCTCGCTCTCTCTTTCTCTCTTCTGTATGCAATCTTTCTCCGTTTTCCGCCTCTGCAAATCGTCAACAAATAGTTCGCAATGTCCCGCTGGGGTAGATTTTAATGAACATCGCACGAAAGCACATGCGCGCGCCTGGTGTGCTTGTGTCCCATCGGCGAAAGTACGCGCCTGGCACGCGTGTTACGCAACGTCAGCCCTGCACGCACCAGCGTTTCGTGACGTGCAATTATTACGAACTAAAGGCTATTTTGCACGCCGGCTAATAAATTACGATGCGCCATCGTACCCAACTCCACGCCGACCAGACTCCACATGCGTCGCCATTTTCGCGCGCAGAGCATGATATGTGCGTCACATCGAAAAGTGCATTTAAAATTGCACACAGCGCATATTATCCAAGATGAAACGAATAAAATGGCAGCGATAATTAAAGCAAGCGTTAACAAGAGGAAATTATAGGATACATTTGAACGTGTGTGGTACACAGGTTTGTCGCGACAGTTAACAATTTTACAAACGATTTTATTGATTCGGTTTCCAATTAGTATTAATTGTATATTATGTGCATTATTGCGCACATATATGTATATGTCTCGCGAGCGGATATATAACTATGTAGCGGACAATAACTTTTACATTACCAAAGTTACTCGAGCGAATCGGGCACGTTCCAAATCTTCTTGACGCGTGACTAGTAGTAGAAATAGAAATATCTCAGCCACACGCAGGACGTTTATTGCGAGGATTTTTTTATCTGCAACTTGCGACGAGAGAAAAATGTCGAGAATACTAGAATTATTTGAAGTTTTTATTCATTTTTTATAGACAAAATAAAATTCCGATTTACTATTTCATATAAATCTATTATTACTATAATGCCAACGATGTATACAAATTATCTTTGAATAATTTTTCGAAAGATGCACATGCGGCCGTTTTCACTTCTGAATCCACATGAGGTATGTCTAATAATCGATGTGTTAAATTGTTTAGTTAGATAATTTAGATGCGATAAATACGCTGTTAACTAATTTCGTAAAAATTTTGCGAAAATTAAATAATAAAAAACTGTATTTAATGTAAAAAATATGTATTCAATGATAATTTTTATTTCAAATAATTGTACGTTATTCTGACTTTACATTGATATTCTAACGATATAGATATATAGATGGAGGACTGCATTTTCTTGTTTCTTAGTGATTATTTCGATAACGAGAAAACTTTCTCCGCTCTCTGACGAAAAAGTCCTTAAAAGACGAATGTTTCCGGTATTCCTTTTCAATAATTTAGCTCTTTTATCTCTATCAAGTAGCCTTCGTTACGCGGGGTTTTTCTTTAAAATTCGTGCAGCTCGTTGAGGCCCGCGCCGAGCCGACCAGCCGTGACAGCCGAATCGAATATCAGAAACGCAATTTAATTTAATACCGATAATTATTTAACGTAATTGCTAGGATTTTAATTATAATACCGCGACGGTGTAATCCATCGTCGATAATTGGGGGTGTGCACGCGATGCGCATAGATGTAAATTAAATAGGGATGCCGGATGCATTATTGCATTCAGAGATTGACGGGACGCGCGTCTGGTTACGCGCCACTCGAGTTACTGCACGCTCCGCTTCTTTTTCACGATCTCCACTAGCGCCGCTATCTTCCGCCCTGCGTTCCGTTTCGACGGCATTTGTGATGTCAATTGTTGTTTTTGTTATTCGTTCGGCGTGCGTTCCTGCGAAACGCGCGAAATTTAGGCCACGCTAAAAAGCTGCACCATCGTGCATCTGGTATTAGCGCGTTGAATCATCGATGTGGAGGAACATCACGTTGTATCGGACACAGTTTGCATGCCGTAATTAGAAGCGCAAGTTTATTGACCCGGAATGAATAATCCACGGTCTGTTCTATTCTATTAAACTATACTTTCTCGTAAAGATGCACGTTTTTAAAACGAGTATAGTTCCTACCAGTTCGTCTTTGCTGTGTTGTGTGATTGATTTTGATGTCAGATCGTAATTGATCAGATCGATACATCGTAATTCGATAAACGTGCGCGCACTTTCAACTTCGTAGCATTATTATGTCACTCTGCGCGGATATTTCTGGTGACGTCAAAATCTATTTCATATTTGTTCATCGTTTATTTCCGCGGCATGCTGTTTCGCTAATTTAGAACGACCCATATATAAGTATCAGAATATCATGATATACTGAAATGCCACTGCAACCGCAAATTCTTTAGACAGATCGATACACGCGGTATGATGTCCCGATTTTTGCGGCTGATCTTAAATCACAAATTTAGATCAAGCCCAAAAATAATACCGCGTTTCTTTTTGCGTATCGGCTTTTATATATCGGAATCCTTAAATCGGGAATTATTGAAAATTCACAGCAGCGCCTATATAGGTGCGCGGACGTCTATAGACGTCCAAATGGAAATCATACGTCACGCGTTCGGGCGCAGAGCCATCAGCGGGAACGCACGTTTTATGCCGCGCCGTTCGCAATTTTCGTGCCCTGTGATCCATGTCCAACGGCCGGCCGCCGCCACTCCCGCGACTACCAATTCATTTTTGCGCTCGTTTCCAGTCGATGCTTGTAAATCGTACTTGCTATAATTCAGAGTGGAAATCGGGGGTGATTCCGCGCGGCGCGGCGGCCAATCTCGGCACCGAGTGCCAGTCAGCAAACGCCGAAAACGACAAATGAGGCGATGCGCGATATGCCGTATATTACAGCATACTCCACGGTCCGCACACACGGGGACCGGCGCGCCCGTTATCCTGACTATCGCGGAACTGCGAGCGTGAACTTCTTTATTTGCATGCACCGGCATGTAGAAATGTTTGACGAACGTCGAGCTGACGGTTAATCTGATTGCCAGGCTGCCAGACGTTACTCGCGTGCCTTTCGATCTCCCCGAAACGTTTCGAGCAAAATATCTCTGCAGCTTACCGAAGGCGAACGAACGCGATAGTTACTCTTTCCCGGATCATTTAGAGCTATCGATACTCTTTAAGTATCATAGAGTCGTTTCGCAACTGATATATTAGAGTTAATGCGATAGTCACTCCAAAAGAGAGGGTTGTCACTCTAATTTGAATAAATGCGAGCACTTATAAGATAGGAGTGAATTTTTTACTGAAATTTTTAGAGTGGTTGCTCTACCATAGGAGTGATACGATCTCGCTCTAAAGCTATAGTGAATCACGATTCACTAAAGATCGACTGATAAATGACTCTAACAGAGTGAAATTTTCCACTCAAAATTGTAGAGTGACATAGTTCACTTCTATGAACATTGATCTACTTGTACTGCACTCGAAAAGAGTGCCCTTTCACTCAAATGGAATGCGATTTCACTCCAACTTATAGAGCGCAATTTTACTCTTTCTTAGAGTGGCAAATCATTCGAAGTGCACAGGCTCAATTTTCACTTTTCGTTACACTTGCATTTCACTCGTTTTGTGTGATATTTCACTCTTCGACTTTTAGAGAGTAAAGAGGCGAAAATTCGTTTCAAATAAAAACTCAGTTTAATCGACGGGGCACAACTTTCGCGCGACTCTTCCACGCGTTTTGCGCGTATACGTCGATTGTCGAGCAGATTCACGAGACTGATTCGGTCTCGTGACCGGCGATTCATCCGGTCGGAACGAACAACCCTGTCGCGATCGGGCCAATAAGCCGCGTGTTAATCACGCCGGCGAAACGACACTCTGCGGAGTGTCGAGAATAGTGCAGCGGGGATGCATCCGCGAGCGGGCTATTAGGCCAGGAAATCGAAAGGGTGGATTTGTAGCCAGTTATTGCGTTACATCCGACGTTCGCGCGGTTGACATCGCGACCGGGATTGTCCCTTCTGTTTTCCAGTCCTGACGGCCGGTGCACGGCGATTCGACCGCGACCGAACGAACGGTTCGGCCGTTCAATTATGCCGATGAATTCGATCATCGGGAACGTCGCGCGTTGATCGAATGATATGACTAACGACAGATAATCATAGAACGTTATAGCTGAAACAACGGGATTAGCTGAGCGTTTGTTTGTCATCGCGAGGTCCAATGAGACAGAGCACGGCCGATTATAATCTTATCATTCGGATCAAATGATAGTTTATTCGTATCGCGTTAATGGAGAAACGACGCGACAGCATACGTACTTTATTTGCGATCGATATCTCTACGTTATATATTATCGACAATTCTTGACGATTGCTTCTCCCACAATCAATGACAACTAAATGGTGCAGCCGCGTTTTCGTAAATTACTTACCGGGTAACTTAATTTGCCGAGTAATCAGGAGCGTGAACGATGAACATGAAACGCCATATCGATGAGTCGCGATGACATAGAAAAAAAATTATGTGTATACGCCGAGGTCAGAATCATATGGTTAACTGACCGACATCGCGATAAAGTCTCGTCGCGATTGCAAATTGCCGTCGTCGGTTGTACAATCAAACAGGTCCGCGCTTCCGCAAACGTACGCGTGCACAACGATGGACACGCGTTGTGTTAACACATAACTGTTTACGATCAGCTGAAACGAATGCGCGTAATCCCGCTTGATTCGAGATGGGGCCTTCCGCCCCTCTCTCCCTTCCCGGCTTCGGTAGCACGGTCTACCTGACGGATCGCTGAAAAAAGGAGATAAACGAATTACCCCGTTCGTCAAACAAAACCTCCATTATTTGTGTCGGCGTGGCTCAGTTCGTTACACAAGACTTTGTCCGGCTGATTTGAACGGCTCGGCCCGGCTCGGCTCGGTTTGGCGCGGCAAACACAATCGCATGCATCAATGTACCACGCTGCGGATAAAACGCGACGGCCAGATCGAGATATCGAGTCGTCCGCGTATATGCGATGAGAATCGAGAACAGTCCGTGAGAAAATCGTGGAAGATTGATTGAGGGATTATATCTGTCATTAAACTATATAGATATGTGCTCTTGAGAAGAGCCATGGAAAAACTCGTTTTATTGTAATCTATATAGTACATTTCTATACAAGATCCCTTTGCACGGTCGACTCGATTTGTACTAAGAAGTTGCTTCTCCCTCGGTTGTTCTCGCAAGACAGCCGTGTATAATTTGACGACAAACCAGGCACTAATTAGCTACGATCTTCTTTTTAGTATTTATTACTTTTTCACGGTAAGATCGTTCGCCTTTGAGTAACGCTTGAAATTGGTTTTAATTAAAGTTTAACAATACGTCCCTCCTTGTCGCGCTTCGTTGATCGAGCCGCTCGTCGATATTGTTTCCTTCGAACGCATTTACGACGTGCTCCAGCGAGCCGAAATTTCGCAAGACGAAAGACATTTTAATTGCGAACAATGTTCCCCATCCGTAAACATGAAATGCGCCACGGTTAAATCCTGCGCCTCGTCGGTCATGTTAGAAACGTCTTGTATTTAGCGTCAATGTCGTTGACGAGATCGCGACGACCGTGCCTTTGAAATACTTAATTGTAACGCTGGTACAAGCGGTTATATTTGTTTGTCGATTAGTGGGTCGTTGTTATTATTCCGCATAAATTGTTTTTGCAACCCACGCTCTCTTGTAAACAGTGCGGGCATGCGAATAAAATTTCGGTCATACGCGTCGTGCGTAGTTCGTAAATATTTGGGGCAGTTCGATATAAACAAAACTGCGGATAGTTGATTCCACACGGTGGAATCGAACTTAATTTCCGCAAGCGTGCAAGCAGCGGGATATAACGCAAAAAACATCTATTTATACAATTGCGGAAAACAAAAAAAAAGAAATATTCCACGTTACACGGAAAATACACGGGAAAAAAAGGGTTAGCAACTATAGCGAATCTAGTCGTAAAATATGGATAACTAAAATTTTTTGCACCGTGAGCCATAGTTTAGTAATAGTAGCAAAATCTTTTTGCAATTATTACTAAATTATAGCTCTCGCTGCAAAAAATATAGCTCTCGTTGCAAAAAATGTTAGTTATCCATATTTTACGACTAAATTTGCTATAGTAGCTAATTCTTTGTTTCCGTGTCGTCCAGTTATTGTAAATAGACGTCTCATATTTTATCCATCGTATAATTTGATCAAATTTATTTGAATACATATTGTCGTGTAATATTATATAATATTTTAATTAATTATTTGTTGTAATATGCTACCGATAGTGACGTTTCTCGATCAGTATACTCCTAGAATAGAATATATATTCCTAATTTTGTTCATAGGGAGATGAAATAATTTCGGACACCAGGAGCCATACGATTGGAATGTATTACATGATCGGTTCTATCTGCATACATCCTCTATTCACGTTTCATCTGCCGCTTTGCAGACGCTCGGTGCATCTTCAATACGTCCCATTGACGCCAGATCTCATGATTGCGCCATTGGTTTGCTTCATTTTCACATCGCTTCCCACCACACGTTTTCCGTCTTCCAAGATAATTGACATTGCGGTGGTCGAGATATTATCGTCTTGAAAGAGCGTGATCATGATTCTTTTAATTTTAATTTTCTCAAACATTTTTTGAAACGAGAGATTTCTTTGTTATAATGTTGCCGACCTTTTTTCTCACACAAATCCCGATAAAATATTGCAAAAAATGAATTTTTTCAAAATTTGATGAAGAATGGAGCATGTGCTATTCTTTATGTGTTTTCAGTGCCGCATAGTGTTGCGCTTTTCTCTTATCGTGACTCTTTCTCTAAATAAATTAAGAAATGAAATAAAATAGTTTGTCTCTGTCCGTCTTCGCTCAGAATTTCGGAATTCGATGGAGCAATCTTTAATTAAATGTAACCTGGCAATTCGCAAACTACTCGGCTTGTCGAACCCGGAATGGGAATAATGCAAGGTATGAATAGAGATTGGACGGCAGAAAGGAAATGTTCCCTCTCTGTAGATGGTTAGATTATAAATTAAAATATTTGGTTGGAATCAAAGAGCTTGCTACAGCTAGAAATGTTCTGTATGATACATCTTACGTAATACACTCTACCTCTACTCACAGAGTCCGATTTAAGGAAAATAGCTAATATGCAAGAATCTATTTGCTCTTTGTCCGCGGTAAAGCGGGAACTTTCGCGATTTAAACTGTTTCTAATTTTTTTTTCTCAGAATGTCGTTTCTCGACATTCCACATTATAATAATCCGGGATCGCGTGCCGTTAACGTGTACCGCGATGAGTCGCGTTCGCGTCTCTCGCCAGTAACATTTCATCTTACGCGAAAACCGTCGAATTTTTACCTCGATTACGCGCCACGAGACGATCCTCGCGAGACTCACGACACGTTTCTTCCGACCGAATAATTTCACGATGGTGCATTGTGAGAGCTAGCGATTGACAAAATTGACGGTCGAGGGTGGCGACGCGAAGCCAGACGACGTGGAGAGCTGTCAGATCGCGGGCAAAGTCATCGGCGCATCGAATCTCCAGTTGTCGCATAGTGAGACGGCTGAAACGAACGGAGAAGGACCAGAGGTATAGAGTTGTTATCACGATTCTGCGGTAAATGAGAACCCTCGGTCTGTATATACCACTAACGCCGCTGCGGAGAGTGCCAGCGTACAACTTCGTAATAATCAAGCCCTTAGAAATCCTCCCCTTTTCAGCCACTCGTGTACCTATTTCTCGACTTAATGCCGCCGGTGTCTCGTATTTTTTCTCATCGCATCGTGATGAAGCGAGAAACAGCTCGATCAAATTGTTCAATCATTTTGCGTTGTTGCTTGTGCAGCTATATGCTGCTGCCTCGTGAAATATCGTCAACAAACGAAATATCGTAATTAATAAGTAAACTTTAGTTATTTAATTTATAGCAGTGAAGTCGAAACGTCTACTTGATATCGATTATCAATATTATCATTATATGAATAAAGTTTTTTATTAATGTAATATCTTGTATTTAGCTCGTATCATTGGTCCATTATTCTCTCATATTGCTTTGCATAAAACGAGCCTAATATTTTAATAATAAATTACTTTTAAAATTTTAGTAATCAATAACTAAATTTTAGTTATTTAATTTAGCAGTGAAGTCGAAACGTCCACTTGATGTCGATTATAATTATGAATAAAGTTTTTTATTAATGTAATATCTTGTATTTATCTTGTATGGTTGGTCCATTATTCTCTCATATTGCTTTGCATAAAACGAGCCTAATATTTTAATAATCAATAACGAATTTTGAAACGGCAAGTTACTTCCTCCCTGATAAATTGGTCTCGCTATATAGTTTCTTTTTTTATGCATATCGCGCTTCTTCACCTTCCGCAAAACTTTTGTCTAAGATGACGAAGTATTTTTATTCTATAAGTGCATTAACTTCGCGTCGAAAAGTGACTAGAACTTTAATCGTCTTCACTTTTCGGTAATTCTCTTAATATCGATAGGTATCTCGTTCGAAGGAGGTTACATTCGTCATCGAGCTTGACCTAGTTCTTTAATTTGCACGATCACTTCATTCCGACGGTCGTTTGCGAATATTCGTGCCCTTCGCAAAAGCTTCTTACGCTGCCGTATAATGTCGATAATTTCGGCAAGAGTAATTAGAGTTTCATAAAACTTTTAAAATAATATTTCGAAATATAGACAACTCCGTCTCTCTCGCGATCGAAAGGACGAATAATGGTTGTACATACACGAAGGACGACGTCAATACTATTACTCAAATACTATCACTCGTTAATGTTTCACGCGAGTATTATGTCTGGCGCGGGAATAAATCCGTAGTCATCAGTGAAGAAGCTAGTCGGCTATACGGGTGGAAAAGTGCCTTACGGGCGAGGTAAGAGTGGAAGGATAACGAAGAGGCGAAAAGACGAGCCGAAAGGCCGGGAAGACGAGGAGAACGAGAGAGCAAAAATACTCGTGAAAGAAGTGCGTTTAATTAAACCGACGGACAAGTGCAGGCGCGGCATTAACCGTTTTCCGTCGCTCTTCCGCGTTTTCTGCACCCGCAGCCGCTTTGTGTTTGCCGATCTGCCGGCACGGCGCGGCGCCGCGCGCCGGTCGGGAATGCGAGATCGATCGCTTCCGGCGGGATTTTGATTTTCATCTGATTATGGAAACACGGGACGATACAACGCAACGTTTGCACTCTACATATACGTGGCGCACTTTTAACTTTTAGTCGTCGAATGCATATTTCGAGAGCCGTAATCGATGCAATCGTAAATCGTAATTTATTTAATATTGTGATAACAACATTTACGTGATGGATGTATATAGATGTAATATGAATAAAATACATGATAATATTAGATTTGATAATAGTATATATATATATTTTTTTTTTATTAATTATTTTCTTTACATTAAATATTAATTGAAATTAAATATTTAACGATATGGTCTATATGTGATTTGTAATAACAACTACTCTACCAATCGAGCGTACAGTTTGACGATATACATATGGCTCAGATCGATAAACATCAAGCAGAATGTGATACGTCGGAAGGAGAAGCCAAAGTAATCGCAACCGCAAGATAATCTTCTTCGTTTCTGGCCTTTCCATCAGGGTTATTCTTAACAACTTGTGACTGTCCACAAGCATTGACGTCAATAACGGCCCGCTAATGTACGGTGTTTAATAAATAATTCATTAACAGTAAATTATAGAACATTTATTAACCGTAATCATGGATACCTATACATTTAGTGATAATTTCATGAAATATAAATTATGCAGTACACATAAAGGTAAATTATATATAATATATATGTACATTTTTTTTAACTTTTTGTGGAAATTGATGTGATCATGTTGTCTTGTGGCAATTTCAAAGAACTTTCATAATTCTTATCTATTTTGATTAAGAACAGTTACAATTCATTCGAAATAAACCCGAAAGATGTACCGTGCTGGAAGAAAACTATCATAGTCTACGCGCTTGTGGGGAAGAACTATCAGAATCCAACAATTTAAACACTATATATTCCGATATTCACTGCCAGTACTTTTTTCAACAGCTTCCTAAGATATCTGATGTCTTGAAACTTAAAATTGCGTTTTTCTCGAAATTACTCCGGATGCATGGACATTGATCGTTTTTCCCTTCATACATGTATAATATTTTAATGACTATTTCAGTTGCACGGTATATTCAAGTCTAAAGATTTCACGTCTACCTCACGTCTCTATGGTAGTTCGGTAAAACGAAAGTCACATCATAAAACGGAAAGTTGGAAAGCGCGCCATATATACATTAACGTAGACGTATTGTATTTCCGTTCCATTAATTTTACGTTCGTTGAAACGTCCGTACAAATCTACGCGCGGTATTATTTTACCTATTATACATTTTCCTCGCGTTCGATTAATCGATATCGAGCGTGCGGAATTAAAACGCGCTCGTTCAGCCGCAGCTGGACGAGCTAAGATTGGCAATGTAATTATTACATCTGTCACGGTTTCCTCTACCGTTTTCTCACGCAAATATATTCTAGGTAGCGCTGAAAGAGATATATCTGACGTATCGTATGGATTCCGCGGTGTCGCCGGCCTCTCTATTTCGAGCTTATATGGTTTACTCGTGCACGTTATTTTCTTTCGGCGTTACGGGTTTCAACTTTCCTCAGCTATCCCACCCCTAATATGCTTATCTTTGTTATACTTATAGTATATGTCCGCGCTACCCTTTAAGGGCTATTGCATTACGTAGGTAACAAGGTTTGGGTAGGATCGATCGTTGTAAGCCACTCGAGCCATTCAGGCTGATTGAGGCAATTCTCATTCCGCTTTCTTATAATATTATATTATGCCCCTCGTTTCCTCGATTTCTATTAATTCTTGCTATCTCTCTATCATTTTGCAAAATTTTCCCAATAATACTTCAACAATATCATCGGCGTATTAATTAATAGCAGTGGCAACGCAATATGTATAATACAAATATATTTCGGCGGCATAATATATCAGTATTTTACATAAATGCAATATCTAAACGTTAATGCATAGTAATACATGATATTTGCAATATTGTCAATTTATTAACATGCAGATAGGATTTATCCCGTAATATCCTTCGAATTAGCGCTAACTCCCCCGCAGTAATTCAATAAACATTTGCGACCGAAGTTACAACGGCCAATAGTTGGCCGCGGATGCGGCCGGATATCACATGATTGGTTACTACCGCCCTTATAGCATCGCGCGGCCGGCCTCATACACGATCTACGGCCCGACTTTTGCGTTATGCATCTTCGTGGGTCGTAAAACCGGTTTCGCGGGCACGCGGGGGGGGGGGGGGAGGAGGGGACGTGTGTATATCGCGTGCCGCGGCCATTACATCTTTACGATTATCCAACGGACAATAAAGCTATCGTACAACCGTCGACTTAATGGATAAGCTCGGCTTCGGATATACCGAAGACGAATAAATGCCTCACAAGCGCGCAATACGGTCGCTCGACGCTCTCTATATGCGGCCACCTTTTAACCGGCGCGGCGTCTGACGATGTTATTTCACGGTTGACTGCGAATCTGGAAATACGATAGAATATGTCTTACCGATATTACGTACGCGGGTATGCGCGTCGTCAACTCACTTTACCTCCGTCGCCGACGGGGGAAGCAAAATGTTCTCCCCGAGCTTTGATTACGCTCCTCGGTCGGACGCAAGTGCGCTTTTGAGGGGCACTTTTAATAAATCCCTCTTAAGATGCGACGCGCTCCCGCGATTCATACGTGAAATGCACCCTCGGCTGCGACGACGACGCCGACAACGCTGCGAGCTGTTCGCCAAGAGATTTCGCACCGGCGCCGTTTCATCATGCACCGGTTAATCTTCCTAGGTTTATTACGCTTAAATAGCTGCAACTATTACTGGGTTTCTCTTCCGCGATGTAATGTCACTTAAATTAAAGAATGTTATCGTTAGATATGGATTGTGCGCTTGTTTATTAATTGTGCTAGTTGATTTTTTACTAAGGTCTTCTCAGTAAGGATCTGTTCATTCAGGTGCAATATCGGGGCGTGACATTTAAATATTATTCTATATATATAGTGGAAATTTATGTTTTTAAAAGCACTGCGTTTTCTCACAATTCTAGTACAATTCTAGTTGAGTCGAAAAAACGTACAGAAGGAAAGTTTTGCGGATTCATTTTTATCGTTTATTGTTCGACCGTGCAACTCCGGTCCGTTCAAACGGCGTTTTCCGTGTTTGCCGTGGATTTCGTATAAAAGGGATACTTTATGTGGGGGACGAAACGAATCCCCGAGTTTTTCAAAGGGGCATCCCTTCAGCCCAAACGTAGCGCTTGTCTAAACTGCGGCGCTCACTGTAAGTTCCATTTACCGCAGCCTTTTAAAAGCACCGAGAGCTGAACAATTTCACTGTAACGGTTTCCTATGTAGGACGCTAGTGGAAAAACATCCGATTCTTAGAGTAAATTTTTTACGACTTGTTGCTTGTCTCACCTGACATTTCTTGCCGATTCCCGTGCGTGATAAACAAGTACAACGATAAGCATTACATAACGAAGTTATTTGCGACGCTGCTGCTGAAAGAAAGCATTTATTGTTAAAGAAAGTACTTAATAATAAATGCTTTCTTAAATTAACTCTTGTAATAAATGCTTGGTTAAATAAATTCTTTAAGCTTTTGAGTTCTTCTGTGTCATGTTCAGACCGTAGCTGCAAAATAGTCATATAATTTCATATTTTATTCATTTGAGCTCAGCGGTTGAAAGGAGAAATTGAATGAAAACTTGAATCCGCTATCAAACAATGTTTTTATTTTAATTATGGTCACTCGTTCAATTAAATTGAGGTATTTCGGTATCTTCTTAATCATCAACCAAAAAAGGAAATCCAAATCACAAAAATATCCTGTGCTTATGATAATTTTACATTTCCTGCATTTCCAGGAATATAAAATCGCATTCGAGAAACATTTTTGATTGTACCTCGACATTCCGTTCCGCCAACACATATACCTTGGTCTGTGTCTTAACTTTTGCAGTCACAAAAATAGCGACGAGATAAAACTCTCGTATAACCCTCTAATAACCCTCTTCCATCGGCAGTAACTTAGTCTGTTCTTCGAAGGCGAGTTACTTCAACTTTGCTCCAATTCCTCTGTTCGTCAGCCCTCTTCGCCCGCTCTTTCTCTCCTCTTTCGTCCTCCTCGCTGCCGACTCTTCTTCCGTCAACTCTCCACTACCGTCGGTTCCGCGAAGTGGCCAAGACCACTCGTCACGAAGACCAACGCAGCAGCGCCGACAGTACCAACATCAGCGTCATCAAATGTTAACGATACAAACAGCGTCGTCTGTAAAACCCGCGATGCGCAACGGTGGCCACAATGACGTTTAGATAAGATAGTGCTATTTGTTTATAGAAATTATACGCACTATTCGTACCGTTTAAAAATGAGACGTGAAGAGCGGAAGAGCACGTGCCAAGATGTTGTCTTTCGATGGACAACTGAGACTTCAAACGCAAGAAACTGATTGGGCCTCTTCTCGAGGCTTCTCTTTCGAGACATCACGAGGCGATGGGTGTTTAAAGCAATACCGAGAGCACAGTGTAGCTCTACTTACATTCGTTACTTCGTATATGGTGCTTGTATCCATTATCCATTGAACGGGGTCGCTCCCCTTTTCCTCCCACGGGCACGAGCGAGTTACGAGAGATCGGAACAAAGAGAGAACAAATGCCCGGGTCGTAATGGGCATGGACGTTAACAAAGTCGCGGGCATGTTGCCCCTCCCCCCCCCTCGGGCGCGACGCCCGTAATCTTTTCTCGCTGCGGTTAAATCTTACCAGCCGGCCATTGTACTTCTCGGGCTTAATGACGCCGGCGGAACGGATACCGTCGACTCCACGCCATCGACGGACTGACCGCTCGAATGGAGACCGGTAAGGGAGAAGTCTTGTGGGGCCCGGCGAGGGCGCGCGAACGTTTTATTACTTCACGTGCCGCGGGTATGTATCGCGAATATGTATGGTCGTTGCGATTGCGATTTATATTACATTTTTTTTCCTCGGGTTTCCTCACGTTTTATGGATCCTATTTCTCACGATGTCCCCGTCACGTGGCCCCGTCGAGGGGCCGTTAACGACATATCCATGAGCGTTAATTACGAACAATTAGTCGCGCCGTGCATTAAACTGTCGGCTGTGCCGCGCGTTGCGTGCGTACAAGCGCTCATTATACATATATTGCGAAAATCTTTTTGATAAGAGCGACGATAACTTCGCGAATAAGTGTTTCGCATAGATCAATCCTGCGCGTTCGTTAACACTATAGAACCACCGAAGATTAAACTATACTTATTTCTACCGAAGGAATCAAAATAAAAAAAAAGAGAAAAGGGAAAACAAATTTGTAAAATTAATTATCTGCGTGTTTCAATAAAAATCAGAGAAAATTTCAGAAATTGTGATGTTTTGAAAATGAATAATAATTTAAAAATATGTCAAACAAGTCATTTTGATCCCCTTGGTAGTTTTAGTGTTAAAGTAGTAGAGAGCACTATGTCACCCCTATGCGGCAATAAGTATTGCAGCTGTAATCACGACTCTGCGTCAACGTGTTTTGTCCGTTGTTTTCTCTTCCTGAGGCGGAGAGAGAGATCAACGTCTTTTACAAGATTATCACGCGGATTCTAGACAGAGAATTCCGCCGGCAGACTGTGCACGCAGATGTATTTGCCGCGTAAACAATAATTATCGTATGCAATTAAGTGCTGCTTTATTCCTAGCGGGATGAAACTCGAAATTGTGTGTATGTGTGTGTGTGGCAGGAGGCATCGAGCATACGACATATGTATGTATCACGAGATAATTGCATTTCTCGAGTATTATCTCCTTAGCGTAGTTGTAATAAGCTAAGGAGATAATTGATTCCAATTTAATCTATTAAACGTGCAAATTATTTATTTTTGCTTAGGATTAATGCCACTTTATCAAACAGTCGAGTTTTTCGCCGTAAACGAGAGATTCAATATAAATGTTTTTTTTATCTCTTTCTCACTCCGCGCTCTCTTATCATTTATGCATCTCCACTGCGTCGCGCGGTTATATTTATTTTAGAATTAGCTTGGCGTTTATAGCGCTTTATGACAAACTTCGTAGCGTAATTCTAGAGACGACTCCAGCTGTGCGTGTCGACGTATTTAGCGCGCAAACAATAATTACCGTATGCAATTAAGAGGAATCCCGTCGGTGAAAACGGCTGCATGGGTGGCGGACGGGGGAAAGGGAAAGGTGGATGTCAGAGGGCCGAACTTCTGGGTGCCGGGTACAGCCGGGGCGAAGCATCGAAACGGAACGTTTGCCAACGCGTGTCGACACGGCGGATGAGGAGGCCCGGCTAATTCGATCTTGTTACTCAGAGTCAAAGAGCGGCGCGTATCTGCGTTAAGATTTCAATTGATCTTGCCGCGAAATACAGCGACGCTGATAGAATTTCCGATTTTGTCGATAACGAACGTAATGCTTGCCATTAGCATACAACGAGGGGGATCGAATTTCGTTGCAAAGTATTATTGACTGTTTCCACCGGAAAGCTCTTTAACGTGCGGCTTTGATTTAGCGTTTATGGAATTATGCGAAATTAAAATAACACGCGAATTTTCAGTATTCGGTATTCAATCCCGCCACACTTCGAATTTTATTTCGAATTGATACGACGCGATACGGAACGATATCGTAATTTGCAATCTGCGCGCGGTTTTCAAGTAATACGATATGCATTATTTTAATTAATATTTAAATTACACGTTATCAAATAACAAAATTCCGTAATAAAATCCGAAATATATTTATTCGAGATACGCGATCAGAGAAGCATACCGCAGAAATATAACGGATTAATCATTCGCCATAGATATCCCGGGGTTCATTAAAAGTTCCAAGATATTTCGAGTTTTAATTAATGTCTGCCTCTCCCCACCGTTTCCGTTATTTACGTCGGACGTAATGTTGATTGACATCCCAAATTTGATGCAAATCGTTATATCGATTCGTTTTTAATTCAAAAAAGTAATCTCTATGCAAAAGTAATTTCTCAGGGAAAAATTTCATTACATATAATAGTGGTTACGAGGGTACATTCAATAATCTCGAAAAGGTAGCCACATCCTCTTTCCGAAGGTATAAACGATATGTAATTATCTTTTTTTTTTTACGGCGACTCAAATATTGTCACGTCATAAAGCGCTCCATTCCATTTTGTCTCGGGGGATTATCCGTGTAACAAGGTGAAAAGGCGAACGCGAACCGTTTCTCTCGTTGAGAATTAACTGTAAGGAAATATCTGCGGGCCGCAAAACCGCGGAGCTGCACATTCTCTCTTTTATGTCTCGCATTATACATTTATTGTACCGTGTAAGCCAGGTGGGCAAGGGTCATTACGAACTTATAATTTCCCCGGGAAGCGAACTATACGGGAGAGACGGAAAAGAATTCATGGGGAAGCTCGATTTCCCTCGATATGAAAATCGCTCGAGCGAAATACGTGCGCATTGAATGAACCCGAGGACGGTGGGGGGAGGAGGGGGAGGCAGGAGGGGGTAGCAGGAGGGAGGACGCCGGGGAATAGAAAATATAACGTATTGTACAAATGTTCGCTGGGTGGATAACTTATAGCACGTAGTATCTTGAATGCTCCGCGTAAGCGCGCCTGTGTACATGTCGTGAACGCGTGCGATGCACATTTCCGCAAGATTTCACCGGCAACCTTACAAGGGAAGAGAAGAGAGGAAAGAGGAGAGAGAAGTGAAAGAGAGAAAGAGAGAAGAGGGGGGGAGATGCGTCAGAAATCGCGCACTTCCCTTCTTTAGTTACGGTATTCCCTGACGAGTACAATCGGGTAGACGGAATGTAAATCATCTTAGGCCGGGAATTGCGGGAGGGGTCTCTCTCTCTCTCTCTCTCTCTCTCTCTCTCTCTCTCTCTCTCTCTCTCTCTCTCTCTCTCTCTCTCTCTCTCTCTCTCTCTCTCTCTCTCTCTCTCTCTCTCTCTCTCTCTCTCTCTCTCTCTCAGCAATGCGAATCGTCGACAGTGGAATACCGGTCTCGCCGAAGCCGGGTTATGGATCTCTCGATGTGGTATTTTTATTGTTCGTGGGTAATCTTTTTTCGGTGGCATGCTCCCTTGCCAGCTTTTGAACCCGTGAGTAATTGAATCGTGCGAGCGAACTAAGATTCCTCATCTCTCAAGACCGCGGAGGGAAAGACAAAGAAATAAAAAAAATAGAATCCCCCCCTCTCTCTTCCAAAGTAACGTAACCTAATTCTCTTTAATACATTTATTCGATAGTTTATTTTATGTACGTCGTAACGTAGTTTTCTTTCAAGTCGATATTTATTATCTATTAGGAAAATTGCATCAATTTTATATGATTGAGATTCTATAATAACATTGAGTAACGAAATGCTAACGTATAAATCTTGCTTAAATTGTTTACTTCAAAATATTGATCCACTTTTAAAACAAACAAATGCATGATAAACTAGTAGTGTCTATATTTTGCGAGTGATTCTACGACAAAGATCCATCGGTACCGAAGTGATTGAAAACTTTCACATTCATAACTTACTTACTATTTTAAATCAAATGAATAAGCCTTTAATTTGAATCCGCTCGTTCGTTCGATTCTTCAACGAAGGACTTTTACTGCCGCGGAGTCTTTTGAAAAAGAAAGTATCGAAGATCGATTTATTCTTGCGCGAATCGGTGATCTAAATTTTTACGATGCCATCATTATTCATTAAATGCAAAATATGTAAAGTGCGATATTTTTGTGCCTCGGATAATGTATTTATAAACTTTATCGCGTGCTTATTAGATTTACTATTGCAAGCATAAGTGTGCAAGATCAGGCATGCTGAATGCTCCGTGAGTCATCCTGGCGGTATTTTAAATAGCTTGCGTCATAAAAATATATCATGATATGTACATCTAACATTTAATTTCCACTGGAAAAAGATAATTTTAAGCATTGTGATAAAATTAAGCAGTGTGATAAAATTATTCAAGAGCGTATTAATATTCGCATAGCTCTCTTTATAAGTTTATATTTAGCGGAAAATAAATCATATATTTTTTTAACACAGTACAGTACAGAGTTTCACTCTAAATACGCGTTAAAAAATTATAAACGTGCAACAATAAGTTTGCTATGAAATTCGGCGTTAACTCTCCCGGAATGGTTATGATGTATAAATCACGTGAAACTACGCGATCTCCACGGTGTGTCGAGAAAGAGGGTGTTGAACGGCGTTTTAAATAATATAAAAATATCTCTCGCGGCATTGTGCGCATACTTTGGGAATATTTTCCACGTGTGCTTGCCGTCGCCGTCGCAGACAACCTTACATATATCAGCTGACATTATCCAACAATAGTTCGCAGGCCGGATTGCTGAACTTGAAAAGAGCCCGCTGTCACGAACACGTCGACAGCACCTTGAAAACCCAAGTGGCCAAAATAAATAGACCGACACGAGGTAGGAAACGTGAGGTCGTTCCTGGTGCATGAAAGTGTAAACCCAGATAACAAAGTGTGTCCCGACACGAAATGCAATCTGTTACAAGTATCACATGCTGCTTCTTTGCCAACACATCCCGGTGGCAATAAACCTGAAACGCGGTGACACAAGTGATATCGCGGTACAAACATACCGCTCCGTTGTACGACACGACACCGGAATAATTAATTGTTCCGCCGGTGACCTCTTTCTTCGCGGATAAAACGATTTCCCGCGGTCACCGTTCGTTATTCCGCGCTGCGAGAATTAAATACTTTTCTATTTATTCTCACGTCAAACCTAAATACATATACAAATTGATACACTGAAGCTCCCCCGCGAGTCTTGTTATGCTAGCGGAATAGATAGGAGAGTGAGAGTGCATAACGATCTTTGTAGCTCAACATTTAACATTAACGATGACTGAAACTTGAAAGCTCTTTTGTCGCGAGGCATCGTTTATCTCCGTGGCGGACCGTGGGTGCATCAATTCGTGGTCGGCGTCGCGGTCTATTATTACAACAAATTGGACACGGATCCTATTCTCGTGTTTCCCCGTAGATTCTCACGAACTATTTCTCGCAAGGAATGAGTTTCGAATGAGTTACCGTTGCAGACATTAAGCCGTTTGCAACGAGGGAGAGAGAGAGAGAGAGAGTGAGAGGGTGAGCCGGGGCGCGCGGAAGGGAAGTTACTGCTAGCCCGCGCGAAGTGATTTCAGAGGAGCGAGATATTTCAGACTCCAGAAATGGTGAAATAAAGCGGCCGACGCGTTGCGCTGTTCATGGCTCGTTATTATGCTATACGCCTTGTACCACGTGGGTTCACGAGGAGCCGCGAAATTCTGCGAGCGCGAGAGAGGGATGAAAATGAGAACGAGTAGAGAGCGGGACCGAGAGACGCGGAGGCCGCGCTGAGTCTTGAGAAAATGAGAAGGGGACGGGAAACGATGAGAGACGTGGTGCCGTGGTGCGAAAGGGAAGAACGACGAGAGGGAAAAACGAAGTCCAAGTGCTGAATTAGACGATGCATAAAAGGAAGGGAATGTTCTACCTATAGGAATAAAGACGGAGAATGAAGAAATGAGAGCTTGCCGTTGCGATGAGAAAGGGAGCGAGTAAATTTCTTATTAGGCTCCGGGCGTCGATATTATTCAACCGAGGCGCGTTATAAATAAGATTTAAAAATTTATTTACCTTATGTAATATTTATGTTCGCAATAACACTCAAGTATATAATCGCTAGATTGTAAACGATTGCTTATTATCCGGTAAGAATTATAAGAAATGGTAAATATAGTCTTGTAAATGATCGAAACAGGAGCAGAAAGATGAAAGTAAATAATTCTCAACGCGCTACCGGTATTTCCGAATAACGGACAGCGAACCAGAATCAAAGGGCATGCACACGGAATGCAGGAAGTGGCAGGATAGCACGAATCAACTCAAATAAGTCGCGACGGGTCGGATAATGAGAGCGGAGGTCGACCTGGGTGAGGAGATCGAGCGAGGGGGAAGGAAGGGCTACGCGAGGCAAGTCACAAAAGAGGCGAGCTTTCAAGAATCCGAAGTACGACAAACAAAGTGAAAAAGGGGGAGAGAAACGCGCGTACATAAAGCATCTCGCGCTTCGAGGATTTCGCGACGCGCGTATTTGCCAGCGACTGCCATAAATGCCAGAGAAGATCCATAAATAGGGACGTGCGAGCGCGTTGTCGAACTCTACAGATGGGAATTCTCGTCATTCCGCGTGTGTGTCGTAACCGCGCGACGACTTAGATACTTAGAAACTGCGCGATTTCCCATCCCCGCGACGATAATCCTTCGGTATCATGCGGAGGAGTGTCTACAGGACTTCCGGTGTTCTGAATTCTTTTCGCCCACGGAGAACCACGATCCTTCGTCTCTCGTGTATTCTTCCGTTTGACCTCGCTTCGAGCGCGCTTCCACTTCGGAAGCCGAAGCGACGAAAATCGAGGGAAGCGTAGTCGCCGAGGTGAGAAATGCCACGTTGCGGAGGTGTTTCAACGCGGTTCACTGGTTCCCGGCTATGCCGGCTTTTCACGAGCGATCGCAATAGACAAGGTTGCGGTTTATTTACGGATAGAGAATTATTAATACAACGGTGAAGACACCGCTAGGAGATTAATTACATAAATATCACTTTGCTGATAACGAGAAGCCTTAACCCTTTACCTTCTATCTTTGTCTCTGGCTTTTATTAATTATACGTCGTTTTATTGTTCGTCATATATCATTTCTATATCACCCGCGCGTATCGAAAACATATTTCTCTCGCAATGATATACGCGCTTATACTATTTTCCCGAATTGTGCCAGCGGTCGTATACAGATATGAATGAGATCATAAATGAAAACTTATTTCGAATCGTGAGTGTCGCGGGAACGACCGGAATTTTTTTTTTCTTTTTAATGCAGCCGGTTCTCGTGCTCGAAATCCGGACGTTGATATTTTGACGTTCGTCCCATAAAGTGCATTAGTGACGATGTGCATCGGCGAACGCTCGTGATATTTTTTATCGCCCTCCACCCACTCGTGCCCTAACTCTCGCGTGCTCGCCGCTCTTCTTGCTCGCTTTTTTTTTCGAAATGCCCGACTATTGGATTACTTACATACGCTTCGCCGGCTATAACTTAAAATGCCATGCCGGGCGACAATATGCGGGAAGTAGCGCGGGTAAGGATCGTGAAAAATGCAAGCCCACGTTACTTCTGAATCGTCGATGTCGGGGAACGCATTTTTTGTCTTAGCTCCAAAGTTAATCGTGGAAAAATATCGCGGATAATGCTTTTGGTGACATTTACAGCGGCGCGGCGGTAGCGTTTACTCCAAGTCGTTGCAATTACGTTATCGTTAATATTTGCGATGCAAATACAATGAACGTCGTAAATAGAGTGCACGATTTTATATAACGCAAACCTGAGGATAAATCGCGACGAAGTTAAATATGATGAAGCGAAACCCCGCAGGTTTTTTCATACTTCGATTACACTGCGAATCCTGAAACGCGAGAATAAATCGCGTTTACTGTCGCCGTCTTCTCCGGGACGATCGATTACATTCTCTGTTCGCGGCTATTAGTTACTTCGCTCTTAGCCGAGAGCTTTTTGACTAAACAGCGAGTTGTTCTCCGAGTATAAGAACACGATAGTATTCCGTCTACGCTCAGAAAACGATCCGTCATATGCATACTCGTTTTTTTGTTGTGGTCTCCTCTTCTGGTCCGCGCAATTTCATCCAATTGATCACGCGGATCGAGAGGCCTGATGCGGGTGAAAGTCGAACCCGCGCGCCTATCCTCTCGCACATTCTCGCGAATAAAGAGTACGGGACGGACGGTGAGAGTCGTATGTCATTCAGAAGCCGTTCCGCCGCGCCGCGCTCTTCTTGTTCACCAGAAAAAAGGATTCGCTCGCCGGGTTCGCCCTCTCCTCGCAGTTCTCGCCGGAACACTTCGGACCCCGGGACGGCCATTCTGCGGGTAAGTCCGATCCATCAATGCCCGCGCCGAAGCGAAGGTTTCTAGCGCCGCGTCGGCCGAATTTCCCGTGAGGGCCGCACCATACCAGGCCACACCACGGGCTCGTGGGCCGTCGATGGACGAGAAACTCTCTCTCTCTCTCTCTCTCTCCATCGGAATTATAGTTCCCTTATGCTCCCATTACGGAGCCATCTACGATTATGTTCGCGCCGGTTTTACACCCCCCGCTCGCGCTTCCCCGCTCCGCTTCACGGCCCTCGCAAACAATCTCCGTGGGGCATTTTTGGCCCTTGATGGATGTTGACCTTTTAATGGGTCTCTCGCTCTCGTGGCAGAGGCCACGTTTGCCGTTCGTTGAACCACGCGAGCGCGGTGAGCGCGCTCGCCCGCGCCGTTTGCGCGTTGACCAGAGCGAGATTTGATGGACAATATCGTAATGCAGTCGCCAGAATAATTTCGTATCGGCGATACCGGCGGCCGGGGATATCCTTGGCCGGTAATCGATGCTGACATTTACGCGTTATCGTCAACGGAGGAACAGATGACACTTTTGTGACGGCACAGGAGCTTGTATTTTATTTACATTCTATTGCCGAAAGAGCGACATATGGGGTGTACACACGTACCGAAATACCGTACACTTTGTCGAATTTTAATCGAATACATTTACGTTGATCGCTCTTTTTGCGCGCCGTGCACCTACCTCTTTCCCGTTACGTACATTTCACATTTGGTTAAAGATACACCGACGCCGACAAATTTAATTTAATTTTTTTCCCCGCGATTACACGCGTACATTCAAGTTAACCAATTTATTTCGCTTCAATAACGATGATATAATAAAACTTATCGATCCGAATAAAAATCAATTTGTACTTTATACAATTTGCCATCGAATTCAATTTCGTGCGTTATCGCGCTGCGGAAATTCTTATTGATATAACACGTGGTCCGGTTCACACAAGATTCGTAATTGAAATTTGTGTAGGTCATTGTCATAAACTGTACGTTGCGGATTGTATTCTACGCGCGTATATGCTTACGTTCGATTACAAATGGTCAATGTCCGTTTGACAGGAGGTCGGCTAGCTAACGTCCAAAACGTTACCAAATTGTCTATGACTAACTTGCATCTCGGGCTTGCGCCCAGCCTCCGTTGCTCGTCTCGTTTCTGCAAACACGACATCTGTCTTCCTTATTCCACGTTCCAACAGTCATATTATGATTCGCAACTCGACGATATTCATTCCTTATTGATATAGGCGGATATAGCCGGGGCGCGCACAAACTGATCGCATTGCGCGCCACATCGAGTGCGTCCAATAATATCGCATTAAATTGCTGGGAAATAAATCTGTAACGGGCAATCCAAACGCGCATTTATCTTTCACGCTGTGCTGCTGGCAATTTTTCTGCCCGACGCCCTTTTGCCGCCCCATATCATATTTTATATCACTGGATATAATTTTTCCGCGCGTCTACCATATGATATTAGCGTCTTCACGATTGATACAATGTTTTGTTCAAATTATATGTATATCTACGTTTTAATTGTATATATAATAACAATAAACATTGAAAAACGTTAAAGTAAAATAAAGCCAAATGTGACAAATAGCGTCACTTAAAAGTTAATTTAATTGAATGTTTCCTGAATATAAGAGGTATTTTTCAAACAAGAAAGGTAATATAACAAAATTATCCTTTTTAATTGAATCTGTTTAATGAAGCATGAAATACATTTAACTTTGATGTTAATCAACAAGCGAGGGAATTTATTTAATTTGAATTTTTAAATCAGACATAAATAAATAGATTTTTAAAGAAATAAGGCCAAATGTGACAATAGCATCACTTAAAAGTTAACTTAATTAAATGTTTCCTAAATATAAGAAGTATATCAAACAAGTAAGATAACAAAATTATCTTTTCTAATAGAATTTATTTATAATAAAGCAACGACAGCAACAAATATATTTAACTTTGATGTTAATCAATAGTAAGATAATTTATTTAATTTGAATTTTTAACTTAAACAGTAAATAAATAGATCAGTTTACTCGTTTTAAATAGAAAATCTAGGCAAATCCAAATAAAATATCATCGATATTTATACATATAAGCGACACACTATTTATAGAAACAGTGTATATTTATAATTAATTAATATACATAATTAATGTACCGACATGTTTGAAGGATTTTCAAATGTTTATATTATTTCATTTGATTATTTTAAGGGTAAACAAATTCTTTTATCATGATGCGTCGATTATACAAACTTCTTTACAACAATGCAATTTTATCTTCCTTTTTAGATCCTAAATTCAAGGAGCCAATAGCCAATGTAACCGCGCCGGTGGGAAGGGAAGCCATTCTCTCCTGTGTAGTTCAAGATCTCGCCGGATACAAGGTAATCCGAATTTTTATACATACGTTTAAGCGCTGATCAACTCTTCATTAAAGTGTGGCACATTATTAATGTGCCAATTAAACCTGCCGCAATATTTTTGCCGCATTTAACAAATTTCTCTAAAAAACCATTCCTCTTTTTCCATATTGTTTATATAATTAACATTAAATATACAGATATGTAGTTAAAGCCTTTTTTATAATAAATCTAGATTCTTATTAACCTTATTAACAAGAAATCATTTCTACTTTGATCCAATTTATTTTTCTTATAAATGAATCAACATCACGCTTGTCATAAAAACCTTAATAAATATTTCAATTTTAATATTATTTCAATTTTAGAAATCGAGATACAAATATCTATAAATTAGGAAATAATAATAACATCTTTTTTCATCGCAGTGTTACTGTTTAACGTTTTAAACTGTTGATCAGACAATCTATTTATCAGCCATGATGTATTCTTATACTTAAAGTTCCGCTTTGAGGGATCATAAAATGTGTTTTTATAGCGTACTTATGAGAATAATTCATGAATAAGTAGTTAGGAACTGGGTGCGAAATTCCGCGCGGCCATTTCACAGTTACGCGAATGCCCCCCTCGTGATAAGAAGTATCTAAATGGCGCTAAGTCACTTTAAGTGACGCGACAGTTTTGCAATATTAATGCGAAAGTATTACCGATGCATGTTAGGAAGTAGCGGTCGGACAAAATCTTAAAATAATGCAAATACACCGTCGTTATACGTATAACCGAGAATATACCTTTCATATTTTCATTATTTTTATATATTGTCTGAGATAGTTCCGTCATGTCAGATCAAGTTGAAAATAAAATAAGAATAAAATAAGAAACTGTACATTTTACGTATATAATTACATTAATGCGTCTAAAATTAAAATAATTTAATATTCTCAGTAGTTGTATAATCAGTGTTATACTATTAATTTTACATGTCGTTGGTACTAGCAGATTTTATAGCATATAAGAGATACGATATATTACGGGATTAAAACCATCACTCATAGAAATATTCTGGAATAAAAGAGAATCCGGGAATAACTATACAATGGGTCGAGTTGTTTAACCCATTGACCTCGTTGGCAAACCACGAAAAAAAATTAAATGAATTTCTATCTCTCCCCGGCGCTCTTTACACCGCCGCACTTCAGACGGCGGCCTGAAGAATCCTTCTGCGTAGCCGAAGCAATTAGTTAATTAATTAGTAAAATTACGTAGAGGAGGTATAAAAATGAATACTCATCGGGGTACAAGCTGGAACGATCTTATTCGGTCTTTATTCGCAATTCCGGTTCAGCTGTCGTCAGCTAAAGTGGGTTTAGCGACAATGTTATGTAGGTAATGGCTTTCGCGAAGTACTAATTAGGGAATGAAAACCGCGTGAAGGAAGAACGGCGTCTCGGGGAGGAATTTGATAAAGTTCCCGACTTGAGGGATCGGTTGCTCATCAGCCTTTCCCCTATCCCCGATTAATATGTAATAGAACTGTAAATATACTCGAATGATTAATGATATTAATCGAATAATACCGAAAAAAATTCTAATGCCAGTTTTTTGCATTAAGATAACAAATATCTATTTTTGCCTCATAACCGTAAATTGATTTTGTATCGATGCAAAATTCTGTTCGTCAAATAAGTGCGCCAAAATAATCACGCAGATTTTTCTCAATGCATACGCACAGCACTAGCTTTTCACGAATTTGCTGCAACTGTCATCCAAAGTTCGCGCATAAACTCTCATTAGAATAAATGGTTACATTTTTATTCGTTTTCTGGTTGGTGTGCGCGCGCGAAGTTAGGTTATAAATAAGCTGGTGTGCGAGAGATTTTTCCGAGCATATATTTGTTTGGCATTCGAGACAGTAGGAAAGCGCGACCAATAAGAAAGTCGCGCGGAAAAGGGTGCCGTTGCAGTGTAAACGAAAAAGCGTCTCAAACAATAAGGCATTAACTTTGTGAACTGTAATGAAAGTGCTCGGCTACTTTGTTCACATTAAATGCTATTTATGTTAGCTGCACAATGAATTATAATTGCTGAAAAATGTTGACGAAAAAGAATGCTTTGACAAAGTCTTGTTGAAAGCACTTGGCACATTAGAATTATTTTTACTACATTTTTACTACATTTTTACTACATTCTAACTGTGAAGCCTTATATCAAGAGTACATATAAAATGTATTTATATCTTATATATAAAAATAAAAAAGATTTTGGAAAGTGTCTGCCTTGCAGACTTGATTACATTTATCATATCTGTGTAGCATTGAATTTCTTACTGCTTGGAACATTTCAATATTGTTCCTGATTTGATCAAAAGCTCCCATGATCCTTTCAATTAACTCCTCCCTAGTGTTGACTGGAGTGACGTACTCCATTCAGATGATCGAACAAGGGCGCATAACTTCTCAATGACGCATCGGAGGACATCCTTAACAAAATATGATTCTTTTGGGGTGAAAGTTGCAGATCTCGTCGAGACGTTTCCAAAACACTATAATGAAGCTCTCTTTCCTGAAAAATATTATGACAAAATTTAAAATATCTCAGGAAATTCTTAACGAAGGAGAGCTTCATTATAGTGTTTTGAAAACGTCTCGACAAGATCTACAACTTTTATCTCAAGGAAAAAATCAAGTTCCATTTAAGAAATTAGTCGCCTTTGAAATTTTTTGAAAACGACGAAAACATCTACGACATTTTCGGCTTACATCGGAATCATGTGTCCCCCTTCAAGCCAAATAACTTTTGTCTGAAGCATTTTATCTATGACGAGTTACAGAAGAGATATTAAAATGCATTATTTAAAATGGGACACCTTGTATACATAAATATAAAATATAAATAAATTTTATTTGTGAGTATATTATACGATTTAATTACTCAATTTAATTACACAATTTGAAGAGCTCGTTAATGTCCGCGGCATGTAAGATGTATATATGAAAGCCACAAGCTTGATATTTGGGGCACAAGCTCACTACATGTTTAATTTTATACTAAACGCTTATTACGCATTATATTCGCGTAACGATATTTATGATATCATTATGATCATTTGCGGTGTCGCTTTTAGTATAATATTTCATATCTTTTGCATTTAAAAATGACAGTTATTACGTACAAATAAATATTGAATTGGCTATTCGTATGATAACAATAATGTCTGGCACTTAACATTGTATCTTAATTTAATTGTAAATTATTTTTACATACAAGAAATTCTATCGTTACACACATAGCATTTTTTCCCTAAATATTATTATTTTGGAAATCTTTTATTTTTCTGATCAATTAGAAGCAATATTGTAACAACTGTGTTTCATGCACGAGGCTGCCCGAATTGCAATTGAGTACTGATCTGCCGTTCGCACTGTGGCTTCCGCAACGTTTGAATTACATTCCATCAATCGAGAATTAATTGAGGGCTGTTTAATTAAGGGACGATAGAAGTTATTTGGCTTCTAATTGTCGATCATATAAAACATCGGCATAATAATAGTCATTATTCTTGGTCCACAAGTTGTATTATGTAGATATAGAGCTTCTCTCAACGATCAATCGTTAAATCAATCGTTCAAGTATATATTTTTTCAAATAAGTTACATATATATTAGCGTGCAGCTTCTCGCGGAAACACAGTTACTAGGAAATTCGAAGAATAGCGAGCATCTGCGAGAGCGAGGGAAGATTTATACGCGATGAACGGCGTACTGGAATCGCGAAGGATCGACAAGAGGAAAGGTATTGAAAACTATTCATCCTTCGCCGGGGCTCGCCCCGACATGAAATTCAAATCGATGCATTTATAGAGACCACGCGGACCCGTCCACGGCCGACATTGCTTACGTGGGGACGACGACGTGGTGTTGGTCATACGAAGATAGGGGGAGCCCGATGGATAGGAATAGGGCGGAATAATCGCGCCGTTTATAAGCCAGCGGTGCGTCGCTCGGTGGTCCGGCTATGCATTAAGATGACGGATAACAGCCTGCAACTATGCCGGAAAGCTCGAATCGTCACGATGCGAGAGAGATAACGGCGCCTCTCCAGGCTCTCCCGGTTTACATATGTGATACGCGCCGCCGTGGACATTAACCCTTTTACTTCCCCAGGTGACGCGATATCCGGCCACGAGCTTTTCGTCAGTCACGTCAGGCGTACCGGATGTCAAATGTTCTCCGTCATTGATCGCGAACGGACGGATATCTCACTGCTTACGCCCACTGGCCCGGTATACGATGAAAATAACGTGTGACGGTGAATGATAATTGTAGCCGAATGCATTAAGCGCCCGTTGCGGTCAGTCCTCTTAATAAAGGAATGAACTCCGTTTTCATCGAAAGATGATCTATAATCTATATGATCTATTTAATCCCTCGGGATCTATTTCGCTAAACATTTGAAAGTTTAATTAGTAGAAGCTGCATTATTAGTCTTGGAAACAATTACATCTTCTCGCTCGATCATGCATTCGACAGGTCGCGCGACGGAATTGGGACATTCAGTATAGCAACGCTATAATAGGTGTTCATGAAAGCAGGACTAAGTTATGGCTCCGGGATATAATAATAGGTTGACCGAGTGATTGAGCATAGTCCTCTCAAGATTATAGTTTCGACCGAGAGCTCAGGGCTCCGCTTTAGATTTTAATTGTAAAGTTTCGGTCCGCGCATTCGGCTCCTCGACTCGAATAACTGCGACTCGTTAATTAATGCCCGACTGGGCTTAAAGTCGAATAGCCGATTACCGTTTGGTTCCTACCGTCGCGTCGCGTCGTTCCTTTCGATCGTTATCTGTGATTCAGTTCTAATTATGAGCTGAAGCGCGCACGACTGTCTTCGTAAACGTAAACATGGCGAGACAGCTCCGCGTCGGGACACAAGTCAATTTCAATAATTAAAATAACTAGATGATAACATTGATAACGAACTAATTGCGCCGCCTCTGGCACAGCTAAGTGTGAGACAATGTAACTTGGTTCATTAATAATAACGGTACGTTAATTATCGGCGAATTTAACGGCGCGCGGTATCTTACGCGAACTAGAACTTGGAATAATACTCGAAATGAAATCGAGATGTGCCTGAATATAAGATATACGATACGCTCATTGCTCATTCATCGTTTTACTCCTTAATGAAGGGGTAATAGTTCTTCATTATGATAACGTTCGACGCGGATACGTAATATTCAGCAATATTCAGCGATCAATGTCGCCGACACTGATCCGATCTTCTTCCAATAAGACGAGGCGGGAGGGGGGGGGGGCGCGGGCGCGGGCGTCGTCTAATTGGCACTTACGATCGCGATCGTTGTACTTCTCCACCGTATTTCCCGCCGACTCATTTCACCGACGATTTATATCCCCGACGACGGGAGAAGCGAATTTACACGTCGTCGAGAGGAGTTGCATCTGGCAGTCGCAGATCAATCTGAATTCGCAAACACCGCACCGCCGCCGCCGTCTCCGCGTTCCGCTTCGTCTGCCTGCAGGCCGCGCCATCGACTCATCGGCTTTCGGGCCATAGGGCTGGATTAATCATGGTCCTCTGTAAGCACTGATGCATCCGCTAATCCGGGACTCTCTCACTCGATTCAACCATTTCTCTGGAACGATCTACCGTGCCATTATATAATGGTGACTGGATTCGCCGGATTAAATCCACAAACTATTAACTCTGTAACTGCCCGAATGTACCGGTGTACTTGGCTGAGCCCCCCCGGATTCTATTTGTTTCCAGCTGTCCAATTGCAATCGGGAATTGGTGAAAAACAGTGGTAAATGGTGGCACTTATCCCCTCGCTTTCGCTGTGAAAATATGATTGCCGTTAATACCGCGCAAGCATGTAATCTCCCTCTCTATTAAGTATTTAATCATTTATCCATTATTTATATCCAGTTGTGGTATATTTCGTTGACATCCATTTTCCACTGTTTTTTGTAACTGAGGCTAGTTGCGCAACGGTAAAGAAATCCAACGTTTGATGCATGGAAAATTGGATCAATTTGTAAAATATACTAACTACGTTGCTTAAATGGATAGCTAATGAAGTTAAAAGTTTTACGAGACGAACCCCTTCGGACCCCTCGGTTGTTCTCAAGCGTGACAGGGCACAAGCCCGTAACTCTTGGCAACCTTGTAAACGTATAATCGATCTCGCTAATTAGAAAGCAAACGCGATTAATGGAGGGGAACAATTTTTCACTCTGTCTCGGCGCAATAATATTATCGACGTCGTAGTCTAGTGAATTTTATAATGTAAAAAAAGAGAGCGCGGTTTTAGTCCCTTGTTTTATCGACATTAAAGTAAATACCCAAGTGCGCGAATTTGAATAGTCTATCTATTATAAAAATTTGACGACTGAAGACGGGCCAGCGCGGTACACATTTCACTCGCGAAGATTCGACAGATTTCGCGACTGCCGCTCGCAGTCGATATTAGACCGATATTCATGAAGTAAATGTGCATTTAGATAGAGAATTAACGTGGCAGTTAGCCTTGCCTTTAGTCCACGGCATGTTGTATAATAAATGTAAAAGGGCACAAAGGAATGATGTCGCCGGAGTTTAGGCCGTCCCCTGAAGATTCATAAGGATTCGCGTTCACGAAATATTTCACGATGGTAAATTTCATGACAATGATAAAGGAACATTTGCGGGATTATTCCGCCGTTGACAGACCTGGAGCATTGTAATGTAATTTAATCGGTGGGAGGGGGGCAAAGAGGGTGGACGAGCAAAGAAAATGTAAATCTCCTGTCGCAGCGCTCGTGAGATCGATATGCATTTGGAACGCAGATTACCGAAACGATCGCGCTTCAATGGCCGTGCTTTTGCGATCCACAACCGCGACGTAAAGCTAGATAATTCGTTAATTGAAGAATCGCGTCCGTGATCTCCGGATATCAATAGCCGATATTAACGTCAGGCAATTAAAGAATCGACGTTTCGTTGATCGCCCAGCTACTTATAATCTCATTTAATCCCGATTCTTCGCGTTTTATTTTATTCACGTCAGAAATAAATATCGGAGTCGAGAGCACAGTCACCCGGTAATATGCGCCATCGCGCTTGTATTGGATTAATCAGCCAGTAGACTTAACTAAATTTGAATATCATCGGATGAATATGGTTTAATGCAAATTGCGGGATACTCAAAATTGTGCAACGTTTATCGCGCGTTAACAGGTACGCTTGTTATATAGACGCGTCTAAATCATTATCACGTACGTTTTTTTTTTGCCGAAGATACTTTTCGCGCGAAATATCCCTCTGCCTTTGCTCACATTTCGATTAATTAAGCTCTTTTAACAAAAACGCAAACGCATCTAATCTCTGCCGCGGCTAATGGTATACGTTGCTACAGGCGGCACAATTTGCTGCGTAATTACTACAGAGATTTGGAACACAGGGAATCCAATGTTGTTTGCCGTTCCCGCATTGTTGCGGTCTTCTTTCGGATACCCGCGGGACAAATATCCATTTGGATCGTGCATTAGCGGGACGATTAGGTTTAATCCTCTCGACCTTTCGCGTATTAACTGGGTGGGAGTTAAAGGTTGGCCCAAAAGTTGATTCGACGCGACATTTTATCTAGTAGGAAAATATTAATTCACGCGCTTACGCCCCCTCCCATTTAAATAATTACGAATAATAATTACGCTCTCGTGACATTTACATCCATTAAATTGCGCCGTCAAGTTAAAATTGCACTCCAAGAGAAAAATGCAAAGGTGTACCCCGTAACGGCAATATTAATTAAAGTTCGCAAAGATATCTCTTTTCTACCGGCCGTGAGAAAAAGAGAGAAGCTTCCGACCTAAGTTAAAAATATGCCACAAGCTTTATACAGGGCAAGAAAAAAAAGGCAGTCTCTCGTTGCTCGCGTCACGCATGCATTTAGATCGCGCATTAGCGGCGCAATTAAGTTTGAACTTTATCCCTTTGCGCATAGGCGGAACGAAGAGACGCGAGTTTTGATAACGGGAGCTAATATCGAACCGCCCGTAAAGGAGCGTATAGACGAGCATATATACGGAATCACGTATGACATTTTGTCCTGACATTTCGAGGAGAGCCCCTCGAGAGAGAGAGAGAGAGAGAGAGAGACAGTGTATACCGCTACAACACTCGTCGACTACTTTGGAGACCTTAATTACTTTAATATCCCCATCATTATGCCGGGTTACCGTATCTCGCGTGTTAACCCCTTGCGCCAATTGCGCCAACCAGACACGTTTCGTCGGCCGTTGGCTCGTTCTTCCAACCGCTCAGAATTACTGGTTTTCATATGTATTAAGTATCATTCGGTATCTTTTTCCGAGTTCTCACGAAGGGCTTAGATGCGTGCATTTTTTAAGTGACGTAACGTGAATTCATGCGACTGTACTCTGAGAATAGGACGAGGCGGTATTTCGGTAATTGTACACTGCAAATTCAAGCGTGTTATTTTAACTGAAGCTCTTCTTACACATTTCTTGCCGTTTTAAATCACGTCATTTAACACGGTTGAACGTATTAACTTTTAATTTAATACGTTTAACGTTAATTTAACGTTAATGTAACACGCAACAAAACATGTAAAATGAGCTTCAGTCAGATGTGTCAGTTTTAGACGTTTATGCGTGTAAAAATAACACACATGGATTTACTTGTATCATTTGAATAAATATACAGGGAGTATCATAAGTCACGACCCATCGAGAATGAATTGACAAAGTCAAAGTAAGTCGATTCATTTTCCAGAGGTGACTTATGATACACCCTGTACATATATGACGTGTGTTCCATCAATCGAAATGATATTTATGAATCGCGTGGCAATTCGGTGCGGTTATCCGAGTCTAACGAAGTTGATCTCACTGTCGAGATCAACTTAACTTCGTATCGCGTCGTACAGAAGAGTCCTATCTGGAGGAGACTTTACTCCGGTTAAAAGCCAGAGGGTTACGGGGGTGGGGGAAGTACTTCAACGTCCAGAGGGGGAGGCCACGGTGGCTCGACGGTGGTTAACGTTTCGCTAACTTTATTTCAATGCAGCCCCGGGAACGAGGTGGAACGTCTGCTAACGGTGATGAAATCCCGAGATCTCCCAAAGTGCATCGTCGTAGAATGCATTTTCGTCGTTCGAGCCGATTATCCGCGCTCGTGGTAAGATCCGATGAAAAAGAAGAAGAAAAAAAAAGAAACGTCCTCATAACGGCGGATGGGAAAGTGGCGTATTGGAATTCAATTCCGGCGCGAAATTATATCGAGCCCGCGGATCACCGCGGCGGCGGCGGCGGCGGCTGTTTGCACGCGGGCTTAGTTAATATTCCTTGCAAAAGCAAGAAGCCTGAATTTCGAAACTGCTGCGGCTTTACTTCGTTTGAACTTAATATTGCGAGTTCGTGCGCGTATGTATGTATGCACGGTTTTTCACGACGTTCGCGTGAAGACGCAAATTTACGATCGTTGCTAAAAGATTCCCGTAACTTGAAAGTCCTTTGTCCTGGTGCGATCTGAAAATTTTCCATTAAGCTCACATTTTATCGCGAAATGGAAAAATTTCTGGAAAGTTGTTTCATTAATATCTGCTTTACATTAAAATATGGCACTGCGTGCGAGTGCCCAGAAATATTAAAGTTCTTTCCCGTCGCGCTAGCGCAAAGAAACTAACTGAAAACAAATTTGCCGAAAAAAAGGTCGCTCTGTGACAGCAGTGCAGAATCAGTGGTAATGTTTACGGGTAACTGGAGTAATATTTGTCGGATATCCACACGCGTCTTTCTCGCGTGTAATCCTCCGATAATTCCAGAGTACCATTCATAGAAATTTGAAAGATGCAAACACAAAGGGGAAAAATTCGCTCGCAAATTCGTGTCCCGTCCGAGGATTTATGAAATCGCAAAGCTATGACTAATCAAAGATGACGGCTGGCACTGATTTAAGGCGCGCGAAAACCAAAACGGGGGTTTTCTGATGCCAGGCAGGGCCCGAATGTCGCAAGTGTGGAAATATACGATCCAAGATGGACTTCTCGTGTAAAGTCGTAAAACTCGTACACGCGCCTTTCTGAACTGTCATCGCTGTCGACGTAATCGTTGGCGCATTCGCCGGCACGTATATCCCTGAAAATTAATCTTACGAGTCTAGTCTAATCTCGGCTCTCTCTCGCGACGAGTCTGATCACCGGCGACTACCGATGACCATAACATTGCGATCTCTCGCTCGTGCGAACGAAGTTCGTCGAAATCTCTGCTTAGGTACCCCCATCTGAGAGCGGACCTGTCAAAAACTTCGGGGGTCCGCCACCGTTCGAGGAACACGGCGAGCGAACGGGCCACGATTCTGGGAGGAAGCAACTCGGAGGGAGGCGGAAATTGAGAAGTAGAAATTGAACCAAATGTTTCCTGGGATACGTCGCGGATGTCGGGAAAGTCGGGAAAGCCGTCGCGCGAAACAAGTTTATGCCGGGATGCGTCAGTGTGCACGGCCTGTGCACGAACATCAAGAGGGTTTCTCCGGGATTGTGGTTGTACGGGAAGCACCGTACAACCGACGTAATTAGTGCTGTTAGAGACGAGATGGACGGTACATTCCATGCGTGTTAAGAGCAAGAGTGTCATTTGTAAGTAACATTTCATAAGAATGGCGCCAAAAGACATAGTTACAGGAGTGCTTGTTATTTAAGAAGGAAAATTGCACTGAGCTACTGTTGACCCTAGCTAGCCACATTTGTTTTCGAGTCCTTAATCTGCCACACTCCGGTCCGTGAGATCGCTCGACTTTTGTCGCATTGTCATCTTTATTCTAATTAGTATTTTTAAGCTTGTACTGTAGAAATTGGAAATACAGACTCTGAATAAGATGTTTATGATAATAAAAAAACAAAAAACGTTTAGCGATTTATTGGGCTGGAGTGTAGTAGCAAGCTAGGATTAAAATTAAATTTTTTGTATATGATAAGGAGGCCAGCGAGCGCAGTAGGGTGCCACCTGCTTCGCCGCAGTTCCATCCAGAAAAATCGTGAAACTCCGCGCCGAGGAAAGCGCGCGGAGGGTGACACATAGTCGCCGACGCGGGCCGGGTTCTCGGAGTCTCCGTAAATTACAGAAACTCGCGCGATGGTCTCGCGGGCCGTAAATACTTGGTTATCATAGTCGGCGGAAGCACGACGGGGGCATTATACCTGCATTCACGTTCATCGTGGTCAGAGATGGCGGCGCCACGCTGGACAGGGCGCTCAACGTTTCCATTCATCGGTGTGGATATCAAATGCAATAGTTCATGGCGGTGCTTCCGACTAGGTGGTCGACCAGTCCTCGACCTCTGCCTCCTCGCCCTAATCCAACCCATCCAGCGTTTCACACCGGTCTCTGGCAGATTTACAGGCGCCCGGCTTGATATCTGCATCCGAGAGTCGGACCCGTACTAGACGCACGTGTTCCGAATCTTCTCTCTCTCCCTCTATCTCTATCTCCCCTCTGTACTTTCCGTCATACCGGTGACTTTGAAGCAGCGTCATCTGAGATAATTAACCGAGTAATCGACGCGGTCGAATGTGGGAGTAAAGGTCGACGGACGGTTCTGAGAGACGGTTCGCTAATGAAGCTCCCGTGGTCCTTTCGTCCTAGAGTATATCTTCCAGATTAACGAGATGTATCAGCCGTTACTATTCCCCCATTTCTTTCCATTTTCATAAGCACGTTTCATCACTTATTTATTTCGACATAATTAACCTTTTCCTAAATGAGAAATATTAATAATAATTTGAAAAAGATGTAACAAAGAACTAAATTATTAAAGCTTATTCAAGCTCATCAAGCGGGAGAACTTTTTTAGCTCTCTTGTTCACCATTTTCTCCTAATAATACTCGAACAGGTAACCGACTGTGCACGAATGTAATGGATACGTAATTAATGATCTATGGATCTCACACTGCACGTTTTCCTTTTGTTTCTTCTCTGTCTCGTTTACTGTTAGCGAAGAGAGAAGAAAGCGTTTTGATAGCGAGTAAATTTTTAACGCTTTTTCAAAAACTTTTACATTGAAGGGAATATGCAACATATAATTTTTATCACAGATGAAAGCTATTTTCCTCTCTTTCTTTTTACTTTCCGAGTGATAAAGTATCGCCCGCCTTCTAGATGACATCCTAACATCGGCCGTGTATCAGCCACGTGGAGTGATAAATAAAATATCATACTCTAGTGCTCTATAAAAGGTTGATATCTGAGCGCTGCTATGGCAGCGTGAAGCATCTCCGGCGCGACATTTATTCACGTTTGCAGCATCAGAGAAAGGGCAGATCGTTAAAATTGCGATCGTACGGAGCCAGTCCATCAATGAGCAAATCCGCGATCCGCGAGTGAGCCAGCCAGCCAGCCAGCCAGCCAGCGAACCACCCATCCGAATTTCATCACGCGCGTCCCAGCAAATCGGACCGTTAAGAAAAATCGGACTCCATGAAAAGGGCGAGAGCTATTCACGCGATCACCTATCCACATAGGGGAAGGTGGTTGCATTTTGCCGATTTGCGCGCTTGTATAACTTCTTGTGCGCCTTTTGCGTACGCTGTTGCACGTTACGTTCGCGGCCGGACAGCCGGTATTTTTGCCGTATTCTCGCAGCGTTAGAGTAACATTCGTGCAACTCCCGTTGCATCCTCTATCTTCAAAGGCGCAGGATAATGGAATTGCTATTTCAGTGCGCAAACATTTATTCCCGCGGACGTTATACCCGTTTACGTTATAATTTCTGGGATGACATGCATGTGATGTTTGGTGCCCCCGGGGGGCGGACTCGTGTGCGCGCATTTTGCATCGGCCAGGCCGAGGGAAATGATTACTTTAAAGAACGCCGGAAGCGACCCTCCTCTTTTTTCTCTCTCCTTCTCTCCCCCTCCGCGTGCCGCGAGCTCGAATCGCCCAACAAAGAAAGCGCGCCGATCGCGTAATCGAATGTTACGCTCGGGAGGAGCGTGCAGCGTGCAGCGCGGAGCGCAAACAGCGGCGTGGCGGAAAAATGTTAAGAATGCTTCGTCGATTTATTTAATGTCAATAACGTCTGCCTCGATTCTCCGCCGCGGATACGGCGGCGCGTAATGTAAAAGGGCCGCGTAGCGATGCACAACAACATGTTACACATACCTTTTTCTTAATTAATTCGCCGATTGTGTGTGCAACACGTTGCGCACACGACGGCAACAATACTCGGAGCGCTTCGCAAAAGCGACGGCAATAAAGGAAGCGCTTAATCGGTTGATGATTATACCATCCGTATATCGAACTGCGCCGCAGATTCATTACTGAATTGCCATTGCGTTTTCAAAGGTTGCTCCCTCGCTGTAGTTCGCGGTAACTTTGTGACTTATATATAATCTCCGTAACGCCATAATTCATCGAGGTTTATTTTGTTCACCGTTCGGTTCAATACGCACACGTCCGCCTCGCTAAATTACTATAAATTACTTGATCGACGATCTAGGCGCGAACAGCATATATGCAACAAACCAGGGGCAGTTATCTGCGAAACTTCGTTATACGAGACGCGGAGCGAATAACTCGCGAATAAAAGAGCATTAAACTGTTGGAATAATATAATAACGGAATGGCCGCCCCCCTCCCCCTCCCTCCCGGATGATCCCACGGCGTTTTATTTCTCCAACCCACGGGTACGGCCGCCGCCGTGAAAAATTATAATTGATATGGACGGACCGGAAACCGTGGGGGAATAATCCGAAGGCGAATGCTGGTGGAAAGGTAGACGGCGGGAAAAGAATCGCCGCCGGTCCGTTGAACTGGAATACAAAAGTCGGCTGGAGACTTATGAATTAAAGGATGTCGGACTCGACCGCGCGCCGCGGAACGTTCCGCGGGGAAAAAAAGGGACAGCTCTTTTCCTTAAGACACGAAAATGCACATCTCGAGTACTTATTGTTAACGTGTGATTAATAACTGCGTTTCGTTATTGCGTTAAAATGCGCACTCTAATATTTAATTGCTACATTCTGTACAAATTTTAAAACATTGTTTTAAAATAACGTAGATAACGATTTTGCGACAAATTCACGTGGCAAATAATTTTATTCAGATAAGATATTAACTCTTAATTGCATTGCCGTTAATTGGTTTCTGCGCTGTGCATTAAAGATCGAAGAACAAAAAAAAATAGACTTTAGGATTAGTTGAAATTGACCGTTTTACATCGTGGACATTATTGAATACAATAAATTATATATATAAATACAAAATAGATATAGAGTAGATAATAAATTAAACAAAAATAAATCTATTTGCAGCAATAGTAAGATAATTTTGTACTAGCGTAATAAATGCGTATGAAAAATAATTATTATTTCAATCTCTCATGTATATACAATATGTATAATCGGCCAACGATTAAACTTATTATTGATTAATGATTCGGATATTAATGCGGGTTTTAATATTGAACCAACCTATCTGCATAGTCCGCTATTAACATACAGCATACATAATAATAACATTTATGTTGTTTGTTTTTTAGGTGGCATGGCTGCGTGTCGATACGCAAACTATTTTGACGATAGCGAGCCACGTGATCACGAAGAATCACAGAATCGCGGTTTCCCACAGCGACCACCGGACATGGTTCCTTCACATACGGGAAGTGCGGGAGTCCGATCGAGGCTGGTACATGTGTCAGATAAACACGGATCCCATGAAAAGTCAGATCGGTTATCTCGAAGTGGTCGGTAAGTAAAAAAAACTGCGTCTCTTTTTCCGTCAATGAATTGTTCGCATTTATATATTTCGATTATTTTTGTCAATATCGCCTCACCAAAAGATTCCACATCAGGACATCGATAGTTGTTATGTGTTTTGTTACTCTCGATTTATCATCTCTTCCGTTCATATCATTATATCTCGAATCATTCATTTATTATACCGCCGTCTAACGATATTGGCGGAAATTAGAACGAGCATTATTAAAATACTTAATAGACTTGAAATAAAGTTGTTTCTCCATTTCCTCTCGATACCGATTATGGTAGCCTGCTCGTACACTCGACCGCTGGATATTCAATTAGCGCCGCAAGAAGCTGATATCAGGGAATGAATTAATGCGACACGCCATTGAATTGGCGGCGTGATATTACATGCGGAATGCGCGCGCGGGAATAACGCGTGCCGTGAGTTTGTTGAAAAGGTAGCACACTAGAATCAGAAATCCAACCCCAAACCAATGCGAACTTCTGGGGCCGATGCCGAGTTAGTCTGCGGGCCCGTTGGCTGGTACAACTTACGAAGTGGCCTCTTGCCGCAGTTCGAAGACTGCCGCGAATACTCCCCGAACTGCGGGGCTTAGTCGTACGTCGCTGCTCGAATGCACTCGCAAGTAGATTATACAGAATGCTAATAGGAGACCGCTTTCATCGGTTTCCCCGTCGTTCAGACTTCGTTTCGGGTATCACCGGACGACGACTCATCGTTCCTCTTCTCCTTTTCCTCCACTCTCGTTCGCGTTTGCGGTATCATAATCTTCTCTCGCTCCCTCACTTTGCCGTCTAACCAATGCCGCCGTTATTCACCTTTCCCTTCCTCGTCCCAATTTAAAGAAGTTTCTCAAGCCGTGGTTTTGCCATGTCCCCCTTCCGTTCCTCCCCCGGATTAATGATGAAATCTGCCATTGCCAGAACGACCGTTCACTAGTTAAGATTTGAATACGCCGGGTTTAATCCTTGCGCACATAGTAGCGCGGGTAAGTGGCAATTTCCATAGATAATGTTACTCGTAATTGTACGGAAATAGGATGATGCGTCGGAGATATGCGATTGCGATGGTGCGGGTGCAACGATCATGCAGGATACAGCCGAGTTGGAGCTCGATTATGCACATTAAATAGCATAGCTGCCGCTGTTATAATATTAAGTGATATATAGCAATGTATAGTTCTTACGTGCGAAATATCAAATTGATTGAGGCATAATTCCTCGTGAATATTGTGACTATTTTTGACTTATCTGAATACAATGCAACAAAGTCTTGTGTTTACTTTTTTTTTTAGAAATAAATCTTATTTTATTGAGATACGTAAAATATATGTAATTAGAGTAAATAGATACGTGATTACTTATTTTTTTTATTAAAGAAGGAAAGGAATTTGTTATCGTGCGTTTGACATACTGTGAGAAAGCGAAAAATTCTACCGTTTTATTTAATAATAGAAAGACGGAAACTCGTATTACATCATACAATATTATAGTAAAGCACATCGTAGTTATTGAAGTGAAATATAAGAAGTATCCGTGCTCTTTTCTCGAGATCCTCTCTTATCGGCGATGCGGGCGATTCAAAACTCGTTATTTCTCGAATCTTTTTCGCATGCCTCAAAGTCGGCGAAAGAAAGCTTCCCTCTCTCTCTCTATCTTTCTCTCTAAGATATTCCTACGAGTTATACTTTCCGTAATGGCTTCTCGGTATTCATTTGCCGAGTCTGTACGCATCCGCTCGTTGATACGATAATTAAATAAGCTGATGCAATAGCGATATAGGAAGCAGAGCTCGATTCAGTTAAGCCACCGAAGCGGCAACAATTCAGCGGGAAACAAATACGGAGATCGTTATTCAAATATCACGTGTATTATAACGTTGTACCTGCCCGTTCACCGAAGCAAACGGGATACATAATACAAACGTTTTCGCGATTCCTTCTTGAAGGAATCACTCCGGAGGAGACCGGACCTGCCCGCGCTCTCGGTCGCGACGTAGGGTTCGTTGCACCCGTAGCGTTTGTTGTATACTTTACGGTCTTCCGCCGTTTCGTACCGAAATCAAATTGGCATTCTCGAGATACGGCCAGACTCTCTCGCATCCCATCTGTAGCAATCTAATCCCGCGCTCCAGGGCCCGCTCTCCCAGCTTCTCAGCGGCAGGCGGCTGCAGCGGCAGTGATGGCGCGGCGCGGCGCGGCGCGGCGCACCAACCTTCTCGCGCGCGCGCCGACCTGACCTGACCCCCTTTTCCCTGGTTCAAACCGACGACGACGGTCAGGGGGGAGGGGGCGCGTATAGCCGGCCGGCTACTTACCGGGGAACTTCGTCTCTCTCTCGTGAGATTATTCTGCATCCCCTCACCCTCCTGGCGCTCGTCCGGCCGGAGTAGGTAGTAGGTAGTCCCTGGCAAATGTACCGCCGTCGCGCTTTCTATTTTAACGGCGCCCGCGCGCAGCAACTCGCGGGAGCACTACGTCGTCGCGGTCTCTCGTCGCTTAAGAAATCTCCCCCCGCGAGTAAGTAGGCCGCCGGAGGCGCGCGGTTGGCGAGGGCTAGAGATCGGGGGTTGAACCGATTCTCCTTCGGGAACTCGCTCCCTTACGCGGAGCGCATCGCCTCCGGTTATATATCTGGTAAATAACGCCGTGTTCCGGGGACATGCGGAACGAATGGTCCCCGGAAAATGTAACGAATTCGTTCGCGGTATTTTTCTAATCTTGGAATGGCCGTCAGAAAGATGCCATTGCTTAGTAACGGCATCTTGTTCTTGAACATGTTTAATTTTGTCAGCTGAATTAATCCAATGCTTCACAATTTAATTAAATTAAGAACGTGTAGATAAAGAAATCGCCGCTGGACCATCCCTCACCCTCATGTACTTGTATATCTCGCTGTAATTGTTACTGCAATTCTGATGTCAGAATTTATAGGACTGCATATTCATTAATCGCATTTAGGTCAGCTTTAAGAGGAAACCTCAAATACACTTGAGAAATCTTCTCGCGTGTAGGAAAGAGAGTGGCTGGCAGTATATCATGAGTACACAGGAGGAAACTGATTTTCGGCAGAAGAGGTTCTCCATGTATAATTAGAAACTTTAATTTAGATGAATACTAAACAGGTTCCATCTCTCATTTTAAAAGTACGTTTTATATTATTTCATATTATTTGGGAATTTAAAATACCTATGTTACAAATATGAACACATGATTTAGAAAATAATATCTGCAGTTGTGTAATTTCGTGCTTATATAGATTATATCATGATTCGTACACTTGAAATAAGTTGTAAAACGCCAAATAGACTTCCCATATTGTAATTCTCCGTCGATGACGTAACGGCTTCACAATACGCTACAATCGGGAAGCATAAAATTACATTATCCGGTAATTGATCCGCCAGATATACAGTGATTAACTGTTGAATGGTCTTATTGTGCATAATTGAACTCTCGGCCTTCACATACGAATAATGCGACTCGTCAGAGAATGTTTTCGGGTCTCAATTATCGGGGATCCCGGCAACGTTTCCGTCGATGCACGTGCGCGCTTACGTATCGTACGTACGCACATACGCAGGCTTACACTGACGATATCGTGCACGTGGATTCATCCGGAGAAACTCGCGAATAAATCTAATCTCTTTATTCGCAATGTCAAAGTCTTTCTGGGTCTATCGAAGTTACATCATGTCGTCTTCCATCAAGGATATTATTGTTTTATGGACATTGATGGCACACAGTTAATCAATGTTGCTCGAGAAAATGTAAAATTGATACATTTAAAAACTACACATTTCTACAAAATCGATTCTCGCGAGACAATTTGAACAATTCGGTGGCGAACGAAAAAAGCGTCTTATGGCTGCGTCGCGCCAATAGTTATACGAATGAAGCAATTTTTGCCATCCGTTGCTTTAAAAATTGCGCTTAACGTGCAGTTACTCGGGGCGAGTAGAGAGAAACTCTCACAACCAGAAAAAAAGGGAAGCGTGTTGAGTGGCAAGAGAGAGAGAGAGAGAGGAAGAAGGGAAAAAGGAGGAGCACAGGTTCATGAGGTAGGAGAGAAAAAATGAGGAACGAGTGTTGTGCGCTCGCGACCGGGGAAAGAGGAGGGGAGAGGGGGAGGCACACGACTTTTCATTTCCGAGAAGGGCTGTAAAGATTGCTCGCGTGCAACCACCCTTCCCCGGCCCCACACGTTGTTCCCTGGCAAACTCGCGGCCCGTATTACCGCCGTAATAATAAGGTTAATGCCTTGCAAATTAAGCGGACGCGAAAGGCCTCTCGCGTGGGTTTTATGCCCATTTTAGTGCCAATGCCTGATCTTTGTCGACGAGCCGCAATTATCGCGATAGCAGATACCGAAGCGATCTCAATGAGCTTTCAGCGGGCTTCAATGAGATTTGTTGGGATTCTCCTTGCATCTCGAATTGCGTAAGCAACTATAATCGGGCCGTCGATATGTGGGTAAATAGACATTAGTTATATACAGTTAGAAACTCGAAAGTATCTCGGGTATATTTTAGATCGAATAAAAAGTATGCGCTACAATTGCGCTGTCATTACGTAATCAACCGGGCTGTTTTGTGGAACGCTTATATAAACTTGAGTATGAAACATAGTTGTATTTTCACTCTATTAAGAATTCTTTGAGTTTCATAGTTAATTATAGGATCCAAGAGAAAATGCTAATTAGGCTGGGAAGGAGGGTATCGGCGGATCGCGAATTAAAGGAAGAAAATAGATCGAGAGATTCTTATTCGTTGCGAGTACACTTTGATCTTCGTTAATGTCATCCTATTATAAGATCCGATAAGAGACGATGCACTCTCTCTTGTTTTAATGAAATTTCGCATTGCCGTGTAATTCGCGGAATAACGTAGGAGACGGCTTTGCTGTTCCTCCTTTTCTACATTAATGCAGTTTCCAAGTTCAGGTAATTAGCCCGTCGATATAAGGCGCGTTCGTTTATCAGGGATATTGTCGTGGGGATGAAAATGTTAGAGTAAACCGTTTATAACAACGTTTGCGCATGACTGTCACTCTTCTGTGCTGAGTTTTCCAGACGTCGGAGATGGAGCCGTAAGTAATCTGCGCGAGTACTGTCGAGACCTGATACAGGAGAATCGATCGCTTTGTTCGGATGTACTCGCGTCACGAGCATCTGACGACAGTGCTCGTAAATCACGAACGCGTTTCGTCTCGTTGAGGGCCGCGGCGAGAATCTCGTTTATTCTGTAAGCGAGGGAGGACGACGCGTTTCTTTTATACGCCAATCGATTCTCTATTCTGAAATCGTCCAATTAAGCCGGCGAGAGATCGCATGCTCATATCCCGGAATAAGCTTCATTCGCCCCTTCGAGCGGAAGGATGGGAAGGATGTCACGTGGCTATCGGCCGGCATCCGGTACAGGTCATTGTCAGGACGTCCACGTCACGTTGACGTTGGCCCGCCGATATATGGACATAATGCATGATATCCTCAGGGAATCTTGACAGACCGTGGGAAACTACGGCTAACTCTGCACCAGTTTTGATTTAATTGAGGCGACTAACTGTCTCCTGTGTAATTCAAGTCTGCCACGCTAAATTAATGAAACCTAAAAACGTCGGCTCTCGTCTTATTTACCTGATTGATCATCTTTCAAATTTCCGTGCATATAACGGAAATATAATAAGTGTAAAGTAAAAATGTTTCGCTGCCGCTATAATATTATATAATTTAAAATATTATAATTTAATCTTCTTAATCTCCTTAAAGACTACATGGTCCATATATGGACCTCGCGGAACCTCGCATATGGACCTTTGATCGCGTACAAAGCTGGGTCTTATCAACTAAATTTTAAAGAATTCTATATGAAATAAGGGTAGAAAAGACTGAAGAATATAATAAAATTGAAAAAATTGCCAATAATTAACATTAAATTGTTCAAAGACATCAATTTTTGAAGAGTCAAGTGGTTGAAATTCGAAGTGTAGCCTTTAAGGGTTAATAATACACGTAAGAAATTAATTTACCATGTTATTTCATTTACTTCTCTTTACACGCTTACGAATATATTGATTGATCAATGTGCGATGCATATCAAATTACTTCTCGAGTATTCCGTGGCACATAGAGAGATCATACGTCTGCGAAAGGGAGAAAAGTTAAACTTGCTCCATATAACCCGTAAGAAATTCGGATCGTATGTGGTATACGTATAAGTTTACCGTTGCATCGGGGGCGATGTACACGATGCCAGTTTTTCGACTGGCCGGATACGGATCGCAATTTTCGAAGCACTCGTGCGTGCTTTTTTAAGTCTTTCACGTCGTGCAAAACGTGAACGGATACACTTCTAAATTCGACTACAGCGGCACGGTAGCCTATTTCGCTGCAGAAGTTTGCAACTTTTCGCAGCACGCTTTGCAAGTCCATTTCCGTTTCCCCGATACCTTTATCCGGTATCTTTATCCGCGCGGGCAAAGTACAAAGCGGAACGGGAGCGCCCGCCGACGTTAGCGATGGCGGACGGGCGGCGCGGCGAGCTGATTTCTCGCGCATATATACACTCCGCCTTTCTGTAAATATATCGCGTATTTGATATATACGTATAATGAATACATGAATGTGGCAATGTAACATTTAATATTACGCAAATACACAATCGACGTCGCGCCCGATCGTTCCCACTGTGGCGATCGAAGCTTCGCCAGCGTCTCGCGTTCAACGTCAAATTTTCATTAATTACATCGATATCTCGCCGTACGATGTGAAACGACGTAATGAATTTTCATCTCGCACACACGATGAAACCAATTTCAATTTTATCGATATCGGGCTATGCTGGCTGCGCATCGAAACGTATGATTTCGTCGTTTCTCATAAATGATTTATTCCGAGAAATATCCGAAGAACGCGAGGAACAGATTAGCATTGTACGTGGAACCGTGGAAAAGATTAGCATTGTACGATCACTTGCCAACTTATGCGTGAAGTAGAGAAAAGGAGAAAAAGAAAGAGAGAGAGAGAGAGAGGATGGAAAGAGAGGTTTAGTCAAATTAGATGGAACAGGAGCCTAAATAAATGAGAAGGAGGATAGTTACCTTACTCCGAGGCCACTTCCTGAAAGATAAACATCTGCTCCTCACTTCGCGAAGAAATTTCGAGTACCGCAGTCTCGACGGATTTATAACGCGATATTCCGCGCTTATTAAAACAGGCAGAAATATTTACTCAGAAGAATGCTGAAGAATATGACGAAGACGGAGGAAGACAATTAATACTCGCTATCAAGTGGAAGTAACGGATGCTTTTTGAGCAAATTTTCGTGCGTTCTTACTTGAAGTTTCCATCTTTTTCTCTTTAATATTAGACGTCTTACGTTATTACCTTGGTAAATATGCTAACGTTGGCGAAGGTTCCTAAGAGGTCAAGTCAAATAAATAATCCATTATGACAATCAGGCTGAAAGATGAATGTTCGTATCCGCGGGGATTTGCCCCAATTGTGATTCACGTCGCGGGAAATTCAATAGAAGCTCGAGGCATAGAAACGTTCTTGCGATAGACTTTGTCCGCGCGGGAAATAAACGAAGAATAAGATCGTTACTTTGCGGCGAACTCATCGCAGCGGGTGGGCAACTCTCTCTTGCTCTCTCGCTTTCTCTTTCCTCCCATTGCGCAAAGAGGCCTCAAGTACAGAGTTTACGGCGAATTTACGACGCGATGGAGCACGATATTTGCGCCTCTAAAACGACCAATCCGTAGTCCCATGCTGTCGACAACGTCGCGAGAACGCCGCGGATCGGAGAGGTTCTCCCATGCGACAACGGGCAACGCGCTGCCCCAGATTGAGTACATTTCGCGATACTAGAAGCGCCGAGGTAATAGCGGTTCTCCGACGGTCACAATGACAGCGTCGCTGACGTCGCGGTGGATGTTTTCTACGGATTATACTCGAATACCGCCGAAACGAAAGTTTACGGCGTTAAGCGAACGGCGCAAAACGCAAACACTGCCCCCGTTCGCGTTCTATATTCCGCTCTCTCGCAAAAGTTCGGACAAAATCCGCGTTTGTCCGATCGGGTAATACTTTTTTGGCGACAAAAAGAGATTCGTTTTGCGCCTCTGTACTTCCGTACTTACGAGGGAAATTATTTCTGCAAATAATTCTCCCGAGAAACGCCGCAAATGGCTTTAACTGCGCGTGCTGGCGCTGTTATAAAATTTCTCTGGCGGCAAATCGCGGATGCAATCGTGGCAAATCGATCGAGGTAAGGTTAACAAAACGAATCGGAAACTAGTTGAGTATTACTTTCAGCATGATAGTTTCGTAAGCTATGCAAAGTGATATTTTGGATTCAGCACGCTGGTATATCTTCTCTCTCTCCTCCGACACGTCTTTCATTAGCATTCTGAGTGCCCAAACCACAAAACTGAATTAGATTGCTCTTTTCTCTCTTTCACCGAATGGGGAAAAAAAAGTAATTTCTCTCACGTATAAAGTTTGGTAAACATGATTACATTTTAGAGTGTACAAATATTATACATACAAGAGATACAATATTGTGTACATACATAATTTATTATACGGGAGATATGATTCGTATTTACGATAAGCACAACAAATATTCATAATTTTAATATTTACACACATAATATGTATTGTAGTTTCGCGCTTTCAGCTTCTCATTTGTATCGCGTGATGTCACCTCCGAGAAACCGATTGCGAATCTTGATCGCGGGAGTTTCTCAAGAATTTGACATCTTTCAATCCACTATGAATCTTTCACTCCAAAATGCAACGCATGACAGTCCAACGTCTCAAAGAGCTTCGTGACAATGAAAAATTCAAGCGCGCGCGCGGCGTCCGTTTTTATTGTATAATATACTATGCAAGCCGGGCTTTCGCGACCTGTGGGATAATGTGACCGCGAAATTGCGAGAACGAATGCCAGCGCATACCGCGGGATATGTGCATTAAGAAGTGCATCCTGATACGATAAAATGCGAATGAGTACAAAAGTCGCGTTGAATTTAACGCTCTACTTAAGTGCTATCAATTTAAACTATATTCCACTTGTATATTTACAGGGGCGCGTATACATAATTCAGTGCAACTTTGCAGAAATAGTTGCCTGCGAATGTAACGTCTGTATTAACTAAAGGAGGAAGCTCCCCGGCTCTTCTGCATCTGCTTGACCGGCGCTATGAACCTCGCTTTGAGGAAAAGTTAAAAAGGAAATGGATAAAGAGAAGGATAAAAAGCAGATTTTCATTTTCCTCGCGTTGAAAAAGCTACTGAAGATTGCGCACATTCTCTGTGCCGGAGATATATCCTATAAATAATTTAAAATAAGAATAGAATTTCAATCCCGTACTTTATCTCGATGTACATCGCGTATATATGCTCTGAAAATATTATACTATATATGTATATATATATAGTGTCTTCAGCTATCTACCAAATATAATAGAGATCCAAAGATTAACAATGTATGTCTTTGCATCTTACGTCACAAATTTACCGATATGTTTTACATAATTCGATTGTTCCTTATTAAAAATTGAAGAAACCAATAGCATGGTCTAAAAGTTCGAAAATCTCAAAATATTCGGGTACACGAACTTTCGCGAGCAAGACCGCGTGAGTTTAAGTGAAAAGCAAGGGAAGAAAGTGCGAGCGACGGGTCGTCGAATATTCTTTTTTGATGGCCGCCAGCAATTTGATACGGTGATACCTGCCGGCGCCATTTGAGCCGCTTTATGTACCGAGTAAATAAATCCTCGCTTCATACCAATACACACATACACACACACACACACACACATGCACACATGGACGCGGTGCTTCTCGTCCGTCGCGGCCGCCAGGAACCGACTGATTTCGATTAGGGACCTGGATTGTCCTGCGGATCGTGTGTCCCGGCAAAGTGATCTATTGTTCCAGCAAAGCTTCGCGCGCCTCGGCCGAACTTTCCGGCGTTTCCGCCCGCTGTGCAACCCCCGCCCCCCCCCGCGATACCGGGGACACACTTTTATCTTCATTCTTTACCCATCGCGCCTCTCTGTCCCTACCCTACCCCTCTCTCCACCGCTCGCCCGTTACCTTTTTTCGCGTGGCCTCTGGCAGATAACAAGATGGCAACGGACCGTGACGACGAGTATCTCTCCCGCCCGAGTAAAATTGTTCGGATCTCGTCACGGTAGTACGGGGCAGATAGATAGGCAACGGGGGATGGGGAGGAAAGAGATGCGCGCCTCCCTCGTTATCTTGCAACCGCCGCCGAGAAGTGGTAGCAACAAATACATAATGGAACATTTCGCCTGCCTCTCCGCTACTCCGGTGTTCCGCGGTTTTTGCTCTGACCAGCAGCGCGACGACATGTCGGCATGTTTCCCGAATGTTGCGTATAATGTTTCTACCTGGCGAACACAATACTATCCAGACGTTTCTCCTTTTTCCTCTCTTTTCAATCAATAAATTCTCTCATAATTTAATTTCCTCAGAGCTCCGCGGTCCGTTCGCCAAGTTAAAAGTTTCATGACACAATATTCGATTCCGATAAAAAATAACTCCGTCAGTCGTTTTTGCTGTATTGGTACGATAAATAAATTCTATATCGACCTTTTATCAAGCAGAAATAATAGTTCCTAATATAATCAAACTGACATGACATGCATATAAATTATATCTTTGATTCAATTGTGTTCAATAGCAGAATATATCGAATATTTGAATTTAACACGTGACAATTTGCATTATAATCTACAGAGAATAAAATTGAAAAAAGCGCACGCGTTGTAAGACTTATTTGCGAGACACTTTCAAGTAAGATATCGCAAGTATCCTATATATATTTTGTGGCTTATATATGATAGATTATATTATATCATATACCACTAGTCGACAACCAAAAGTTAAATCAAAGAACAATTCGCGGTCCGAAATGTGTAACACAGCGCACTACGTTATTTCCATTTGAAAGAATTTCCGCGCTTGCATCAACGCTAGAAAATTATCCGTGCAAATTTCTTCACCTCAATAAATCTCGCGAGAAGCGTTGAAAACTATAAATGTCAGGGCTATGAAGAATTGATATATCTATTTTTATTTCCCGTCTGGATACGTGTGAATACGCGTGAAGCGATATCCGACAAAAGATATCGCAAAACCGATACCTTTGTTTCGGAGTGTGTATTTTCTTGGCACTTTCGTGTGTTTGGAGTTAATCGTAACTTGATATTATATTGTCGTCATTATTATTTTTATCGTGCTTCATACATTACCCAGGTAGCAAGCACTCGTCATTTTGACGTCAAATGACGTCAAAAGACGTCAAAATGACAGACTTTTGACGTCAATTGACGTCAAAATGACGAGTCTTGCTACCTGGGTACGTTTATGCATAATTCAGCCATTAAAAAATCGAGATAACGTTTGTCAAATGTCTGGACTATATACGTGTCACGATTTTATAGGTATATTTAATTGCGCAATTGATATCCACAATTTGACATATCTAAACTCCAATTTGTTGAGGTAAAAAAAAGACTTACAATATTAATACGAGATGAGGTAAGCGATTGTTTTGTATCCAGAAGAGGCGATCGGGTGACAAGTAAAAAACTGCGTTATTTCAAATGACTCGTAGAAAGGTTGTCGCCAGTCAATCAGTCAGTTGTCCGTCGTCGACCAAATCACTCGTGTTACAAGATATCATTTGTGTTCATTAATAGACTTCTTACTTCTCATCCACGACCTTAGTTATTTGAAATAACTAACCCATAACATGTTATAGACCCAGGTAATGTTAGCGTAAAGAAGTAAAGTCGATAGTACGTGACTTCTCTAGAAAGTGCCTTGATTGTATGAGAGTGAGTCTTCATTGGTGTGGTGCAAGGCTGCATTCAGTACTGAGAGAATCAAGTGCGATTGCGAGTCAAGATCTATGGATATCGGTGGAATCAAGGTGGAAAAAATTGCGCTACGCCAGTAATTGGCAGGAGTGGCAGTTCGTCGTTCGCATTATGATGGAAAGCAACGATTTGTTGGAAGTACGTGTTGGCACGCTCGTCAAGCCTGAGGAAAGGGACTCGGGATTATGAGGCGAAACTAGCTAGGACAAATGCCAATAAAGCGGCGAAGAAACAGACCGCCACGACGCTTGAATAAAAAACCACTGCAATTGATAATGAATTGCGTCACAGCAAGAGACGTGTGGCAAAAATTGCACGGTGTCTTTGATATGAAATTGGATGAGAGCCTGTCTAATTCAGAACGAATTCTGTTGAGATCCTACAGGAAATGTGAGCATATACCGAACCGAAACTGGAACAAATGGCGAGCAAAAAGAAGGCATTTGATGGAGATACCTTCGTCCATGCTCATCACGAGGATTCTTTCGACTCTGCCGTCAAAATTCAATCATTTTCTCAGTGTATAAAATTCAACGACCGACGGACAGTTGAAAATTTGACGGCAAGACTCATGATTGAGGAGTTACGCACGCGGAAAAGGAATGAAACAGATAAATCGACAAGAGCTCTGCTCTCTCTGAGATGAATTTGCAGGCCAGGACTTCACAAAGAAACATGCAAGCAATTCTGAGAGAAAGACTCGTCTAAAATGAAAAAAGAAAAAGTAAAGTTGCTTTACATGTGGTGAAAAGGATCATAAGCGCAAAGAGTGCAAAGGCTGTTCCGAATGTGATTCGAAAGAGCCATAGTGAGGAGACATCGAACGAATCAGCACAGGATACATAGAACAAGCAGATGCGGAAGACTTCTGATTAATCGATTCAAAAGCGTCGGCTCACATAACGAATCGACGAATAGTTCTTCGAATATCGGCGATTTTCAAGAACCAGTGACGATCTACATCGGCAGCGATGAAAAAGTGCCGGCTCTAGGTCGAGGTAATATTCAAGTCGAAGCGAATGTAAACGGAAAATGGTCGGAAGGAATCATGTATGATGTTCTGCATGTACCTACGGTATGAAACACAACTTATTTTTCGTGCGAGCAGCCGCGAAGAGAGGTGTAGATTTTTCTCGCTTAAAAACGGTAAAGCGTGCATTTTTATTTGTAAAAATAAAATTGTATGTACAGTAGTCGGAAAACTGTATAGGATCTGCGAGTCTTAACATCGAGTACAGCATGCATCACGAAATTGACACACTATACTACAGCACGAGCAATTCAATCATCAGAATAAGCGTCGCATGTAAAAACTTTTCTTGAAAGATAGAAGAATTGGTGTAATTGTAGATAACGATCAATTAGAGAGAAAATACCATTTACGGTCCAGATTGGATCTTGGTAGCAATAATTTTTTGCAATAAATTCTTTACAGCGATTTAAGGATGTTTATTAGCGTCAAAATTTAAATTGATTATCGATTTAAGTACATGGAGTTGCTGTTTCAACAAAGAGCCATGTTTCAAAAACCGACAAAAAATCGGCGCGCAGTTTACTGAGTTTGGAAAAAGTATACAAAATTCACACAGTATTATTATTAGGCTACGAGATCCAGTCCGGTTCGTAAATGGTGTTTTTCTCTCTTTAATTGATCGTGTATCATAACGGTTCTGTTTCATTTATTACTATTGTAGATAACGAGTTTTATGACGGTTGTGCATGCGGCAAATATCACAGGTTACATTTTGGAAAAAGGATCGGACGTGCTGCGACACCGAGAGAATTAATACGAGTACATTCTGATATGTGCGGTTAAATGAATGTAGAATTGCTTGGAAAAAGTAGATATTATGTCAGTTTTATAGATAACTATAGTGAATATTGGACAATTTATTTTTTACGCGATAAATCAGCAGTGCAAAGAAAGATCTTTTGTAGCGAGATAAAAACGCGCGTCGAATATGAAAATATTAAAGAACTACGTACCGATGGAGGCGGAGAATATGTCAATAAGAACGTCCGCGATTTTCTTGAGAAATCAGGTGTTAGATACACAGTTATTCCTTATACGCCCGAACAGATTGGGACTGTTGAACGCGAAAATCATATTGTGGTAGAAGCAGCACGGTCAATATCATTTTCAAAACCAGATTTACTTCAGTCTCTGTGAGTGGAAGTGATTAATTGTCTGTACACGTATTAAAATAGATAGGGCCGACTAATTGTAAGATAGATAGTAAAACTCCTTATCAGTTATAGTTTGGCAAGAAAGCGCGAATACAGATTATTTAAAGATTTTCGGGATCGATTATTGTTTCACGCATATTTCTAAGGAAAAGAGGTAGAAATTAGATATTCCATCAATTAACAATTTTTAAACAATTCTTGATATCCGCGCCCAGCACGACATTTAGTGAATATGTGTCGTGCTGATTTTCTTTAGTTCTAACAGACTTTCTTTCTGACAATTCTATAAGAGTTTTATACTTTCGAATCATTTTTATAAAGAATTCCGACCATTCACCAATCTTTAAACAATTTTAAAAATTTGCATCCAGCACGACACAATAAGTGTTAGAACTGTGGAAGATCATCGGCGCAGCGCATTTTCACTAAGGCCCATATTCTCAGCTCACTTTTTATCGATAAATGCGCGCATTAATTTCTGAGATTCTATAGTATATGTAACGTGAACTATATGCTAAATGCGCGCATTTTTATGATAAAAGGAAACTGAGAATACGAGCCTAAGTGTACGTCGTGCTGGATGTAACTGTTAAAAATTGTTTTAAAAATAGTGAATACTCGGAACTTTTTATAAAAATAATTTTAAAGCATAGAACTCTCTTTACAGCACATAGAACTGTCGAAAACAACCGTTAGAAATCATCAGCACAACATATTTTTACCGCGTGACATGTTGGATGTAATTTTTAAAAATTGTTTAAAGATTAGTGAATGGTCGGAATTCTTTGTAATAATTCGAAAGCATAAAACTCATAGAATTAACAGAAACAACCAGAAGAAAATTGTCAACTCGACACATTTTCACTAATTGTAACTGTCGTGCCGAATGCAACTGTTAAAAAATTATTTAAAAACTAGTTAATGAATGGAATTTTTTTAAAACCAATTCTAATGCATAAAACTCTCGTCAAAAATAATCATTAAAACTGCAGAAAACCATCTACGCGACACATTTTCATTAAACCGTGCTGGGCACGGATATAAAAAATTGTTTAAAAATTGTTAATTGGTGGAATATCGATTTTGAATTGTATATATGTGCAGTTGGTACTTTCGAAGAGAGAGAGTGTCGTGCTAGATTCGCAAAGTTAGCATGACATTTTTTCAATTTCGATTTTTTAATATAACGAATGCGGAATTTTTTAAAATGTTTATCAGGAACTGTAGAACTATAGAAAATTCTAAGAACTCTTAGTATTTTTGTTTAGTTTGTAGAATGTCGTGCCAATTTCACAGACACAAAACCGACACACCATGATTTAAGCAATGAACTCAGATGACGCGGAAAATTGGAAGACAGCTATAAACGAAGAGATGAAATCGTTGCGAGACAATACGTATGTTCTAACCAAGAAACCAAGGTATAAAAAAATTATTCAGAATCGCGGATATTTCGACACAAAACAGTTTCGTGTTTATCGAAAATCGATATAAACCTTGCTTAGTAATTAAAGACTGTTTTCAAAAAGAGGGAACTGATTTATTCCGAGACGTTTAGTCCCGTTGTATCGCTAGTAGATTCAATATCGTAAAAACCGTGCTTAGTACCGCTGTTCGAGAAAAATTGCATTTGCGGCAATTTGACATAAAGACCGCGTTTTTGTATGGAACTATAAACGAGAAAATTTTTATGCGACAGCCAGAAGTTTTTGATAGTACGCGTATGTTAACTGCTAAAGAGTTTGTACTAAGGTCTAAAAGAAGCTCCAAAGCGACGGTCTAAATATTTTACGATTTTCTTCTTTGATTGTGATTTGAGGGAGAGTAGTGCCGATCCGTGTTTGTTGAATAAAAAATGAAAAGAAATTTCTTTTAGTTCTATAGATAAATGATTAATTGCGGCGTCATGTGAAAACAATCGATTCTTTTCCATCGAGAATATAAAGTAATTTTAAAGCAACGATAATGACTGACGTTAAATTTTTTCTAGTAATTGAAATACTCAGATTATATAATGGCTCTATTTTTTTTTAGTCAATCCAGTTATATACAGAAAACTTTATATCGTTTTAAAATGATCGATGAACCGGTATCTATGCTAATTGATGCAGGGTGGGATTGTCCAATTTCACTGCAGACGAGCTTCCTTCAAATACCATATTGCGAAGCTATAAGACATTTAATGTATTTGCAAGTTGTGTGACTAGACCTGATGTAGCAATTAACCGTATTTGCAATTAATGTAACTTCTAGGGAATTAAAAAAGTCAACTGAGGTGCGCACTGGCGCTGTAAAACGTATTGTGCAATACATAAAAGAAACGAGCGATGTAGATCTACATTATAAGACGAGCCAGGATCTTGAATGCTTCAGTGATGCAAATATTGCGGATGACAAGATTGAGGGAAACTCTACGAGTAGTATTTTGTGTAGACTCGGCGATGCTGCAGTAACGTGGCAAAATAAGAAACAACAGTGCGTTGCACAGTCCACTACAGAGGCGAAATTACGTAAGCGCAACTATTGAGACGACAGAAATAATATGGCTTATGCGATTATTAGACGAAATCGGTATCGACAGCGAGAAAAATGTTCTATACATTGACAATATAAGTGCGATAAAACTTGTACAAAATCTCAAGTTTTATCAGCAGGATTAGAATATAAACATATATATGCAAGATTTATATTAAAAAAGCATAATTGACTTAAAGTACGTAAAAAGTATGTAAGATCAGATATTTTAATGAAGCCATTTGCGAAACCTAAATTTAAGTACATGCTAGGGCTAGTAAGATAAGTTCGTTATATGGCTATAATTAAGCTGTTCTAATGCCGGTTTTCGTGCAGAGTGTTAGAGACAGTGTCAAGATAAAAAAAAAGACTCAACACGAGATGAGCAACAATGTTAGTGATATACGAATGTATCTAGGAGAAGCGATCGCGTAACAAATAAAAGACTATGCTATTTCAACTGATTTGTAAGAAGGGTGTTGCCATCTACTGCCATTTAGTCAGTCAGTCATAGTCATCCACCGTCGATCAAACCACCCGTATTGCGAGATATCACTTGTGTTCAATAAACTCCTTACTTCCATCCATGATTTTGGTTATTTGGAATAATAACACAATTTATCTCGGAGAGTATCCCCACAAGAACAGGGATAAGGGCTTTGATGTGTGAACTCTCATTCAAATTAATATATTCTCTCTGTCCGAGGCTTATCATTTATTGCAGGCCCAAATCAAATCCGGTAATGCCAATAATGCCAGGAGCAATTTAATAATTTAGCCGGCTATAGTCGTACATTCATGATCGCTGAATTACCGCCATGAGCGATAGAAATAGGAAGAGGTATTTTATCGGTCATAATCGTGTACTCTTTCACATCATAATCACAAAGCGATGACACAGCCAATTTCAACGATTCGATAACGCGCCTAATCCCAGTATCGAAACGCTAATAAGTGCAGGCTGATTAGTGCCCATATTTATCGATACAACAATCGTACGTATGCATAAATTAGAGTCGCAATTCAAACTGCAAATATTTGTCCGTAAATATTTGCAGACCAGCGTTACGCAATTAACTCTGCCTCGTCTCAGATATTTCGCATTAAGATGCAACGTCTCGAAGTTAGCAGAAGCGTTTTAACTTATTAAATAAGAATATTCATAACTCAATATATATTTTGTATATTTACATTATGTTGAAACATTTTTTCAATTTATGATCGATAAATTAGATGTATTGCAATCTAATAATGTGGCGCACAATTTATTGGCAGAAAAAATATACATACGAACGTGTGTAATGCGTGTGAGATCGTTTAAGACTAACTCAGTGCTCTACGAATGAAACGCAACATGCCATGAATAATTCAGGAAACCGCGGCAAGCTTGCACGTTCTAATTAACCGACAACCTGTCGTCGCGTGAGGTTGCTCTTTGAAATGTTGTTACACGTTTGTTTTGCAAATGTGTCAATAAAAGTCACAAAATGCTACAGTAGGGACAGAACTTCTTTCAAATTTTTCAATTTTACGGACTGCGTCATCTCGATTTTCAATTGACCTTTTTGATTAAGAAGACAGCCCCTCGCTCTCACTCAAATAATTTCACATTAAATTGTGTTGCATTGATTCTACATTAAAAAGGGCGGTTTACATTTCACAAGATTATTGCCCCAAATAAATTTTTGCCCCCGGAAGTGGTTTCTTTAATTAAATTCGCTACACGTAATTTTTCTTATTTCCATTCGACCCAATTGTTCCTCGACATCGTGCGCGAACGAAAGCCGGTTGTACCGGCTAAACCGGCGAGGAACAGAGCGACGGACGGCCGCCGCGCCGGCCGGTTTTCACTTGCAGTAGAAAAGCCTCGATACGGCTCAGACTGCGAGGCGCCCGGCTCGCACGCGAATAATCGTTGCATGTCCGTACGTGCTAACGAGTGAGAATAGCTACGCATTAACTCGCGATCAGCTGATGGTATTCTGTGTTCGTTTCGCGCGCTAGATAGCGTTACATCAGAAAAATGTGAGCGGCAGAACCGACTTTAATTGATCGATAGCCGGCTCGTGATTCCGCGACTCTCTCACGACCGCTTTCGCTTCCCTCTCGTTTACTAATTGTACGAAACTGTTTAAATATTGATCGCACATTTTTTTCGTGATTCACAGAGTGCGTGAAACGCTGCTATAAAATAGGCACGCTGAGGGCGCGAAGAGTAGCTGCACCTTCATTATACGTCAGAGCGTGTTTCCATGAAATACAAAATCCAAATCTGTATTGTATTCAATTTGTTCTGTATCCTCGAATTATTCATTAAAATACTGCACTGATATCGACGATTACGTAGCTTCATACAAAAGATAAGCTGCGGAAATGTATACGAAATCCCAAATGTTTTTTTAGTAGCTATAACACGTTGCATAACGAACAAAATGCTTTTAACGAAGACGTAGGTTTTATCAAAATTATCTCGTTTTAATATACATTTTATATATATATTTATTTTGTAAAAATATTTATTGCTGGATAGCAGGGTGAAAATAGCTTTATCACAGATTATTTTTGTAATTATCGTATATCGCGTTGTTTTTATAATATCATTGCTTTAAATTTTCAAATACACAGTCGAATATCGTATTCATGCGGAATGAAGCAAATAAGATGCTTTTAAACAATATTTCCTGCATTTCAATAAATTACTTAAAAAAATTACAGTTAATTACAGTTAATTAAATACTTAAATATATTTTTATACAGAAACGCTGCATATATACGTACATTGCATTAAATGTTATATATTGCTCTTCTCAATAATACAATTATCACTATATAGCAGCAGTGTATTATTTCAAATCCGTCGGGGATTCGTCAATATCAATTCAATCGTCTGTCCATATCAGCAAAATAAACTTTTCTGCGCGATCAACGCGCTAATCCAGCATCAAAAATTTCATGGCTCAATCATTTGTACGGTATTTTAGTCGAGAGTTGTCAGTTATTCTCCACGCGTCGCTGGCTCGCGAAATTACAGTCGAAGCCACGTCAACCATAACACTCTTTGTCGGGTGTATCACGAATGCGCGATTTAACTGAGCGATACGCGCGTACTTAGCTGCATGAGCGCACAATGAGTGCGCCCGATTATCGCGGCAGATTTTTATTGACGTCGTCTGTGCTTTATTGCGACCAAGAGAACAATAGTTATTCCCGGCGATTACCATACTAGACGCGGGCAGGCGGGAAGCAAAGCACGTAGACTGATATCGATGTCAGATTTACATCGCGAGCTTATTAGAAAAACTAACACAAAGTGCAACGAAGTTAAAATCTCTCTCGCACTGATTTCGTGCCTGCCTTCAGCTCGATTATATATAACGTCATTATCTTCCTTATACTATCGCAGAACGATAGAATGGAGTTTATTACTGGATACCGAAGAGCTTCTTAAAATCTGCAAATAAAAGAAAAATGTAAGCTCCACCGTTTATTTATATCACACTGTAAAATTAGGGGCCAAGTTCATCCGTTATCGTGTATCATCGTGAACGTAGAATGGGCCAGCACGGTATTCTGAATAGCCGCATAATCGCCAGCGGATAAATTTATGTCAATTATACCTAATCTGTATAAGTTTGCCGTTGTGTACGCTTTGATTCATGAATAATTTTCGTGAGCACAAAGAAGCGTATAGCTATTTCTCCACACTGGGCGCGAATACGAAACAAGCCATTCACAATTTCTGTTTAATTAACAATCAACAATTACAATCGCGACGTGATTAATGTGCTTAGGTACTTATTTGCAACTCTCTATTGCCGTTTAATAAAGCCGCCGTTAATACTCATCACAATGAAGCGCGCGGTGCGTGTCTTCTCATGGCATTTCGTACAATGCCCGCGTTATATATTTTGATCGCGCGCGCCGAGTCCACCGCGCGCTCTCCCCGCGCGCGGATATTTTCGGACCATGCAAAACCGGGTGGGCGAAATCCCCGGATCCCGGGTAAAACCCTCTTTGTTGCCGCAGCACGCTCGGCCCCGCGCGATACGTGTTAATCGCGCCGCGCCGGCACGGGGCGTCACGCGTTTCTCGGCGCCGCGCCGCGTCCGCGCCGGCGAGGTCGCGATTGATGCATGAACACGCATTCATCCAGCTCGCGATAGTTACATTTTAACCTATATCTATTTGCGAAAACAGAATGCTGCTTTCTCTCGCGGCGCGAAAATAAATTTAAGCGATTTAGTTATAAATTTAATTAGCTCCACTCTCGGGACCCGCGGGAACAGGCCTGTTTTTCCTCTTCCGCCTCTCTCGCGCATCGTGCGAGTAGTTTCGATATTTTTCGAACGGACGGCGACGTGAACGTCCTGATTGGGTATCCCCAGCGAGCACGCGTGCTTCATAAAGTATGCCGGGCGTTCATTGAACGCTAACGTTTAACGTTTAATGCGTTTGGCGAAAAAACCGCCACGTGGCGCGGCGCAAATTTATATTCTTCGTATAAAGAGCCGCGGGATTCGCAAATATAGCTCGCAAAGAGCCGACAATTTCGATTGGAATTAACTATATTTTCGGTACAAATAAAATTAAAATTACTAACATCGTATTCGTTTATACGCGCGCATTTGCGGAATAACGCTTAAACGGGCGTAAAAATAAAATACAAAAAGGATTGACGTTTTTGCGCGATCTTTGTTTTCAAAAGCTTCGAAGCGCGACAAAAATATCATCCAGTGATTATCCAGCAATTGATAACTCGCCAGATAATATCCCCTTTTGTTTAAATACGTTATTCGAGTTTAGCAGCACAAGCTAGCTATTTGCCGAGGCCCAATATTGGGTTACTGTTAGCGAATTCTGCGAACCAATCTCTTCTGGCAATCGCGCTACATATCTCCCTGTGGACGCTTCGATTCGTTGGCGGTAGCAAAGTTGTAAGCTGCATATTTTATCTGTGATAAAGTACACCGCCGATACTACCGCGCTCGACTCTCGCGCGCAGCTTAGTTCCGTTAAGAACTTACTTACTACTTCCTTTCGCTGAATCTATGCGCAACCCGCGCGGAAGCGGCGATCCGATAAAAATGTACAACGGCCATCTCTTTTGTGCACGTTACTAATATATCACGCTCTCGTCTATTAGGAATATAAATTCACAAAATCCAAATTCGCCGATAAGGGAAAAAATATAAGGGAAAAAAAGAAGAACTGTGCACAGTGCGTTAAAATTTGAACAGCATATTAATGTGAACACGATTTGCACACACGTGCAATTAGAAAAAGATTGGCCGTATCAAAGTTGAAATAATGGAAGTCAAAATTAGCACTTTTTACATGCAAGTACGAAAACGGTTTCCGATATCACGTTTCTAATTGTAGCCACTCTATGGTTTTAACGAAAAATGAAAAGACGATGAAAAAGACTTGTAAAAGTATTCTTATAAAAATACAAGACTGACTGTCTAGTTTTGAAGCACTTAAGGAGGTTGGTTGCGTCCCGCTGCGGGGCAGGCGCGCGGCGCGGCAGGGGGAAAGCATGTATGTTAGATTTTCGTCGCGTGAAATAAACGAATTTTAGCAAATAAATATGTGGAATGCATTCAATTTCTGTTTCTTAAGGTTTAAAAAGAGTTGTTTGTACAATTGAAACCCAAATACATTATTATCCATGTTGAAATGTGGAAATAATAAATGTGGTCCTGTTTTATTTTTACAATTTCTTGATAACTATAAAGACGAATCATTTTAGTCTTTGAGAAAGTTCTTCCTAAATATGTAAAGAATTATTTGCATCTATTTTCATTAAATTATTATCATTTTTAATATGCTTTCGAGAGTTACATTACAGGTTAGGTAACATTTTTGCTGTGTCGCCCGTGTATAAGAGAGAGACAAGAATATAACTTCAATAATTAATTACTCGACAACCATGCAGACAATTATCTTCAACTTTGGCATGGACGACAGATTCCCATAGACGAATATATCTTCCATAAATTTGAACTTATTCTTATCAAATTGATTTGAGCAACCACCCTCCTTAATACGTAAAGTACACAATCCCATTCAAAACTATATGTTAAAGCGCGAGAAATTAATATTTCTTTATGACTTTTGAAACATTATATAAATTTGATTGAGATATTTTATTTCGATAATGTCACAGAAGTTGTATGTCATAAATTATATTTCCAAAGTTTAGCACAGACTTCGTATTGTATTAATCACTAACTTTTTGGACACCGTTGTCACGGATAAACCACCTTGGACGAATTATTCAGGATCCATGGATCCTGATATCGAGGTGAAATTGATTTATTTTAATGATTAGACCTTTCGTGCATGACGAGACGTCGTCCGCGGGGCCCAAGATTGTCCGCGTATAACTCTTCTGGGTTAGCCAGGGGATCCGCAGATAAATCCGCCAAACTTTTCTCCCCGTTGGTCTATTCCCCAGCTGATTTACTAAGACCCGCCCCCGATAGCCCTGCAGGCGGCACTCGTTACAACGTCGTTTCCGAGCTCGAAACGAATTCCCAACTTCGCTACGTGGCATGTCGTGTTTCGACGTGAGGCAAACGTTTCCCGTATAACCCCCGCTGCCTGCCCATTCCCATTCCTTTCTCCACCCACGCTCCTGCTGCTGGCCGGTTCGATTTACGCATCGAAATTAAGCCACGCTCGGCTTGCGGCGCTCGTCCGATGCACTGCACTTTTTTAAACCCCCGACCCCCCCCCCCCGCCACCCACCCCCACGCCACGCTACTCAACGTCAGTTGCATCGGTAGAAACGACGTTCCGCGAAACGAGCTCGCCATTGGTCAGGTCTGAGCCCAAGAGAATCCGGTGTGGTGGAGGGTTGTTAGGATAGGATGGACGAGATGGAGCTGGATTGATACCTGATACAAGTATCTACCTCGCTTGAGGATTTTTGCGCCAGCGCCGCTCGAAGGAGGGAACGACTGATTCCCGTGCAACGCCGCAAAAAGCACGGAATACGACGGGACGTCTGATTACTGTCATTTAGCGGGGAAATTCACGAGTGTCCTTCTTTATAGCGTCAGGTAAACGAATATCGATCGGTCGATAAAATGTGGGGTAAACGGGAAAAATTGTCCTTGACAAAAAAATTCCGATATACACACGACGTACATGTCACGAATTTTTTCCTAATCGAAATGTGCAACTTGAAAAATAATTTAATAGAATGTCAAATTCTACGACTTAACATCGAATATGTTCGTGAATTTTAAAGGGGATTCGAGGAGAGAAATAGAGAGAGAGAAAGCCGTCGTTATCCGAAATCGGTGCCGAGGTCATCCCGCTCGCTCGGTAAACACCTCGGCGTTGCAGAAACAACGTTAGATGAAACGAAGTGCATAGTCACATTGAGGAGTGGCGAGTTTCTAGGACTCCGAAGCAACCGGGGGGTTGGGGGGAGGGAGGGTTGGTTACCGGTAAACGGGATGGGCGAGGCGGATTGAGGTTGATACGCGATACCGGGGTTTTGCTTTAATATATAGAATTCTCTCTGCAACCCGCGTGCGGCCAGGGGTATCATAACCAGACACAGCGTGCAGAACAATGCGAATAAACTGTGCTGTATAGGAGAGCGTATCGCGGACGTATATCAATTCCGAGCGGTGTTCAGCAATGCTGTAACGACTGAGACCCATTTACATATGGTTATTGTTACATAAGATACCGCGCTGTGTACGGAAATCGCGGTTGTCAGCGGCGCATTCCGCATTCCTATCTATCTCGTCCAACCGATGACAATCATTTTACGAATGACGTGTGAATCGCGCGGTTCATCGAGACGGTAGTGTCACGCACGAATCCGCGTCAGATAATTGTCCGCTTGAAAAAAAAAAAAAACGGTAGATTCACGCGTTAAGTTTCGCATTAAAATTGTTTTATATCCCTGTATAATCCACGGTGTCAGATGTGATAGAGCACTAAGTCCGGATTGATGCGAGGATGATGGACGTTGGACGGGATGGACCGGGGCGGGGGATGGCTTACCGTAATGTGTGCGGCGCGTAATGCACGAGATAGAAACTAGAAACCATAAAACGATGAAACGTGCGGAATAACGGAAACTGGGCCGCCCATTACTATATTAAATGATTGGTAATCTAATCTCGGATCGAAGTACGTTTCCATATTTTGTAAAAATATCCGATGCTTCAATTGCGTATACGTTATCGCTACGTGTAATCGTGTAATTCTAACGGAGATCCTTTTTCGCAACGTTGGTTGTCGTGCGCGATAAAGCTTTCTGAAAATTCATTAACCGTTTGTGCACGAGTCTGCAGAAAAAGTTGATGTAAATCCGAAGAGGAAATCCGAATTCGGGGCTAGCTATCGATATTGAAATAACGGCTTCATGTAGAGTCACGTATAACGAGTTAAGATTCGGTTTCAGATTGATGTGGTGGTAAACAGTAGCGGCCGCATGAGCGATTGCGCTGAGTTTTGTTTCGCAGTTTGCCGTCTGCGGGGGTTACAAAACACGTGGAATAGTAGACGGAATGGAGGAGTAAAAGCGGATTGCAACCGTGGTAATGCCCAATTTGTTGCGAAGTTTTCACCGAATACATCGGCTCGAACAATCGGTTAGAAATCGGCTATAAATCACTGAATTGTAATTCAGTTTAGAAAACCTTAAATTAATTAATTATATCAAAAGTTTGAATAATTTTTCGTGACCTATCGTACGCTATCATGTGTTCTGTATTCATATTTAGATATAATACAATATACATATATTCCTTAATAATAATATTATTTTAAATGTTATACAATATGCATCTATACATATATATATATATATATATTAAAAAAAAAAATATTGTAATATAAATTTATCTCTCTTTCGAACGAAAATTATTTTTCATAAATGTAATACTCCACGATATATGATAAAAATTGTACTTGATGAAAAAAGCTCCATTTCCCAAAATCATTGTACTGCTATCATTGACCCTGCAAATTCATTAATTAATGGACACTATCAAGATTGTATGTTTAAGTTTCTCATTGATCTTACGTATTATCATATTTACGTACTCTGTTTAGTACATACTGATACATACAGCATACATACTCTATTGTATGTTTCGATCGAATATGTGTGCTGATAAAATAGGGCATACTGCGCGCCACGAGTTGTATTGGTACCATAATCTATGGTCTCCAAATAGATGCGTACAAATCAAACGAACGAACGAACGAACGAACGAACGAACGAACGAACGAACAAATGTTCGAAGCTCGATTGTGCGGAGAGTAGAAGCGGCGGAAGAGAAGTGGGGTCTCCTGGTGGCCAGCGGAGATTCTGGGTAGCTTTGACCCGCCAATTCAGCATCACCCATACTGGCACTCAACCGCAAATCGAGTTCCTGCCGTAGGGCGGAATAAAATCGACCCCGTCAACCCCGACCTGCTCCTCCCTTCGGCCAACCGATGCAACCTTCGAACCCCGATTCGCATGTAAGCGAACCTAGTAAGACATTACTCGCGAGGGACACGTTTATCCCGGGAGAAGGTGAGAAAGGGAACGAGAGAAAGCGAAAGAGGGAGAGAGAAAGGGAAAGAGAAAGCGCGAAAGGAAGGCGGAGAAAGAGAAGATAAAGGAAGAGAGCTCGGGGTAGACTTTAATGGGTGTAGCAAAATGGAAAAGCCTGGCCGCGGGATAAACCGGGCCGCGCTCGGGATTATGATTTCCGCAAAGAGCCGCGCGTGTCGCGCGTTGATATTCTTTCCGGATCGCGATCGTAAAGTCCGCCGTTTTATACCGGGAGCCGGGGCAAGAGTAGTGCGCGGTCGGTAAGCTTCAACGATCTGCATTTGTATACATGGGATTTTAATGCGTCCGCGCGTTCTCGGGAAAAATTGGATCCCGGAAAGTCGCGCGAGGCGATTTCGTATCTCGCCGGCCGGGGCCGGAGATATAGATGGACTCGAGAATTTTTGATGACGGATGTGACGAGCGAAGCAAGAGCGAGAAGCGATAGGGTGTGTAGGTATATACGTGTACAGCCCGAGCCGTGTATTCCGAGCTATTCTAAACTCCGCGAAACTCCCACGGCTCTCTCCCGGCTCTGAGGCCAGTCTGGAATCCGAAACGAGAAACTCGTCTCCTTCGGCTCCACTCTCTTTAACGTCAGAATACGAGAGGTCCGACACATTCGGTAGGTAGGTAGGTAGGTAGGTAGGGCGAATCGTTGCGCGCTGGGGTGGCTCGCTTCCGCCGGAGATGACGCGGATGCGTTCGTTCCCGCCGCCCGCGCCGTTATCGTTGTCTACTTTATTACGTGCAGCCTGCACGCGTGTCATGTATGCACACGTGTCGCCCCGCCGTACGTTGTACGTGAAAAGCGCGCTTCGTGGAGGCCGCCCTTCGTAGTTTCCACCCTTCGCCGTATGCAGAGAGAGTTAATCCACGCCGGCTGATTTATGAACGAACAGATATACTTGTCCACCCCTTTGCTGCCTTCGCAGAGAGAAGTAACTTACGGGCGTTATTGTTGCGCTAAGTGTTGCGAAAGCTCGCGCGCGCGTGCACTCTCTCGCGTGCCGCATCAGTAATGTCAGGCAGATCAGATTTACTACACCGTGCTCTCTCGCTTCGCCGGGGATACTCCTAATTTCGGGTAACTAGATACCCCGAATGTAAGTTCTTTTATTAGATATCGTATGATTGTAGGATCACGTCCATTAGGAGGATTAAAGACAAATATGGGACGGTTTATCCAATCCCGCTCGGTTTTCCTTGATTTAATATACTTTCCTATCTAACGTGATTGTGTGTTGAATATTTGATACAATACCTACAATAATACTATATTTTCGAAATAAATTACTTTTTTGCGGAGAACAAATCGTAAGCGTAATCGTAATTACGATTTTCGCTGAAATAATGATTGCAAACGAGTATGATAGTCTCTGATTGCGCGGGGAGCCTCTCTTCATCTTCGGAATATCTTTTTTCTTCCCAAACGCACGTACGTTCTGCGTTACCCAACTCACCCTCAGCTTATACAGAAATTTTCACGCTCGCGCATTTTCTGCCGACAGTGCCGCCCGATATTCTGGACTACGACACCAGCACGGACATGGTGGTGATGGAGGGACGAAACGTGACTCTGCGTTGCGCCGCGACCGGCTCCCCGGCGCCTAACATCACCTGGCGGCGCGAGGACGGTCAGCAGATTCAGCTCGGGAACGGGGAGGAAGGTGAGTTTTAACGAGCTGCCCGCGAACGAGCGTAATTCGCAGTCGGGCCGGTAATAAAGCCGGGAAATTTTCGCTGAATTAAGGTGACTCGCTTTCTCTGTCGCCTCTCACTGGCCTTTCGTCGCGACGGACGGACAGGACGGACGGGTACGCTTCGTTACGGCGAGAGCTAATCGAATACGACGGGCGAAAGACGCGGCATTTGATGCTCGGCAAAGTGCACTCGGCGATCGTTCGCGATGCGGTCCTTTTCGGGATTGCGCTTTTACCCCATTCCCTCCCTCCCCCCCCCGCCCCTTTTAAACGCTCGCCGACGGAATGTACCAAGTATTTTATGTGTCATTAGCTCCGCGCGCCGGACGATCGCGAAATTTCTGCGCTCCGCGTTTCGCCTCGGAAAAGCTATACGGGGGGTTTAGTCTCTCTCTTCGGTCCTTTTTATAAACTTTTTTACATTATATTCCCTCCACTGTGCGCCGGCTCTTACTGATATTTCCGTTATGAAAACGTTGATTTTATCTGTTTCTTCGTTTTTTTTTCTCCTTTTACTTACGCGCGGAGCTGTGAACTCGCGTAACATGTAAGCACACGAAGGCAGAACTTCGCTTATGAAGTTTGCAACTTTTATAGCCGACTTGCAAAAGCGATATATATAACGCTTTTCAAAAATAATATAACTCAATTCGCGCTGATAAACGCGCTTGAAAAAGCGCGGACGAGTTTTAAATATTTACAAATTTAACGTCGTAGATTATTTTCCGGTCCCTGAAAGATAAATGAGGGCGCGCATGCAGCTTTCGGGAGGATATCGGTACGACTCGCGCAAAATCCGAGTAGCTCGGGGATCGAGTAAATATCCCTCTAACGTCCCTAAACGCGGCGGCAACGCGCCAAAAGCTCGCTCCGTTACGCGCGCGCGGTGCCGTAAAGGCACCGCCTGAAAAAAGATTTACGCTCGGCGCGGCGCGACGGCGGCGGGAGATACATTCGGGCTAAACTGCGCGAGTGCATTCGAGCCGTATCAAGCCCCCGGACCCCAAACCGCCGCGCTGACGGTCGCATGGGAGCGCAAACACACCGCGCGTGGCAAGGCCAATAGGTTAGAGCGAGGTGATACGTTTGCAGAGACCGCGAGGAAGATCTTCTATATTTGCATTGAAATTGGCAAACACACGGCGAGCGCACGATACGGCGACTCCGGGGTACGGTACGGAGCGTGCATGCACGGCGCAAGGGGGAGGGGAAGGGGCAATAAACAACTGGACCGACCTTAAACCACGATTACGCTATCCATAGTTCCGCTATTACGCCATTAATCCGAGAAGGGAGACCCCGCGACACTTCGACTGTGATCGGTCGCCCCGGCGCGGCGTATTCGCTCGGGATGGGCACTCCGCACCTGGTTGCCACTCGAAAGAATACTGGTCCCGCGTAATAGTTTCTCCAAGGTGTCACTGAAGACGTGACAGATGTTTGACGGCATTAGAAAAAAAATCTCCGCATTCTATAATGATCTTGTAATACGCTTTAATGATATTACGATCAAGACATTGTTACGATGCAGTGTGTTATTGGATTATTTGGAACTTCCGTGTAACACGTCGTAATCTTGTCTCAACGGGTCTCGAACTTGAGAAAGTTAGCGTCATTAGCTTCTGATATCGTGGCATGTGACATATCGCGATTCCCGCGATCGTGACCCGCGGTAATTTTTACCGCTCAGTGTCCACGTGTTTTTTACTGCTATATTGCATTTGCATCTATAGTCTTTTTTTCCTTGTAAAATATTTAATTTATCATCGACGCGAGAGCACAGACATTTTGCCGAATTTAATTGCGGTCAAGTGGAACGGCATAGGCAGCCTTCAACTTTCGGATAAGTAAACTGAATTTGCGCTCGTGTTGCCAGAGTTGACGGGCTCTCCGTAAATTGCTATTTGAATTTCGAACACGCGCGGACGGGGAAAGATATGAACCAATTTCAACCTTTCATATTTTTGCAGTTTTTTAATTTAAATATCGAATTAATTGAATATAATTTTGTATTAAATATTCAGAGAATTTTATATTACGTCATATTTGTTTCTTTTTTTCATTACAATCGACTCAGCGTTTTATCGAATGCGTTTATGAGTAACGGGAATTTATGAGATACTCCGTACAACAATATTCCAGAAAATTTAACAGTATGTTTTATTTATTATCGCGCATTGTCGGTGTACTATGTAGTAATTTAAATTGCTTTATAGAGGCCGCACACATGCTCGGAGCAGCTTACAATCGAGTCCCGCAGCTGCTGCATTATGCGGTCATTCATCAAAACGGTTTGCACATTTTCCCGGTGCATTTTAGCGCGCGAAAGTGGTCCTTCTTCGCCGGCGATAATAGTTACATTGATAAAATGGTAAAAGTTTGCGTACAGTTTCTGCTCCCTGTGCGCTCGCGCGCGCGCGATGCGAATCAGTGCCAGGCGTTTTTCTCGCGTGCGATATTTTTCGCTCTCGCACAAAAACGTAATAATAATCGTAATAATTTTACGGAGCATTTGCATTCGAGAATACGTTTGTATGCGCAAAACCTAAATGCGTCCGAATCCGCGTTTTCAAATTGAAACGTATAAGCGATGGAACTTCGGCAACCAATTTCCGTCGTGTCGCGTGCGACGGTTACTGACATCAAAAAAGTTGCACGAATGTACTTCGTGAACTTCACTGAGGTGGACGAACACACGTTTAAAAATATGACTCGGTGAAATTTCCAATGCAAAGTGCGGGAAAAAAACCTTATCTCGACGTTATTCGTGCCACTGATCGAATTAAATAGAATTGTGTCGGAATAACTTAACCGTTCCTCTTTTTTTTTAATGTTTAAGCAAGTGTTTTAATCCTCCTTTCCATACGTACTGTGACATCATTGAAAATTAAAAACCGACCAGTAAAAGCGATATGCTACGGGCGAAACGATATTTTTTAACAGAACGTAATCCCGAAGATTTTCGGAAATTCTGCAGTTTCGGGCTGCCAGTGCTAATAAAAATATCGACGTCAAAGCGGCCCGTCGATCGGGCGTCACGCACTTTTCCCGTGCGCCAAACTGTCTATAGCTATAACTTTATCGAAATTCCCCGGAAACCGTAACATTCCCGAGAATAAAAAACAAAAATTTGGCGAATTTCACTGAGGTCCGACGTACGTTTTCCATGTTTCATCATGGGGAAAAAAATCGATTGACACCAAAAGCATTCGATGTCACAGCGTAAAAGTTACATCCACCTCGATTTATCATCGATAACATCGATCATATTTCGCACGGAAATTCCCGTTGCAAACTTATTGATACCTTTCTAGCCTGCAGTTGTAATCCCTTTCATTCGGCGAAAATCTCCATCCCTTTTTGTTATTTATCGACAAATGAATTTTTTCCTCTCTCTGACAGTAATGAACGTGCCGATCAGGAATATTTTACAGAATGATATTCGTATTACGTTCGAATCACGTTGTCACTTTATCTTATCATGACATTTCTATTTTCGATAATTAAATACCTATATTTCGTACGTATCTTGCTTCTCTATTACTATATAATTACTATATGATCTTTTATTATAATTAATTTTTCTAATTTCAGTCGCGAGCGTGGACGGCCCGAGCTTCAATATCACGAAGGTGAACCGGCTACATATGGGTTCCTATTTATGCATCGCATCCAATGGCGTGCCCCCTTCCGTCAGCAAAAGAATAATGCTCACTGTGCACTGTACGTATGTTCGTCCCTTGTGCATCTTATTTTGAATTAAATTCGGTCTCATCTGTTTCAATTTCAAATTGTATCAATTTCTATTCAGTTGTATCGAGATGTTTCTTTGGGGGTGGGGGGGAGGGAGGCAAATTATTACCATGAAATATGAATAAGTAGTTGTCGACAATTTATTTAACTGTCAAAAATCTGAAAAAAAAAGAGGAAATATGAATTAAACATGAGAAGTGACATTTTGTATTCACAAAGCTATAAAAAAATAAAGGGTAATTATTAAAAAGAGTTATGCAAATAATCAAGTGTTCGTGAAGAATACCGTGTAATTTGAAATTTAAAAGTTGGATACACGCCATCGCTGATTGTTTCAGTTCCGCCGATGATCTGGGTTCAGAATCAGTTAGTCGGTGCCCAAGAAGGCCAGAAGTTGACCCTCGAATGCTATTCAGAAGCGTTCCCGAAGTCTATCAATTATTGGACGAGAGATCAGGACAAGATTGTGCCGCAAGGTGAGCACACTTATCTCCGATAAATAATTTAACTTATTGTATATTTTATTAACTTGTTATATATTTTAACTTATTACCTATATCATATTTTACTACACAATGTTGCAATTAAGCGTAATGAGAATTCGCGATCGCTCACGACGAGAGAGAGAGACTCTTTCGTTTCATGAAAGAGTCATGACCTGGTGGAAAGTGGGATGACTTTACAATTTCGTTATATGCATCACGACACGCACATATCGCATTTTTTGATGATTCATGTAACTCGCGAGAGAAAGAGAGAGAGGGAGGGGGGGGAGAGATAATTACACCCTCGACGCGTATTCCTCCGCGTACTGTGCATTCGCGAGGAAGGAAAATAACTGGTTGTAACGAACCCTCTGAATAATGAAAGCTTCATACCGAACGCATAAACACGCACACCGGCGAAGCGCGAGTATAAGCGTTTTCGCTTCTGCTTTATGCGCCGCCTGTAAAAGGCGGCTTTAGTACTTTCCATCGATCCCTTTCGGATCCGTATCTTTTTTCGCGTATCACGGATGTACACACATCCGTGCGGCTTCTGTCGGGCGCATTCAATCGCCCCGGAGGAAGCTGCGCGGTTTACGCCGCGCTTTTACGGCGGAGATTAACCGTTATTATTATGAAATACGCGGTAAGTAGTCGACGCGCGTTCATTAGTCACGTTCAACGGTCGAGAGGCATAGCGCGTAACGATGAATTAGCTATATAACCGTTACGACTCTTATATCATTTGTATTGCCTTTTGTAACTTTATTCTCCGTTACTGTATGTGTGAATCACGTGTTTATACACTTTACGGGTAAACATAATTATCCCGCGTTATTATAGGGATCCGCGAAATATGCTTATGGCCTTCCAGTTTTCATTGAAACAAGTTGACAGAAATCTTTGGACGCGCGGGGATTACGTGTTAACACGATCGGAGGGAGTCAAAACTCACATTGTGCCTCAACATTATTGCGTTCGATACAGATGCAAATGCTAACCACGGCGGCGGCGATGTAATAACGGCCGGCGCAGAAAAGGACGATCCTCAGTTTCGTGTTTGGCGTTTCATACACATACTCGCGCCGTGTCCTTAGCCTTCCTCATAAATGCCAGATAAAATCGTGTTATACCTTTAACGCGTTACCAGGATTCGCATGCATTATTCAGAGGCTAATTCCGGTCGAATAAACGACCCGAAAAGAAGAGGCCGCGCGTAGATGTTCGCGCGCGCATACTCGCGGCTGATGCTGCTTAAATAAATAAATCTGACGGTATTAAAAACTAGATTGCCCCCTTGTAATCGCCATATTGCCGCCCCTCCCCCCCTCCTCCTTTTCGCATTTATTTCGAAGATATATACGCGGACCGAACTGCGTGTAAATTAAAAGCAGCGCCGTGCTTCTCCTGTGGAAACTCATTTAAGGAATTAACTTCTAGATTAGATTCATGGATAAAATGGCATTAAAGGATCTCATTCATCGGAGAAATTTAAAGAAAATCTTTCTTTATGCAATGCTGAGCGCGCGCTGTGATCAATAGTAATGGGATTAATAGCAGTGAAGCGAAACGGGGGGAGGGGGAGGGGGATAAAAGTTTTGATCACCGTAAACACCGTCGCGTATAAAATTCACTTGCCCGCCCAATAAATTATATGTTACGGAAAGTGGAAAAAATTTTTTCCCCGAGCAAATAGTATGAAGTTTTAATCAACGAACGCCATCGAAATTTAGATGCCCGCATTGATCTGTATGGCGCGATAACGAAACGGAAAACCAACCGGGTAGAAACTGCACTTTAGGATCTGCGGAGAGCGATTTAAATCACTCCGAAAGTTACTGTCAATACATTTTCGAGAGAGCCAAACGGCGTACGGCTGTTTCAGTCTGTCCTTTTTTTTTTGTATGGTTACATATTCGTTACAATGTTGTGCACTTCGGCATGAACGGCCGGGGCTCTAGCCTCGGGGCGGCGAAAACATTCCATTGCGAATTGCACGCCCGTGCACCCTGTGTTTTCTTTCATTTCTTCGGCCAATTTCCATTTGCGTCTAATTGAAAGCATTCAAATAAACAGACCCGGCGGAACGGGGCGGTGTGATTGTGAAAATTTCATCCCGCGCGCTCGCTTTTGACCGGCCTCACGTCAGAGAAGAGATTGCTCGTCCCGCATTTCTCCTTTTTTTTTGCGCTCATCGGCTATTGGCCGCGAAACGTGATCAAAGCTAATACGGGTTGACGTTTGTTTCTGTCATCGAACCGTTAAGTTATTTTCCACGAGATTACATCGATGAGAGACGTCCCGCGAACAACAACGACCGGTAATATATATTCGCCCTGTGCCGATTATGCGCCCCCAGGAGTGAGAGATATCCCCGCGAGCGCGGAGGGGCACGCGGGAATGCATGTACGAATGGCGTGACTAGAAAAATGATTGGAGGCGATTTCACGCGTTTTAACAAGACGTACCGTGATCGATGCCGCGGCAGATAGCGTCGAACCTCGCCCGTTTAGATCGGAAATGGTTCTCGGTGGCGACGTCAAGCCTGGAAATACCGTGGTGTTTCCGAAGGAGAAACGATTGGTCAATCAGATGAGAAAGTGAATCATTTGGGCTTTATATATCTTTCTTACAATTGTAACGATGCGCCCCGGAAAATACGCATCGTTCCGGCTGAACGACAAGCTGATGCCGCCCGGCTAACCATCCGCCGGGCGAGGAACGGGCACGGTGTGCCCACCTTCTTTTTTTTTAAACATTGTATTGTTAGAATCGTCCTAACGAACTCGCGATCCGGGGCACCGGCTCACAAGCCGAGCGAAGCCGACGTCGCCCGAACACCGCCCAGCGCGATCGCGGCGTCGGGCGTCTCCGGACTACGTCGTATAAACCCGACGCTCGCGTGCGCCGGCATCATATCCCACTATCAGCGTCGCCGATCCGCGGGGTATATAAACCCGCGGATTGTTAATAATTATCAGATTCCGCCGTGATCCAGCACCAACTCATACCGATCATCTCCGCTGAATCCTGAGCCTAGCTATCAGCCGGGGTAGAGAAATCCTGCTTCTCTGTCTCCGTCGAGTGCGTTTCGACGACCGACTGAATCCCGATTCATTTCACTAAGCTATCAGCCGAGGTAGAGAAATCCTTCTTCTCTGTCTCCGCCGAGTGTGTCTCGGCGACCGACTGATTCCCGACACATCTCCACAGCTATCAAGCCGGGGTAGAGGATTCGTTCTCTGTCTCTCCGCCGAGTGCGTCTCGGCGGATTCCTCATTGTCGATCGAGCCCTTTGAACAAGCTCGCCGCCGGGGTAGAGAATCCGCTCTCTGTCTCCACCGAGTGTTTCTCGGTGGCCGGCTCGATCCGAATCTACTCCTTCGTTCCAGCCTACAGCCGGGGTAGAGACTCCGTCCTCTACCTCCGTCGAGTGCGTCTCGGCGGATTCCGCACTCCGTCCATGTCCATCCGAACGGAATCTCGCGCGATCTCATCTCCGCGTCCGCGCTTCGCGCCATTGTTACGCGCTCCGATCCGCGGTATCGGGAAAACCGGCTCCGCCCGAGCCAATCAGTTGTCACGCGATTCGACCTGCGAACCCCGAAAAACCGTCTCCGTCCCGTACGCATCGCGCTAATCAGCCGCCCGCGGCGCATCGATCTCCCGTCTCGATCGCACTGTAAGCGTACCCGATCGCTAGCGCTATCCCGCGAGGATCATAAGCACACGCGTTCTTGTACGTCTACCGCGCCGGTTCAGCTATTGTAAATTCCCGCGCCTCAAGCCAGCAGGAGTAATAGCCTAACAGCACGACCGTGACTTCTGGAAGTACGCGTATCACTCAACATTGTACCGCGCGAGTCTTTTGCTTGGCCATCCCGGCCATCGGATTATTGTGTAATAAACGTAATTTTACTTTATAATAAGCCTTTGTTTTGCCATTCTTAAACCCGCATCTGTTCCTCCGCGCCTTCTCCGAACCCAGACCCGCCGCGAGCTGAATCCGCGCTTCGAAGACATGTTGTTTTACAATCAAATTGCGTACGTGAGAAATCGTTTGGCGCAAATTTACACGTGATAGGAAACGGAATATAGTGACTATAAATAACGAATATAATCGAATCTTGATTCATGTTATATTTTTGTTGACAATAAATTAAGAACGGAATGATGACTTCTTCAGACAGACCCACAAATGCAACCTATTTTTATTAAGTAATCCGGTATTCATAGCGCTGTTTATATCAAAGGTTTCAATAACCTACATTTTCTGGCGACTCACCCGGTATAATTTAAGTTTCGCCCTATACAAATCGAATCGTCTTTAAATCATCTGCGCCAACAGCATGTACAATAGAACTTTTCCCTTGGAAACAAAATGAGGTCGAACTGACAATCATCGGCAAATTCTCACATCAGGGCGAGAGCCCTGAATTTTCGTAAAAGTATTTGTCATCTCAATAATTTTCTCTTACTTACGAAACGGCGCGAGAGAAAGTTTTGTGCCTTTTCTTTTTTAAGCACTCGTACAGGAGGACTTTGCAGCAATTTGCCAGAGTTCTTAAACAGTAGAAAAGTCGGCCGGCTCGAGCAGTATTAAAGGGCGTTATTTCGCTTCGCTCGTTATATTTCACCAAATGTTAAACACTAACTTGCGAGGTGATAAAATTGCAGTTCAGACAGTTTGCATAAATCCCGCCCGGTGTAGGAGGTTCGTTGGCGTAATCCAAAAATTCTCCATTTTATCGAGAACTGGCAGCGACTGACGGTGATGATACTTCGATCGAATGTGAGTCGAGTGTGAGTCAATCCTGTTTTCCGAGATTGATATCCTCGCGATAGACATTTTCGCATTTTTCCTTATAGTTTCCGCTTTTCGATACCTCGAACGTCGAGGTTCGAGCGCGCGTCTATATTCCGTTCAAGACGCCGGAAGTCATCTCTGAATCCGAAGCTACAATTTAACGTCGTCGAGGAGGTCAGACGATTTCTATGGCTCGCATTTGCCCGCGTGACGTAGCTCGCATAATCAATCCAAACATCTAAAGATCCCGCGTTTTATCAGAACGGCCGGCAAATCGCCCCTGCCGATCGGCGCCGTAATAAATGGCGTTCGATTTCGGGTCGGAAACGGGTCGTTCGGATCGAACAGTCATCTACGAATTCCCCGTGGCTGTCGACGTCACAATAGTTCAATCAGGTCGGAAGACGGGTTAGCGCCCGCGCTGTACGTCGCGGCTATTTCGGTATTCGACGCGCGACGGTCTTAAGTTAACGTGATTTCGGTTTCGGGCGGGCGCCATTCAACGGGCGCTTCCGGTTCTCGGCCCAGAAGAAGAAGATCCCAAACGGCGTCCACCTTTCCCCCCAACGGGTGGTGTCGCGCGAAAAGCCCGGAATGCAAAACGGAATACAATAAAAGGGATACAATCGTGAATCGAACGTACTTTGGATTCGCCTCAGAATGAGCCCGGAACGGATAATGCGCTTTCCGCGATCGTGAATGTTGATATTCACCATTCCACACTATTACGAGCCGTTTACAGAATTCGATGAGAATCGTGAAATTGACAAATTGCATATATAGGGTCGGGAAATAATGGAACAGATATTTGCACAAATATTGGATAATCTCCATGCGGTACGTTATTTCGATAAAAAAACATTTTAAAAAAACATTAGCGACTTTCTGTCTGTTTTTATGTCCGTGGATCTCTCTCTCTCTCTCTCTCTCTCTCTCTCTCTCTCTCTCTCTCTCTCTCTCTCTCTCTCTCTCTCTCTCTCTCTCTATGCCGACGAAAACAACTTAAAATTTATAGTCGCGTTTATTCTCAAGCGAGTGGGCAATAATTATCGAAATTCGAACACAAAATCGTACATCAATCTTTTGCCACGGTAAAGAAATTTAATTATGTGCGACGAAAAACGTATGTGTTTTGTTGCATTGCTGCTTAAACTTTCATGACGATCCTTCCGAGCGTGGTGAATCGAAAAAAGCCACGTCTGTGTAAAATCAATCACGGGACACGGGAGAAAAAGTTTCACGAGACACGGGTGACGTCCAGATAGATCGCGCCAGCCACTTATTAAATCGCTCGACCGACTTCTCCGGCAGGAAATAATTAGGAAACAGAATCTCTTTGTTAAATTCCGGTTTTCTCATCCAACCGTGTCCTGCCATTGTTCGGAAGGCGCAGTTCGCGAGAGCGAGTCCCTTCTATGAGATTTTTCGTATTGTCGCCACGCCGGTTGACCCACATACCTACCGTGGATGCGCGAAGGACAGACGGTTATTTAAAAGCCCTCGATTACCGCCGCATATTCCAATAAAAATACCCGCCGATCCGGTCGGTACTTCTATTTTCAAGCTCTACCCGAAAGAGTAAATCACGTCAAGGGAATGACAGGTAACCCCGGGCAAACGTGACTGACAGCACATGACAGAAAAGCGAAATATTTTTTTGTGTTTTAAAAAAAAATTTTTTTATTTCGGCATGCGTCTGGTTGATTTAAGCGTGATTTTTTCTGGAATTGGGACAAAGAGCGCGGATATAATATCCACGCACGCGCGCATATCATTTTTTCTTTTATTATTATTATTTTTTTTAGAGAACGAATACAGCGCTCTAATTCTAATTCGATCGATGTAATCTCGCGCGGCTATACCGTGGACAAATTTATCATTTAGTTTAACGATAATGAAAAAACGAAAGAAAGAAAGAAAGAAAGAAACGATGAATAGAACTGCGCAGCGCATTACTGACGGGAATTGCGATTTGTTGCAGGAGGAAAATACGATCCGGTGCTGAAAGATAACGCGTACAAAATACATATGAAGCTGACGATAAACTCCGTCAGTCCGGCGGATTACGGCTCGTATAAATGTGTGTCCAGGAACTCGCTGGGCGACACTGACGGCAGCATTAAAGTCTATCGTAAGTATAATTATGGTTATATCTCGACTCTAAAAAAATGTTTTCCCCCGCCGCGTTTTCCTTCGCCCCGCGACGTATATTAACGATTCTCGTCTAGCCGAGGCTAATACGGCGGAGATTCCGCGGAATAAATTGTAGTAAAATTGCATTGTTTGCCATTATATGTACAAGATACTTCGCTAGGCATACCTGGATTCGACAAAGTAGCGCAGTGCTTCGCTCGCATAGCTGGCTGCAGCTTATTAAGCAGCAGCTGCGTTAAAATAGTTGGAATTTTTCTACCGAGATAGCGAGTGAAATCCGGCCCCCAGACCTTATATTCTTAAAAGCGCTCGCGCTTATGAATAAAACAATATTTCGCAAAAATATTCCGGCGGCTGCGAGAGGACGCCTATACCGATTCGGAATCACGACTCGAGGAAAGTTCTTGGGGCGCACTCAACCGTCGCGCTACTACTTACCAGTCGCGAGTAATATCCGCCGGTGTGCGAATCGCCCCCTCCCCTCCCGCGTTGAAAACGAAGGCGAGGTGTACGAGGGCTGGTACCTGCGAACCGTTTGAAATTGTTTGCACCAGTAAAGTGAAAGATAACAAGAAGTTAGAACCTTCGCGAGTTAGGGCAACGCGTAAACAAAGTCGCGAGTTAGAGAGTGTGACTTGAAAGGACTATCCGCGTTATTGCTCGCTTCGTTATTTCTCAGCTACAGCTCCGCCGGGCCCTTTCGAACCGCCCTTCCCGAAGATCCCCCCCCTCCCTCCCTCCCCCCGACTCGAGAGAGATTCTTCAGTTGACGCTTTAGATATTTGACGTCACTTTGAAGCGCACGACGCAGCATCGTTTGAATAATACTGAACGCTGTTATTTACTTTTCAGCAATATCGAGCTCCAATTCTAGCAGCACCAAGTACAAAGGTGAGTAGCATCTTCTACTTAAGCAGTTGGTTAAAGAGTAATTCTTCTCTTCTTTGCGAAGAAATACCTCTAAAACTCTGTGTCCAGTAAAATTGACGTGTAGAACTTCGTGATGTACTGTAATATAGCGAGCTCGCTTAAAAAAAAAAAAATTATACGCTCCTGCAGGATCATGCATATTTTGCACTAATGAGGGGAAACCCTTTCGAATGATAAAGGAATGAAGAGACTTGCGACTTAATTTCGAAATTGCTTTATGAATTTCAATGGAAATTGCGAAACCGCTTCGTCGAGATACTAAACCATTAATTAATTAATTAACCGCTTCATTTCAATTTCGTTGCACGAAATATAAATCGATCGCCCGGCCCTTACTGCTCGCTTTGTATTGAGAGGTACTTTTTGAATGATGAAGCGTAGTGTACTTGTGGCGGACGAACGGGTCGCTGATTAATTAGATCGAGTAGCCAGTTTGTGCGATCGTATCCGCGCATCCGTACGCTCTGTTTGAACCGAACTAAAGGAACAAATGCGCTTTTTCGACATCGCATCGAGCATTCTATTCGTATAACAATCTCTTACGAGAGACACTATCCAAGTTTTCGACGCCGATTCGTCTCTCCTTGAAATATATTATTAAGCATAAAAATCTAAGAGATGTTAATTTTTTTACACGTTTCCAAGGGTAAAAACACCTCTTGAAAGTTTTATAAAAATTACTTATTGCATCAAAAAATAAAGTTTATCCGGTTTTTATCATAGAATTAAAAAGAAATAATAAGTTTTACAAAAATGGATGGAGATTTTTTCAAAAAAACAAAAAAAAACAAGAAATATATAAAAACTTTACTATTGTTATTTAATTCTATGATAAAAAGCGAATAAATAACTTTATGTGAAACATTTTTTGATGTAATAGATATTTTTGAAAATATTGTCGAAAGAAGATTTCAGCTATAAAACTTTCAAGCGGATTTTATATCTTAAACTGGAGATTGGGTATGTATAAAAGAATATTTCCTTATATTTTGATATCTGATAACATATTTTTCAAGAGGAAGCAAGTCGACGTCGAAGACCCTTGATCCCTTGTTAACAGTATTATTTTGTACCATTTTCTACCATTCTTCAAATATTCTTTCGTAAATCCACTTTAATGAAATGAACAGGTATTATATTTTTTACCGGCTTTCAAAATATTGTGTTTTATTGATTATACTATCAGTGACATTGTGAAGAGTGCAGGTAATCATTAGGAAGATAAAAATCAAAAAATGTTTCTTCGAAGATATAATCTAATAATAATAGATACAGCCTGCAAATGCTTATTATTAGTTCCCGGTATGCTCTCAAATATCGCTGTGATTTTCCAGATTGTAATTTCTATTACTAATATTATAACGAGAGAAACGTATACGACCCACCGCGGGAAACGCAACAAAAGCACACGTTCGCGCGCGAATCTGTGTCACCCGCGCTTGTTAAGGCATTTCAAGTTTTCCATCCGACCAACTTCGAGCTTCTCCAACGTCGAGTGTCGGAGGCTTTAAGAGAGGGTCGGGCACACACTATTTCAGCATGAAATCGCGGATGAATAGGAGCCGTCGTCGTGTCGGGTTTCGCAGACCAACCAACCGGCCGACCGACTGACCGACCGTGTCTCGTTTTGCACGACAGGCCGCCGCCGCGAGAGGAAAACGCGCACAAAAGTCGGCGCTAGGCGTTTCATGCAAACTCGTGCAGAATGCAGCGCGAGATCCGCGCGCGCATGCATCCGCGATAGCGGAGAGATAGACGTTCAGAGAAATGACTTTTTAAAGAGACCCGGATGAATAACGTTTCGGCTCTTGCACCTATCGCGCCAACCTGCTTTTCATCGCGGTGGAAAAAGGGCAGAGCCGAAGTTCCCCCGCAAAGGGACTCGCCGCCGCGCTTCCTTCGCGCTTTCCTCTCTTGCGCGTTAACGTCTCACGGCTGTGCGTAACATACTTTTCCCTGAGTAACCTCGCGTACATCCGTTAGAGAAATAGAAGTTTCTTGGAAAAAGAATGGTCATTTACATCGCGGAGATTTAGAAGAAGTAACACTGTGACAAGTTACGGTTTTAACAGTTTATATGTAATTATACACGTTGTTCTATATAGAATTTTGTAAGATTATGTTGGAACTCGACATTTCGTTCCAGCAGCTTCAGTATCGAGCTAGATTCGACATAAAATTTTTATATAGGTGCTTTCTCCTGTATCTTTTTAATTAAAAGTATTTTTTATGCTTACTACTTTGTGTAGGCACTTACTCATTATTGTGTCGTAGAATAACAAATTTGAATTTTTGACACCTAAATTTAATATGAAAGGAAACTGTTTTTTTTTTTGCTGTGAGAGGAAATCTGGGCAAATGCTTCAAGCGATATGATACATTATTAAAATTTTAAACAAAATGTAATAAATTAGTTTTTCTATAAAAAAAATATCTAAAATTTTTATTGTAGATTCTTTCTATTTTCATTTGAAGCTGGCGGAGCAAAATATTAAATTTGTTATAGTGAGCGAAAGGTTACGAACTACTGCTCTGACGCTCTAACGTGATAGCAATAAGTTATATATATATATATATATATATATATATATATATATATGTGTGTATATATATATATGTGTATATATCTGAAAATTTATGAAAATATCTGACCTCATCACCTAGATTCCATAATAATATTAGGTATGTTTATTTAACACGTATATTCTTAACATAATAATGAGCAAATATTACCGGATTTATTCTTGGTATGCAAATGCGTATTGAAGGGGACAAAATGGCAGACGTTTAGAGCACCAATTCGCGAGAGGCTCTCTTCTCTCTCGGCGCGGCGCGGTATTTCGAGTACGCTGATGTATTCAAAGAGATAATAATACGGGAAGAGCTTTGTGGAACAATACATCGGCCCCTCAAAGGAGATGGTAAATTACATGTCAGTGCGCCGCGCCGTGCCGTACCGTACCGTGCTTTCGCTGTATATTTCGTTGTGTTCTGCCCGAGTATTAACTAAGCGCACGTAAAGTATTTTGTTATCTACGTTGAGGCTCTTTTTCTCTTTCTGCCCACAAAATATATTCATCGTCGAAACACACCGCACAAAGGAACAATATACTCTCGTCTATATTTTTGTAAACTTCCAATCTCATTTTATGCCCTCGAGAATCGACGTTTCGCGAATGTATCTCGCGAATCGTAATCCGCTAATAGCGTTATCGCGTTTCGGTGGTTACAACCTTGGAAAATCAAATATGTAAAAATGTTTACTCGGCATTGCTGTGCTGTTGCGCGTCTTCTTGACCGTATACCGTTGTAATGTAATATAACTGCGCCGTGTATGCATACCATGTCAGGATAAAAAACGCCGATATAAAACCCCCCGGCCTTTGAAGCACGTGCTTTAAGGTACTCTCGTCGGTCGCGATATAGCTCCGAGGCGCTTGAGAGTCTTCGCTCGCTGCTTTAATGGTTCATTTCGCAACGGGAAAACTTTAAACATCTCGCCCCGTCTTCGTTTTATGGCTAATCGATGTTTTTACGGCCCGCGCGGACTCTTCTCGGCCGCGAATACGATTTCATCGCGAGTCTTTATACGGCCGCCGCCGCACAGGGACGTGCAGGATATAGGAGGATATAAACGCAATATAAACACGAATTAATTTCAGACACATGGCCGCGATAATGCTTCTTCGTAAATCAGTTGGTCGTAGAGATGTGTGAACTATTTCAAATTCGAATTTCTACACTCAGAGAAATGGACAGTTCGTTCAAAAATTAACAAATGGATAATCCGATATTTTTAGTCGGAATTATGAAAAGTCGATCAAGATTAGAATAATGTCCAATCAATGATAGCCGGATATCATTAATAATTGATCGGCTATTCATAATTCTGATTGAAATTATCGGATTATCCATTTGTTAATTTTTGAACGAACTGTCCATTTCTCTGAGTGTATGATTCGAATCCGAACTATTTGAAAATTTCGAAACTAGATGGATCGAATACGAATCATATACATTATACACTGTCAATTTTACAAAATTATATTTCCCATTAATAAGCAAAAGTACGATATTCAGTATTATAATCACTCACTGAGCGGCTAAGTAGCAGCCAAAAAGTTTATTTCTTATTTTTGACATGCTCTATGACCCTGTCAAATTGTAAGTAAAAGTTTGAGTATGCGTAATAAAATAGTAAGCTATAAATATTGATGAATAAAATAAATATACTATATTATTTTATTTTAATTTCTATATGTATGTAATTATGTAATGATATTGAATATTACATAAGAGTATTTTAATAATTTTTCTATGTTTTTTGCCTAATTGTTTGAGTTACTGCGACATTAAATAAAGTATATTTTAATAGTTTTATATTAAATATTTAAGTATGTTTTTTACTTTAAAAAGAATTTATATTATATAATTAATATTATTTTTCACATTAAACTAATCTTTCGTTATCTACGTGTTAAAATTTAATCTAATGATAGTTATATTGTCATGACGATTAAAAAATGATAGTCAGTAGGTTCAATTAAAAAGTCTACTGTTAATTATTCACTGGTGAAGTAAATGTTACTATTCGGAATAATATTATTTTGTTAATTAAAAATTATATTTCAACGATTTTATTCGATTCGACATAAAAAATTCTTGATTCGCGCATCTCTAGTTGGTCGCAATGTTATCTTTGTACCAACGCTCAAATTTTATTCGGTTTTATTCGAATGCCGAAGCGACATTTTCGGATCAATGTACAATTATGTAACCGTTACACAACAGAAATCATCATAATTAGTAGCGCCAAGGGCGCGCGTTGCCAGCAGCGATAAATAATCGGCGCACGAAAGTGATGTCAGCGCGAGAGTTGCTCGCGTAAAGGCAGCCGCACGCTTTCATATTTCATCGAGTATCTTCCGCGCCATCATAATGAAAAATCCGGGATTTATTATTGACCCGTCTTCGGTGCGACTTCCCGTTTCGCCCCGGCGGCGACCGGAAATCGATATATGCAAAATATTTTGATGCCAACAGATTGGGAGGCGACGTTACGTTTGCGCGCGCGATGGAAGATTTATAGAGACCGGTTTTCAACGTCCTGGGTCAATTTTATTGAACTCTTCCCACCTCTCGCCACACGCGCTTAAATATACACGCCTCGATACGGGCGTCGCAGTTAAATGTGCAGAACAGTGTAAATACGGCTGTTCTCGGTGATAATGGAAAATTGATACGGTATTATTGATGTGTCTCTGTTAAGGGCGAAACACGGATTTAGCACGTCCGGCTATTAACTTTTATTGGGATTTATCGCCCATTTTTATCTCCCTCGCGTCGGAATGGTTAATGTACACCTGTTTTTCCTGGGAGAAAATATTAGACGTGCCGATCGAGCCATATATGAGCCGATTTTCCGAGCACCCACGCGAAAGTGAGGACGCGCGACGTCTCGGAGAGTTCGCGCGGCAACTTAACAACGTGGAGACAAACACGTTGGTCATACCGTAAAGCCCTTCCACAATCTGCGCCCGGGCTTGCTCTATCGGGTGCCGACGTTGCCCCGTTCTCATTCGTTCTTCTCATTACTTGAGAAAACACACGGTCCAAGCAGCATTTTTCACGGAGACAAACGAACCAGCGCTCGCCCGCCGCGAGTAAAACGCTAGATCGCTTTTCCAATAGCATCCACCGTTCACTCCGTCGTCTCTTTTTTTTTGTCGTTGTTTAACGTTAAACTCGCCGCAACTCTGCGCGAAAGATGGAAAATTTGACCGTATTTTTATCGAAAGGCATAAACTCTCGGGGGGGAGGGGGGTGGCATTTTTTTATTTATGAAAGATATGAGCGGGATTAAGCTACTATCCGATAGATATAAGAGAGCGTAATCTGTATTTATTCAAATTGGATGTATTTATTCTGTCACATAAACCCGTCTCATAAATCGTATTCTATCTTCGTGCTTACTGTCATTGCTACTCTTCTCCGGCAATTGATTTAACAACCGTCGTCATTAGTAGTCTCGTGACGTACCAGCCGAAACCGAACACCACGTCGCGAAACAAATTACTCTAAAGACATTCAGCGGGCACCAATTAATCAAAGAAGACGGAATGAGAAATCAACTGAAATAATCAATTGAATAATTCTCTCATTCGGTAAATTTACTGAATTTCCGAAACTGAATTTCTCATGTTTACATAACGGAATAGAAGTTATTAAATAAATCCTGCTAATTGAGTGATATGAATTTATTTAAATTGTCGATTAATGAAGTTAATATCGATAAAGAATTAATCGTACTGAATAAAGATGAATAAATGGAGTATTCAAAATTAAAAGGTATAGCTTATGAATAAGAGTATTCATTTATCAAATATTTATTCGGGCAATATTGACAATATGAAAATATAAACTTTCTTTCGTAGAACGATACCGTTCAATATCTCTCGCTCTGTTTGCAGGTAAAGCGAGGCATAATTCAGGGAGCAATAACATCCTGGAGGGAAATCAAGATAGGCTAAAGGAGCAAGGTACACATTAAATTTAAATCAGAATTTAATCCCAACAGAGATAATCGCATTTTTAGTATCTTTCTTTGTTCTTTCCCAATATCACTGATATCATCAATTATAAGAGATTTTGGTTTCACGTCGTAAAAATAAATCATTATTTTATTTTTATATACATAAACGCAGACTTCTATTATAGTTTCTTGATAGTACTATTCTGATTACACGTTTCTAAATCTCTGTAGATTTGAAACTACGAGGTCATAAGGAGAACGGCGGCGACGTAACGGACTACGATGAGTCTAGCGCTACCAGCAACGGCAGCTCGTTGCTGCTGGTGATCCTCGTCGCGTTGTGCCTGTGCCACCATCATCATCCGCAGATACGAACGTTGCACCCGGCCTGAGATCTACCCACGACGGTCCTACACGCCATCGCACGCGTAATTCCATCATCGAACCACCACCATCATCGTGACTTTGTACATCCACTTGTAAATCCATCGCTCAGGGACTTCCGTCGAGGATGAATATCGTCGAGGACTGCGTTGACCACTTTAAACTTAAAACAATAGGATAATAATATTATAAATAGCGTATAGTGACAGCGGCCCCCGGCTAGCGTCGTAGCGCTGTCGGTGTTCGTTAAGGGAGGATTACGACTTAAGGGACAGTCATTACGGAACAGTTTCGGAACCGGAGTTCGGCGCGCAAATCTACCCCATGCGGCCAGAATCACGTTACAATGTTGGGAAACGCCTGATTTATTTTAGGGTTGCATTAGCGGCGTCGCGTCGCGTTGCGAAGATAACTGAAGTACCCATAAATTTCGAACGTTATCACGACAGCGTCAAGATATTAATTTGTTTTTTAAATGCAAACTAAATTACCCTCGCGCTCTTAATTCTCATCCTCTATCTATCTTAACTCTAAATTGAAAGAAAGCTTGTATCTGCTCATTATCAGTGATTTTATTTCCTTGTATTATAGCTAAGCGATATATTCTGTGTAATTAAGATAACATTGCATACAGCTAAATAAATTCTTTATGAAATAATAAATGTGTGAGCGGTATCTTTTATCGATTGAGAGCAACGCATTTTCACGTCCTGCGAAGCTCGATCGATTCCGACAACGACCAGTCAAACAAAAGTGTCCATTGTGACGAGATGAACGAGATGGTTCGCGAAGAAGCGAGGGCAACGAACGACGGACAGTTTGTACTATTTCGCGTCATTTTTAATTGGCTATCTGGACAACGGTGTATCCCCCCAACGTCGGAGACGATTATTACGAAGCGACGGTCAAACGATGCGACGACGCGACGATGCGGCTACACCAATTGCAGGGAAAGGCAGTTACTGTCTAGACGCTTATTAGAGGAACTCCATGCTAGAGCGGAGCTGTCCAATCCAAGTAAAGAATGAACTGCTCGGACAGCTTCGAGCTTCGTTCACTCCTGCTGACCTTTCCCCATAAACTTTTAAAGGCGTATCAAATATATATTTCAAAAAATACAATTTATATAATTTATATACACGTAAGAAAAACTACAATATAAAGGTTTGTATGTACATTTTTATTTATTTATTGTAATTATATTAATTCCGCAGGCAGTTAAGATTATGTATTAGGGGCCAATTTTATTTCTTTATGACGCGAAAAGTATAATAGGGGGAAGTGGGGATCATTGATACGATTTTTTTCAAGAGTTAAATAAATAACTTTGCAGATATATTAAGATAAATGTAATAGGTTAAATTTAAAGGCTTGTCCTTCTACTTACGTGTTTTGATTGCCTTTTTGCTGTAGGTTAATAATAAGAAATGTTATAACATTTTTTGTAAAGAATGAAATTCGTATCAATGTGCCTCATATGCGGGGTACAATGATACGGGCATGGGGCACTGATTCTCAGTGATCTATATTAATATTATTCAGAAATAAATTGGATTATTATTAAAACAAGCTATGTTTATTGTATATAGAGATATAGAGATATTTATTTATACGGAATTAACAATTTTACGGCATCTTCATCAATATAGACCCTATCGGTTTTTTTTTGTACATTCTTACCATTTTCGTTTAAAATAAAATAAAAATATCTTACTTAATACTATAAACTACATATATACATATTAATATGTATCAAAGTGCTCCACGAGTCAGTGTACGAATTTGCCCCACAGCGTCATACATAATAAAATATATTCTCAGCTGAAAATAATACAAAGTCATGTCAATATTTTCGACAAATTAGTAAGAGATATACTGTTTCTTACTTTTGACGAAATATTTATTTAGTATTAATCAGATTAATGTGAAAAATCACGCTTCAAAGACTTTTGAAAATATTTACCTGAGAGTACGCAAAACACGTTTATACCTGTCATTTATCAAGTGGCTACTGCTCGCGTACGAAATTTGGTTAGGTTATTCGTGTATCATAACGCCATATATGCATGGATACGTGACCTTCTTAGATGTTTCTCATGCAGAGATATGATGACTGTATCAATGTTCCCGCTGTATCAATGATCCCCACTTCCCCCTACTACAAAGACAATAGTGTGTTCGCTTCTTGTTACTATATATTATTTAGAAGAACTTTTATTTTTCTTCATAGAACGACACGTAATTCTTGTTCGATAAACTATTTGAGTCGTAGCAACGTGAACTTATATTAGTACATCGCGATTTAACTCGTCTAGACAGCCGCATCCTCTTAAATAAGTTTATTAATTTTTTAAAGTTGCATCGGCGCAGCGACATCGATTGGCGTCGTTGTACATGACTTTCCGTTAACTCCTGACTTGCGACGATCTCTGTGTGTGTGTGTGTGTGTGTATAGAGTAACTAACGTTAATCTCATAGAATATCCGAGGCGCATTATTATCAATAGTCATCGCTTGAATACTCGCACCAAAAACCTCGGCAGACATTCTGAAACTGTTCATCAAAATTTTTATCGAGAAGGACATTTTCGCGTTAACAGAAACCTATTCTATAACAACTCTTTGTATAGTACCATGTATAATACATTGATATACTATGTATAGAGTATTATAGTATGTAATTACTGATATACATATTGCATATATAGACAGTAAATATACACATGTGATGCCACACCGGCATACCGTCGATTTTCTCCCAGCGAAACATCAAATTAATAATTTATCCTATTCTCATATTCTGCCCAAGTAAATTCGTTATAGGTAAAAATGATTATTTATTCATAAATCTTTCTTATTCCACAAATTGGAAGCAGGTTTGAATTTCAATTTAGCGAATCGAAGAGTATAAAGAGTACTTAACGTTTCAGTAATCCTATTTTTCTCAGAATAGAAACGTCAGAGAGTATACATATATCATAATCTGTATATAATATGCGTAATAAGTACAAGACTGAGGAGGATCTTGGCGTCCTTAAATAATTTCCGAGTGGTCGATGTATTGCGTGTGAATAGATCACCCTTTATTATGCTCTAAACGTACTGTACATACTATACTGTGCAGAGTAGGCTGATAATTCATATTTCCACTGCCACATCGAGATACAAGATCCGTGGCGAGGAATATCGTTTTTCGTAAAATTAAAATAGAATACAATTTCTCGACAATATCCGACAAACTCAACTGAAAGAACAGTTCATTTAATGCGTTCGGCAAAGTGTGAATTATTTACTAATTGTAAGATATATCTGTCATTCATTAAGACTGTATCGATTTATTCTATGAATACGTAACCGATAGCGTTATAACTGCAATTTCCGTGTCATTAATTATTAACGTTGCCCAACGTATATCAATATTTGCGTCGTAATCGATCCAAATATTCGCGGGGGCTTCACTTAAGCTGTCAGAGCTTTGGATAACACATTCTATAAACTGGGACACCCTGTACGGTCTGAATCACAGTACAATATCACGATGCCGGAGCTTGCACATGGCGCGCTTTGTGTTTTCGTTCACTGATGTATGTATACGTATGCAAATAGAGAGCTTATTATTGAATATCGGCCGTGAAAGAGAGTTTTGAAATAGGTTAAGCAGATTGCAATAAAGAACAACAATAGAAGAAAGAAGAGAGCTCTTATTGTTAGAAAGAGGGTTATCCGAGCGTTGAAAAAACAAAAAAAGAAAAATAATAAAAGTAGTAAATGAGCTAAATGAGAATATAGCTTAATCACGGAAAAATAAAAGGATTAACCAATTCTCTTTCCGCGTAGAGATAATTAAGTTAGCAGAGCCTTTGTTCGACGATTCTATCTTTGATAAAAAAATTCGAGCTATGTCCCATATAATGTAATTTCCTTATCAATAAATGATTACATTTTTTCGCGAGCTCGCAATTAATTTTGTAAATAGGATGGCTTTGCAAGTTTAAACACTCCAAGCTGAATACTTCAGAATAGCGCGGACATCAATAAATTAATATATATCCGACGGTGATTAAATATACTCTCAAATAATTATGATAAATGCAGTTTGAAAAGATAATACTGCAGAATATTGTACATATATATCTCTGCGGGAATATTGTATATAAGAAGACATATCACACAAAGTATCTTCATTCCTTCGGTAAGAGATAAATAAATCATTTTAATGTAAGACACGTTATCTCTGGAAAATTAATGAAGTTAATAATGGGTTTTGCAAGAGCTGTCAACTTAAAATTTTAATATCTCAATATTTTAAAATGTGCAAAATTATGATGCTCGAATTTCGGTACTTTGATGAAAATAATATACAATAACTCTTGATTAATTCAATTTAAGTTAAACTTAATTTAAGTATCATTGTCACATATGCGTATTCTGTAATTAAGAACGACAGTTGGGTTATTATGCCACATATTACGTATTGAATAGCATTTGTCAACGGAATTTCACACTGCAACTATATATGCGGTGCTTAAAGGTTCGCGGATTATTTACAATTAAGTAATTTAGCGACTGCGACAATTAAACAATATATATATCGAAGATATTCAGAGCAACTACTTTTGTATCATCGACATTGTAGATAACACACATCAAACATGCATCAGACATACTACAACGCGCGTGAGGAATCACGGAGAGTAAGTGCGGGATTTGTAATAAAGAATAATACGAAGTGTAGCTAAATAAATTAATCAATAGCGATTAAGTACGTGGGTGGAGTATCATGTGGTCATATGTAAGGAATAAATATTAAAATGTCATAGTGTGTACAGGTAGAATGCATTATCTGTGCTGATTGGTGGCGTGATTATATATATGTGTCTCTGCGTATGTAATAAAAACGCAGGAGATCTTTCTCTCTCTCCCTCTTGTTCTTTTTCTCTCTTTTCGGACGTCATTGCATTTCACAAAATTTGGCTACGACGATAAGTTCCCATCGCGACAAAAAACTGTAACAAATTGTACTTACTATACGATGGTAAGCGAGGCACGTTTATTTCTTATCTCTAACAGTAAAATTCAAATGCGACTTTACAAGTCATGAATGTTTCCGCGATAATGCTGGTATAGATCAGTGTGTAACTAATTAATTAAGATAGTCGATCAATAAACTAAACGTAGATTAACGACGATGTTCAATTGCGTAGCCGTACGACAATTTATGCTGCGATATACTGGATCCGATCTGGTTGCGCCACTGCCCGTGCTTCTCGCACGCGATCTAGTCCTGTAAGCACTATCGGCATCAGGAGGACATGTCCGTGTATACATGAAATACAGATTTATTACTTACTTTTTGTCGTACGTCTCTCAGTTCCTGGAAAAGCTGGAGCGACAGCTTCAATTTCTTGCGCGTAGCATACCATGCCTATCTTCGTAATTAAGTTGCTGTTGACGAGATCGCTTGTAAATGAATCTATTTTGCAAAACAAAGAATTAAATTATTGACAATAATACGTTTATTTTGGACCATATGCTCAATATTCTGTGTATATTTTATAGTAATTTCTTTGCAATTAACACAAAATTATTTTTCCTTCCTTAAAACAATATGCAAATGCGCGTATCGAAAATAAAATGATAATGTGCGAAAGTGTAGAAGTAATTTCTTTAAAATAAATAATAGATTAAGTTAAAAAATTAAAGTACATTTTAATTAACTTTTACGTTACATCAATTTACGAATTTCATGATTCCAAGAATTCTTCACTTTTTTTATGGATTCAAACTATAGACGAAAGATCACTAGAAGTTGTAAGAAGTTACGAAATTACCCAAGAGACCCGAGAAAAAGCAAAATATTTTAAGATTATTGAGCTTTTTTTTTTAATGAAAATTTGCAATTTTTTTAAATGAAAATTTTTAATTTTAAAATTTGGCGTAAAATTCAAAAAATTAAGAAAGATGCCGTAAATAATGGAAACTCCACTGCATCAAAAAACTCCAACTTTATTTATATCTTTCTACAGTACGGATAAGATTATAATCTTAAAAAGGAGCGGAACAAGTTAACTACAATTCGATCTCAGTCTTCGCAAATAATCGCTATACAATTAAATGCAATCCAGATGAATTATATTCTTAAGAAGAAATAATAAAAGCGAAGGAGATAAATTGATTGACTTTATATTGATATTGTATATTGAGTAATACAGAATAATTTTATGCTATTTATTTAATAAATAAATTCATTAATTTTATTACAAAAGGCTCTATCAAAGAACAGAAATTTATAAATCAATAAAACTGAAATAGGATTTATACAAAGTAGATTGAACATTCGATATTTATTCATTCCATTTGCACTCGCTCATCCAGTTACAACATGATTTATTTCTACTATTACGTTAATGAAAACAAACGTAATTCTTTTTACAATACGTTTCGGGATTTTTTTCATCTATGAAGTTTCATTTAAAGCCATTCTGTGAATATCAATGTCTATAAAGCTGCAATAAGCTCACTCAAATTGATCTTTCTTTCGTCGACAGGCGCTACGGCTAACGAAAATCTGGATTAAATTAAATGATACACGATATTTACCCGAATTTAATTAATAATTTATTTAATGAATCGTTCAGAGTCAATAATACGACACACATTATACTTTAGACTTTATGTCAATCTTAGATGCTCTCAATCGCTAGGCATTAAATTTTTAAATATTATTTATGATTTTGAAATTTGATGTACATATAAGAAAACTAAAAAGAACTGAAATTCTCGATTAATTAATATTATTCGTAAGAAATGTATGCACGCGTTCAGTTATATTTCAAATAAGTAAATAATACGAAATGATAGATCGTGTACCACCTTATAACAACATATAAAGCTTGCTGGAATTATTTACAACGATTGCATTCACTTTACAGTACGTAATCGTAACAGTACATAATCTTGTAGTTAATATTTACATCTGGATTCCATGAGCTCCTGAGAGTTGTGACATGCATCGTTCATATCAAGTGATTTAATTGTAGAATTGTGAATTGATTGTAGAGTGTGTAATACTTAAATTAATTTTCAAAACTCGATTGTATCATTGAGCGGACGTTGAATTTTCCCACGTCCATAAATGCAGTGTACAAGTCCTGATTATTACCTGATATTTCAAACAACGCGCCATTTTTTCGAAAGCTCGTAAAGCTTGTCATGCGCGGTACAAGGGCGCGCTTGCAGACGCTCTTTCTGAACCGCGAGTTTCAAATTGCTATCGAATTGCATTAACAGTATTAATAAGAAGATGTAAGTAATATGTCGCAAAAATATTTCACATATTTTTGGCGAGAAAATTAGAGGAAAGTCTCCTATTATGAGATAGGCTCCTAATATGCGATAGCGAGGTTTCTGCTAAACTAATAGGTTCTATCTCTGTTGGTTCCATCACGAACTTATTGCCCTTAGAGTAAAATTTATTTAGTGGAAAATTCATTATTCGATCGTGCGTACACTCGCCTACTACATTTTCAATTCTACACATAAACTTTCGGCTTCCGGCAATCACGCAAAATAGATGTGGTATCTCATAATAAAGGACTTTTCTCTATTAATTTCGGTTTATCAATATAAATCTTTTTTATACGTAAATTAATTATTATATAAATTTAAAGAGTAGCTTAACAACCACACTTGATTGCACGTAACTACGTAGGAACGTTACGTTTTCCGTTGTAAAACTCAAAACGGTATTCACTGCGATTTAGTCTTAATCGATAGAATAACGCAAGGAGGATCAAATATTTCTCTCATCTGGAATTTCGTCCTGATAACGTGTCAGGGATACGATAACTTCATTTTCAGAAACGTCCACATATATAAAAACGTCGACAACTACTCACACTCTTATCTTATACGCGTTCGAGGGAACTTAATATGTACAAAACCGTGTCCTTATCAGTCCTTACAATTAGTACAGCGATAATATTATGGAAATATCCATACGGTCGTAATATTATTTACAAATATATGCAAGTGATTAATCCTCGGAAAATTTACAAGTCCCGGTTGCTTCGTTGCAATTTCATGCACCGTATTCGAGAGTCACTCTTCGTGTACTTTCGCACACATCGCACGCTAATTTCTACGCTTACATACTAATTTATACATTTAGCTTTATAGATCGATTAACCCTCTGCACTGACAATAACATTTGAATAGAGATATGACTAGAACAGATCTGTGGCATTTTTGTCACAATAAAAAACGATCGATCGGAGGATGTTTTATAATAATTTTAAAATTGCCAGTGCATCGCGATAACGTTAACATACTGATTGCTGCGTCAATCACAAATGACCGACACAGGAAACGTTTGGAGCTTCATCGTCCATGCATGATCCACAAGCCATCAACCGATTTGTGCTTTAATATTTTACTTGTGGCGAGCGTTTTAATATATAATGGCTCTGTGATTAAAATGGGGCTGGACTTCCTTCAGTTAACGTGTTACTACTTAGGGAGCGTAAAGTGCACAGGGTTAACTATTCTATTTTCTCTATATTTGTAAGTAAAATTAAAACGTCAGCTGCATGAAAATAATTCTCAGGGGCTTTTTATGCTTACGAGTATTGAGATTCTATGCAAAATCGGTGTAAATATCAATAAATAATATTTTAATATTTCAAATTATTATTGAATCACATTATAAACATCTCAATACAAATTTCTACGCATTCACGCAAATCACTGGCGACAGTTACTTATCGATCGAGTAGGCCGAATTTTTGTTCGAGTCTAAAAACGATATGGATAAACGATGGAAACACGAGTGTGAGCAATACATATCTTACAAGAGAAATTTTTCCATGTCTGTTTCAAATCTGATATATGTTCTTTATAATAGTTTTTACTTCAGAGATTTTGTTGATCCGTGGAATGAAAATGCGACAAATAAATTTTTGACATATAGGTACCTATAAATGAAAAAAAATGCGACACGTAAATACTTCTTCAAATTTTTTAAAAAATACTGTCCCCCCATAATCGATCTTCTATCAATATAATTACGATTCAGATGTGAGTATGAAATCTTTCCGGTATAAGCCACCCACACACGAAAAGAAAAATCAGCCGACCCCTTTGAGGGAAATTGGGAGATCTCGTTTCGCTAACGATGCGCACGATCTGAAAGCCTCTCTGCCGATAGAAAAAAGATTGGAGAGAAGGATTTAGCGGTGACGGTGGAATCAGATAAGGAAAATGGTCGTCACGCCGTCGTCATTTCTAGGATACACCCGATGGCTTCGGAAATCCGCTGACACATCGAAGAGATTTGGAATGATTACACAAGTCTGCATGATTTTGCGGTCTGGAAGAGAAAAATAGTTTCCTATAGTATTTTTTGTGCGCAGAATCCGAATTTGCAATCAAAAATGTCCTATCACGTCAGATTTACGAGAAAAATATATGAGATTAAATCCCCTAAAAACGCGTTTTTAACCATTTTTGACGACTCACTGACAAACCCGATGAAAAGACTCTTAAAAGGGCTAAAATTAAAGCTTGAAATTAAAGCTTGTACTTTAATATGAGAATGTCAAATCTTTTACCGCAGACACCATTGAACCTTAAACACTTTATTTTTAAAGGTTTAAAAACAAAAATTGCGGTAAAAATTTTGACATTCTCATATTAAAACACAATGTTCAAGCTTTAATTTGAATCGTTTTAAAAGTCTTTCGCACATCGGGTTCAGCTACAAATCTTCAAAAATGGTCAGAAATGTTTTTTAGGGGCCCCATTTTTCTAGTAAACTTGACGTAATCGGACATTTTTGCTTGCGGATTCGGATTCAGTGTACAAAATACTATAGAAAACAATTCTTTTTTTCCAGACCGCAGAAAAAAAGTAAAATTTTGTAGACCTGTGTTATCAATCCTTTATAAATGGATCTTTGATAGAAATTTAACATTGACATTGGTGCGACGCAGACATTTTTACACGTTGACTGTCACTGTACAATTAAGTAACTCTATAATTGATGCCATTTTTATATCAGCATGTTATTTTAATATACTACTTGTTTATATTTATTCTTTATCAAAACTCACAATCAAATTCTTATTCATCCTTCTAAAACATCAAATCGGCGAATAGCTGGCGTCCATCTATGGATCGCCTATGAGTTAACTCATATTCGGCAGTCAATATGTTAAGTTATCGCTCGAATTACATTTATTATTTTTGACCAGTAACTGATGCTTGTAGGTTGCAAGTAAACTTAACATTAGAACTGCCAAAGCAGTCAAAATTTTTGTAATTTTTTATCAAATTTATATTTTCTGAGATTTTCCGTGACTTTTGTTGCAGTACGTAAATAATTAATTTACTTTCCCCTTTCATCCCTTTTTTGAAGATATATATATACCCAAGATGAGCCATCGAAAACTTTCCATCCTGTTCTTTTTGTAACCTACTGATTTGTGTAAAATATGTCAAAATACGTCAATTTTGTTAAATAATTGTAATAAATTCAACTTTTTGCCAAATGCCATCCTTGCGCTGTAACATGAAAAAATTGAACGACAGAAAAAAGGGGACGGCACAATTTATCATAACGATCTATAATACAAGTAATATGTCGCCCATCTCTAACGAAGGCAAAATAAAAATTCATAATCCCAAGTGTCTTTCCTGTTCAGCCGTCAATAGTTGCGGAGATCCTTCGATGAATCTAACACTATTCGCCCTATTCGTCGGTTAATTGATCCCTTGCGGTTAAGGAAAGATTGCAGGATTTGTGCTGCAGCTGAAAGGATATCCGGACTCAATCATCCTCACTCCGCGGTGACTACGACAGGGCGGAGAGCACGATTATGCAAATCGCCGCGCTGGATCGGGTCAGGCAGTGCCACGTGCTGCTTTTCGACGACATCGATTGCGCCGTGTTGTCGATTCTTCGCTGCCCGACGTCACTGTCGACGCTTTTGTGGCTATCAGTGTCGATGACGTTCTCGGCTTCGTGGCCCTCCTCGTGGCTCGGTCTGCCGCGGAGGCGCGTTTCTGAAAATAATCAATGAGACATACGTTATCGCCAGATCCAATAATATATTATTGATAGCCGGCATTCTACGGCGCTATCAAACGACGAGATGAGACGTCCGTTCGCGCCGCGTGGAATATTCAAAAACGAAAATTGAGAACGAAAGAGAACTCGGGAAAAATTTATAGTTCCTTCTACTTCGGGTAACAGAAGAGGCGGGTGAATCTTTCATTGATATCTTTGTCGCGTATTACGTATTCTTTTTGGGGTTTATACCGTCGACGTTAGTGGTTACCTTTTGCGTTGTTAGCAACGCTATTCTCATTGCCCGCCCGGCGGATGGAGGGATCGCGCGCGTAAACCAGATCGCGTCCAACTCTCGCTGCTCTCTGAATTGCCGCGACTTCCTTCGCTCATACCCGCCAGTTTACATGATAATCGAAACAAGTTCGGATACCGACGCCGACGCTCCGGCGTCCCGGGTGCAGATTACTTGCCATAGTTGGGCCGAGCACGGTAGTTCATAAACCGCATGGGATTTCATCAAAATCCCGTCGAGAGTTCCACGTTTGTCGTGGTGGAGGACGACAGAAGGAAGAGAGAGAGAGAGAGAGGCTTTTGGGGGGTACGGGGAAGGAACTTGGAGGCGGCGTGGCACGTTGCTGGAAGTTTTGCGGAATAAACTTTGCGCCTTCCGCGAAACTTTCCGCCAGGAAAGTTCCGCCGCTGCCCGGCGGCGTGTAAGTTCTCGCATTACGTCGCGGGGCGATGATTTAAGACGACGTATCCCGGCGAATTTCGGGTCGCGGCAACGTATTTGCGGAAGGTGACGTGTTTTCAAGCGTTCCTCCTCGCGCTGATCGCATAGATCAACATTTTATTGCTTGAATCACGAATGCCCCGGCCATACGTACACCGTGAGCGGGACACATAAATCCGATACACATAAATTTCATCTCGCTACGGCGAGGAAAGAAATTTAAATTTTGTAAACACGGCTGAATCCGTGGTATAATACAAGATAATATTATTCCTATAACACAAGAATTTAATCGCTTTAAAAAAATTATGTTAAACGCACTGATCACTCGATGCAACGCGCATTCGAAATCGTTTCGAGATAGAACAACGCGGATTATTGCGCGTGACGTTAACCACAGTTAGCGAATAATGGAGATCTGCAATCACCAGGAAGTACAGGTCTCACCGGGGCGTCCGTGGTTTCCATTGAATTCCCAGCGCGGTTGTCAAATCTCACCTTCGTCGCACAGTCGACTAATCTGATTTTTGTTTCCTCTAAAAGTTCCGCGAGGTTTGCACAGTCGCAGCTTTGAATATTCAAACTTGTTTCGACAACACCGCAACTGTCGCCGGCGCGGCGCGGCGCGGCGCGGCGCGCGTAATTGTAACGACGGCGATGCGGAGTCGCGGGATTGCCACTTATAACGTTCGCCGTATTAAAATGACGGAAGGACAAACTTTGCTTTTACCCGCTACAGCGCGAACGCGTGTAACAAAATCAAAATCTCCAAATTTCGTTCCTTATACGACACACGCATTTTTCACGCAGACACGTTGAGACTGTCAATTATTTTGTGCAGACGCGTGTTCAAGTTGATTACATACATTGTACTATAAATACAATTGCATTAAATAAAGACATTCTTAATACTTTATAGAGATGTGCGAATCAAGGATTTTTTATATCAAATCGAATCAAATTTCATTACCTCTTTCGAATTTGAATCGAATCGAGTTGACAAAATTTCATTCAAATCAAATTGTTAAAATATAATTTTTAATTAACAATATAGTTATTATTAGATTAAATTTTAACACGTATAGATGATAAGAAAATATTTTAATGTGGAAAAGTAATATTAATTATATAATATAAATTCTTTTTAAAGCAAAAACATATTTAAATATTTAATATAAAACTAATAAATATACTTTATTTAAAGTTGCAGCAACTGAAACAATTAGGCGAAAAATCATAGATAAATTATTAAAATACTCTTATCCAATAACATACATAGAGATTAAAATAAAATAATATATAAGTTTATTTTATTATCAATACTCAAAGCTTCTGTACGCATATTTAAAATTTTACTTGCAATTTGATAGGGTCATAGGGCATGTCAAAAATTAGAAATAAACTATTTGACTGCTATTTAAGCCGCTCAGCGAGCAGTTGTAATACTGAATGCACTCAGGGAAATATGATTTCATAAAATTGACAATGTATACGATTCGTATTTGATTCATATCTAGATTAGAATAGTTCGCACATCTCTAATACTTCATATAGTGTTAGAATTTTAATTTCGTATTAAAGTAAACACACGAGCGAAGTGTTTCTTTCGTTTGAAATCTCAACACAATTAAAAATAGAATTATATCAAGATCTTTATGTGTAATGCGTTTCTATTTAAAGTATCTTATATTTTCCTGAGGCTTCAACTTCGTTTAATGCGAAAATCTGCGCCGGTATAACAGCAAAAAAAGAAAGAAAGCTTAAAAGAGAATAATGGAAACCGCGCGTACCTTCGCTTCTCACGACGGTCGACAAAGATGCGTCGGTTATTTCATTAGAGCTCGGCTCCAGACTGGGCACGGGCTTTTGTCGCGACCACTGGATATTCTCCACTGGAAACAATATTTTTCTTATTAGTTATCTACATAACCGTTACTAGTAAAGAAGCGTATAATTGAAACAATTGTCTTAATATTTATTAAGTGGCGCGCAGAAATGGAATTGTTTAACCATTTAATATTGAATTTTATTTAATGTTTATTTAATTGCACTACCTGGATCCACGGTGGTAGGAACGGGCACTGTGCTCGTCGTCGTCGGTTCCGTGGTGGGCGTTGGTATGTCTGTCAAACATGCGACGCATTAATATTCTTTTTTCTATTCGATATAAATCTATAAAATTTGTTAAACAAAACTGTAGTAACAGATGCGCCGCATTCGTAAAATTTCTACGTATAAAAATAAGATCTCGCAGACGCAACAATAATGAAATCAATGTATCAATGTGAAAAACTATAACGTAGACAATGTACAGTCTGTGCGATTTACTATTGAATAAAATAGGATAAAGTTGCGCGGGACAATATCTCGCCGCGTTACGTTATTGCATTCCTGCAGCGAAATAAATATTCGATGGAGCATATTGATATTTGCAAATAAATTTTAAGCTGCCGCCGCTTTAATATCGTTCAATGCAAAACAATTAACGTTAATGGACAAACGAAAAGCTTTAAATAACCGATTCGCGATGTAAAGACCGCGTTTCGCGCCCCGTCGCTTTCAAATATCTTATTTAAAAGCGAATAACAATCGCGTTAGCGAAAAAACATTCACTCGCGCGTCTCTCGCCTGGAGTAAAGTTAAGCAATTAAAACTAGTAGCACTCGCGCGCGCGCGAACGCCCGGTGGCCATTGTAGCAACTTTCAACGTGGATTGAAAGGCCGGTTTAAAATGCTAATGCGTATTAAATCGTCGACACAATCGAACGCTTATTTAAGCGGCTTAGCAGTAATCCGCCGATTCGGCGGCGGTCACAGTAAAGCACAAAGCTGGGGGAAAGTTCAATCTGCGGACGCGCCAAGGCGAAAACCTACAATTACTGATCGATAGATAGAAGGGGCTTCTTTTTGCACGCCCGCAAAGGTGAGGGTGAGGGCGCAAAGGGTTGGGGAACGCAGGATCGGCTGCTCGGTGGTTATCGGTGATTCACCGGCTCGCACCGCTTTCCCGGAAATGCGGATTTACGGAAGGGCGACAGACACGGGGCTGACTTTCACGGCGCGCTCCTTATCGCGCGACGAAGGATGAGCTCCGCCTTTGATACCGAATCAATGAAAAGTTTGAGAGAAATGCCGGCGAACTGTCTGTCTGCCGTCCGCGGACGATGATTGATACGAGATTTTCCTCCGTCCTCCCCCGTCGGATCGGAAAAGAAACGCGCCTCGGTCCACGCCTCGTTACGCGATCAAATCCGCGTTCGATTGCGGAAATAAAATTTTTCCTCGAGTATAACGTATTCTCCATTTCCTGCGAGTGTGTCGTTACCACACGTTTCTCTCGCGCGGACACTGTCGCGCACGTGCGTCCGCCATAAAACACGCCGACTTTGATGCTTCCCTCGCGACTTTTCCATTCCGCGTCCCCCGCGTGCATCCATGGTCGGACGTTTTTCTTCGCCGGTCGTTTCGGGAGAGATTCCCGGTTATCGGCGAGTCGCGCACGATTGGCACTCTCGCTGCCGTCTCGGGGCGTCACTTTTCAAAACCCTTCCCGGCTTACGCCACCCCGATATATATCTCGCTCTCGTTGTCTTCATCGAAAGAATCGGGCTCTCCACTTTATCGCGTCGTTTGATTCCGCTCTCCCGTCTCGGATGCTTAATTTCTCATCCGCTGGATACGTTCTTCATCGCGCGGCTAACGATTTCTGATAACGCGCGCGCGAGGAGCCGGGGGTCGTCGCGGCGAAACGAAAGAAAGTGCGACGACCGCGCGTCGGCGGCCGATAAGGGACCCCGCTTGACAAATGTTCGAAAACCGGCGCGCGCGAATCGATATTGGCTCTCCGCGGTCGAGATATACGGACCGCGATAAATCATATATCACGTTAATATAATATTACTATCGTAACTTCGTTGAATCACTTTTTGATCGTCCTCGCGCAAATTGTGCGATCAATTTGATAATATAATGCGATCGTACGTGCCACGGGCTGACGTGATTGTCAAATCTCGATCGGCGGAACTCGCAGGGCTAAGAATCTCGAGGCTGGGGCGGAATAACGAGGAAATTAATCACGCGTAAAAATAAGGGTGACAAACGCGCGATTAAAATATACAATTTATCAAAATGTTCGACGGAACGAAGAATAAACATTATCGATCGGTCGATTCGCGACCGTTCAAACACGCGTTTGAGGATGTTAATTTATACGTTGGACGTATTGGGGAGGTAAGTTTTAATTTGGATTAAAACGAACAAAATCGTTCGTTAATTTGCATAGATATGCAAATTACGAAATTTTAATACGGAGGAGAGTCGCAATAGACGCGTTTTCCGGCTCGAATTATACAACGCCTGTTAACTAAATAACAACATTTAAAACGACGGGTAATATACTCACGATAGAGCTTGATACTGCCGTCCGTTTCGCCGAGGGAGTTCTTAGATATGCATTTGTAGCTGCCGTAATCGGACATCGCGACCGAACGTATCATCAGCTTCATGTGCACTTTGTACACATTGTCCGAGAAGGATGGCTCGTACTTCTCCCCTGCAATTTGACAAACATCGTTACGCACGAAGGTTTACGCTCCTTTTCCACTTCGTAAAATTAATATATACGATATACTTTTTCCCCGGCGCGAGAGCAGCGTTAAACGGGCAAAATGTTGCTGCACGCGTGCAGTTTCAGGTTGCAAACTTGACTGCGGAAGCTTAATAAATATCACGGGAGATAAAAGATGCTTCACGCCTTCTTTGTTCTCGTTAGAATTATGGAATTAGTTTTAATCTACGGTGAAAGCTCTGGGTTCCGTTGAAACTAGAACGTTTTACACGCGGGGAAACCTGGGGGCTGATGCGACGGGGATATATCGCTTCATATACATACACGCGTACTTAGCCCGCGCAAGCCGAGCATCAAGTCCTACATTCAACACGGGCGCGGGTATCTACATCGCCGCAAGGCACACGCTTGCTTTATTAAAATATGACTCGTCATTTTAGGCGAGCTCATTTAAAGCTTAATTACATTACCCGTTCCTATCGCAGTCGCGTGTTGCATCCGTGTATAGCGTCGACGCGGATTAATTTTTGAAGCGTGCTGATCGCTCGCAGGGACGTAGGTGCAAGATTATTGCCCGATACAGCTGTGTGGACGATACGTCACGCGTTCGCATTATCACGTTTACATCGCATTATTATATCGACGGCGCGTATTATCGTAGAAAATTGAAAGTAGCCGTACGTGCGCATGTTTTCGATCCGCCGTTCAGCCGGACGGAATATAATATAACGATATTCCAAAATGTATTTGCCAATATCCCGCGCTTCCGGTACGCCTTCACGGTCCACCGTGCTTCGTGCTCCGTCAACCAGAAAAACTAGCATTAGGGTTTCTCGCGTGGCTGCACGCTGCCCTCCGCTCCATATTCCGCGAGCGAGCTTCAGTCTGGCCCCATACGTTGGCGTCCGTTTAAATTGTTCCGAGCGCTTTGTTTCTCACCTCGTTATTTGCGTTTCTCGCAAATCGACGCGGTTCGAGGGCAAACACGGTTTTTTTTTTCGAATTCTGAGAAACATACGTATTCAATAATACTTTTTATCTCGCGATACAATTTTATTTTCAGTAATTAATAACTAAATATACTTTTGAAGTAACAGTTTTAACAGTTTATTTGTTAAGTAGAGCTGCTCGTCTGAACAATCATTTAATAACTTATTTATTAAATTTATGAAATACATATCTACACACAAATCAATTATATTTTCCATTTCTAAAGGTGGAATTGCATTTTCTCGAAAAGGGTACTGAGAAAGCTTAGCCCGACCAAATATCAGATGGTGGCCGGACACGCCAACTACTCGTTACTTGTGGACGCGAGAGTAAAGTGAAACCGGAGAATATTATGCGTGATCACGTGACTAATCTGAGATATAACACTTAGGCTTATGAATTGTAAAGAAGCCCGTTACTGTGTAAAGGCGCGAAACTTTACGCGTTGCTTTAATTATCTCTCGGATATTCACGTTTCGATTGTTCCTAAAAGTGTATTCCCTGATAGAAATATTTCGCTGAAAGTACTATAAAAGCGATGAAAATGAAATAAAAATTATTGAAAAATTACTGATTATATTTCAAAATAAATCATAATTTTTCTTACGAAATGTAATGTAATACTGTAAAATATAAGGAAAGTTTTTAGATTATACTGTTAAAAAGTTATAACAATTTTTTTTGAAATATTAGGTATTATAAAATTTACTGAATTTAACTAAAAACTAAATTTTTACTAAAATATTAATAATATTAGGGATAATAATGAAATGAGATCAATTGAGGGCAAATTTCAAATACATTTCAGTAAAATTTCATTACATTTTCAGTAAGATATTTCTATCAGAATTGTCCCTGTTAAAAAAATTTTCCGTAAGCATGGGGGGCCACAGAAAAATCCAGAGCAACCGAAATATATCGTAAAATAATCGATCAATTATAATTCGGTAAGTCGGAGAAAAGCATTAACGTTCCGACTCTCTTCGATAGCGTCTCGGTGGTTGAAAAGTGGCGTAGCGAGGCCTTCTGAAGCGAATCGAGGCGGGGCGCGCGAACGCGGAAAGAAGTTTTGATTAACAATTCGAGGTGGTGGCGCATTCGGAAGAGAGTGAAATCTATAGGTGTAATGACCCGCGGCAAGGCGGAGGCCAAGTATTTTCCCAGTCCAGGAGGAAAACTTACGTCTTTCCGAGATAGAGAAAGAGAAATGTGTGGAGAAAAGGGCTCGAGGAATCGAGATGGTGGAGAGAACGGAGCCTGGCCGCGCCGCGCGCAGCCGGCCAGGCCAGCAGGTGGAATAAGGGTGGCGGAAGGGTAGAATGCATTTATGTAGTGGCACCATTCGAGCCCCACAAGCGGAAGAAAAACTTTCGGCCGGCTTTGAGTTTGAAAAGCAGATGAAAAAGTTTAACGACGTTGAACTACGGTGCCGAGCATTACCCATGGGTCGCGGGGCGGCGAGGAGGGGGCGCAGAGGCCCGCGAATGGATTTTGCCCGGGAATAAAACTGCTTTTAAACCCAAAAGTCGACGGTGGGACCGATATTTTGTGTTACTCGTATCTCCGCACCTCGTCGTCGTCGTCGTCGTCGGCGCGCGGGTCCGCCGCCGACATATGTGGACATGAATCACGCTGACTTGGAAACTCAAACTGCCGACGTAATTTCCATCTGCGGCGATCGCTCACGCTTAATTTCGCCTAACGCCGTCGTTTCCGCGATCACGTGCCCGTGTCATCGATCACGCGATACTTGGAGACTTTTACGAACGCAATCCGGTTTTTATGCTTGATGCATGTGAAATCGTAAAAAAAATGAGACAATTCCATCGTAATAAAAGAAGCTAGATATCGAGCCGATAAAACGAACAATTTCATAAAAAGTCAGGTTGCCTATGAAGGAATGTTTTTACCCTTAGTACCATTTATCAGCCAAAACAGAAAATTATTACATAATTAAGTTCACATGTTTACTTTATTTCTGCAGTTTCAGATTTTTCAGAATTTTCAGGTTGCCGAATCTTCGTTGTACACAGAGAGAATTTTCTCTTAGAATTTACCCTGAAAATCGTGGTAGTTGTGGGACAACACGTATTTCACGAAGAATTTTATGCGAGCTATTCTGATTAATATCTATTACAATAAAATATAAAATATGTTTGATTTGTTTTACTAAAATATATCTACAGTAAAATTTCAATAAATTTTCAAAAATTACCAATCTGCTTGGTAATTTTTATTACGTTAAGACCTAGGCTTGGATCGCATGGCTTTTGATTCTAATTGATTGTATATCGTTACGATCCTATTTCTCTTATTATTATTTATTACGTTGTTTGTAAAATGTCTTTTGTATATTTCAAAAATTCCTATCGTTGCCGATATTTGATTGGTTGTCAAATTGTCCCAAGTTTGTAGTAATTCTAACAATAAAATATAACGAAAAATTCTGTCCGTGTAAGATCAATCAGATCTGATCACAGCACAACTGGTACGATAACGCACGTTTGCTTATAACACAGGAGAGAAGATTTATTCACAGAAGTACACTGCAAATCTTCTGTTAAGAGTTTCCTATTAAAATTCCGCAGCGCGAAAAGGATATTCTTTTGTCAAGGTTTTTAATTTTAATTCATTAAGTCTCCGAAATGTAATTAACGCTGAAAATGAAATCTCTCTCTCTCTCTCTCCCTCTTTCTCCGGGAGAGAAATTATATCCAGAACTGTCGCGTGGGGAGTACAAGTCGCGAGAATGCATTCTTTTAAAAGCAGACCGGGCGCACGCAGTTCGGTCGCGAACATAAAAAAGAAAGAAAGAAGAAAAAAGAAATGCAAAGTCCCTGTAATGAGTTTAACGCCGACGGATCTAATTTGATGCACACAAACCCCCGGCGTGTCGGCAAGCGAGAAACGTTAAATATCGCGTAATTGCCAACCGTCGGGAACTCTATGCTGAAAATGAATCGGTGTGTCGGCGCGCGCGTAACGCGTGTTTGCCCACTGACAGATTATGTTTTCCAAAGGCACTGATTTACGGCGTAATCCTATTGTCAACGATACTGGGGCAATTCCGAATGCCATCACCCTCCAAATATCCTTCGAACGGCTTTAAATTTATAACAATAATTATATTATTTTGTAATGTAATAATAATTTTGTAGCTTTATTCTCTATTGTTAAAATATGTTGAACTGTCAATATTATTCTCGATAATTATCCAATGAAATTACCCTTTTTTAAAATCATGATAACATATGAAAGCAGCTTCTCAAGGCAGAATTTAAAAAATTTATTTGAAAAATGTTTAATGCAACTTAGAAAAAGAAAAGAGAGAGATATTTGTTAATACATTATTTATATAATATACTCTCTAAAAGTCGAAGAGTGAAATATCACCCAAAATGAGTGAAATGCAAGTGTAACGAAAAATGAAAATTGAGCCTGTGTCCTTCGAGTGATTCGCCACTCTAAGAAAGAGTAAAATTGCGCTTTATAAATTGGAGTGAAATTGCACTCCATTTGAGTGAAAGGTACTCTTTTCGAGTGCAGTAGATCAGTGTCTATAAAAGTGAATTATGTCATTCTACAATTCTGAGAGAAAAATTTCACTCTGTTAGAGTCATTTATCAATCGATCTTTAGTGATCGCAGATCCTAATCGTGATTCGCTATAGCTTTAGAGTGAGATTGTATCACTTCGGTAGAGTAATCGTAAAGTAACTCTAAAAAATTTGAGTGGAAAATTCACTCCTACCTTAAGAGTATGAGTGCCTGCATTTACTTAAATTAAGCGATAACTTTCTCTTTTGGAGTGACTATCGCTCTAACATATTAATGGCGAAACTCTATGAGATTTAAAGATCATAAATATATGGGGATTTCTCTTTCATATATCTACTGCATTACCATGCTGCAAACGATATTACAAGACGACTATTTCCATCATGTGATTTCCATCCTCATACAGCGGCATAATAGAATTGTACTTTCCGTCGCTTTACGGTCGACTCAAGTTGCGCCCCCCCCCCTTCCCGCGAGAATGGACGGGACGGCGTGATATCTGTAATACGTAAGCGTTTCTGTCGATCGAGCTGCGTGACTGGAAACGCTCGACGAAACTTAGAATTTGCGCGAAGTCCCGGATAGGAAAATTCATAAATTTTCCCCGAGATATTCGACGCCAGATATGCCCGCAAAAGCTTTAAGCGCGCGATGTTTTGCTGGGAGGGAAAAAATTGTTTTCAATGACGTCGGTAAAAACTTTTGCGCTCCGCCGGAAATTTGAATGCCTCGGTCGGATTCGCGCGTGGCGCGGTGTAATCTCAAACAAACGGCGATTTTCTCATAATCGCGACGCGCTCTCGCGACGAATCGCGTTTTATAGCTGAACGCAAACTGGAGGTCAGTTGGTTTCTGATTGCATTAAAACTCACCGGGGCATATGTTTTTTACCGGCAAAAAAGGTATACACGGACATATATCGTTATTGAGTCGTTTAAAAAGGATACCACCGAAACGCATAACAGTCCTATCGCCAAATTTTTCCGCAAAAAAAAATGGAAAATTGCGAGCCGAATAACAATCTCCGCCGAGCGAATATGTTCGAATCGATTTGGGAATCGGGAATCCACAGAGAGAGGACAGAGTGTTCGCGCACACGCTATTCACCACGTGTCGCGTTACCGATGAATGGCCGATTCGATGCGAAAATCGGTGCACGCAGATGACGGTCCGATGCGTGGTTTGCGCGCACAGCCCGATATCTGATCGTGCGTAAGTCACGCGCGCTGAATTCGCATTAGCGGGCCAGCGCGTATCCGCGCGAAACGTTAAATCGTAAAGCATGTCGTAACTGTTACACGGGGAAACGCCGGGGGGTATGTGCGGTTGACACGGGGAATATAATACGAGATAACCTGACAGTTAGCTCATTCGTAATTCGCGTGCTTCCCATCCGGGCATGGGGACGGCAGATAAGCCGCGAAACGATCGCCTTCAGTTTTACGGGATTTTTATTCCGATCCGATTGAAAGTCAATGCTGAGCCGCGCGGAAAACACAAATTCGCTACTCTACTTTCGAGTATCTTATAAGATCGTATAGTCCTCGCGGGGGAAACTTTTCCGCGATGTTGAATTACAGCTAATTTTGACACAATGGCTTCTCTCTAAATCTCATAGAGTGGCTTCGCCACTTATATTAGAGTGATTACGCTAGTCACTTCGAAAGAGAGGGTTGTCACTCTAATTTGAATAAATGCGGGCACTCATAAGGTAGGAGTGAATTTTTTACTCTAATTTTTAGAACGGCTACTCCGCCGCAGTGATACGATCTCACTTTAAAGTCTAAAGCTATAGTGAATCGCGACTTACTATAAAGATTGATTGATAAATGACCCTAAAAGAATAAAATTTTCACTCAAAATTGTAGAGTGACATAATTCACTCCTATGGACAATGATCTACTGCACTCGAAAAGAGATACCCTTTCACTCAAATGGAGGGCGATTTCACTCCAAATTATAGAGCGTAATTTTACTCCTTCTTAGAGTGATGATGAATCACTCGAAGTGTAGGGGCTCAATTTTCACTTTTCGTTACATTTGAATTTCACTCGTTTCGCGTGATACTTCGCTCTTCGATTTTTAGGGAGTTATATAATCAAATAATCATGGAACGCGAGTTGCATTCAATCAAATGTAATCCGTTAAAGCTAATGCGTTTCTCCCGAGGAATGGTGGTAGTGCAGCGAACTTTGCATCGCCGCGTTCAGCGCACAGCAGCGTTTATCGTGCATTGTCACTCCACGGTAAAAAGTGACATTCCCATAAGTCACCGGCGATCGTTGTTAACGTGGTTTATTCAGGACCAGATTCCGTCGCAGATAAGCGGAAACTATTCAGCCGCGACGCGACGGGGCGCGCGCGCGGCCCGGTCTTGCCATTTCACCCCGAAAAACCAGCCTGTGAAATAAAAATCTCGGAGCCGGGCAAACAAAGATTAATCTCCGTCGGCGTCGCCGAATGGAAATCGTACCGGTTTCCGGGCCATCGATCACCGGTAGCAAAACGCCGTCGCTAGCTCGCCCGTCCGCTCGTTCGCTCGGTGTTCGCGCCGCAGGTGCGCCGGCAGAAGCGATCCGAAATTAACCTAATTAGCTGCGCGATTAGCAGCTGCAGACACGGGTGCGACGGTGACGGCGACGGCGACGGCGACGGCGCGCGGACGACGCCACCGTCGCCGCCGCGCCGCCCGTTCTTACCCGCGCGTCCTGCACATCCGCGCGCTGCGGAACCCCCCGTCGCGCGTCGGTCGGACCGCGCGCATTAATGGATCCGAAGGGGGTGCATTACTCCATACGCTACCCGGCGCAGCGTCGTGTCTAATTATCCGAAATAATTATGCGCACATGTGCGGGCCGCGCCGCTTTTCGGTAACGCACCGACCAAACGCGCCGCGTGTGCCACCGTCATGCCCGATTTGCCACATCTCGCCTAGGTGGTTTGTGTGTATTTGCGGCCGCCGCAAATATCACTTCCTGCGTTGGACAAGATCGTTGATTGTACCGCGCGTGATACTCCGTACACAAATTAATTGCCACGTCGGGAGGACGCGCGTAATTATTGTTAATATTGTGTCTCTCGCGACTCTTCCGAATAATATCGAGGTTCGGCGTGTATTGTTCGTCACGAGATTAATCATACGAAACACAGTGGGAACGGTGTTTTTTCTGATTCTGAAATATCTCCAGCTGAATACGTGCTTTGGGAAACAAAATCCAGTTTGCCGCTGGCAAATAGGTTTGTCAGAATCGCGATCCGCTCGTCCCCCCTAGCCTTTAATTTCTGGCGTACCGACATAAATGGCATTCGATGAGCAAACTAGAACCTGTGACCGTGCGTTGTTGGCTAGTAAAGCATGGTTAAGTATGTCGGCGAAGCGGAGTCCGATTATCATTCATTAAATTATGGTAGGAACGCGCATGCGGTGCGCGCAGAAGTGGCGATGTATAGACCCGTTGCTATTGTTGCTGCTGCTGCTGCAATTATTGCTGATGTTGGAAGAATTAGCGTTATCATTGAATTAATGTCGTCATTGCTGGCGGGCGCTCTCTAATTATTGCTACCATCGCGATCATTCCGATCGATTCCGACCTCTCTTCTATTCCGAATAGCGCTCGAATTTTTCCGGGTTTTTAATGTATTCTGCTCGTTCGCGAACTTTTATTTTTTGTGTGAGTTACACAGATTTATTTATACACAAATAATTTAATTAATGCAAATTTTTACATACACATATAAACTAATTTGAACCAAAATAAGTACGAATTGTTATAGAAATAAATCTCATATCTACAAACGTACCATTTGCTATAATGACGTTGTTCTCGCGCGTCCAATAATTGATGGACTTGGGAAACGCCTCGGAATGGCATTCCAACGTCATTTGCTGGCCTTCTTGAGCGCCCACTAATTGGTTTTGGATCCAAATCATTGGAGTAACTGTTAATACGGAGACAACCGGTGAGAGAACAATGATATACGATTGTTCGAATAAATTAGACAATGAATTGGACAATTAGATAAGCTTTTCAAGCAGCTACTTACAATGTACAACGAGCATTATTCTCTTGCTGACCGTTGGCGGTACGCCGTTGGACGCGATGCAAAGATACGCTCCCATCTGCAACCTGTTCACTTTCGTGATATTGAAGATAGGTCCGTCAATGCTGGCCACTACAACAGATGATTTAAGCCATTCAACTCGCGAAACAGACGCAGCCGTTGTTGTTAACGCTAATTAGTACATTAGAGTGAGATTAGCTCTCACATCGCATTGACAACTGTCATAAAATGTCAAGAATAGTATTACAAAATTGTTATAAATCAAATCTTTCTCCTCAATCTCTTTTTATCTCTTTTATTTGTTCTGTTCATAAATAATATTTGCAGTAGTAAGTCGAATCGGATGACGTGGAACACAAATTCAGTGTATTGACAGCTATTGTGAAATGTCAAGAATATAATATTATAAAATTGTTAAATCAAACTTTCTTCTTAATCTCTTTTTATCTCTTTTATTTGTTCTGTTCATAAATAATATTTGCAGTAGTAAGTCGAATCGGACGACATGGAACACAAATTCAGTGTATTGACAGCTATTGTGAAATGTCAAGAATAATATTATAAAATTGTTAAATCAAACTTTCTTCTTTTTATCTCTTTTATTTGTTCCGTTCATAAATCGTATTTTGCAGCGGTAAGTCGAATCGGACGACACGGAACACAAATTCAGTGCATCTCATCGGCAAGAAGTTTTCATCAGTCCCGAGCAAAAAATTCCGCAATCGGGATTCGAATTAATACACGTCGAGTACGTTGCTTCGTAGCACTGTGTAACCGATACTAATCACCGCGCCGTCGTTTTTGCCGCTTGGTCTAATCTCCGTTAACATTACACGCCTCGTACACGCCGTTCGCAAAACCCACCTTGCACCCTAGGCGAAACACTTGTCGAGGGGTTTCTTGCCGGTGTACATCTTACTCGAATTCTCAGTTGCGAATATTATGAATGTGCTCGGCGGCGCCAAGTAATTCTCGGCTCTGAGAGCATTGCTCTCTTTAGACTATCATGATAAAAAAATATATATATATATATATATATATATTCGCGGTATAGACATAATTAAAATTGTGTAATTTTTACGATCGACTTTTATCCGCCTCGCAGTTACAATCCATTACTGAATTTAACAATCTCTGCTATAATCTCGAAATAAATTTAATATATAATGAAAAATCTTTCTTTTTTTTTAACCAAAACGCGCGCGAATACTGCATACCGATGAATTTATCGTTCTTTTTTTTCGGGAGGGAGGGAAAGACAACCGTTCGAGAACGCGCGCAGCTGCGCTTTGTTAATTAAACATATACCGTACTTTTTATTCACGATAGTCAGAATGTTCTCCTACTTTCGGGTGAAAAAGCGTGACATCCTGGAAACCAGAAGGATTCGTAAGCCGCGAAGTTAACGGATGTAGATTAGAGCCCCGCGCGCGTGGGGAACAAAACGTCCGCCGTAAAATTTAGAACTTAAGGAATCTCACTGCTGGGAGGACGTCGCGCCATTGCCGCGACTCGTCGTCCGCTTGCATTTCTTAAGTTTTAAGAGGTAAGCCGAAATACCGACTTCTCTCTCCGGCTATACCGCGTTGCAGCCACACGGCGCGCCGCGCACTGACAACATCCGCGGGCTTTAGAACTCGCCTGTTATCCTTAACTTTCATGTTCCTGCATTCCCGTGTCTGCCGCGCTCGCGAGATATACACTAGGATAAACTGTCGCACTAAATTTACAAAAAGTTGCATATCTATTCCAAACGATCGTCCCACGTACGCACACGTGTTTTCGCGGTATTTACGATATCCACGATACTGAAAAGCGGGGAGGATTATTTTCTAAGGCGCAGTGTACGTACATTTATTTCGTGACGAAAGATCAAAAAGTTCCCCTGAAAGGATATTTTCAGAGGAAATGAATTTTCGAGTCGTTGAGGAACGACTTTGTCGGCTCCACCGTTTAATCTCTGCGCAAGGCGATTTATGTTATTGAAACGCCTGCTGACTCGGCCTGAAATCACCTGCATACGAGATAAGCTGTAAAGCGGCGCGGCGGTCGGGCCGTACGAGCCGCTGTGCGGGCTCTTTAGTTAATTAGTTGCAAGCGCCGATTTATACGCTGTCGTCGCAGCAAAAAAAAACGCGGAGGAGAGAAAAAAGAGGCCGATAATGCCAATTACGTTTAATAGATTTCACGTTTCTGCCCCCCGTGTACCAGATTTTGGAATTAAGCTAACGCGGCTTTTTCGACTAATGAAATAATTAAATCGGCCGCGGTTTCACTGTTCGGTTCCGAATATTTCGCGATCTCCAGCTCTACCTGCGCTGCTTATTCAGTTCCGAAATTATACCGGAAGACATAAATTGTCACCTTCGGCAACGCGAAATCGATTGTACGATCATTATGTACGAATGGATAGTATCTAGGTAATTAATAATAATTCAAGAGAATTACTGCATTTATGAGCTCATAATGAATGCATATGCGGATTAAATTTGTAATAATTCACGACGCAATGACTGGCCCGTCCTAATGCAATTTCTGGATATAGCCATATTTCTCCTCGCGATAATTCCCCGCTTCTCAAGCCACCGATAAATATTTATCGTATAAATTACACAAATGTGCCTGCGCGCGCGTCCAAAATGTTTGAAAATAGCTTTGGCCAAGTTTTGGGGGGGAAGAAGCTGGCAGAGTGCAGACTGAAAAGTATCTTACGGCGATCGACGACACAAAGCAGGTCGTCCCCGAAACTTCGCGCTAGCCCGCAACTAGTGAAACTTTATTTCCCCGCCGCTGGTATTTGCGGACAGTTTCCGGCAAATAGGTTCGCCGGTTTATCTGTGATTTTGTTCGCGCATACACGAGCGAGAATAGTAGCGTCCGTGATGGAGAGCTGGTGCGTGAGAGAGGACGGCGGCAGAAGGAGAGCGCGCGGACGTTTACTCATGAGTGAAAAAGGTCGCCGGCGGAATGGAAAGAGTTCGTGGCGGGTTCAAAAAGGACACGGCAAAATGCGAGAAGTTGGGTCGGGGACGCGTCGAGAGAAGGGTGGATTGTCGTGACTGTTCGCGATTGCCTGAGAAAAAGACTAGGATAAGAGGAGAGACTTTCGAGGGTAGAAAAAAAGGGGGGAGGGGGAGAAATCGTGGTAATCGCGAGGTAGAGAACTGCCGGGCGGGAAAGTACGCGAGTGCAGGAAAGAAAGGGAAAAGGAGGAATTCGTTAATTAAAGTATGGAGCGCTAGAAACAGTACCTGAACGTTAAAAAAGTCAAGCGCGAGAGCGGGAAGAGGGGGCGGAGGGGGAAGGATAAAGATAGAAAAGGGAAGATAGAAATAAAAAAAAAGTCGCGCGAACAAGGAGTCATATTTGTGAATTAAAGAGGAGCAAGCTCGTGTTAGAAGTGCCTTTTGAAAAATCGAGAGAAAGAGAGAATATCGACTTTTCTTTAAGAAATAAAAATGAGAGGAGGTGGTAGTGGAAGCGTTCAAGCACAGAGTAAAGATTGAAATGGAAATAAACCGGGTATGATGGAGAAGTTCAAGAGGGACTTTTCATGGTCGCGAAAGAAGCTGAACATGTTCGCAAGTCAAACAAGAAGCCGGAAGAAACTTGCGAGAGAAAGAAACTTACTACTTATTGACCAAAAAATCGAGAAAGTTAAAGAAGGAGAAAAATCGCATGCAAATGAAAAGATTATCACGATACTGAAGATGAGCCTGCATCTTTCCGAAGGAACGAAGAAAAAATAAACGTGAATCGGACGAACGGACATGCGTAAAACGAGAGAAAAGTAGCAAGACTAACAGAGAATTAAACAATATTATAAACCCTGATAACAAATACGTCATAATGGAAATAATATGTGGGGATAAACGTAATCGAAGGCGTAATAAATTTCTACGGTAGGACATTTGAAACGGTTGGCAGATGATATTAAATGATGCGCGCGAATAAACTGCACGCGTAGCGGAATAAATGTTTTCGTTGTCAGCAAAACGGCATTATGCAAAACGACGGTTCAATAAATTTCGGGAAACAATAGGAATGATAAATAGATATTGTATCCACGTCAAGCGAATCATTATGAGTAGCGGTGTATTTAAACGGCATTAACATGAACCGAAAACAGAATTAAAAATTAAGAGAGGCGGCCGTGCAAATCGCTTTCGCAATAAGAGCAACGTGAATAATAAATAAACTGTCATTAACGGTGATATAATCCAGCGATTAAATAATGAGACTAATTTTACTTTTAAAAAGCCATTTCAAAAATCATTTCATTTTATTCGACGTGCGATTCTAGCGTTAGTTTAGTTCGGACGAATATTCGTTCGGAATGAAAAATTAAGATAAAAGCTTATTATAAGATAAAATCGATCTTATTATTTTAGCACCAAACCGCATACATTATGAATTAAATTTTCCGCGGTATATTTATAAAGCAAACCGAGATTAATATTAGTACGAAAGCTCTACGAACTGAATGTTAGTTTAAAAAATAAATGACGTTGCTAAAACGGGCCATATTCATCTCGCGCAAGGAACAAGGTCAAACTGTAAAAAAGTGCCGACGGGCCGAAAGAATTGTCGCCTGTCCTTATAAATTATCGTGGGGCTAGCTCTCTCTCTCTCTCTCTCTCTCTCTCTCTCTCTCTCTCTCTCTCTCTCTCTCTCTCTCTCTCTCTCTCTCTCTCTCTCTCTCTCTCTCTCTCTCTCTCTCTCTCTCTCTCTCTCTCTCTCTCTCTCTCTCCTCTCTCTCTCTCTCTCTCTCTCTCTCTCTCTCTCTCTCTCTCTCTCTCTCTCTCTCTCTCTCTCTCTCTCTCTCTCTCTCTCTCTCTCTCTCTCTCTCTCCGCGTGGGGACAGGTGTATAAAATGCACACAAAGGAGAGCAAATATTTAACGGAACTGCGCGGAGAGAGAGGCCGGGATGGCTCAATAAGTTTGAAAGACAAAAGGGTGATAAATTGTTATTGTACCCGTAGAATAAAGTCACACCGTTGTACGAACAGGTGCGAACGAGGAGCGCTCGATTTTCCTTGGGCGTTATTGTGCGAGACGCATAAGAGCTGAAACGCATATTTCACTTTGACGTCACCGACACGGTCGCATCGGCAGCTTCGAATGCAATTGCATCACGCAACGTAGTCGGCTGAATAAAGTCCGAGAGGCGGAATGATAAATCGTCGTCCCCCTCGCGTTGAGTGAATCCGGTGTTTCAGTTGCGCGCGGGCGCTTTTCCTACTACGATTTTCAAGATGAGCGATGCGAATAAAATAAGTACAATGTCGAGATGTCGAAATGGACGAGAATTTTCGCGCCACCTGACGCGCGCTTTACGCGCGCGAATTATGGAAAATAGTCCACCATGGGGAATTTGACGAATATTGTGAGCAATTGCACGGTTAGCTAGTTATTGGTGCAAAAAATTGCTGTCTGTTTTAATATAGAATATGTTTTAATAAAGAATTGAATCTCCCGAAAGAAATATAATTATTCCAAGTACAGAATAACGCGTGTGTATATTATCTAAATATTATATCTATGTACAATATATCTGTACCTTATTAGAGGTAAAGAATCGTATCTCCAGTTTTTGTAAAAATGGAGTCAATATATTTTTTAATATAAGAGCTTAAATTGTATAATGGTTAAGCGTCTTATGTCTATTATTACTGGTTCCTAAAATATAATGTTTAGATAAGTCGTATTGAAAATTGTTATAGTGCCCAATTTTTAAACCAGGTACAGCGTGTTATTGGCAATTGTTTTATTAAACATATCAGCTAAATTACTTTATCAAAAACTTGAAAAATCAAGTTGCTACTTTTATTTTATATCTAAAAAAAATATATCATTTCTCAATTAAAAACTTTAAAACCTTGTCTTCTCCGAATTCATTATAATAGAGATACGATTTTTTACCTCTAAGGTACAGATATACATCTGGAAATATATATACATATATATATATATAGTAAATATGTTATAACCATTCAGCTACGGAGAAGACTTTCCGGATTAAGTTATTTTAGGGGACTATTAAGCTTTCTTTGTATACATATAAGACGGCCCGTAAGTAGTTTACCTTCCTGACTGTTTCCGAGAATAATCAGCTCGCCGTCTTCCCTTCTCCAGGTAATGTTTGGCGTCGGTGACCCTGTTGCTTCGCAACGCAGCGTAACGTTGCTACCCTCTCTCACCACCATATCCGTACTCGTAGGATAATCCAGAATATCCGGCGGAACTGTCGGATAAAAATTCTGATCAGAGCCTTTACATTACATATTTGCACGGACAATTCGCGTATTGCTGCTGTTTTATAAAAATATAACACAAGAATGGAAAATACCTCGGAATCATAAAAAAATGAACGATGCGCAAGAGCGCAATGTTCAGAGAGAGAGAATGAGAAAGAGAATCGACGACGAGAAAACCTGGGGACCGCCAACTTCCATTTCGCGAAATACCGCGAAGCAATTTTCGATACGCTATCGTTTGGCGGTTTAAAGGCACGTACAATATACATATATACACACGTGTATAGCGTATACAGCCTCAAAAGCGATGCCACGGGCCGAGCCCAAAAGCGAACTTCGCCAGTCATCCGTGTCCTGCTACAGTTTCGAGCTCAACCTTCGAAACAAATGCGAATTTTGCGAAAACAAAGATTCTCTCTCTTTTTCCCCCTCTCCTCTTTCTCCTCTAGTGAAATGTTACAGCCTCCGGATTTCTACCGTGATATTAATTCGACGCGCGTGAGGGGCACAATGGACGAACCTACGACCTCCAAATAACCAATCTGACTCTTCATCGGGTCAGTGTTTATCTGGCACATGTAGTTCCCCCGGTCGCTCTCGCGGACATCACGTATATGTAGGAGCCACGTTTTGTGCTCGCTGTGCGTGACGCCGATTCTGTGATTCTTCGTTATCACGTGATTGGCTATCGTCAGGATGGTTTGCGTGTCCACCCGCAGCCATGCCACCTGAAACAGAAAGCCGGTAACGCCGCTTCAATCGTCTGGAACCCATCCATCACTCCGGGCTGGCCTTTTGTTTTCCCGGCCCGGTGACCGGTGTCATGTGACACCGCGAAAACGCGTGTAATCCGTTACGCTACGGGGCAATTAGAACTTTCTGACGCTGAAAATCTTTCGTATTGTAAAAACTGTGATCCACGTTTTATATTTTATTCCCCCCCTCGCCCCGCCGTCGCGCAGATTCGTTCACCCCCTCGGTGAACGCGGAACGCTTCGATCCAAGAGGTGCAATTAAAATTAAGCATTATTATCGTTTGCTCGAGATAAAGATTAACCTCATTAGCGTTACGACTTTCTTAATAACTTTATACTTAACACTGCGTGGACACTGTTTTTGGAGCACTCACCCGGACACCCAGGGACTTTTAAGTCCAAAGGGTTTTTGAAAGCGTTTCTGTGTTACAAAAAATTTATAAAAAATTCATGTATTATCTTTAAGGTTTCAAAAAGTAATTTCTATACTTACACAGGCCGGAACTGTTGCAATTTTTTTTAAAGAGCGCTAGTTGAAGCCATTCCCGTGGGAATCATAAATGAAAAATCGACTGTGCCTTAAAAGGTCCGCGCAGTGTTAATACGGCACAATTTTCTGCCATTTACAGAATAATCGTGCGAACGAAAAGCAATAAGAAAAAAAAGGTACTTCGTTGCAAGATACAATGAAACTGCAAACGCCAGAAAATCAGTAATAAAAAAAAATTGTGAAAACCTAATTAATCTGAGACACATCAGGGAAAGCAACCGAGATATATTTTGTCCCAGTGAAGCAACTTTAGGGTCAAATAATGCGGTAACGTGGAAATCGGCTCTAGCCTATCCCGCAAACCGTAGTCGGACATTGTTGCCATTCAAGTTTCTGCGTAGCCGGTTATTGTGAGGCGTACTATACAATCGGTAAATGCGGCTTTGTTGTCATTGAATTGCGGACCCAGCAGGCTTAGGAGCTATGTATTGATGGATGACGTAATGACTTTAATGACAAAGCGTCATTGGATCCTCAAATCTGACGAGTTTCCCCATCGGATGAGTCCTACCATCGAGCACTTTGTCGATCTACAATTGCACGTTGCATTTTGCATTAAGCTAGAATTGTCGTGTATACAAAGACGATTCAGTGCGTTGCCTATTCATTTATCCAGATGACAATGTCTGATTCTATTTCAAAGATGGCATCATCTTGTACCCAAAGAACATTGTGACGTTTTAAGTCTTGAGACGTCTTGAAATTTTGAAGATGTCTATGAAGTTATTAGAAATCTATATGTTTATTCGATGTCTATGTTTCGATTTACAAAATCTTTTATTGCATTAATACCTTGCCAATGGGATGTGCATAAAACTACTCAGACAATATTAGTATCTAAATCTTTGTGGAGTATGTGTTACATCTAAATTGACTGTGCCATATGCATTGTAATAAATAAAGTGTGTTAGTGTATAAACAGTTATATATGCTCGAAAAAATATTTCATAAAAGACTTAATATAATTTAATAAAAATCTTTTCTTTTAAAAGTTTCGACATCTTTAGGATGTTTCTTGGTAAAGTCTTTAAGATGTCTTTTTTAAAACATCTCTAAAAAAAAAGGCGTCTTTAAGACACGCGTGTTGTTTAAGTGCTTATTTGCGCAATTTCGTACAAATGTTAGTACCTCTTCACAAATGGTGATTTAAAAAATATTGTGTAAAATTTATCGATAGAAAACTGTGCTAAAAAGTTAGAAAATTTATACAACCCATAGTCAATACAACAATGAGGCTGGGATAAGATGCCCAAGTATTGTATAAGTATATCGTACAATCTTTGAACTTACCCTTGGCAGCTTGCCACCGATCAGAATTTATGTCAGCTGCTCGAGAAAGGTATAGAGAGGAACAAAACAACGTTCGATAGAATGTTTGATAGAAGAGCAATAAATTTCCTACATAAGAACGCAAGGAAAAGCCATCGGGGCAATCGCGGAAGAATAATAGCAACCTCCCCCCGTTGAGATTAAATAGAGAAATACAACTTTACGTATGTATAATTTATTCTAAACATACGCCGTTGTATATTTGGAAACGAGATGATTTAGTCCGCGTTCGAATTACGGTTGCCATCGCGTTCACTGTCGATAGTATAACTTCTGTTCCATCCTATCGTGATTTACGAACCGTCATTAACGTTCAGTCAAGGTAATTGCGCCGAAACCGCAAGAATTCGTCCGACAAAGCCGCTCCCTCCCCTCCCCTCCCCCTGAAGAAGCCACGCCATCCCCCCGACAGACTAGGAGCAAATTCTCGCGTCTACTTACAAAATCCCCTCTTTAATCTTTCTTCGAAAGCTTCCTTCACTTTGTTCCACCCGCTGCCCGATATTTTTCTATTTCGCCATTACAACGCTTTCTTCCTTTTGTTCGCTGCCAATTGGATTATCGCGACTCTACTCGATTTTCCCCGGCATATAGTTTAGTTTTTTCCCCTAATTCTTTTCGCGAGAGGAATTATTTCGTGGTCCGATCCACGCTTAATTCTCGTTTCTGTAATCCACTTGATATATATTACGCAGATCGTAGACCATAATACAAAGTACACGTAATTTCGTGCTTTTACAGGATATTACCAAGAATATGCAAAGTTGAGTTCCACTCTCTGTTTTGGAATCTTGAGAAAAATTAATACAAAGCTGAGCAATTATTTCTAAATGCCTGAATTTGTATACAGAAACTTCAGCTTTGATGTTCTACGCTGAAAAGCTTATACCTACTGTCGAAATCAGAAATAGCGCGGTAGACGAAAAATATCGAGTTGACGTTAAGCTACTAGCTACTATAAGAACGAACGGTAGCTTCCGCTAATGACTGAATCATGTCTTGGAAAGTTTCGCTTTTTGTCGCGAGAAAGTAATTGTGCCGGATACGCTTTGACTAAATTTATAAGAACGAGATTAATGAGGAGTATCAATTTGCTAATGTTTCGGGGGGGGGGGGGGGGCGAGCATGGGGATAAATCGGAAAATCGTTACCGCTAACATCGGCACCGTACTTTTCTCGTGCATCTCGCTGCATGCGTCGAAAACGGTTGACGTTTGTGCGCGCCTTTGTAACGATCTGCGAGACGTTAAGAGCTGCATTTGCGATCGCGCGGGAACAATAGCAGCACGTTCGCCATATCTAATCAAGCGACTGTGTGTCGGTGCGTTCGCGCTTTGCGTTTAACCGTCTCGCACTCGTCACGCGAACAAAGGAACACTTTCTCTCGCGGATATTTCTCTCGCCGCCGTTTAAATATGACTCCGCTTTCAGTCCGTTTGCAGCCGGCACAATTATAATTTCCTCAATATACACTAAAATTACAGAAATAACGGCAGGCGACGAGCGGAAAGAAAAGATATACAGTTGGAATAAGCTAATAAAAATTTCTTATCCCGTTTGTTTTTTGTAACCAATTAATTTGTGCGAAATATGCCGAAACACGTCAATTTTCTTTTAAAAGAAATATATAATGATAAATTCAACCCTGCTGCTTCAACTCTTTAATTAAGATACTTATCCTTTAATGAATCTTAAATAATAATAAGCATCAAGTGATGTATCGTTTTAAAGGTCTTTTAATTTTCTTTACAAATGGATCTTGTTTTTTAATTTGGATAAGTAATTTTCAAGAAATAGTATTGAATTTATTACAATTATACAGGATGTTCTAGGTCAGGCCAATAAAACTTCAGGGTCTTATAGAAAATTGAATTTGGAACAAAACAAGTTCCAATAAACATAAGTCCGGAAACGTTTCGTTAAAAAGTTATAGCTAATAAACTTTGAAAAATCACGTTTTTTATGATTTTTAAAAATAACTTCAAAATACCCTTCATTTATTTGAAAAAAAGTAACAGAATAAATCTGATGGGTAATTAAATAACAAACTAATTTACGCCAATTTTATTTAATTCTGATAAGGCGTTCAAAAGAAAATAAGCTCTCGAAATGTTAAAAAAAATGGACATACGAGCCTTTACCTCTGATAAGGTACAGATATATTCTCCTTAACAGCAAAACTGACGTGTTTGGTCATATTTCGCACAAATCAATAATCTACCAAAAAAAAAAAGAATGAAAATATTTTCGTCGGCTCACCTCGTATGTGTAACATGAAAGATGCAGAGGTATCGACAGTTTTCGACATTTAAAATTTTTTATCCTGAATTTTGAATATATTTTATTCCCTTTCTGTCCCGCCGCGCCGCGGCGGCCAAAACTCGTTCATCGAGCTCGGCTGACCGATATCTGACGCGCTTTTCGAAAATCGCTGATGCGTGTTCACCGCGCGAACATAAAATCTGCATTGAAATCCACCGGTCGGAGAACGGCAATATGTCTCATGTCCGTGCATAGTCAGCCATGAAATACTCGTGCAGAGTGCGTCAACGGAGCGTCTGAAATTCATTGTCCACGGCGTTGGCTATGGCGACGGTTTAGCCGTGCTCGCGGGGCTCTATGCGATCACAGGAGCGCGCAAAATGGAAACCACGTATATGCCAAATATGCGTCTTTCCCCTTCGTCAGGTTTTGACGGGCGTGTAGTCGACCGGAGCGTTTCCCGATTCCTTAAGCGCACTCCGTCTGTAAAGTGTAGAGATACGTATTTTACGACCGTGCCGCACGGATTATTCAATAACACGGAAGAGTTTCTCTGTTTTTCGATCGATATTTCTCTTCTTTCACGTGGGAGGGAAACGTTATATATGATTTTCGGCTGATCTGCCCTGACAGATTTATACGGTACCTATATTCCCCTGCGAAACGGAATATTGAGGAATATTGCGAATGTAAAAACAAATCTTCGCACGTACGGAAGCAAGAGAGAGGGAGAGAGAAAAAAAAGAATATTTAGTGAAAAAGGATTTCGTCCTATATATGTATACATGTATGCTAACAAGCGCGTATAAGTGCATGTATGTCACTGCGCGATGTATATAATTCCGGTTTAGCATATAAAACGTGATTTACATGGGACGAACGCGCCGCCTCCCGCTACGTCCCGATTTATGACATCACCGTAAAGCGAACAGCGTTCCATTATCTTCCGCTTCCGCCGTACCGTTCCGCGCGCCCGCGCCGCCTCTTTCGTCCCCCTAATGCGCAAACTGCAAGCGCTTGTCAATCACTCACCCTCAAATCACATCCTCACCCGTACCGGGAGAGACGCTAACAAGGTGACTGCGCCTTATTTCAGCGCGTCCTTTTTTTTCCCCCTTGTTCCTCTTCCATCCAGCCGTTCTTCCGGCTCCCGTTTCCGTGCTGTGTGTCGACGGCGACAGAATGCAAATTTGTCCCCGCGTCCATCGTCCGGCGTCGCTACTACTACTAATCGATTGATTGCCCCCCTCGCTTCGAGGCATTGATGCATTCGTGCGATTAATTTCATCGGAACCCACGCGCAACGTTGTTTACATATCATCAAGCGTAAAGACGTATCGCTCCATTCGGAAAATAAGACGGACGTTAGGCGCGCGCAAATCGGTCCGCGAGAGCCGATGTCTGTCACGCGCGAGATACGAGATTTTTTTTCTTAATTCTTTTTTTTCCGACAAACGTGTGAACGTTCACTGAACGTCGGTGAAATGCGCCCACGCTATCTTCCTCCTGCCGTACTTTTAAACTGGATTATGTCTACTTGAGCGCGGAATGGCTCGAAGGGGATCGTTCGGGCTGGCTTTTACTATGGCGAGCCCGTACCTTACGTCGGTTATGACGTCGGCTACGTGGAACGCAGGCGTCATCCGCGAGTATCGTAGAAATGCATTAAAGAGGATGGCCGGTTGCCCTCTTTTTTGCGTGCGCGAATATGCGCGCGCGATGACGGGACGCTGCAAATTGGCGCGAGCAACTAAAAAAAAAATGTGCAACGGGCGTCGCGTTACACATTTGAGAGTTGAAACACCGGCACGGAGTGCTACGTCACGTTTTGTAAAGTCTCGTTCTCCTCTAATTAAAAGACATTCGTTTGAACCCCTACCGTTGACCTGTGAGCGACGCTTCTTTGCATTCGCCTGCGCTTCGCTCCAAACTAAAGACCTTTCGTCACTTATATACGGTTCCTTCGTTCTCGATTTATTTTCAATTTGTCACACGATCGTTTTTGCTTAAAACGTACATTTTGCTTAATTAATACAATGTTTAAGAAGACTAGGCAGTCAGATTTGTCGAAAATGAAGCTTTTTGGGAATTTATTACAAAGAAATAAATTGAAATCGGAACTTGTTCTTTAACACAATGTTTATTAGGATCATAAACTATAAAAAAAATGTCTTTAGTTAAAAATATGCATTAAATACTTTAAATGCGTTTTTCTCCGTTTCTTTTTTTTTCGTTTTGCAGCGATAACTCAAATACAGAGGCTCAAATCGACTTGAAAAAAATTGGGCATGTTCACATCAATATGTTTAATTTCGGACTAAGCCTATAAAAAGTCTGTGCAAACTCTAGGTTTTGAGAAAAAAAATCGCGCAACTTTTTTTTTCGACAAAAAACAAAAAAAAACTTAATTACTGCAATATTTCTTTGCTCTACGATGAATATAATGTTATTTATTTCGTTTAACATTCTCACATGCTTGAAGGAAGGCCATATCTCTCAATCGCGATGTTTAATCCATCTTTTAAATATTCATTTTCGTAATCCCCTCAGAGAAAAACATCGCTATCCATTTGATCTCAAATACATCGTTCGCTTATACCTTCTTTCATAATTTCTTGCGTTAGGAGACAATAAAGAGCGCACCGGCGACGCTAACGAGATTCATTTTCTTACGTTAAGTCGCTTATTCTTCACGTATCTTAAGTTACGGGCCCTTTATCGCGCGTCATACGTCGCGCTATATAATTAGCGTTCCCGTATTGTATTTCTGACACATATCGCACACGTACCGTCCGCTCTCGGAAAAATAACACGTCAGCGCGGCGACACTCGATTTTTCATTTTCGAGTTACTTTTTTGCGGGAAATGATACTTGCCTGTAGCACACGAGGAGAGACACTCAGTCTCGCTCGGTCGCGCGTTAGTGGAGGTAAGGATGAATTGCCGCGACGTAAAAGCGCATCGCTGTACGTTGGCGGCTGATGGAGCGGGGAAAAAAAATTGTAGCGAGAGATGAAAGCCGAAGAACCTCACCCTCGCGCGTGAGAGCGGCAAAAGTATTGACGCGGGAAAAAGAATTCCGTCGTATTAACGATTAATAGGGGAGAAGGAGGGGGGGACGGCATTTTTCTTTCATCGTCTGAAAATCTTTTCGCATTCATCCCCCCCTCTCCCCCTTTCTCTCTTCCTCTCCCTCGGCTCGACGACGCGAAGTAACGCGAGTATTGTAACTTTGCACGTAACTGGATTCTCGAAACTCCCAAGAGCATTAAAATGGAAGAAGTGAAGTGCGAGGAAACGAATTAAGTGCCGACTCCTGAAGGCGCATGGACAAGCATTCTTCAGCGATTCTTAACGGCGATACTTAACAAACAGCTATATTTCATTAACACAGCGATCGCGGCGCAAAGATTTAACGGTAGACACAGCAACAGCGCGGAAATGAGACAAATTCAGATGTGAACTTTGCCTCCATCGCGCTTGTATCTTCTAAGACATCTGGGTGCTTTGTATATGTCTCCGCTCCCCAGTAAATTTTTATTTTCGATATATAATAAGTGATCCGGCGAGCCGCGGCGTAAAACTTACCGCCGCAAGAAGATCCACTTCCATAAAATAAATTACGAGGGCAGATAGTGGGGCAGCGATCGTAAAATTTGATTGCTTTCTAAAACGCGCTCAGCGTAAGCTTTACAGGCCAGACAATTAAAGCGCGCCTCATATACCTTCGACGTATTAAATAGATATTGAATAACTATAAACGCGATATATATAGAGGAGTTAGCGCGCCGCGCGTCCGTCAATTTAATTGCTGTTGCCGATTGCACGAGTATATATTCTCGTTAGTTCCTGCGAGCACATTTCGCTGTAATCCGGCGGTGTAAAAGCTAAATTTTTATCAGATACGAATCGAATATCACGCGTTTTTACACGGCGCAAAATAAATTCTGTTAACATATCAAGCGTTTGGTGTCCGAGGGGGGCAACCGGAAAGTTGACAACAAGAGAAGATTAAACGAAAAATTGCCGCCACCCAACGCAATTGAGCCAGAAATAAAATTTCTGGGGATGAATTTTCATTATTTTCCCACAGAATTCTGCATTCGGCTCTGGCGCGCCACCAGAAAAATAATAACGTAACATTTCACTTCGAATCGATAGACATCTTGATGCCTGCGTAGTCGTTCGAGGAGATATTACGGTCGATATATTTTGGTACGGAATCAAGACGTTAGTCTAAAATGTTCGTGATACCTTTATTTTATACTTTACGTTATAATACGTTAGTTTGTCAGCTATTTCCACACTGTAAAAAAAAAGAATTTTTTACTTGAGTGGATTTCTATCCGTGTAGAAATGTTTGTGTTAAATTTTTAACAGACACTGGTGTTAATGTAACATATTGTCATTGCGTTATTTTGACTTTTCTGCGTTAAGTTTTCAACGTTTCTAAGAGTTGAAATAACACAATTTATATGTAATAAATGCACGAATTCTTGGTGACAGATTTTATAAAGAGCACCTAAATTGTGTTACTTTCCTCTCTATAAGAGTTTCCATCTGTTAAATCGACATTTTTTTATATTATATGTTGTAAAGAGATATCGCTGTCTTCTGTTTTTTTTTGCAAGAAAAAGAAAAGAAAGAATAACATTTTATTTTAATTAAATTTAACATTATAAATATGTTAATTTAACTTTAACATAAACTTTGCTTCCAGATGGCGTCCGTGTGTTACAATTTTGTGTTAATTTTCACATATTACTTGTGTTATTTATTTCCATATTTGCCTCCTGTTAAATTAACGTAAAAATTAGAGTGGATAAATTGGGACATGTGAGATGTGTTAACACGAAATTTTTTACCGAGCACACTTTCACGGTATAAATTTTGTGATTCGATAAATAATACTGACCGCTGCGATGTCTGAGAAAACTATAAGTAAGTCAAAACGAAGTGTCCGAGTTTGTCCGTACACTTTCGATTAAAATTTTGATATCGATTATATCGAAATAAAAGCAAAACGCCAGAATAGTTAATCTGGAAGGGTATGTAGATTTTGCGGAGCGTATTCCGATAATAATTTATGGTAAGTAATTCCCGCAAGTCTTGGAATCGGGTTCACGCGGATTCATTTTGAACCGTGGAAAAAAAACGAAAACGTTCCTCAGTATTACTTTTTTCCCCTCTCTTCCTTTTGCTCTTTCGACGCGAAATGGTTCGCTAAATGCAATTTACGGCGGCTCTCGCAGTTCGCTTGTCGCGTTTCGTTAACTTAAGAGCGGAAATTGTTCGGCGATAAACGCGCAAAGTGGATGGAAAGGTGCGAGAATTGATCAACTATAACGCCATAAAGCCTAATAATTCCGACTAGCATAAATAGACGATAGGTAATAGACGGGGATAACGGGCCCAAGAAAATCCAATCTTGGGACGGAGAGGCTGGAGTAGAGCCTCAATTTATTGCGGTTGACTGCACTCGCTCGATGCATTTATGTAAATTGTGTCGATTATGCGTCACTAGATACGATAACAGAGGAAGTTTCAAAATGTACTTAGGTTCAAAATCTTCCAGTCGCGCGCGCGGTGTATACATCCTAGGAGTTTCTTCAACTGTTTAATTTATTCTATCCTCAATATCGCAGTTGTTTACTTCCAAGACCGCGCCGAGATAAATCTTCTTTAGAGCTCCTCCAATTCTCGTTCGGAAGCTTACACAAATTGATTTATATTCTCTAAAGTTATAAGTCAGGAGCAAAAGGAGGAGCACGGTCGAGATCGTCTTATAAAATACCAGCGCGGAATAATTAATTACATTTGATCTAGTGTTCATATCTTTAACATCTGTTGAATAAAATTTTAATTTTCCCGAGACGGAAGTCTTTAATAACAGATGATTGCGATAAATGAAGAAATATTATATCGACGGAATGGCGTGGAAATATGGGCGCGAGATATCTAAATGGACACCGTGCCATTTATTAAACGCCGGCCGTGTATATTTAAAAAAAAACGCAATTAAAAGCGTAATAGGCAATCCGGGAGCAATATTCGCGATTACGCGTAGAAGTACGGCGTATCATGTTTTACCTCGTAATCACGCCGTTTAATTGGAACGTAACATCGTTAGATAATGTGATCTCCGAAATAGGAAAAAAAATCCTCGCACGCTAAATGTACCAACAATAAAGCACTATTGAAACTGTTTAACTTGCATTGATTAAACGTGGCCAGCTGTGTTGGCTCGCGCATTCGTGGCGTATCGAATGAAATTGGTATGAATTGTTGTGTTACCCGAGTATTTATAATCCTTTTTTTTTTTATTGAAATTTCTACGAACGAAACGTGCATTCGCACACGTCCCGGCGGTAATCATAAATCCAGATATTTTATAATGCTACATTTTTACGACCGTCCACCTCTGCCAGCGATTGATGCTGATGCTTCGTTGACGACACGTCGTACTTTATACCTTCGACGCATCGCGAACTGCGCTTCGTCCGTCCGTTGACATACTCCATTGCTAATATAAAAAAACCGAAAATATAGATATTTGCAATTTCTCAAATGGATATAAATCCCGTTTGGTATTTTATTTATATTTCGACAATGTCAATATAGAAACAGTTGACCGCTCTACCAATCCTGTAATGGCAAAAGGCAGCCCTATCTTGCCTATATAGGAAAAAAAATAAAAGGGAAAAAACAAAACAGCTGTGTACGAGATGTATCTCCAAATATTGGCAATTTCTTTCATTGCGTATAGTAACAGCACCGGTGTTTCGTTAAACAAAACTGATAAAAGGGAAATGCAGGATAAACGAGTGACGCGAGTTGGTCCGCATATATGTAATACCAGCGGCTTTTCTAAATGTCAATTATTCGCCGAGGTATAATACGGATCTAACGTTTCATATCAATAGGGCATCCTCGTCGTCATATTCGGCAGGACTGACAGGACAGGACAAAACCCCTTTCACCAGTAATTCTAATCACACGCGTGACGGGATGCATGAAGACTCTGCAGCCACGGTGAGCACTTTAAGCGCGTTGTTCGATATTTAGTACGGACGTACGGCGTAGCCGGAGGCACGGGTGGCAACGCGTGTAATAGGTAGAGCACGAGCACTGACCCTTCCTCAGTTCGAATCTGTTCTGCGAGCTTGGCTGTCGGGCTCGGTGCCAACATCCTAATTATTCCTGCCCCGTTAAACCCGTTTAGTATATCGATTTGGTAATCCGCCGCCGTTCTCCTCGATCCAGCCTGTACGTACTGATATGTGGGGTGCTCACGGATTCCATATGATCCGTGCCCTCGTGCCTCTCTCTCTCTCTCTCTCTCTCTCTCTCTCTCTCTCTCTCTCTCTCTCTCTCTCTCTCTCCCCTCTCCCCTCTCGTAAATTTTGAAAGACGCCTCTTTCGAAATGGCAGGAGATTATTAGATATCGACCTCGCGCGAGCTCTACTCGTGCAAGTTTAATTCGCGCATAATGTTCCTCGGCACAATAATCTGCATGTGAAACGCTATATGGCAGCGCGTTGCGCGTCAAGCGCTTCATATTCTCACGTTCGCTGTGTCGTAAATATCATTATTATAGCACCTGCAACTGGGAATTTATACATCCGGCATCGTTTCACTAATCGGAAGACACGCGAGCTGCAGGCAGACGGATGCGCTACCGACAATATATGGTATAGCGCGCACACACTGCCGCGGCTCATTAATTGTTTATTCGCGTATAGAGCGGCGGACGAATTCAATTAGGCGCGTCAGTAACGGCAAACGGCCGTTGCGACTAGCGTACGGCATTAACGGCAGTGAAATTTAATCGTTTGACTTGCCGTTACGCTCGCATTAGATATGCGTTTGAGGAATAAGTCTCGGCTTCTGCGTAGATTAAACGGAAATCCGATGTTAAGCTAGCGATGCACTTGAAGGTGATGGTTTGATATAGCCTTAGGAATAAAATGCGAAGCGTGACATCCCCGCCGTAATTATTTATACTCCTCGAGACCCCGTTGTCATCGGACTAAATGCCTGTAAGACAGAGGCCACTTTACATTCACCTCTGACATTTACAGCGGCGGAAATTAGTCTCGTTGCCGTGCTTAACATTTCATTCAATAAAGACTGAATTAAATCCAAGGGTAGCGCTTGTTTTATCCTGTAACCGTTCCGTATAATTGTTTTGCGAAAATTACAAAATTTTCTAAATAGAGAAATTAATAATAAAAATTACAAATAAATCACAGTTGAAGAAATTAATTACACGCTTGTACAATATTTAAATAATAATTACGATAATCGTAATTAAAAACTTTGCGGATACACGTTCTTAGCGAAAGAGAGAACTGGGGGAATTACTTCAGCAATTCTCTTTCCAATTCCATACGGGACAGGCGATCTGTATGAGTCACACCGAGTTATATCTAACACCGTTGATCAGGATGCAATATTTTTCAGAGGAGTGATCGGTTACACCAAACGAATCTCTTTATACAGAATGAAATGGAAATGGCAAATATTTTCGCGTTGAAAGATCGATACAAAGCGTCGATTTTCGGCCAATAAATAAGAAGAACAAATTCCCTTTAGCTATCTCCGCGCAACCGTATAGGTATTTTATTTAAAAAAATGTGATTATTTTTTTAAAGCGCTCGGAATATATACGCACTCGTAAATCTTTATGTTATCAAACCAGATGTTAAATAAATGTATAAATGTATAACAGCTCGCTACGTTTAATTTATAATAATGTCACCGTTATATATACCGAGAGCATTCAGCGCTTGATAATGTAATATTTCTCGACAGTCAATTACGTATAGATAATCTATCTGGTGAAACGAAAAGGCGAAATAAAAATTTTTCCTATTTCCACGTCTAGAAGAGTACGGCGGCGCGGGCGGTGCTTCCGGTCCGAATTCAGCCGCACAGAGAGCTGTAGGAGCACATATATTTCCTCGAAGGACAGAGAGATAGATCGGTTGACTATCAGATAATTAAATTCTCCCGCCTCGGCGAGGTGCTCCGAATATTTCGCGAGTATCTCGAGCAAGAAGAAGTTTAAGATGGCAATTATTTTTAAAGAATGGTTAATTACTAAAAAAAAACGCTAATGTGACCGATGCGACTTGTCTCGCGCACGTCAGCGCAGAGCCCAAGCGTGATTTTTCGTCAAGCGCACGTTATCGACGTGTTTTATAACGTAACGCGATAAATATTGCGGAGCAAACTCCGCATTAAAGTGTATAATCGCGTGAAACGGCGCCGAATATTGTCGCTGAAGCGCTACGGGGTGGGAGGGGAAAAAAAAACGCACGGTAACGCGAAAAACGGCGCCACGCGGATCTTACAGCCGTATTTCACAAAAACGGGCCGGGCAGGGTGTCAAAATGCGCGATACATTGCGCCAGCCTGTTAAATAATAACCGACTGTGCTATCGCCCGAAGCAAATATTGCGCATGTAACCACCGCAGAGAAATATATACCGCGTAATATAAGAAAACGTATGTGCGACGCCACGCCGTGTGGCGCGGTATCGTTCGTGTCCTACCGGCCGTGATAATGGATTCAACGAGTTACCACAAAGGGGCTTATAGGTTTCGCGGGACCTCGACAGTTCGCGCAGTCTGCTAAAGCTAGTATTTTGCTATGATAATTTCCGCGTTTTTCCCTCCATCGACTTTCACTTCCCGGACTTTTACGCGTTCCCCCTTATTTTATTATTAATGAAACGACCGTTTTTTTACTAATTGCAAATTCTAAATGCAAATTCTGTATGTAAATCCAGACACGGTTTATCTTACGCTCTAATAACCATTTAAGCGGGTATCTCCCGCCCATAATTCACCCTGCATCGCAGCATCCGATCGGTCTAAGGAACGGATGATTCAATCTAGGTCTCCTTTCATTTCCTTCTTAATATATAGTGATATTTCCCTCCGTGGATGCTTAAATGCTCCCATAGGAAGGAAACGATTTTCATCACGGGCGACTTCATTATGCGGAATGAACAGATAGAATGGGATTGAAGCCATTACGCGTAATTGCATCGCGATTACTATTTTTTTTGCCTGCAAATACACAAGCTTATATAGATTTCTTTCGTAGGTATTATGAATGCTTTCCAAAAAGCGTTCGCGATACGAAAAAGATTCTGTCATTAATATAATAACATTATTATTTCCCGAGTGATTTTATAATTACCATTAATGGCGTTATGTCGTAGAAAAATACGATGCTCATGTCGTGGTTACTCCATTTCTCGCATTTGTACGACTTAATATGTGTATTTAAAGTTCAACACATTCGCGGAATATTTCACGGATGCATTATCAGCGTGTGTCGGATTAGTTCTTAATGTCCGTGGCAGCTACCATAAGCCGATCTACCTTTCTTTACTGCATGCTTAGAAGCTCGCGTCGCTCGCGAAGATCGTAAGACTCTTACCAGTTGCGTTGCCCATTGCTTAAAGCTTAAGTTTCTTCGAGCTTAAATTGCACTTCGACCACTCGTAAGCATCACACTGAAGCTCCGTGCTTTCAGTTTAATTTGAGGCAACCATGAAGGAAACTAGCAAAATGGCCGGCCGAAGTGCTCCCGTACGCGTGTAACATCTTCTTGAGAGTATCACGGAAAGTGTTAGAAATTCCCCGCTCTTCAGTAACGCGCTTTAACGTTTATCTCGAGATAACTATGTGCAGCACGGTGTCAGACAGTTATCTACTCCGGCTTTAAGCTAACGGCGAGGAGATAAAACATTCTTTATCCTACGCCAATGAGAAAATACTGGTTTAGAAAAAAAAAAATAGGCGAGTATTTTAGGAGTATTTAAATATACGAGCAAGAATTTAAATCTGCCTTAAAAATTTTGACCTTTTCTTCTTGCATGCCACTATCTTTATACAAAATTTCGAAATTGATACACTGAAAAAAAAATATTTAGATCCAAGAAAATATTTATTTGCATAGTACCAATGACTTATTTACTTAATATAATCACATATTTATTTAGAATTAGATATTTTTACTTAAATTTAAGTAAAGATATCTAATTCTAAATAAATATATGATTATATTAAGTAAATAAGTCATTGGTACTATGCAAATAAATATTTTCTTGGATCTAAATTTTTTTTTTTCAGTGTACATGACGTGAAAAAAGAATTGACAAACGTGCTTCAGGTTGCTCTGGAGGGAAAAAAAGAATCGAACAAACGAAGCCCAAGGTAATTTGTCAAGTCATATTATCTTGAAATATCTAAATCCGTGCACGCGCGTCCAGCTCGAAAGAGAATCCCATTAATTATTCACGGGCAAATATCCGTGACGTGAGAGCAATTGACAATCGTTCCTGGCGTTTCGATGTTTAGCCGGTAGCCAGCGAGCTAAATCTATCGCAAATATTAGACACCGTTGATCGTCCGTATATTGGCTATAATTATTTGTACAGCGCCCCGGTACCGATCGTATATCTTGTCTCAAGCCGCTGATCAAGATAAAATCGATCGCCCAGTAAATCACCCCCGTCGCGCAAGACGCGCTCTAATTATAGGCTCCGCGGGCATGAAAATCGAACTAATATAGATACGCGATTTGCAAATACCTGCGATATGCTTTTAGCTTGAATTTTCAGAGAACGGAGCGTTCTCGTATTACACGATCTTGGCGCAATGAAACTCAAGCGGCGATGTTGGCCCGACTCCGCCAACATCCGTCGAACAGATCGGGACGATAACAATAAAGCGGAAGTTGGCTGGAGTTACCTAAGAGGCGGTCGATTTTTATCTCCGGTCTCGTGCCAAAAACAATTAACCTTAACGATTAAGGTCAGATCGCTAGGAGAAGAGAGTTGCCGTATTAACGCTCCAGGTCGGCCGTTACTTTCTCTCGGTCTTTATCGGATTTGTATGAGAGAAATTAATTCTTTCCGACAACAACAACGTGTGCGTGTCAAGTAGAATTCGAACGAGGTAAAAGGTAACACGATCGATATCGCGCGATTCGTTTTAATTTTAATTCAGCGCGTATCGTATTTTGTATCGTATTTATACGGGAGAATTTTCGTGTATTCATCACGAGATAATGGAGAGGGATATAAACGTTAAATTACTACGTGTACGTGCGAGCATCGGGCATGCTTCCGCTGGATTATTTTTATAATCTCACCCCTTCCCACCCTACCGTGGAGAGCGAAAAAACAATTGAATCGCCGACAATCAAGTATGTCGCTGTAAGTGCGGATTTTCAGTGATTATTTTATCAACTCGCTGTATAACAAACGTAACAATAACGGCCGCACCGAAACGATACTATTGAAATAACGATCGCATGTGTGAAATAGTATTTTATTTTTTCCGGCTACACGTCAATTCGACTAATTACATCCTGGCGGATAAAAAAAAATATACGATGTAGAGTAAAACGTTTACTCTAGTCCGATTTGTATTTTTACATAAAAAAACGAAGTCTATTTAACACGTAAATGAAAAATTTTTATTATTATTATATCAATACGATATAATATATTATATGTAACTTTTTGTAAAAGAATTATTTTATAATTCTTATATATATAAATGATTTAATACCGCATTTTATAGTACCTACTGTGTATAATACAGTAAATATCATATTATTAATTCTAATAATTACGCACACGTATTTAAATTCGAACGAGCTTTGATACTTCCGCAAAGCGAAAAGAATGAAGACGAATGACTGTACTGATTCGTGCATGCGAAAGCACAGTCATGTATCGGACATGCATACGTATTACGAGAAAGATGATAGATTGAGAGTAATATTTCCGTCGACCTACTTTTCATCGGTAAGTTTAAGTCGGAATAAAATTATTGTATCCGATTTCTCTAAATCTCCGTCTTTAATATCTCGCGAAATTGATCAGGCTAAGAAAAGGCCGATTTAAAATAGCTGCATCAGTGAACGTGTACGTTGAGGGAAGTTAAAGCTGCGCATCTTCCACGTTTTCTGAGGAAACATGAGAGACAATTAGGACGGGATCCATTAAAGCAAGCTCCACACGGTGGAACATATGATTGTACCTCACGTACGCTGACCCTGTCATCCATCAGAGCCAATGAATTACGCGCATTTCGTCAGACAGTGATTTGTGATGAAAAAAAAAATCCGTAACAGCTCCGTTAATTCTCATCGTAATAAAGTTCGGGCACGCGAATCGGCCAAGAGGAGTCAATATTTCACACAGACGCGCACACGTCACCCTCAGATTTACACGTGCGCTCACCCACACACACCCGTCCACCAGCAAGTGGTTGAATTACTGGCGCCCTTCCATTACGCGTGATGAATACTTCAGCGCACTTGTTTCTCAGACGTAATTTTCCTGGACAGCGCGGCGGCGGTCTCCGCTCGGTAGATTCCGGTACGGCACGACCGATGTGTTCCGCACATAAACCCACCTAATCCGATGCGACGGGGCGGCAAGTAACTCGCCCGAGTAAACTCCGCCCGATTTTAAGAGGGTCATGAAAATGTTCACGACTATCGAAAGACGCCCTGCATCCCGCCCTGCATCTTTCGGCTATACGATCGCGAGAAACGAGCGCACGAAATGTAATCTGCGGGCGAGTGGCCACGTGGGAGATCGTGCTCGGCGCGCGCTCGATCAAACGAAAAATGTTTCGTTTCTCACGGCTTCCCGAAAAGGCCTTCCTCGAAAACACGAAGTTAAGTCGTTCCGTTTATCTCGATACGACGCGGATGGCCGTTCTTCCGTTTTCCAACAAGGCGCCGGGAAGAGAACGCGATTTCCGCCCCCAAACAAGATTATAAAGATTCCGTTTCACATTGTGGTATCTCTCGCGACGGTAATAGAAAAGGCTATCGATCTGTTAAGGGAAATCAATTAATGCGGAATAATTTACGAGAACGTTTCCTAGCCGGCGGAAGGGGGAAATCTATGTCCGTTGCAACGCGAGACGCGCTGAAAGCTCCATAAGTTATGTCACGCGACCGTACGGCCAGACGTCAGATACAGTACTTTAAAGTCTCTCTCACTCCCCCGGACTGTAAGGGTTGAACTGCGCCCGTAGCGATTGTGAGAGGGTGCGGGCGGGCATGTGCTCGAGACTGGTGAGCGAGCTTAAGCGAATGAGACTGGGGAGCGTGACAATATGCAGACAATGGTAATAACGTTGGGCAGCCGTGACTATCTATTGTGTGTCTTGGTAGCTAGAAATTCTCTCTTCGACGATGAATGCGAGCGCCCCGTCTTTCGGGGCGATTACCGAGATCTTCGATAAAATTTACGACGGCAATTTATACGTACGGAGGAGATTCCGCGGATCGGAAAAAAAACTTCGGTTCCGCTAATTGCGGATGTAAACCGAAACTTGTACGCCATCTGAGTAAATACTATACTACCAGCTGGATCAATTTCGCAACACATTAGTGATGCCGCGGAGCGTAGATGGCATACAAACACACAATACCCGATAGCCGAGGCAAATGGTATCAGGTGGCATAGATATCAATCCCCCCGCGTCGCCAATCATAAGCCGCATAACGTAATCATTATATCGACCGGCATAATTGCGCCCATTTTTTTCATTGTGCACTTTCCATACCATTCGGAACGAAATTAGTCGCCGCGGCCGGCGAGATGGTATAGCGAGAGAGAGAGAGAGCCGGCGAATAATAGTCGGCAAGTATCGATCGCGCAAAATGTGATTAACCGCTTGATGGGTACCATTATGGGTCTCCGAATTTGCATGAAACTCCAATCAATAATTCACAAGTTCGATTAAAGCGTAATCAGAAGACAATTTTTCATCGCGCGATGACATCGCGCGTTTTAGCTGACGTGCAAGTGCCGACGTCGACACGCTTAACACGTATAAGCGGCGATAATAATCGTAACACGTTTTACGCGACCGCGGCTATATAATTATTATCTCCGCCGGCGCTTCGCGCAAAACAGCTGAGATAACTTGCGCCACCCCTGTCCTTCCTCCCCCCCCCCTCCCCCGGCCGCCGCGCACAATCGAGTCGCGCAAAATGATGAGATATATCGCGCGCGCACCCTCCTCAGTTACGTAATACCGGGGCGAACATTGTCGAATCCTTATTGTTGGCGCAGCGGAGTGTAAATGCGGCAATAATCCCGACGTGATATATAATTATGTCTTACGTGGCACGTTATTACAGATAGGCTGTGTGTGACTCTTGCGGCCCGCGCACACCAACGTATCCGTTCACCTCCTGAACCTCACCCCGTCCCTCTCTCTCTCTCTCTCTCTCTCTCTCTCGCTCTCTCTGTCTCTCTCTGTTTCTCCATTCTCTCTGGAGGCCGTTATCTTCTCCTCCCGGTGCATCTGCCCGACTACCAGGTAATACGAGCCTCATATGTAAATCCCATTCTGATTAACATTCACATGTACCAACACGCGGAGAGAGGACCCTACATCACACACCAGGGCTCGACCTCCCATGCTCGCCCCCTTCTGCTCCGGCCACTTACTCATAACTGCCTCGTGATGCGGGCAAGCCTCCCCGCGCCGGCCGTGCGCGAGCGAACTTGTTTGCGACGAAATTTAGCCGGCCAACGTAATACGTGACGCAAAATTACATTAGGGTATTACGTGACGTGGCGCTTGTGTCTTGACATATTAAAATAAATTATTCTTACGTCACGGCCGGGGGCAGGTGGCCCCCGCCCCCCCTTCAACTTTCCGGCGATACATCAGCTAAGCTGAGCGCTATAAGATTTGTAACAGCAGCGTCACTCTGCGCCAGAAATCAAATCAGAATTTTATTAATCTTATTTTGCGCCGTACAACCGAAACTTGTCATCGTTCTTATTATCATTAGGATCTTGGTCAGCAATTTCTTCACTTCGACGCAAGATTATTATTCACCGGATAGATATAGCTCTCTCGTGAGACAAAATCGCAGGCGCGAATTCCGTACCGCGTCACATTTTTCTAAATAAATTCTTTTGTCTGAATGAGATACGCCTCTCGTTTCGAACGCCTGCAGGGAAAGAAAGAGAATAACGGCCGATTCTGTTTTGCTCTCGGCGACGCATGATGGAACGAGAAGGCGGAGCCCGGCCTCCGTGCGGTAAACTTTCGCCGCTTAGTGTCGTTTAAGGCGTCGCAAATCTTCACCAGGCTGTGCCCGTTTAAGACGCTCCGCCGCGTTGTCGAATTGTAGTCCGAGAATAGAGTCACTCGGTAACGTAAAGTTATATACGGGCAGGCTCGCGGGAGTTTGACGATTAAACTCGGAAAGCGCCGCCGCTGTAACGCGCGGGGACGTTTTAATTGTGTCGCTGCTCTGGCGCGACAGTTACTTCGGCTTTAAACGCGCAACGAGCACGGAAGACTACCGTGTGTTCTTCGACTCGTTGATATTTTTCCACGTATTTAAAAATAACTGACGAAAATAAGGTGGAGAATATCGTGCCGCGTTAGCATTTAAAACGACGTGTTGTAAAATTCAGGAGATAAAGTCATGTATGACATCCACTTATAATATATCCTCTTATGTAACATTCCGTATTATACTCGTTTAAAATCTCTCCTTTGAATTTTATAACAAATAAAATCTAATACCCGCTTCCGCTAATTGCAGCGCACAATCGCGCATAATTACGGTGAGTTTCCCTCTTGACGATCTTAAAGCTAGCTCCTTACCGCACAGCGGCGGTTTGTC